>NC_084601.1:13850689-14450689 GCF_033807715.1 Cololabis saira | reverse complement strand
CTACAGGAAGTTTGTTCCACCGGTGAGGAGCAGAATAACTGAACGCTGCCTCACCTTGCTTGGTTCTGGTTCTTGGGAACCACAACAAACCAGATCCAGATGAACCTCAGGGGTCTGGGAGCTTCATAGGAACTAACAGATCAACCATGTATTTTGGTCCAAGACCATTCAGTGCTTTGTAGATGAGCAGTAAGATTTTAAACTCTATCCTTTGACTCACTGGAAGCCAGTGTAGTGATTTCATGACCGGTGTAATGTGGTCCAGTTTCCTGGTGTTTGTAAGGACTCGGGCGGCAGAGTTCTGGATCAGCTGCAGCTGCCTGAACAACAAGATGTGCAATATCTGTCTACTCATACACATCCTACCTGCTTTTTTGCACAGTTTTTTTTTCTTTCTTGAAATGCACTACTTTTATTTTCATTCCAATGGATATACTGTTTATATTTTGTTATTATATTTTTTTTTTACTTTTTTTAACCTTTTGCTGCATGTGTGTTGTGTGTACTGCTGCTGCACAAAGAAAAAGAGTAAAAAATATATTAAAAAACACTACCGTATGTACACAAAACTTTGGAACCAAGTACGACATGGGTAAAATAAACAATAAATAAATACATTTTTATGCAATGAACCAACTACAAACCAACGTTTATGACATCATTCTTTCGTCTGGAAGTTACTAACTTCTAGTTCCAATGTATATACTGTTTATATTTTGTAATTATATATTTTTTACTTTTTTACCCTTTCGCTGCATGTGTGTTGTGTGTACCGCTAAAAAAAAGTAAAAGATATATTTAAAACAATACTAAGTACACGAAACTTTGGAACCAAGTGGGACATGGGTAAAATAAACAACAAAATAAATAAATAAAAAAAAAGTTTTTTTTTGTAATGAACCAACTACAAACCAACGTTTATGACATACAGTAATTCTTTCGTTCTTTTCATCTGGAAGTTACTAACTTCCAGAATTTACTAACTTCCAGAAGTTACTAACTTCCAGACAGCTCACAGTAGTGTTAGGATTTTATGAAATTGTTAAAAGTATGAGGGGTTTTTGTATAAGATTGTAACCTGATGGTTGCTCTCAGTGCTGAACCCCCTCCTGTTTTTATGACTAGACTGATTAGCTGAGTTCTTCTTTAGGTGAGGACGGTGAAGAGGAACGGATGTTTAAGATTGATTGATGGGTCCCCTCCTTTTTTTCTCTGGGTTTTGGTTGTCGTAGATCTTTGCTGGGTTGGCATGTCGGATTAGAGATAGAAAACAGAAAATATATGGCTGAAAGTGTGACATGTTTAAGTTTCTTTCCCTGCAGTTGGCCTCCCAGATAAAGTTCAACAGATAAGGTTCAAAAGATAAGGTTCTGCTCCTATAACGTACAAAACACCTCCCTTTTTTAGTACAAATATGACTGGATTGATGACCACAGTGTGCATTTCTCTCCTACCTACGTCACGTGGTTTGAGAAAAGTGTACCTCCGGCTGAAAAACATTGTGCATGAAAAAGCTTGTATTAACATTTTATTCTGTTCACTGGTTTTCTTATGGTGCACCAGACAAACGAACATGAGGATCTTTCAGTAGCAAACGGACAATAACAACAAGATGTGCAATATCTGTCTACCTCATACACATCCTACCTGCTTTTTTTGCACCGTTTTTCTTTCTTTCTCGTACTGCACTACTTTTATTTTCATTCCAGTGAATATACTATTTTGTAATTATATATTTTTTACTTTTTTACCCTTATGCTGCATGTGTGTGTTGTGTGTACTGCTGCTACACAAAGTGAATTTTCCCACTGAGGGAGGAATAAAGGAGAATCTAATCTCTAATCTAATCTAATCCCATAATTCTTTCATCTTGAAGTTACTAATTTACCACGTTGAAGCATTCGCACGTCTGTCCTGAAATGCAAGAAGCTGCAACTAAATCCTTAAACACAATAATTCGATCATGGAATGGAACATGTATGTGAACTACCATTTCCATGATACAGAATAAATAAATAAATTGAATTGAAATAATGGACAAGTTCACATAATACCGTGGGCTGCAACTACTTCACGATTTCACAACTGCAAAGCATCATAAATATGTGGAGTTGGGCAATTCCATGGTTGCGGATCAGTGGTTATAGGCTTGTCAATTTATAGCATTTTGTAGAAAAATCTTGGTGGTTTTATAAGTTGTTACTCCCCACGGTGGAGTAGTTAAGGTGACATAAATTATTACTGAGTGCTGTTATCCCGTTTTTATTTCTTTATTGTCATCAAGCAATAATTGACACTTTACCCAAATTTAGACTGCATGTGGGGGCACCAGTTATTACTGCCCTGCAGGTGTCAGCCCTTTGCTTTTGATGTGATATAAACTTGACTTTCAGGACTTTAGACTTTCAAGAAACTATCCAACCACCTTTATAATATTCTTGGGAAGTTTCTCTATCTGGATTGCAGCGTCACCTAGCGGACGGTACACAGGTGTTTGTCTTGTCTGCCTTCTCCCTCTCTTCCTACACATTATCTAGACTCCCATCTCCTGTTTGGTCTTATCTTTGTGTGTGTGATTGCTGTCACATGTCGCCTTTCTCATCAAGTTTAGCTCATCAACCACCATTGAGAATACTAAGTCAATCAAAAGCACCTAACTTCATAATTACACGTGGGAAAAAAGGTTTTCCCTGTCATCGTCTTTGGGTCTGTATATATTGAATTAATGGATGAAAGTATCACATTTCTTCCAAAAGCATTAATATAAGGATAAAAAAAGAAAAAAAATTGCAATATACAGTAAATGAAGTCATGTGGCTACTTTGTCTGAAATTAAAATTTGTTTGATCTGAAACATGCAAGTCTGACAAAAAGGCAAAATTAAAAGAAATCTGAGGTTGGGGTAAATCCTTTTTCACACTTACAGTATGTGTGAAGTATGACTGCTCTGAGTCGAGCAACGACCACCTGATTTCAGACAGTAGCTGTGTGTGCTATTGAGACGGGTGCTCCAAGAACTCCCAACAGAACTGTTGGGTTCCATCTGTTACGGAGGTTTTTGAAACATTTATTTTACATCAACAACCCTCTTAATTCCAAGGATGGAGCCAAATACCTTGAAACAAGATTTGTTTTCCTAATGTCTTTTCAAGTGCTCTTTGAATTAGTGCAACTCTGCAACCTGGAAAAAAAAGAAATTCAAACGCTTCCTAAAAGCTGAGAAGACAAGCTTTACAATACTTTACTGTAAATCATAAGCTGCATGCAACAATCGTGCAACAACAGTTCACAGAAACCTTTGAATACATATTTGATCCTGTTTATGTTTCCAGTTTATGTTGTCTTATATTTTGTTCATGTTGAATTTCTGTGTCAACTTAGTTTAAATGTCTGCAGACGGCTGTGCTGTTTTGGTGTTCGCAATCACCCAGATTCAGTTCCCCACATGCTATCTCATCTCCAAACCACATTTTGTCAACAAAATATACGCCAGAAATGACACAAGACATGATGCGATAAGGCAAGTAAAAAAGGACATTTGAAAACAGGCCGTGGGAAGAAACTAGAGGGGCAAAACATTTGCTTGTTGTGGTGAATGTTTTCTTGTTGCCATAGTGCCGCTTCTTCATGATGCACTTTTTTCAGTGCAGCAATCTGCAAATGTTGAATGTCACGTTGTCTGAACGTTGGTCTTAAAGAACCCAGGTCAACATTTGTATGCGCGCTCCATTTTCTAATGTGAACTGAAACATGGCTGGAATATGGGCATGCTGAAAACATGAGGGGTCATGTCTTTAGGAGGGCTTAACCCTCCATCTGACAATGATGACAACTATGAGATGCAGTACAGGCTACAATAATTAAGATCATGTTATCAATTGATAGATTAAAGAAGATTCTAGGGGCATGCAAACTCCACACAGAAAGACCACTGCTGGGAATCAGCAACCCTCTTCATGTGAGGTAATGGTGCGGTTGAGGAAATACAAGAATAAAATTGATTTTAAACTTTTGATGTCTGTTTTTAAAGCTCTTAATGGCCGCTCTCACCCTTGTATTTACCTGAGCTTTTAACTGTCCGTAATCCCAGTAGAGCTCTGAGGTCAATAAATCAACTTTTGCTCGAGGTCCTGAGGTCAAAACACTGGGGTGACCGAGCCCTCTCCATTGGCGCCCCCAGGCTCTGGAATGAGCTCCCTGCGGAGCTTGTTTCTGACCTCAGCATCTTCAAATCTAGGCTAAAAACCTACGTATTTAGGATGGCTTTTAACACCCAGTAGGGTGACGACACTTTTATCTTATTAGATTGTATTGTATTTTATTGTTTTTTCACTGTTCTTTCAATGTTTTTGATTGTTCTTACTTATCCTCCTGTTTATTTATTAACTTCTGTAAAGCACTTTGGTACATTGAAAGGTTATTCTAAAGTGCTGTATACTTCCCCATTTGTTTGAATGAGAAGGTGTGTCCAAACTTTTGGTCTGTACTATATGTATATATACATATACATACACATACATACACACACACACACAGTTGAGGACGATTTTATTAGCCCCCTTACAAAATAGTGCTTGTTTTCTAAGTGTTTTCCAAGTGATATTAACCAGAGCAAAATAAACTGAACACAGCTTTTTGTAGACCTCGTAGTTTTATTTTGGATGCCTACACTATTTTATATTCCACTCAGAAATGAAGATATTGTACAAAACACAAAAACTACCAGGGTCAAAATGATTAGCCCCCCACACCCTAATAGTCAATTGTGTATCCTTTTTGCTGTATTACTGCCTGCAGACGTTTGTTGTAGTTTACAACAAGTCTCTCACACTTCATTTGAGGAATCCTGGCCCATTCTTCTTTGGCAAATCTCTCCAGTTCCTCTAGATTTGATGGGTGCCTGGCATGGACATGTTTCTTTAGGTCACCCCACAGATTTTCTATTGGATTTAAGTCAGGGCTTTTTGCAGGCCATTCAATGACATTCACTTTGGTCGTCTGGAGATAGTTCTTCACCAAGAGGGAGGTGTGTTTAGGATCCTTGTCATGTTGGAAGATGAAGTGACGTCTCAGACCCAGTTTCACAGCTGACTGCCTAAGGTTCTCTTTCAAAATAGCCAAATATTCTTCTTTATTCATGATTCCATCCACCTTGACAAGATTTCCTGTTCCAGATGCACTGAAGCATCCCCACAGCATAATACTCCCACCACCATGCTTCACTGTGGGGATGGTGTTCTTTGGGTTGAATGCCTGTCCTTTTTTTCTCCAAACGTAAGCAGTGTCCCTGTGGCCGAAGAGCTCTAGTTTAGTCTCGTCAGACCATAAGACACGCTTCCAGTATGAATAATCTTTCTCCAGGTTGTGTCGAGCAGCCAGGTTGTCTGGCTTGAAGGTGCCTCTTCCTCAAAAGTGGGGTTTTTCTTGGTCTGCACCCTCATAGGTCATTCCTGTGCAGAGCTCTAGTTATGGTCTTCTTCGAGACAATGATTCCTGATGTGGCCAAGTCCTTTGCGAGCGCCTTGGAAGTTAATCTGGTGTCTCTAGACACGTCTCTCACCAGTTTCCTCCCCAGTCTCTCTGAAATCTTTCTCTTTCTACCTCTGCCAGGCTTGTTCTGCACTGTGTTGCTGTCTTTGGAGCGTTGAATGATGCCTCTCACTCCAGTCCTTGACACCTGGAAACGGTTGGATATCTTCGTATATCCCTCCCCTGCTTTGTGGGCATCTATAATTCTTATTCTGAGGTCCACACTGATCTCCTTTGTTTTTGGCATGTTGCTTCCTCAACTGCCAGCTCCATAGAATATGGATATGCAAATGGATATGGATGGATATGGATATGCAAATATAAATTGATAGTAATATTAAATAGACAGTCGTTAGCATGTCATTTAAGTTTATCTGAGCTCATATGTACATCATTTTAGTCCAAATGGTAAAATAATAAAATCAAATCATATGAATCTTAATTGCTCTTGATGACAACATGAAGGATTTGGAAATAAAGAACTGTGCCAAGCAAAGTTGGGGCTGCTGAAAGCTTGTAGAGGCCTCAACTCTTTTAAGTGAAATTCTTTCTTTGACCAGCAGGGG
The DNA here is from genome assembly GCF_033807715.1 of Cololabis saira. Taxonomy (NCBI): domain Eukaryota; kingdom Metazoa; phylum Chordata; class Actinopteri; order Beloniformes; family Belonidae; genus Cololabis; species Cololabis saira. The sequence continues at coordinate 14,444,594 of NC_084601.1, read as the reverse complement.
GCAGCCAATCACCACAACAACACAATCAGGCTGCAGCGCAGGTTGGGTGGGTTGCCTTTACGTTACTTTTCAAGGTCGAACATTGGACATTTCCTGACTGATTTAATGCATTTGAATCAGATCTGCAGCTTTTGATCACTTTTATGAGCAGTTTATCTGCAGGTCCTTTTAATGATTGTTGTTTTGCTAAAGCTTTGAAAGATATCTTTAGATGAATAGTGTAGGATTCAAATACACTTTACTGTTGAGACAAAAATAAAAACATCCCTTGTTTTGGCTTTATTACACAGACACATCTTATGGTCTAGGTACCAAAGTAAGTAAAGCTCAGTGGTCAAACATAAAATGTCTGTTTTGCTGAGTATGATTATATAGGTTATAAATTGAGTGTAAAAGGAGACATTATTGAAAGTATGCCAGACCAAAAGAGTTCAGCATTGTGAATTCATGTCAGTGCAATTTAACAATATTTGGCTGTCCCTGGTGCATAGGTGCATAGCATGCAAATTTTAATATCAATTAACAAGAAAAAATACTACGAAAGAAAATTATAATCAGAGAATTTATACAATTCTATTTTATATGGAATAAATAATGTGTAGCTGAACTGTAAGATAGACACAAAATATAAATATAAAAACCAGACTAGATTGACAATATATATCCACAGATTTAAAATAAAATGTATGAGATAAAAATGAGATAATAAGTCAAGTACAAAGAAAAAACAAAACAAAAAAACAAAGTCAAAGTGCTGACTGCTGGTGAGGTAGGTGCCCTGGTAAAGGATTCAAGTTTACAGGAGTTCAAGAGTTGGGGTTGTATGTGGCGTGCGTGTGCATGAAGGCTGATGTAGGTGACATGTACGTGTCTATGAAAGCGATGTAGGGACATGTAAGGTGGCTGTTAAGTGTTAAGGAGCTGTGGTAGTATTGTTCTTAGGGATGCAAATACCTGTGAAGTGAAACGGGTCCTGAAACATGACCACAGATGTAGTCTGTGCCAAGCCAGGCCAAGCCAGGCCAGCTGTTCTCCAGGGTTTTTCTGAGGCCTTTTCACCAGATCCTCTTTAATGAAGGTGAGTGCAGATAAACCAGGTGTAAGTGTGGACATGACCATCCCATTGCACTCACCGCTGTTGTTACCCTAAATTTGGCAGGATAGTCATTTATCTTTTTGCAACCCTTTAACCGTTTAACCTTTTAAAAGGTTTTCATTTTCTTCCTCAGTCACCTTTGTGTAGGGGTAGAGGCAGACTAAAGGATAGAGTTGGTTGGTATTGTGAATTGGTCTCAGGTTAATATGATTTTATCCCATATTTTTTACTGTTTGTCTTCATGGTCTCAGGCCAGATCATCATTTTTAAACCCTCTTAGATCTTTGCACAATCAGGCTTTGAAAATTCTTGATAGAAAGCCACAACGTTCCCATCATTGCCACATATTGTTAAAACTTAAAATTTTAACTTTGATAATTTAATCAGGTACTCCAATACCCACCTGGTACACGAAATCCTGCACGATGCTGCCCCAAAGGCCTATGTTCAGCTACGCTCTCAATCGACAAGTAGAGTGCTAAGGTTTGTCTCCAGGGGTGAGTGCAACGTTCCAATAAGGAAGTCCGCCTTTTCTCAATCAGCTTTTTCATATAAAGCTATGAAGGAATGGAATGGGCTCCCGAACAATCTAATGAACATGGCTGACTTCCATAGTTTTTCTACGGCCGTCAAAAAGTGGCTTTTGGATAGTCAGTCCTGTTCTCATTGACAATACTGGACGGGTAGACGGTACCCTTGTGGGTACCATCTGATGGCATTTGGATTTTCTTAATTATTTATCTTGTAGTAGTAGTAGTCTGTTTCTTGTATTTGCATTTTAATACTGTCATTATTGTAAATCCTAATGTGTACTATTTATGTTTGTCAAGGACTACAGATGGAAATTAGCTTGTGGCTAACTCTGGTGCAGCCATCTTTTTAATGTACCTGCACATTGTCCTTTAAATAAATAAATAAATAATCCTTCCTTATACATGGACATAGCCAGGGAGATTGTTATAAATCCAGGGAAGAGAAAGTTGGGTGAGCAGCATCAGAGCTAGTGACTTAAAGAAATCGAACAGGCCTCTGGAGGCGATTGTGCGACGAAGGATGCTTCATAAACTAAAGAAGATTGTGGACAACCCTGAGCATCCTCTTCGCAACACAGTTCCCTCCTGCTCACAGCAATAACTCTACAATGACTCTTTGAAGAGACTTAAACATGTTGAAGAAATTTGGCATTTCACCCCAAATCTCAGTCTTCTCTGGAGTAGCACATTGAAAAGTATCACCACAGTGAGGCAAAGGAACTACACTCTGCAGACAAGGAAGGCGCTCCAGTGTGTATAAACAGCTGTACATCACACAGAGGTAACTTATACTTGCAGGGACACACCAGGAGGGCTCACAACATAGTTAAAGCCAACGAACACATGAAACATAATCTCTTAACATTGCTTTTCTCAAGGACGAGCTACAGAGGTGTGAGATCACAGACTACAGGAATGACAAACAGTTTCCTTCCATAAGCTATTAGTCTCCTGAATTATCCCAGCTCCAATTCAACTGTTCCTGCAGCATCACCATCACATTGACTGTTGCTATTTTTCTTCAGACAATGTGCACTTTATTTATTTCGTTACACTCAGACTTTCTACTATTGAAGGTATGATCTTAATTTGTCCTAATGCATATCCTTTGTCCTGTTTTGGTTTTGTTTATGTTAAGGAGGGTGGTTGCATGGTTTCAGCATGTATTCTAACCTTCTTGAATATTGACCTACACTGCCCTCTCGTGGTTGTACAAGGTGTTGCAACTCAAAGTCAATACTAAATTACTGTTCCCCTAGTGTTTTTGAAAAAATAATAAATATCGATTATATTCATGCATCACTCCAGTTCAAGCCTTGATCCAAATCATAGAGATTTATTTGGATGCAAAAGCTGTATTATGCCAGAAAAAAGCATCATGAGAGGATGAGTATTTACAAGAAACAATGCACATTAGTAATCACACATTGGCATGGACATTGTAAACAGAAATTTACTATACATCAAAGTTGGACGTATTGCTGAAAGGCAAGGGAAAAGGGGAGGGTAGATCAAATGAATATGGCTTTGCTTCCACAATAGGAAGATGTTTAAGTCAGTGATGACGTATAAATCATCAGCTAAAATAAAACCTGAAAACAAATTTACAGTGACACAGCTGCATCGGTGTTATTAAAACATGAAAGCACTTAAGTCACTGCGTGGTGGGTTTTGGAACATTGGACATGCTTTATTTCAGAACTTTTCACAATTTATTTAAACATCTCACATATACAAAATAGGTACAATAGACTTTGCGATGTCATTGTCTGAGAGAGAAAAAAGGCCGCTGAAAAACCATTTAGAGCTGGATGAATTATGTGCTGTCAGTATGAACACTTGGAGTGGGAACGGAGAAGGGAAAAGCCTGATCGGGAAGGAAAAAAAAAACAACAAAAGGGAAAAACAAACTTCTAGGAAAAAAAACAGAACAGAAACTAAACAAAAGGAGAAAAAAAAAAAAAAACAGACATTAGGTTTTGAAACATTCCACCTGCTTAAAATGGGGAGGATCAGTGGGAATAAATGCAGGACTCCTCAAAGGTCAATACAAAGTAATACAGTAAAAAGTGGTTCGCTCCACAGCTGCATAATAGCACCATCGATTGCTGCTTCAAGTACGTAACTAAGCACCTTCCAATATGGGACAAAGCTTGAAGCAGTAGAAGTCTTAACATCTCCGTTGTGGACCTGGGTTTCGTCAATAGTATTTTCTTTACGTACAGGCATGAGGTAGTTCAAACCTTTTTCTTGGAGATTGTGGATTTAAACCTCCTCTTTGGAAGACATACAAAGACCACAAAGTGATGCACACTTTCAGCATTTTTATTACACTTCTTTTATTTTTTACAAAAAGATGACATGATGTCCCACAACAAGGTGTTTTCCCGCGTCCCTTTGGGTGGCTGTATTAATTTGCATTGCACAAAAAACTCCATTCAGTCCGCCTTAGTCCTTTCCGATAGTTGCCCATCTTAAACAAGTGGATGCTCTGAGAAAAATCAGCATTCAGTATAAAAAAACAACACAAAAAGAAGGGCAGGGCTGAGATTTGGGGGTTCTTTTTTTCTCGTTCTTTCTCTCTTTTTTTGGTGTTAATTTAACATGAGTCTATTTATTTGAAACAGACTGGGCCAATGTCCAAGCCAAACTCCTGTTCAGCTCCACCAATGTCCAAAGGTGCAATGTCGAGAACGGGCAGGCGAGTTGGTTTATTTGTTCTGTACTCAATCACTGTCTTGCTCCACTCACCAGTGTGTCTCTGCAGGGAGGACGGGAAGAAAAGGAAAAGGTTACATATCAAAATAGTGAGGTGGAGCTGAGGTGTGACTGAAGCACACTGCAATGTCTGAATAAAGCAACTAAGGATGAGAAGGGGATCTACTCACAGTGCAGCCGTCCTCCAGCACGGAGAAGGTGAAGCGGCTGTTGCCCTCGGCCCTGAGCTCCACGTCGTTGGAGCCCTGGAGCACCATGGCCTTCTTCAGGCTGCCGGTCTCACCGTCCATGTAGGCAACGCTGTTCTTGCAGTGGTAGGTGATGTTCTGGCTAGCGTGGTTGGAAAGCAGGCGCATGAAAGCAAGCTGGGTGGCCATGCTCTGGGGGCTGAGGGTCTCGTCGTTGTAGGTGAACTGCAAGATGGGAAAAAAAGAGCAATCAATATTTTGAGCGAGGAATATATTACAGTATGTTATTTTCTGGTCTTATTTGACTGTGTGGTGTCGAGTAAAGGAGTACGCGTCTCACCTCGGTACCGCCGTTGATGGTCTCTCCGAACCAGACGTGCTTCTTGGCCTCGGTGCTTCTGAACCAGTTCTTGCGGGCGATGCTTCCGGGGTGGGCGTGGATGCAAGTCTCGCGGGTGTCGAAGTTGCAGAAGACCTTGATGGCATCATTGATGCATCCCTGGTTGGGGTCGATCCAGTAGAATCCTACAGAAGAAGATTAAACCGTGTCTTATTTTTCCAGTTTGATGAGATTCAATATTACACATATAGATTCCAAAAGACACCCTAAGGTTTTATATTTGTACCATGCGATCATCGGATGAAGTGTAGCTTACCGGTGGTCCATTCGGGGTGGCTGAGCTTGATGTCACGGCAGGTACGGGCGGGGTTCTTCCTGGATCCCTCGGGGGTGAGCATGTTCTCGATCTGACTGTTCAGGGACTTGATGGTGGCATCGACCTCGAAGTCCTTGGCTCTCAGAGCGGGCTGATCAGCTCTGTACTCATCGTATCCGGAGACATCATATCCACCACCAGAGCTACCGGGAGGTCCGGGGAGTCCAGGGGCTCCAGGAGGACCCTGAGGTGGATAAGACGGTGAATTGACGGGCAGACGGAGGCTTAACCTGGAACCTTTGTCTTTAAGGCTCCGGTCATTGAAATGATGAACATCAGAGGTTATAAATTCAAGCTTACGGATGGTCCAGAAGTTCCAGGGGGTCCACGGGCACCAGGAGAACCGACAGAGCCATGGGAACCAGATCTACCATCCTTACCAGCAGGTCCATGTGGGCCGCTAGCTCCCTTAAGAAGAAATCATCACAATACACGGTCAAAGGACGTTTTTAACGGAAATTCTCAATCAAACACGTCTCAAAACCTTCCCCCCTTAACCTTTCCTTTTGATATTTGAAGAATGTGACATGCTAAAGAGGCTAACTTCTCATCTAGGGTTCTGTAGGGACTGCAGGTAAGAACATAGAAACATGTAGGCGTCCACTCACTCTGGGTCCAGAAGGTCCGGTTGGGCCAGCAGCTCCAGAGTCTCCGGGAGGTCCCTGGATGAAGAGAAAAATACAGGGATGAGCGACACAGCAGTCACGGGGCGACCCATCTCCATATGATCCCGGTCCATTGTGTGGATGAGGACACTCACAGAAGGTCCGGGCATGCCCTGGAGACCAGGATGTCCGCGCAGACCCTTCATGCCTCTCTCTCCCTTGTCTCCAGCACCTCCCTTCTCACCACGGCCTCCGGCAGGTCCCTAGAAAAACGCCAGACGCACACTCATTCAGCAACATCACATCGCTAGGGCTTGGAAATAAATGTAGTGGAGAGCTTGCAGCTTGAACAAAGCTGTGTCTGAATCAAGGGCGTAGGTTTGGTCTCAACATTGGTAGGGACAATATAACAGCATAACCTGCATGTACTTTTTGCTGGGGACGGGACATTAATAAGACCAAACAGATTGGGTGAACGGGGGTCAGGGCTACATTTGTCACGAATATGAACCTAATTAATTGATAGGCTAAATGATCAATGCAAAATAAATCTGCATTGACTTATACTGTGTATAATGTGTATTGGTTCACCTGATAGACGGTTCCATTCAAACCTTTGTTTTCAAAAACTACTAAAGAAACATTTGAAAACTTCCAGAATATTCCAAGATTTTATTAGCAATTTAAATTGCAATATTTGAACAAAACTTAAATTATATTAAGATACACAATAAATACAAACTTATTAATAATCTCTTAACTACTACTTAACCTATATGGAACTACATGTTAGCCTACATGGTCCTTCACCACAAGCGTAATACATTGCTTTAATTGGTTGTCTCTTTCACCTTCTTTTCCCTTATTTTCATTTGTAAAATGCATCAGTGGGTTGAGCAATTATGGAAAAAAATGGTCAAGTCATCAGCCAATCAAACGTGCGTTTGAGGAAAAATAAAATGGACCGGCAAATTCAGCAAGTGAAAAGGGGTAAATGTAAGTCTGAACATAATGAAAATAATTCACTTAATGATGTGAGGGTCAATTCTATCCTTACAACATTTGGGAAGACAATCTAAATTACCTTTATATCTTACTTGCATTATATCATTATATAATGCAAGTAAGGTTGGTGGGGACAATTTGAGCCTCCTGAAAAGTTGGTAGTGTTATGTCCCTCCCGTCCCTATGCAAACCTACGCCCTCGGTCTGAATACTCACGGCTTGGCCTCTAGCTCCAGCAGCACCAACAGCTCCGGCGGGGCCTCCGGGGCCCTAGGACACGTGGAAAGAACAATGAGTAGGCGCAAGCAGAGGATTGTAGATGCAAAATGATTTCACTGAAACACCGGAATTCAATATATTGAAGAAATAATTACAGATTCTCCGCGGTTTCCAGGTCGGCCAGCACCTCCGGAGGGTCCGGCGGGTCCAGGGGCACCAGCGAGTCCCAGAGATCCAGGAGATCCAGGCTCTCCACGGTCTCCCTAAGCACAGAGGGGCAGGGCAAGTGCGGGTCAGGGCCCGGTACGTGTGGGTGTGGTCCGCAATCCAAACAGGTGTATCCGAGGTCCTTACCTTGAATCCAGCGGCACCGGGGCGGCCAGGGGGTCCATCGTTGCCAGGGCTACCCTGTGGGTGGCAAAAAATATTAGTAACTAGCAGATCTTTAAACCTCAAACACGTCAAAAGCAACTTTCTGGTACCGGTTACTAAAAATCCCTCATCCTTTTTGAACATGCTTCAGCTTACCTCACGTCCAGCCTCTCCCTGAGGTCCGGTCATACCAGGCATGCCGCTGTTTCCAGAGGGGCCACGGGCTCCAGGGGGACCAGCGGGTCCAACTCTACCAGCATCTCCCTGTGACAGGATACAGAGCAAAACAGTGGGTCAAATACAAGTAAATGCCGTATAACGCTCTGCAACACCTCAACGATACGTGGTGCACATGTGGGGGAGGTAAGGATGTGATACAGAGGCAGATAAGATGTTACAGAATAACAAATCACCTATTGAAGACTTGTTTCAGTTCAAACAAATTACCAAGTGGGCACCACTTTAAATGATTAAAGGGGCCACATTAGGCTTTTCTGTGTTGTAACAATGAATTATCATCTTGCACAGGGAGACAGAGGCAAAGAAAATGTATTATTATTATTATTATTAGTCCTATCACTGGCTCTGTCTTACGTAAGATAGTGTCATTTCCTTATAAGGTCAAGTTCCTACCAACAAGAAGACACCTAAGCGAGCTAACGGTTACCGAGCACTGCCTGTAGCAGAATCCTCTCATTCTCCAGCATGTCTTCTTGAGTCTGTCTTGATAATGCAGCTGTCACGGCTACCGGATCTGAGCTAGTCTAACACTGATGTACATCTTCTTCCTCTTCTGGCTTTGCCCTTTGGACCATCTGTTTCCACCTCCTGCCACCAGTTTTATTGAACTTGACATATGTTTTACAGCAGGTACCCTGACTGACATAACCTCTCACATTTATCCTGGCTACTTAGAGGCGCTACAAGAAAACGGGCCCCTTGGTGGATGGGTTCTAGCACTGATGTCCGTGCATATTTAACAAACATGTCGTAGCTTTTAACGCTTCAATGTTTAGGTAAAACAGTAAGAGTTAATTTTGTTCTTACGAGAATTCCAGCAGCACCGGGAAGACCACGATCTCCTCTGGCACCAGGCAGACCAACGAATCCTTGAAGACCAAGAGGACCAGATGTTCCAGCGGTACCGGGTGCTCCCTAGACAAATGCACAAGGGTTTACAATCAGAAAAGCATCCGTTGATGAAGGCGGTCTATATGTTCACTTGGTGATTGTTTTGGGCGCAACTTAAGCCGTTCTCAGAATTTCGGCTCTCTGCAGTCGCTCCCAACTTGAAGCAGAACCAGACTTACAGCAGGACCGGACTCTCCGGGGGATCCCTTCTCTCCGGGGGGACCAGGTGGTCCGATCAATCCCTGTGGGCCGGAAGGACCAGCGGAACCGACATCACCACGGCCTCCACGAGGGCCATCCTTGCCAGCGAGACCAGAGGGGCCGGGAGGGCCGACGATGCCCTGTGAACGGAGAAAAGGAAGCCAATGAGTTAAAGTTAAGGCCGTGTGCGTGTTTATGAATGACAAATAAATGTTAATTCAAACTGAGTACTCACAGCAGGACCAGCAGCACCAACTCTACCAGCAGCACCAGGGAAACCAGTCAGACCCTGTCCAGAAACACACGCTCAATAAACAGACGTCCTGGCTAACATCTGGTATAACTTTGTGTATGTGTGTGTATGTTATTCAAAGCGACTAAATGTGTGTTTATATACTTACAGATGGGCCAGTGTCTCCACGAGCACCAGCAGGTCCAGATGGGCCAGAAGCTCCCTAAACAGATCAGACATCAGCATCACTTATATCTGTTAAAACTACAATCCTTAACTTTATGATCATGCAAATAAACTAATATGTGAATCAACTCTGTGGCTGGATTTTCATTGGATGGTTGATTAATTGACAAACATTTGCACTGGTGTGTGTGTGTGTGAGTGTGTGTGTGTGGGTTTACTCACAGGGGGTCCACTCTGTCCAGCGGGTCCGGCAGGGCCGGCGGCGCCAACCTCTCCCTTTCCACCACCAGGTCCACGCTCTCCTCTTGCTCCAGGCTGACCATCAGCACCCTGTAGGTGGGAAGGAACATGGCGGGGTCAGCATCAGAGCCAGCTTGTGTGCATCAAATGATCTGGATACGTTTCTGATGATCAGAGTGCATTTTGAGGGGATTAGTGTCAGACTTACAGGGGGTCCGGAGAATCCAGAGGGTCCAGCAGGTCCAACCTCTCCACGCTCTCCCTGTGGAGAACAGGCGGCCGGTTAGAAAGGTCGGCCTAATGATGTATATAATGACGACATAATGACCTAAAGGGGTTGAGATGAGTAAAGCTACTTACAGATGCTCCACGAACTCCAGCGGGGCCAGCAGGTCCGAAGGAACCGCTCTCACCCTGGAGGAAACAACACTCAGGTCAGAACTGTTCCACCTCCACCAGCTAACGATCAGTCGATGAAATGTGGATTTCCAGTGTGCTTATGCTTTTATTTTTACAGATGTGAATGTGGTTCACAGCTGAGCAGTTTGCCTCTCACAGAACATTTTCCAGGATGGATCAAAACAGAGTGATTTGAAATTTCCACTAAAAAAGACCCAAAAATGTATAATATCGCTGGAAAACCTTTACCCGCTTGCTACGTTTAATCACCTGTATGACTAATGTCATTTTGGGTTTGAGGTCAGTTGTAGGGCACAAATGCAAATTAATTAGATGCAGATATATAAGTGCTGTAGTTTCATAAAATGGCCATCAGATGGCAATATTGATGCTGTAGCTAGTGATATGAGACTGTGGTGGGGGGGCGGGGGGGCTGCTGTCGGGTCTAAATGTAACATTTGTTTATATTACAGACAACATCCTACATACATGCCATGTTTTGTTTCTGTCAGGTATGTTTTTTAAACTTTTATTTTCAAGTTGTAATCATTACATGAATATACCTTATCACCGTTGGCTCCGGTGGGTCCGGGAGGTCCAGCAGGTCCAGGTCCGCCCTAGTAAGAGAAAGGAAGGGACAGTCAGGTAAGGGTGCTGTCTAAAATACTCAGAAAGTAACCGTGTTTCCTCAAGAAGAAGAGGAGGGTTTAACTTACACGGGATCCATCTCTGCCTCCGTTTCCGTCGGGGCCTCTGTGTCCGGGCTCTCCCTGGCGGACAAAAGAAAAGACATTGTGAAACAAACAGTTACCAAGAGAAATGATACACTGGTGAATGATGAGCCTATCTGCAGGCCAATTACCTTCTCTCCCTTGGGTCCAGGAGTACCACCTGCTCCACGCTCACCGGGCATGCCACCAGGTCCCTGATGTCCAGGGCCACCGTTAGCACCAACAGCACCAGGCTCTCCCTGCAGATGGACAGCACAAACTCATGGTTATTTCCTATCTTTTTTTACTGGTGCTTTCCTCAATTTTGCTGTATTTTTTTTCTTTCTTTTCCCCCTACTTGCAACTTCCTATTGCTATGCCATCATCTTACCTTGCCACCATCAGGTCCAGGGGCTCCAGCGGGTCCACGGGGTCCAATAGCGCCCTGAGCTCCAGAAGCTCCAGCAGCACCGGGGTTACCACGCTCTCCCTGCAGGATCACACAGTTTCATTCAACTCAATGTTGTACTTTACAGACAAAAGTAAACTAGTTTATAGAAGTTTCTATTCAAGCCCAATTAAATACCGTCAAATATAATCAAAATATGTGAAATGAGGTCCAGTTTAATCCAGTTATGATCAATATGCACGTCCATGTGATCTCACCTTGGCACCTGAGGGTCCAGCAGCTCCCTGGTCTCCGGGGATTCCCTACAGAGACACAACCGCCGGGTTAGAGTTGGACTTCACAGCCATCCTAACTGTCATTTTTCTGCACGTTGACTGTGCTGAAACTCCGTTTGTGTTCACTTACTCTGTCTCCAGCCTTGCCAGCCTCTCCACCAGGTCCAGCGGGTCCAGGCAGGCCCTGAAAACATTGCGTATTGACATCAGACGCAGCGGGGTCAACAGGAAGGAAGCGAATAAGTTGGTTTTACGATGATCATGTTTTAAGCTTCCTTTTACAATTAGATTAATACATCAGACCAAATGTAGCTGCAAAAGGTTTCTATTATTTTCTATTTTTATTTATTTATTTCTCACACAACATCACAATGCACCCACTAATTGGTAGTTTATGAAGAGACAAATGATGGATCCGAACCTGGAAACCAGGAGCTCCGGAAGGTCCCTGCTCTCCCTTATCTCCGGCGCCGCCCTACGCAAAGAAAGACAGAAAAGAATGGTTATCGCTGTCACAAAGGGTTTGGTGATGGTCAGAGCCACGTGTTGCATTTGATACAAAACATGATTGAGGTGCATCTAAGAACATTATCACACTTACAGCAGGTCCCATGGCGCCAGTGCCTCCATTGTTACCATCAGCTCCGGGGGCACCCTGAACACAAGAGAGAGGAACAGGACAAATGAGGGAACGGCTCAGGGATTCTTCAGTGGCAGATAACAAGGACGTGTCTGGATTATTTGTCATATTGCACAAAATGCGTTTCCATTTTGAAGAAGTTGCAGTAATCAGACAGGATAAGGTTTCTGACTTACTCTCAGTCCAGTGGGGCCAGTAGCTCCCTTATCTCCAGGCTTGCCGGCCTCTCCCTGAGATAAAAGACGGGTTAAGAACAGGTTTGTGTAAGATTGAAACAGGACCTGGTTCAAGATGCTTATTTTAAGGTCTTTGTTGGATTTCTGCTTACAGAAGGTCCTTTGGGTCCAGGGAACCCGATGGTTCCAGGCTGGCCTCTAGGTCCGGTGGGGCCGGGAGGTCCAGAGCGTCCATCTTGTCCAGCAGGACCCTAGAAGACGAAGCAAAACAAGCAACAGTTGGTCATGAAGATCACGTAATGAGACCAGCAGATACCCGTGTATCAGAAAGATGTTGCACTCACAGCAGGTCCCTCCTTTCCTGGGGGTCCAGAGCTGCCGGGGCTTCCTGGAAGTCCCTATAGAAACATAGGACAACCATTAATATTTCCACAATTAATGACAGCGATTGTAACTAAGGGCTCAGTTGTTTATTTTTACTTTTCAAATTCACTTCGCTAGGCTATCAGTTAGCTATAAACTCATTCTGCCTTCGGGGCACCATGATGACTCAACAACGACATCTCGGAGAAGACTCACCCTGAGACCAGCTGGGCCGGGCTCACCAGCACGACCAGCATCTCCGGGGGGTCCACGGGATCCACCGCCACCGGTGGCACCACGAGCACCAGGCATACCCTACGGAAATGAGGGAAACGATAAACCATGAGGAGAACAAATAAAAACACACCCCATGGCTGAATGCTGCCTGTCTCGGGATGGTTGTACTCACAACGGGGCCAGTTCTTCCATCGGGACCGGGCAGACCACGGCCGCCTGGAGAACCCTGAAGAAGAGACACATACGTCAACACCTACTCTCGGCAACGCCACTCGTGTCTCGTGATTGAGGATGATGGTGCGGTACTCACTCTAGCTCCACGGTTGCCAGAAGGGCCAGTGGCTCCAAGCTCACCAGTGGGTCCTCTCTTTCCCTCCTCACCCTGGGGTCCGGGGGTTCCCTGGGCTCCAGCGTTACCCTGAAGAAGTCGACAGAGGAGTTGAGGGTCGTGAACAACGCTTGCAGAGGTTTTGGGATGCATTTTAGGGGAAATTTCAAATTGATCAAAATAAGAACTTACGGGCTCTCCTTTGGGACCGCCGTCTCCCTTGATACCCTGAGCACCAGGATCTCCCTAAAATACATGGAGATAAACAAGTAGATTTAAAATCCAGTCCATTTCTGTGAACAATTACTGCTCTGCTCCTTGTATCTGCATGTTAGGGTGTGTGTTATGTTGGTGTTACTCACAGCAAGGCCTCTTGGTCCAGCAGAACCCTGAGGTCCCTGGGGTCCAGGTCCTCCTCTTGGTCCAGGGAAGCCAGGGGCTCCAGAAACACCAGGGGTACCCTTAACAACAGGCATGGAGAGAGCTCAGCACGATGGTTCCACAAGTCTAGCATCTTTCTTTTTGATTTAAAAAAAACAACTGCTTCCACAGCAGTGACAGCAAAGGCAATGCTGATATTGTTTTCACTTCCTATTCTGTATGTACACTTGTGTGTGTGATCAATTATGCCGGAGAAAGCATTTGGGAATATATTTATGTGCGTGCATCTGGCCAGTCTTTGTCAATGCATCCAGATATGAGGTGGATGAGGTGTATAAACTTCTCAAGATGCATCTGAGCATCACAGCAGATGTGACGCCATTGCAAAATGATTTCTACTCATGTTGTCTGTACACTAAAGTATAATCTCACACAAATATCTGTTATAACTCGGATACTTACAGCGGCTCCCTTGGCTCCGTTCAGACCATTAACACCGGGATTTCCCTGAAGGAAAAGGACAAGAGATCAGAGATCAATCTACTGCAAGAATGTGCAATTAAACTAAGATTATTATAACTGGCTGTTCTGATGCCAAACAAGGTAAAAAACTAAAACTAAATGTCATTATCAAGAGCTATTAAAAAAAAAAGAGTTAATTTCTATTTTTGTGTCTCTGTTTTAACTTAATATTTTACACCAACATTACAATGTAATAAGAAAAATAAGCAGCTTGTTCAATATAAGACTCCATGCTAAAAGTCAAAATGTCAATATTTTTAGTCGAAACAGAGCTCTGGAACTGATGTATGTTGTCTTTCATGTCACAGAGATGGAATTGAAGAATTAAAGTCAAGTCAACACCTGAGAAGAAAATAAAGAGGGCACCTATTTCTCCATATACTTACAGGTGGACCAATGGGGCCAACGGCACCATTGGGACCGGGCTCTCCTCTGCCTCCCTGAGGTCCAGATGGGCCAGTTGAACCAATAGCTCCAATCTCTCCCTGTTAACAACAGAAATTGACCCACACTCAATCAATGTATCCATATTATTCTGTGATAATAAAACATAATCTAGAAAGGAAATCTTGTATTGAGTTTGAGTATTAAAAAATAAAAGACTTGAAATGTGCATTCATTCCCAAAGGGAGATTGTGTAAGAAAAAGCTCTGGGATGGGTTTCATTTTCTGGCCATTGTGGCAGACTGTGGCAACAGGAAGTGACATCACACCCACCTTGGGGCCTGGACCACCGGGGAAACCTGGGGGACCGGCAGAACCCATGGGACCCTAGAAGAGATAAAAGTATGTCCTGAAACATGTCATGAAGGTCAAAGTTGATATCAACTCTGCAGAGTAGTTGTAATTGCAGTTCATATTTTCCATGATTTATTGATTTAAATAGCCCCCGAAGTTCAGACAGAATATGCATCCCGATGAAAGGGTTAACTTACGGCGGGGCCGGAGGGTCCAACGTTGCCATCAGAACCACGAGAACCAGTGGGGCCAGCAGGGCCGGGGCGACCTCTCTCTCCAGCCAGACCACGAGAACCCTAAAGACAAGGCAGACATTAGCTTCGCTGCATGCTGATAAATGATGGGAACCGCTTCAAACACCCGAGGGTTTGTGCCTTTAATGATCAAAAACTTACAGCAAGTCCAGAGCTTCCAGGAGCTCCATGTGCACCGGGCTCACCCTGTAAGAGAAGAAGGACGGATGTGTCAAGTGTGGATCAAAGTGTCAAGCAGAAACGTCTGCAGATGCAAATGTGGAGGTCAGGTGATGTCTTACCTTAGCGCCAGCGGCACCGGCCTCTCCCTTACGTCCATCAAGACCAGTGTAACCCTAAAACACAGGAGCACAGTGAAGCACACAAATCAGAAGGAGGGCAGTGAAGACAATCACGGTTCTTGAGGGACATCTAGCCTTTATAATAGTCTTATGTGTAAAAAAAAAAGGACAAGCCTCATTATAACTGATAAAGATGCTTTTTGCCGTTAAATCTGACTGAAGGGGATGTTTTGCATCTCGCTCTTGCTTGTATGTAGTGTTGTTATCAGTTATGAACCTGCAGGGCCTCAGTGCTGCAGAGGCAGGATGTTAGGACCGTCATCACATCAAGCAGTGCTTGTTATGGGGTGTGATGTTCTTTTACACTGAGGTCAACACTTCACTACTGCGCTGCTTTGGGCCGATGGCTTTGTGGGACTCAGGTGAGCATGAAGGAGAAGGTACATTTCAGGTCAAACACAGGAAAAAATCTCCACTCACTCTGTGTCCCTTCATTCCTGGAAGTCCAGGGGTTCCGGGGAATCCACGAGCACCCTGCAATTCAAAAGGAAAAAGAAAAGTTTAAAATACCTGCTACGTTTGTAATCAATCTGGACATGATAGCTTATCAGGCTCCCTGACTTGCTGAAGACCTCTTACCTGAGGGCCAGAGACACCTCTGTCTCCGGGTTTGCCAGGTCTTCCGTTGTTACCCTGTGAGTTAACGGAGGAGACGTCACTATTTGATCTTTCAGGGACATCAGATCACAGAAGTAGCTCAAAATCCTTTAAGAATATGTTGTGGGGGGGAAAAAATACTTACATCATCTCCTGCTTTGCCAGGGGGTCCGGGTGGGCCACGAGCTCCAATGCCGCCCTTGAACAGAGAAGTAGCGCGTTAAAATCTCGTAGATAAAATGGATTGATTCTTTTTTTTTCCCAAACTCAACAATTGTGAATATTTCGGAGGTTATACTCACAGACTGTCCAGGCTCGCCAGGCTCGCCAGGGTGTCCTGTGTGTCCCTGAGGTCCCTGTTGAATGAAAAGAGGTTCAGCAATTAGCCGCGATGCATAAACATTTCAAGAGATGCTAAAATAGGCTGAATTTTAGCAAATGTTGTGCTTACGGGAGGTCCGGGAGGTCCAGGAGGGCCTCTGGGACCCATCAAACCCTACAGAGGAACAAGAAAAACAATCGGTAATCACATGTAAATGAAGTTTTCCTGAAGCCTTTTCTATTTTGAACATTACTGGCTAAAAGTAAATTCAAATATATTGTCTTGCAAAGGCATATCTACAATATAGCTGAACTTATGACTGGAAATGTGTGATTTGGAGTTGGATGAAACACAGCAGCCCTCACCATTGGTCCGGGGCCGGGATCAGGGGCTTTTGCACCACCATCGTACTGAGCAGCAAAGTTCTGTAGGGAAAGTAGAAACACAGATTAATTATGATGATTAACACATGAAGTACTGAAGGAATAAACAGTATAAAAAAAACACACAATTCAAAAACTTCCAGGTAAATCACTAAAGTTACTGTGCAGACCTGAAGGGCCAGTATTTTAAACACGCTTAAGTTTAACATTTCAGTACACATCTGCACTCGTTGTGGCTTGAGAATTTATAAAAAGCATTTAAATCAGTTGATTTAAATCACTAATTTATACCGATGACCTGATTCTGCGTCGTGCATGTGGTGTTCAAATTGATAAAAAAGGACCCAAAAGATAGAAGTTGCACAACTGCCACAAGATTAATGGGGCAGTGAGGTCAACAGAGGTCAGTAAATAAAAATCAAGGTTTTACTGGACTTGTCATGTGCTGCAGTACGGGGCCAGATGTGGGTCAGACGTTTGTCCGTTTTTGTACTTTTCCAGCACATTTTTCCACTTTGAATTGTTTTACCCGAACATGCCCTGGATATTACTGGTGTATAAAGAGAACACTTACTCCTCCGAGTCCAGGGGGGCCAGGGGGGCCAGGAGGCCCATTGGGTCCGGGGTTTCCATTTCTACCACTTTGGCCTGGAAAACCCTGAAAGAAACAGAAGGGATCAGTGAGTGAACATTGCTGTTCCTGATCAGCTGGGGATGTTGGAGGATGCAGCGCGTGAATCCTGCAGGCGCCGACAGGCTGATCTGCTCAATCCTCAAATGTTATGCCATAAACAAACAGATACGCTGGTTTGCAAAACTATGTTACTATTTAACCTAAAGATAAAGTGCAACCGTTCATTTCATGAATAGTTAAAAAAAAAACGAATGTGAATGAAATCGACATCTGTCATGTGTTCACATTATGTCACCGTGACTAGAGTAATGGTTGATGTAAACAAAGGGGTGTGGCCTAGTGAGGTTAATGGGTCATGTGACGTCAACAAACACTTTGCTAAAGAGCTTCATAAATAAACTTCATCAGATGCAGGAATCACGCATTTGCTTGTCAGATGAGAAGGCAGCAGAGTTCAATCTGGACTTACCCTGTCACCTCGAGGTCCTTTGTCTCCTCTGGGACCCTGCGGCAGAGAAATGACTCAGTCAGACCACAACGCAGAGCAGATGGCTCGGTTTATTGCTTTAGCAATGTGTAAAGTCTAAATCATCCCTCCAGCAAAGCAGGCCGCTGCTTTGAATCTACACTATTTATAAGAGCAAGGCATGCACCAGGCTTGTATTATAATCAGGCATACGATGTGACTTCCCCCTGAGGATAAAAAGCCAATCAAAAAGACATTTTAGTGATTCCACCAGAAATCAAAACGATGGCCTGAACATTTCTAATGGAAATGATGCGTCATCTGTCTGACATGCCGCACTTCAGGCATGAAATGACACCTAAGAACAACATTGTGTCCACATCATCTCTTCCCTTCATGCAGGAGAAGATAACTAATTGCAACGTTTACTTGTTTAGACTTCTAAGACTATAGAAAACATGCAGCTCATTGTTTTTTTTCTGCATGAGCGTAATTATTAGTGGTGTCTGCATGCAGGTATTCTGTCATCATGATACTACACATGGAGGAGGAGAGTGGAGTAATGTGCTAATGAGATTAAATGATGAGCGTGTGAACAGACATGCTGAAGATGGTTCATAACCAGACTCCAACCTTTCTTGGCATAAACTAGCGTGTTAGTTTGCAGGACCGGCCACATCCTGACCTGATACCAGAACCCCACAGTGAGTGTTGCAACCTCAACATAATGCTGCTCAAACTGCAAACACTAAGCGTAGAAGTGGTGTTCAGTTCCAAGCAATCTCAATTACAAGCAGAGGAATTCAGTCTTTCTTTTCTTTTTAAAATATGTATTTTTCTATGTGTTCTCCCCATATGACCAATTTCAGCCTGGCCGCACTGATCTGAGACCAGGATTTCGTCTGACAAATATGAGCAAGCCAAGGGGCAGAGGAGGATCCCAAACTGACCCAAAGCCAGCTGCTAGGTGCAAACCTCTCCTCTCTGCTGTCCTCAGAAAGGATCCTTTGTGCCAGGCCCTTTGGGGCCTCAGCACTGCGGTTTTAGCTTTCATTGACACAATCTTTAGCCAATAGGACCCTCACCTTTTCATGGACAGGAAGGGAAAGAAGTATATGAAATAACTCAGTTCGGAGTCAGAAAGCGCTGAACGAAATGCTCTGCTGCGCTTGAGATTGCTCGGACGGTCAAGAAAGGCTGAAACCCTCTTTTACCGGGATGATTCAAAGGGGCAATTTGACCAGGTAACACTGTCTTTAACGTATTTTGACATGGTAGCATGCATAAGTACTAACCGATACTGTGGCATTGTAGAGATGAGGAGGAGGAGGAGGCAGAAGAGGGTGGAGAGGGAGAGAAAAGGGAATACTCTGTTAGAACATTATATACATTTAAGGGTAAAACCTGAAAAAGAAGAAATGTTATTTCCATCCATCCATATACTTGCTAAATGTGCTAACCTCTTCTTAGTGTAATATTTCCCTTTGCTTGTTGAAAAAAAGGTAAAAAAGAAAAGGGTAATGCACACCTGCTGCAGGGTGCTGCTATACTCTGCAGATTGCATGCATTCATATAGAAAATATAAAATACTGGGATAGCTGCAGCAGTCAAAACAATCTGCAGGGATTTTATATTTCATGTAAAACATGTATCCTGAGTCAACTTCACCTGAGCCATTATCTGACACTGAAAATGTAAAATAAATTCCTTGTCAAACCAGAACACATCAAAAACAAACTCAAGCTGCTTCCCCACATATTTGTCTGCTAACACCCTGCTAACTGCCTAAGCCCTGTGTAAAATGTGCCTGAGAGCAATATCTTTTTAGCAAAGCTGACTCCTGTCTAACTGTGTAATGGATGTAGGTCCCAGCGCTGCAGCATTCCTGTTACCAAAGCTCCCGCTGCTAACAGGCCTGAACAGGCAGCTCGTTCCCTTGGGACACGAATAGTTCCTACTGCAAACTAGACAAGGACTAGATCCCTTCCAATGAGACCTGCTACAGATACATTGGTACTTTTGCTGAACTGATACTTTTGCCAAAATGAGTTTTTTGTGATGGAGCTGTTTAGAAACTGAGTTTTAGAGCAATAGGTAAAATAATGTTGTGGTTTTGGTGGCTGATGTTGGCATCTCTCATCTGTATTGCAGGTGTACTTCAGTGGCTCTGGAAGCCTCTGGACCTGCTGGGACTGACACAGCTGGGACCTCCCCATGAACTCGTACATGCCATGCCCCATCTAGTCCATAAGGTGGCGCCCTTGGACGTTGACATCCTTGTGAGACTATTTATTTCTCTAATCTTTATACTAAAACGACATAAAAGTGACCTGGAAGCTCCAAGTCAAATCCATTTATTGTCTAGTTATCTTTAAATGTTTTTTTCTAGATATAATAGATAGTTAAGATAATAGTTAAGAAATTCAAAGTTAATACTATTTGAAAAAAATACATTTAAAAGAATTATTCTATATTTCAGTGCCATGCATGTACTATTTTGAAGAAAAAACGTGTGTTAAGAGGGGAAGAATGAAATTGGTGCCAAGTAGGTGTTTGCACCCACGGCCACCAGGGGGAGCTGTTGTAGTTTCCGACAGCAGAGTTCCAGTCTGGACGTCTGGATGGAACAATGTGTACAACGCCCCACGAAGCCTTTCATCCCATATCTCAAAGAAAATGCACAGCTAGTCTACTTTTAAAGCTCAACATGCATTGGAAGTTGTGAAAATACACTAACATGGCAACATAAATAATCTTTCTTAAAAGAAAAGAAAAGAAAAGAAAAAAACTTTTTTTTTCTTTTTTTCAGCAGCGCAACTTCTCCCCCTCGGAAACTAATCTCATCATAATTGTATCCTTGGAAAAAGTGAATAATCCTCAGCATGAGCTCAGTCCATTGAGTTTTATTCAGCAGCGTTTAGATCTGTCTTCAGACTGACCATCATGGAAGTCCCAAACAAAAGCCAAGCGACAGATCCTCAAGCAGTGAGCCCCGAAAAAAAAGAACAAAAAAAGGAAAAAGAAAAATATCCATCATAGAGAAAGACATTTGAACTTACATTGACATGATGCTAGGTATGAAGTTACTGCAAGCAGCAACAGAATCCGGGTATCCACAAAGCTGAGCATGTCTAAACAGACATGCAGACTCCTTGTGCCGCTTAGCCCCTGTTTTTGAACCACCTTTCAAGCAGGCATACAGTTATGGTGACGATAGTAACTCCAAGCTTTGCAGGGACCTGCTGCCGTGATGCTAGAATAATAAAGTCCTATCAGGCCTATTTATACGGCAGGAGGGTCCCTGGTCTGCGTGTCAAAAGTCAGCCCACCGGCCAATGAGAGAGGAGAAACCCAATCTGACTCCCATCCCTCCTGTGCTCGGAGCAGTCATGTGGTCCTGCATCTCCCTGCCTTCTCTCCACCAGAACGCGTTTGGCAAAGCTTTGGCGATGATGACGAGTGCAACGTTTTAATTAGATCCATTCTTTTTGAGGACGTGGACAGCGTCGAGGTTTAAAAGGGAGATGGAGGCCTACATTTTCCCCTCTATTTATGGGTTGCTTGCAGTCAATCCGGAGGCTGCGGGCTGAGACGCGGGCCCCGGCCGGGCATTCAACCCAGCGCGCTGTGCGTAAAAGTGTGCCCGCTCCTCGGCGCACATCGATGGGCATTATTTGGCACGGCGAGGACCATGGTCCTTCTTTTCCGCGCTGGATTTTATAGTGACTATAATGAAAAAGAGTGGCAATGTAATCTGATTGATTTTTCTTGATCTATTTTATTGGAATTCGGTTGGATTTGGGTTTTTGCGCACGGATTTGCAGAAATTTCCAGAAGCGCAACTTTTCCATTGCAGGGGAAGACAATCTAGTGGCGATGTCAATTTTGTGCTAAATGCGGCGCTGCCAATAATATTCTTCACACGGCAACGCAGATACTATCTTCTTTCCACACAAATTGCACACGTATGCACCAAGCATTCCTGCAAGTGTTTCAGTTGTGTTTTAAAATAAAGCCTTTTCCGTGATGACTTTATTCTCATTTACTCTGTCAGAGATGCAGGATTTATAGCCTGTCATGTCACATCACACCCCCTAAAATAAATTGAATAAATGTTGTGACACACAGTACTAGGAGCGCTTCTCACTTTCAAAAGGCAGATTTGAGGAGATATCTGGTTTCAGCCTCTCCTGCTCACTCTTTCAGCAGCTTTTACCTGCCCACATGACCAGACATGCCAGCTTCTCCTCTATTACTTCAATGGGCCTCTTCTTGCCTTAATCAAAGTCACTTAGAGCATAAACGTGGTCAAATGTAGTTTTGATTTCAGCGTGTTAATGCCATACTTTCAATAAAAGGAACAATATAAGCTTTTTGTTCAGTTCATTCACTTTTTCTTAACCCTCAAAACCCTAAAGTCCCCAGACCTGGGGACATTGATAAAATAAGTTAAACTAGATTAACCTTTTCTGGCCTTTTATTCTGCATTGCAGTAATACTTGTACTGTGGACCTTACAGGTGTTTTTCAAACTGGCTGACTTGTTACCAACTGGCATGGAAGCATATTTCAGTGATCAGGAAGTCAGGATGAGCTTGGAGACACAGCAGAAGATAACAGCTTATTTTAATTCTGGGTCTGTCACAGCTCAGACATCTCTCCCAGATAACTGTACAGCTCTTCCTCTTCTACACCCAGCAAGAAGACCTGTTATCTTCCCTCCCCCTCTGCACCAGAAACAAAGTAATTAGTGGACACTCCCGACAATTTCACCTCAGCTTTTTTTTCCTTCCAAGTCAAACAGTGACACAAAAAAAGAGAGGTGGAGCAAGAGGGATGATTTTTCTTCTCTCTTAAGATGGTAGCACTCCCACTTGCTGCAGAGCTACATTCTCATGTTTGCTGCAGAAGTCGTGAAGCTGCTGGAGACAGCAGACAAGGCGGTGGAGGAAATCAAAGATGGCTGCAGAGCTCCACATCATCAACCTTTTTTTTCTCCTCTCTTCCCACATGAAACACATTTAGCTACTGTCCAAGTAAAAAGATACCATTTGAACACATTTATAAGTCCTTATTTTGCTGTGATACATAGATTTTTTTCCGATAACTATTAGAAATAACACTATTTTAAATAAATATTTAAGAGAGGTTGGTGTATGGAGATGTTTCTCAGTAGGGGCCAGGCTCTTTCAAATTTTTTAGGTCAAACTGAGTTCACCTCAGACTTAACCCGTTATTTTTTTTCACAAAAGCTTCACTTAAATAGTAAAGTCAAATACATTTAAATCAAGGAAAGGTCATAAAGTTGAAGTCACTTGAGCTCAAACGATCAGGGTTTGAGGACGTCCTTTTATGTCCGATGTGGTGGTGTACCTGCCCGACAGCTGAGAATAAACTAAATCAGATGCTACCAGCAGATATGCACTTGTATTCTGTAATCAAGATGAAGCTGGAGAGTCACTCAAGATAGCAAAGCATATCTGATGGTAAATTGATGGCTTGTGGCTTGAACAAGCAAAGAATAAAAGTGGATTTTAAGAAAACATGCAGCTTAAAGAATCTTCATGTTATCATAATTCAATTATTATCAGCCAAGAGCTGGTAGTCACCAGTCCTTGATGATGAATTGATCATCCAACAGACAGAAGAAAGTGTCACTACAGGTCAGTCTGGAGGCATTCATGGCGGGGAAACCATTTCTGGTACAAAGTGTCTTATTTGACAGATTAGGTCAAAGGGAAGCAAAGCTTTTCTGCAGAAACACCTCAAACCCAAACTGTCCAACACACCAGTGGAGCTGAAGTGAATGGGGTTTATTCTGTAGCCACGTGACCTGGGGACCCTGCAGTGGGTTGACCATGAGGTCTTCTGTATACATCTGATCTGAAGCACATCAGCAAATCCACAAATAAAAGAACAGTCAAAATCCGGTCAAACTCCAAACCCGAAGCAGTGCTGAAAAGAAGAATAGGCCACAAGTCCTCCACAATCACGTTATAGAACAATGCCGTCCCACTAAAAACACCTACTTCAAGTTATTGCTCCTAAAGGTGCAGCTAGAAGCTGCTTAGTTTTACTTAGCCTACATAGCCTTTTTTTTCCTTGAGGTTTCGTTTTTTGTAAAATAAATAATGGCACAGTGAGAAGAATTACAAGTTGCTCATCATCATACAGTATATGAGTTATATTTAATCATTGGCTTAGAAAAACATTAAATTCACAACCCCAGATCCAGTCAGGGATGAAAGAACAGAGAGCGAGCCGCTTCACGCACCTCAATGGAGCAAAAATGTGTGTGAGGGCTTTACGTTAAACATCCAACTTTAGTCAGGCATTAAGACCGTCCATTAAATGAATATAATTTTCAGAAGCAATGCTTATCTATGGATATTTCTAGGTTTCATTGCACTCAGTTCTTGTCATACAGCATATAGAGCATCAATAAAGGGGCAAACATAATCTCAGAGCGTTTCGCATAGAGAAAGTCACGAAATCCCTCGATAAAGCACTTGGTGACATTGGGCAGAAAAACACGGATGAGTGTTAAATTACAGAAAATCCTAATGATCAACCGCTGCATATCATAATCCGGAGACGTGATATTTGTGGGAAATAGATGTCGCATCTGACAGAAATGTCACACACTTATGGTGCTAAAATCTTGTTCATGCAAAATAATTTGATTTGATTTCACGAGTGAATAAATGCGAGACACAGAGTCCACTCAAGTGATGTCCACTTCTTAAACACATACAATGATGCTACTAGCAGGGCCATGTGGCACACACGTTCAGAGGAAGGAAGTTAAGTGATGAAGAGAGGAAAGAGAGGTGAGCAGACACGGCCTACTAACCCTCTCACTTTCTAAAGGATTACAAGGAAAGGTAAAAATTATTTAAGTCTGAAGGAAATCTGAGGGATGGATACGTTTCAGACACGCTGCCCTTTCTGATCCAGTCACACAGAGGCAGGCTCTAATTAAACAGGGCACTGTGTGCATACCCGTTGGCAGACATGCAAGGGCGGCTGAGGTTTTCAAATTACAGCCTTTATTCCAGGCAGTTCCTCCAACTCGTTCTGTCTGCTCCAGACTTGCAACAAAGACCTTCCTCGCAGGCACACCGAAGGAAAACAAATGCAACATTTAGTTTTCTCAAGAATATGTTTTTCTTATTTGCTAAAAAGAAATAATAGACATTTGATGATATCCGATTGTAGAGTAACAGCTACTATTGATGTGATTTTTCTTTCGTTTTTGTTTTTTTACATTCCAGTACGGGTAAGAGCTGGTACTAGCGAGCTATATGTAAAATCCCTCAACTGAAACACTATAATCCATCCATCCGTTAACTTTCACCCATCCAAATTCTGGTCACTGGGGCAGTAGCCCAACCCGCCCACCCCCGATCGTCTCCTCAAGTTCCTCCAGAGGAACTCTGCTGACTGATATGATATGATGCATTTTGTTTACTTAAATCTGTACAAAGAAGCAGAAGAGGAGGCCAAATTGTGTATCTAAGAGTTAAAAAAAAGATGCATAAATTATGATTGTTTCAGTTCAGTCAGGTATGAGCTAAGTCACATTTGTGTGTGTGGTTTAGTACAAAACAACAATCAGAAAGACTCGACTGATTTCCTGCTCACTTTCCAACATGCAGCTTCATTTTTACTATATTTTTTAAGACTAAACTATTTGACTCTTTGGGCTTTTGCAAACCCTCATTTCACCGCTTTAAGTTACAGAAAATATGGCTGCTTGGTGGGCAAATTTAGCACCTAACTACTGCGTGCTTGAATTCCTCCTATGCAGAAGCGTTCTGCACCTCCGGGAAGCTGCAGGCAGCGTTTAAACGTGGTGAAAAAAAGCAGGGTGGGCGAAAGAATTAAGATCTCGCGTTGGGTCGACAGGCCTGAGCGTATATCAGTATGCTGAGGCCACTGGAGTCGTTCACTATCCCGGCTGAGGGTGCAGCAGCCCCACAGAGAGAAAAAGTGGGGAAGCCAGTAAAAAACAGATTTTTAAGAACTCATTTATTGTAAGTGCCTGAAATTATACATGACCCCAACCAAATCTATAATGTGTCTTTGTGTATACAACATAAGTTAGCTTTTTTTCCCTTCTAGACCACATTTTTCATAACTTTGATTCACATCTCTGTCTTTGTGTGTGCTCTGCAACGTCTGTCTTCACTACCTCAGTCACTTCTTAACGCTGTTTACCCATAGTTGTATTTCCTGAGCATTTAAAGGTGATTGCCAGGAGGCGGGATCATGGAGGAGCTGGTCTGATGTGAGCGAGAGCATGGAGAGTTAGTGGCAAAAGCGAGAGTATAAATATTTGTCAGAGAACGCAACTGACAATGGCGGAGATATCGAGACATAATGAAGTGATTTTGAGCATAATAATGCAGTAAAACCAACCAGAATATTCATTAAAAAAAAATTAACTTAAAGCTGAAGTAAACAGGTTCCCCTGAAGAGAGGTGAAGAGAGGAGAAGGAACATGAGAATTACAAAAAAGCTGAAGGCAATGAGGGCACCTCCCTTGGCTGGAAGCAGCGCATGACTGGATTTGCCTCCATGTCCACATGACTCACAGTCTGGTCAGCAAACGCATAATAAACGTGACAGAAATATCCCCACACAATGTCACAAGAGTCCACGGCAAGCAGATAATTGCTAGATGGAGTTGGACCGTGGTTTGAAAGATGGAGGAAAAAAAACAACCCGTATAAGAGGAAGGCAAGTGAAGGTCTAAATATGAAGATTTTCTTTTAACCTTTCTTTTTCTTCCTTTTTTAAAATTCCTTTTGAAAAACGGCACAAAAAGTGGAACGAGGTTTCCAGCGGTCGTCCCAGCTGCCCTGAAATAATTTGCTGTTACACCTTCTCACACACCTGAGAAGGCTAAGACAAATTTAGTCCAGTTAGACACCTGTCTAACAGGATACGTGCACACATACACTGTTTATTTGATCAATGAAGTTACATCAAAGTCTTCAGTGTGACTAACTTAGGGACTCACTGATGCACTGATTCACTGATTCTCTTTAAAAAGAGAATCATTGGGTCCAAATGCAGAAGATCAGAGGCAGATGGACAATCTCAAACACAACTTTGATCTCGGTTAACACGATGTAAACTAAAACATTGCAGACGTAGGATGTCCGAGACTGGAAAAGAAAGAACCCTCCATTCAAAATCCTTACAGAAAAGGACACACGGACAAGAAAAACTGATGGATGAGCACAAAATACAGGTGGCACAATCAAGAAATCTATGAAAAACCAGATAAATAACTGGCAAAGAGTGAAACAAATCACAGAAGAGAAGCTAGACATGAAGAAGAGACGGATCTGTAAACCAAGAGAAAGTCTATAAAATATAACTATGGATATTTGTGTAATACTTTGAATTGTTGTTGTGATCTTGCTTTTAATTAAGCACAATTGGTGATAAAATCAAGAAGCCCATAAACACCAGCCTCTACTGCAGTTTCCGGATGCTGCCTGCGTCTAAACTGGTCCTAAAATGACTTAAATACAATCTCAAGAACTGAATGACATACTCAACAGAAACACAATACTATACCATGTTATTAATGATTTAAGAAAGTCAAAGTCAAATGAAAAAACTGAATATACAAACAGCTTCTGTGGGAATAATAACAGCTGGATGCAGATAATCAAAAGCACTCGATAAACTAATTATCAAGAGTGAGAGTGATAAAAGCAGTCTACTGGAGCATCAAGCGCGTCTTTACACAACAGCAGAAAGGAAAGCGAATCCACTGTTGCTGCCCGTCAATCTAGGAAGGCTTGTAAGGTTATTTTCAAACTATTTGGAGTCTGTCATTCTGCAGTGGGAAATATTATTCACAAGTAAAATGTACAGCAGACAGTCATCAAGCCTCCAAGGACTTGGCAACGCAACAAGTTTATGATGAAGTCAGATCATTGCAAGGCTCAAAATAACTGCAAAAAATGAATATATCAATTAGTTAATTAACAGGGTTACGCTGGATCAGATAAGAGATAGGAGAAAATTAGCTGCAGATGGTCAAATCTGTTAAAAATCAAACAGGGCATATGAGGATACGCCGTGAAATCTATGACAGTAATGCTGGAAAATGTAAGGAAGGAAGATGCTGCGTCCCTTGTCAGCTCCCAGAGTTCAGCGTGAGTGAGATGTTGTGGAGTGACGCTAAGAGAGCTGTAGACCAACAAGTGACCACAATGTTCGATGAGCAGAAGCGATGTCGTAAACAAGAGTGAGCCACAACAGTTTCTGTGATAACTTCTGACAGCCTGGCTTTTCTGTTATTAAAGAAGTAATTACAGAATTTATTTCATCACCAATCTGCAGTCCCACTAACTTAATTGTAAGATCGAGTAAGAACTGGAATATAGTCATTATTTTTTGGCATTGTGTTCTAATATTTAAGACCGAAATGTTTGATAAATCTGTTCCTTCAAAAAGGACCAAATGGGTACATTAAAAGTGTTTTTTAATAATTTTTTTTCAACTGTATCAGTTAGTAAAAGCCACTAAATCAACAATTGTCTGTCTATTTGCCATTTCATTACCTACTGAGTAAAGCAAAGCATAGTTAAAAGTAAAGTTGTAGTTCTCGAGACTGGTTTTGGTCTCAAGACCGATCTCAAGACCACTTCTTTGTGGTTTTGGTCTTGTGACGGCCTCAACAGTCTTTGGTCTTGGGCTTGGTCTCTTTCGTTCTCGCCATGTCTCGGACTCGGATAATTGAGATGCCATTGCACACACCAAGGTGACAGAATCTTGTGATCTGTTAATCTACAGTTTTGTAAACTATTTTTGGTTTGCATTTGATTTAACATATGTTTTGGTGCATCTGCATGTGTATCTGTATTTAATTACAGTATTGTGTTTATAATGGCCTTTTTTGAATAAATATATGGCATAATTGGCCTTTGAATAATATTTGCGTATAGGTGTGTTTGATTAAGCATTAGGTCTATGCCATTTCAGTGATGCTGATATACAGTGTAATTTGGCTACTATAATGGTAAATAATGCAATTTCAAGTCAGTCATTTTGTGTATCTTTAATATTTTAAATTCACGTTTCATCTCCAAATGAAGTACAATTTAAATCAGTAACATTTACTATTCATTAGACTTTTCTGAGGTGGAGGGGGGTGTTGGAGGCTTGTTATTTTGTTAGATGACATTGGGACTATTTAATAGTCATGTCAATCCTCAAATAGTTTAGAAATAGCAGTAGTGCAGTCGATACACATATTTGATCTCAGCTAATTGATGAAAACATTTATAGTGAGTTCACACATGAGACATCAGACACAGTCTGTTTTATTGTGCTGCAGTTGAAAACAACCTCATATGTAAACTGAGCAGCTGAACCCAGTATGGTGCTTATGTACAACTCACGCAAGATGACAAAATAATTAGGTTTCTTTTTGGTCTCAGTTTCGGTCTTGAGCTGAATTAGTCTTGGTCTTGATCTGGTCTTGTCTTGGTCTTGATACTCTCTGGTCTTGGTGTCAGTTCAGGTGGTCTTGACTACAAGTCTAGTTAAAAGTAAGGAATAAGAAATAAAGTGGAAAAGAATTTATGCAACAATTAGTACACGTAAAGATGCCAACTTTAGAACAATTTATTCATCAAATGCCACTCTACGGTCTATGCAGTCAGACCATCATGTCCAGGCGGTAATGACTCAACATCACGTTACCATGGCAAACATCACAAGCTACAATGGGAAACATGCATGCTTTGCTACTTTAAGGACTGTAGTTTAAATCTCTGATGTTGTAATGATCAAAAAACATTTGTCTAACTCAGAGATTACGGAACAACACCTAAAACAAATTAGGGTTGAGTCTTACTTTATGAAGTGTCACTTTCACTACAATGGCTGTGAGAATGGGGACGTTTGCAGTTTGTGGGAACACTTAAGGTGGAACATTTGTGTATGTTTACTGTCAGATAAGACGGAGGATCCAGGATCTGCAGTACGCAGGGTCGGTCTCGCAGACTGAGGCTGGTTTCGTTCCAGCTGTGAAAGGGTTAAGCTGAGCTCAGCTCTGGTGAGCGGAGGAGAGAACCCTGAAATCGTTTCCACATTACAACACACATGAGGAACACATTGACGGGAGTTCAGTTGTCTGGAGTCCCCCCTCCCTCTCTCACTCTGGCTGGTCAGGGGTAAGCTCGACACAGCTGTATGTCATTACACATCTGGGAAAATGCACTCAGAGCCCCGGATGACACACCAGAAAGAGAAAGAGACAATGAGCTCCGTCCACAACCAACCACTGTGTCTAGCAGGTTTAAAAAATGAGACTAACTGCAAAAAGATCAAACATGCTCCAGGATACACTATAAAACACTATAAAACTTGTATCTATTTGGGAACAACAACAAAAAAAGGATTGTGATTGTTGATCTACAGTCAATTAATTTTTTTACATCAAAGAACAAGAAGCAAGGGGAAAAAAAGATGTTAACAAGAAAAATAGGAAGATTTTTGAAGCTGAGCTCCTCCCATCGCCCCCCTTCATGAACTCCTCCCCTTTCGAATTGCTCCAGTTGCTGCAGTTTTATTTTAGGAGGATGGATGTCGACTGCTTGAGGTTTCAGGAGGGAAGAAATCTTGCCTTTTTTTTTTCTTTTTTCCAGCATGGAAAGTGTTGTTTTCCCTCAATTCCACATGCCACAATAATACTGCCTCCTCCACGGTTTCAGCTCCCTCTGAACAGCTCTGTTCAGATAGTGTTTGGCACAAATTAAAGAAAGGTGCTAAATCGTATAGATTTGACCCCCTTTCAAAACACCACACATAACGGCCGTAGAGCTCCAGTGGCATGCACAAGAGGACAAAGTCGACTGAGAAAACAAAACAAAAAACCCTCCACGGCTGCTTGAAGACAGACATATGTCAGTCCTTCAAGTCTGACCTCAAAAAATAGGCATTTCAAGAAGCTCCAACATGAAATCTAGTTTCTCTATCTCACTCAGCAGTCTTTATTAATTATTCGTTTCTTGTTAATCTTTCCAGACATCAGTGCCTGGAAAATGCCAGTGCCTGGCCTCACTTTGCTGCTGCTGCTGCCGGTGTGGCAACAAGGAAGTAAAACGACTCCTCCGGCCCTCCTCCGTACTTGAATGATTTCACAGATGGGAAGGGAAGAAGAAAAAATAACCCAACCCAACATTAGGATCAAGTAAAGACAGAGAAAGTTTCAGATGTAGGAGAAAAGGTTTTTAGTTTTTTCCTGGTAGATTACATATTTCCGATTGGTTTTGTGATTTATTTCTAATTCACAATATTTATAATAATCATGATTTATCAGCTATAAGACAGATGCTTTTTGGGGAAAGCAGATCCAGAGTTATAATCTGAAGCCTCAAAACTGTAAAACATAGACGAGTTGTTAGGATGCATTTTTTTAGGCACTTCCAAACCTAAAACTGAGTCGTGGTGGACATATCTTTGCCTACCACAAGCCAGACCAAGTCTTAGATACAGCAGGGTTTATATTATTGTTATCATTTGTTTATTTATGATCTCAGGAACTTTCTGTTTTATCACCCAACCAGAATGGCAGTCTACAGGGCATCTGTTATTTCACCTAATCTTAATGTGTTATTATAAACCAATCAATTCAGTTTCTGTATCCACTGGCCTGCACGTTTTAGGTATTTCCCTACTTCAACACAGCTGATCTAAATAATGGTCATCATCAGCAAGTCATCAAGGTCTGTTAATGACACAGCCATGTCTGTCAGGGTGAGCTGATGCATCTAAAACGAGCCGGACACCCTTGAGGGCCAGGGTTGGGAAACACTGCTTCAAGGCCTCCACTCAGCAAGATACTGATCACTATCCTTCACAATAACAAACAAGGCTAAAGGGGCATTTAGTGCATTAAATGGGACATCAAATTTCACTGTGTGAGTTGGAAGTTAGAATGTGTACAAACAAAGATTAAATACTTTGGTTTTGTCTTAAAAGCCCGCGTATTGCACTAATAAAGGATTATAAACGTTCACGGTATAATTTTGAGATCTATTACATCAAACAAAACACAAAAGCTAGCGAACTTGTTACTCTTGGTCATTAATCTCATTATCAGTTTATTTATAATATCCTTTATTTGACCTTCTATCTCTTTAAAACTACAATCTATCATCTGTTTGGCCAAACTTGGCTGAGCGCTAATTTCTAACTGCTAACTGCTAACTCCTCATTCCTTATTTGGGGCAAACCAAGATGGCATGATATGAACATATTTCATAAGTGCTATGGATTATTTTAACTTTTCAGATTCAAAAAAACAAAAAAGATAATATAACAAAATATAAATTAAGGAAAAAGCATGTTCCAGGTCCCTTCCAAGACATATTTTAATCTATCTTAATGCCAGTGGTTGTGCTGAAGATGCACATCTTCTGTATTTGTGACAAACGTCTTCATGTCACTCTATTTCCTGCAAATGGTGAAATAAACTTGAGTCCACATCGTCGTGAGGAACCTGGGGCCTCATTTATAAAGCTTGCATGCGCACGCCACCTTCTACGCAAAGGTTGGGATTTATAAAAAAAACCTAACGGGAAAATGTGCGTGTCTCTACGCAAACTTTGATCTTAGCGCACGAACATTTTGAAGATATGGGGAACTGGTGACGCAGTCGTTGAGGTGGTGAAATGAAGCCAGATTCATGTCATACTTTTAATGTCATCACATATATCAGACTTATAGATCCATGTTCACCCAAGCCTGCAGTGTTATAGGATTCTTAATGGGACTAGCTGTTAATATCCCTAAAATATATCAGCACGGTAACTCCTATCGGACATGACTGTGGGGTGGAGTTTGGACAGGATCACGGGGCACCACCAAATCTACACATCATCAGTTGTGTGCCTTGTCTTCATCAGGTGTTTCGGCCTCTTAACACAGTACACCCTCTTCCAAGGTTGGCCCGCCACAGGCTGATCAGACCTGGGTGTGTGTCATATGGTGTCACCCCGTGGTCATCAAACAGCCCACGTTGCATCCCTCCGTTTCAGCCACAGCCAGTGACTGCTCCGTTCGGCTGCTTTGGCAAGTTCTTTTATTGCCTTCCGCTGGGCCTGTCCTCTGATCCCAACTTCCTTCAGGAGCCGGGTGGTGGACCTGGCTACAAAGCCTCGGCAGCCAACCTCCACTGGCCACACCTTTACGTTCCATCCCCGCGCCTCAGCATCAGCTGCCAGGTTAGCATAACGCAGCCTTTTTCTTTCGAATGCTTCGTCGATGTTATCCTCCCACGGGACAGTCAGCTCCACAATGAAGACACGCCGGCAGGACTTGGACCAGAGGACCAAATCTGGGCGCAGGTTGGTTGCTGCGATTTCTGGCGGGAAAGTGAGCCTCTGGCTGAGGTCTACCCGCGTTTCCCAATCCCGGGCTGTGTCCA
Source organism: Cololabis saira (assembly GCF_033807715.1). NCBI lineage: Eukaryota > Metazoa > Chordata > Actinopteri > Beloniformes > Belonidae > Cololabis > Cololabis saira. The sequence continues at coordinate 14,411,518 of NC_084601.1, read as the reverse complement.
GTGGGCCTGAGTTTGGAGGTGATGGCTTGGTTCTCCGTTTCTCCCCTTCTCGGACAAATGTTGTCTTCCGTGGGAGGGTGGTCTGGGTTTTGAAAGGCATGGCGTTGATGGTGACCCTCTTGTCCTCAAGTTCGGCAGCCAAACACTTCAACACTTGGTTATGGCGCCAGGTGTATCTTCCTTGAGTCAGGCTGGTCTTGCAACCCATCAGGATGTGTTTGAGGGTTGCTGGGGCTGCACACTGCAGGCAGGCTGGGTCCTCTCCATACCAGAGATGTAGGTTGGTTGGAGAGGGCAGGACCAGGCCCCCAGTCTCGCGCTCAGCAGGCACGCCGATTTTTTCCAGTGGCCAGCCGCGGTACTGCAACAAAAAATCCCATGGGGCCCAGAAAGCTTTTTTCCCATAGACCGCAATAGTAAAAGAGAAGCCTCTAAAACTGTTCACAGGACACCTCCAGCTGTAATCACCGGCAATTACTAATCTTTGTATTCTATATTTTTAAGTCATGGACTTTATATCCGTCAAAAATGTTTTATAACGGCCAGAAAAGTCAAAGAAAAGTCTCTTTCTGGGCGTGACGTCACGGCTTTGTCCGTGCACTCGCAAAGCGCGGTCGTGTGTGTCTCGGGAACGAGCATGGCTGAATCTAAGCCGTTCGGCGGAATAATCACTCAGCGGTCTCTTAATTTTTTTTTCCATGACAAAAGACATTGGGTTTATAATAAAACCTCAGTAAACGAGGGGGAGCTGCTCTGATCAGCGTTGAGCAGCAGCTGAGCAGGAGACCCTCTGTCATTCATTGAGCTGGAGCTGCGCGCTATGGCACAGAGCTCAGGTGGGACGCTCAGGTCACACTCGGTCTAAACGCCCTGACCAGGGGGATCACAGACGGAAATGTTTAATAGCAAGAATAATAATGGTTTGTCATTCTTGTACTTAAACATTTCCGTTGTAGCCAACGGTGTATGGTTTGTGAAAATAAGATATCAGGCAGGAATAACACTTAATGTGAGCCCAGAAGCTGTAAAAGAATCAGAGAAAATGCAAAGTTAATTACGCCTAACATTCGGACTGCACGATCATTAATAGACAAAAAGATTTACCCAAAGGTATATAGATAAATAGCATATGACAGCTTGTGTTATTGTGGGGAATCCCATGTGTTTTTTTGTTTGTTTTTACAAAGATGACTTGTTTTATCCTTACTCAAAAAAATTAAACTCCACAAATTAACCACATTTAAACATAATATTTGACATATTTAAACATAATACTTGACAAAACTTGTAATACAAAAAATATTTGTCTTAATGTAAGTAATAAACTTGGGAAGTTTCATGGTGATACCTGCTATTTACATTTTTACCCTATTTTAGCCTATTAACCTGGGGTGTCTCATCTTAAATAAAAATGACTCGTTTTATCTTTAATTAAAAAAAACACACAAATGAACCATGTATAGTCTATAACCATGACTTTGAGAACAGCATCGGTTGATTTGCCTTATAAATCCCTAATTTCATTGTGTACATCTATCATTACCGGTCTGAAGGACTCATGAGCGCGCAGCGCTTGTCCAGAGCGCGCAGCGCTCGTTCACATTGCCCCGGGGCATGATGGGAGGCCCCAGAGCATCATGGGAGGTGACTCAACTGCGCATGCTCTATGGGCCCGTGTACCAGGAAGTAAACCAGGAAGTCATAAATTTTTTCGGCGGATGCGCTGGGTGAGCAAACTCCATTGAAATGAATGGGCGGCCATTTTCGATCCTGTATCCAGTTATATAATACATCCATGGGCAGGACATCATAAGTAGCTCTGATGAGGAAGCTGAGCCTATTAGCCTCCATGCTCCACATCTCGTTCCACGTGATTTTCCTCCTCTCCACACCCTCCCACCTCATCCAGCGTCCTTGCTGGGCTTGGGAGACTGCCTTGGCACACCTGGCTGCCTCCTCCTGGTCGTGCACCTCCTCAATCACCATGTGTCGCCGTTCAGACGGAGTAGCCTTTTGCCAAGCGGGTGTTGTTGCTTCCAGGCCAAGACCCCCTCTGCCATGTTGGACTCGTCCCACTATATCCCGGTGTCTGAGGGTGGTCTTTGCCACTGCTACTGCTGCAGATGGTTTCCATTTCCTCCCTGTTGCCAGGTTTGGAGCCGCATCTCTGACGCATGGGTCCCGGGATTCTGTAAGAGTCATTTCCACCCTTGTTTTGGCACATTTGTACTCCTCCACCAGGCTTGAGATTGGAAGGGAGAGTGCTCCATTGCCATACAGGCCTATGCTGGAAAGGCATCTCGGCAGTCCAAGCCACTTCCTCACTTGGGCATTCACCAGTCTCTCAAGCCGATTGACATGAGATAAGGTGACCTCATAGATGGAAATTGGCCACATGAGGCGAGGTAGCAGCCCAAACTGAAGGCACCATAGCTTCAATTTTCCAGGGAGAGCAGTGTTAATCTGCTTGAGTTTTTAAGTTCTGCGCTATACCATCGGCCAAGGCTTTTGATAGGCTTCTCCAGAACTGTTGGGATTGGCTGGTCGTCAACGTGGAACCTCTCATTGGTGAGCTTATCTTTGACAATGGAGATACTAGTACTATCTATGTGTTCCGTAAGTGAGCCATTACCCAGGTATTTGCAGTAGTACTACGTTCATATATCATACTTCCATCTTCAAATGGTTAGGAGTGGTGAATAGCACCAGATTGATTATTTATTGTGACAAGGTGTGTAACAATCAGCCCAATTGCTGAGTAAGAATATAAATTGCGTAGTAACAGCCGTGCGTAATGCTGCACAATGGATGCACTGCTTGAGGATCACGTAAATGGATCAGGATGGTCAGGATGCTCTTTCCAGCGGGAATTAGCCGACAGCTATGGGTTTGATTAACAATAAATAATGTTACATGTTCTGCCTAAAGCCCCTTTGAGGTACGATATAATATCTACATTCCGTCTTTAGGTCTGGGATATCACAGCCGTCACTGAGCACTATAATGCCAGCCGTTTTGGATGGCATTATTAAAATGACCAGTCGATACATCTGGTTTCCTTACACTGTGGGTGAACAGTACAACATTAAAAGAGAATTTACAGTAATGGCAGGTTTCCCCAAATGTAATAGGTGCTATTGACTGCACTCACTTTGCTATAAGGGCTCAGAGCGAAAATGAATTTGTCTGTGTGAACCGTAAAAATTTGCATTCAATAAATGTACAAATGTCATTTGTGCTTCAAACATGGTTCTGACAAATTTAGTGGCACGGTGGCCTGGCTCGACACATCACATCTCATTCATCCTGACGCACAGCAGTGTAGGAAACAGACTGCAGGTAGATGATCAGCAGGCTCATTTATATGCAAATACAGTCATGAAGTACTTTGCATTGACCATTCATGGTAGAAAGTGGGCGTGTAGAGGGCGGGATATGAGGCGAATTCACCGGTGCAACCTTCCAGGTGGACTGTGATTTATAAAGAGAACATTGCGTGCAGGTGTGCGTACACATGGTTTTATAAATCAGGATTTTTTTGTGCGCATGCCATTTTCAGCGTTTGAGCGAACGTACACTTTTAGTACGAATCCTACGCACTCTTTTATAAATGAGGAACCTGATCTGCAGCAGTAAGAGCTTCAATTGCTGCTGAACTGTTTGTCTGCCACCTGCTACCAATCAACCCTCCACCTGCCACATAAACACCTGGTGGATGCTGCTGAGGGCACTTCGCTTCGCCGTTAAAGATCCCCAAACTTGTGGGAAGGTATGTGGTCTGAGGACAAGGGCAGAAGTTGTGTCACAGGAGGGATGTAAATGGAGATTTCACAGCAGAAATAGTTGCTCTTTTGGCCCTTTTATATTTGACTGATCTTGCCATTCATTTGATCTCAACTTCCTGTATTTATTTATTTATTTATTTATTTATTTATTTATTCAAACTTTGGTCTGTCGACTTTTCTAAATTATTCATTTGGTCATGAAATAAAGAGTAACTTAGCAACAGCAGTAGATGATGTCTGTAGTGTGAACATAGTCTGAGTGGTCTGTTCATGTGAGGAAAGTGTGTGTGTGTGTGTGTGTGTGTGTGTGTGTGTGTGTGTGTGTGTGTGTGTGTGTGTGTGTGTGTGTGTGTGTTGTGTGTGTGTGTGTGTGTGTTTGTGTGTGTGTGTGTGTGTGTGTGTGTGTGTGTGTGAATATCATGGCTGCCACACACGCATCATTCTCCGCAGCTGAACATTTTCCATATGTTCTGGTTTGTTAGCAAACAGCACCGTTTGACTGTAATTTGAACTGCCAATCAATTGTTTCGTTTAGTATGTTCTTCACATGCAAATCCTTTATTTGACCGTTTGAGAACGGCGCTACCTCTTGCATTTAAGTCTGCTGCTGTGTAATTTTTTCCACCCACAAGGCCAGTTGGAGGGAGGGAGGGTGGCTGCAGGGGAAAGCAGCACATCAGGGTGGAGGACATCTCAGGAAAACCAGAAACAACTGTAATCTAAGTAAACGTGTATGTTTTTAAGGCAAAAAATAAATAGGAGACAACTATTGTTTCCTGCTGACACCAGTTTCTGTACAGCTGCTTACATGTAGACTTTTTTTAAAGTATAGTTTGAAAACGTTTAATTCTGACCTGTTCTAATGAAATATGAGAGATAATAAAGGACAATGACAAGCTTTTTTGTGTAGTTTAAGATGCACGTCTACGATCCTGTAGCGAGTGAGTCATCACCACAAGTACAATCTCTGAAGCTCAGTGGAACATGGTTATAAATTAGACCCCCAGCTCGTCACTCCATCCTCCGGAGAGCATCCTGGAAGCAGAAGGTGTGGAAGGAGATGTATGTTCCTCTAAGTCTGCACAGTCTGCTCACTTTTCAATATTCGATCCAACGTTCTGAGGCTTTACTGAAATATCTGCAGTATACTTTTGACACAGTTTCATAGTTCCCCCTTTGAAGTGTTTTATAGCTATGTTCTCAGTAGCCATTTTTTAGAGATTGGAGTCAGCCACTCAAGTTGACTCCACCCCCCTCCTGTACGCAATGTATATCTTTTAAAATCAGTATTTAAGCTTTGATACCATATGGTGTGAACTTAGGTACAGTAAAAGATGGAGGATAGAGGATAAGTTTCCTCAGAGCTGTGATATCACATAACCCTGAAAATCTGAACTGCACGGTTCACAGACCGGCCTACAAAAACGAAGTGACAGGGTTGTTTTAGTCTTTTTTTTTTGTTCATTACTTAAATTATCCAATTATATGCTCTCAAGTAAGTGATTCTTTTGTTCCCCTTTTAACAAAAAAACATCTGAAAACAAAAGCCTGAAAGGGAAAAATAAAAACTAAACTAATACATGAAAGACAATCTGAACAGAAATGAAACAGAATAAGACCTTTTCATTTCATTGGCCAACTATTATAGATCTCTAGTCTCTAACAAGTGGGATAACCAGGAAAGTAAGTATGTTTAAAATATATAGCCATACAGTATATCGCTTCTATTTCAGTAATTAATCCAGAAACAGGCATACACTTTTTCTTCTTTTTCTCCCTGAAACTTTTCCTCTTAAGTGATATTCTGGTTTCACAAGGTCCACATCATCACTTCTTCCTCTCCTCGTCCTCCTGTTTCCCTCCCCCTATCATCTTCCTGTAATTTTTTTCCTCTCTTTTTGTAGCACAGCTTGTCTGGATCCAAATGTTAGGGTTTGCTGTCCAGAGAAAACACGACACAGAGCCAAACAAAAGCAGCAAAAAACCAGGAGAACTCACGTTAGTGCATAGAGAGGTTCGGTGTGATGTGTTACACAGTTTAAAGGCTCTGTTGTTTCTTCTTTATATAGATTACCAACATGTCTTTTTTTCTGGAGTACAAAGAGGAAGATTAGGGGCATAGTTGCAAAGTAGCTGAGAGTTTTTTTTAAGAAGTTGCAAGTCCTCATTGCTGCAGGTGTGTGTCTGAAGACAAATGTTAAACTAATCGCTGTTGCAGGAATGGTAGATTTATGAAATACCATCTGTGACACTCAGCTTGATAAATGTTTATATGAAAATGAACTTATTGCTTGTTTCTTCATATTAGCATTCCATCCTCTCCCTTATGAACACTATTAGATTTTAAAGGCACATTATGTAACAGTGTCACTCCAGACCAAATGGGGCGGTATATGATAAGAAAGTGAATTTGTCAGACAACAGAGAAGTACAAGATAGCCACCTTTCTTGTACTCCCTCTTAGCCTTTAACACTCTCATTTGCACTGTTTTGTTGAAGGTTTACAGCACCTCCCATTGTTTTTCAGGATCCTCTGATGACTCCAGATATTTGCCATGCTTAGATATGGCTCAGCTACAGATTGTGCAAGAGTCTTTGAGTTGTTCACACATAACAACAGAGTGCAAATGTAGAATCTCCTCACCAGTTTGCACCCAGATCAGTCTGCAGGCTTGGCCTAAATGGTCTCCTATGTGGTATTCCCTAACTACTGATGTGAGAGTAGATTACACCTTGAGCAAGTGTGACCTCTTTTCTTGATTTTAATGTACAGCGGTAGATTCAACACCTCTAGCGGAGCAAAGTAATATTACAAGATGTGACAGTTTGTCTCCACTCTTTAGCGCACTGTTTCAGTGGCTCTTTGGTCAACACAACAAACCTGTGTGTTTAACACGTTACACATATTCATACTTTCAGATTTAAAGTATCAAACTGCAATTGTAACATATAACAGCAGTGGCATTTCCATATATCTACTACTTCTCCTTTCGGTAATGAAGCCACAGCATGTGTTTGTTAGTGACAGTCCATATATTACAATGTACTCAAGAGTGATAAAGTTGCCTAATTTAGACCGACAACTACACTAATTTGTGTAAATGTGGCTCCAATGAGGAAAACCCCAGGTGAGTCCTGCTGAGTTACTGCAGGTAGTTTGTTTGGAGGTGGGTGGCTACACAAGTATGTTCATTAGCGTCCTCGCTAATGGGGCTCGTGGGGGTCTGCAGTCTGCGCAGGTGAGGATTACTGCACAGAGCAGCTCTTCAAAGCACACAGGCTGACATGAAACGGAAGAAGGGGCAAAGCAAGTCAGATAGGAAGATAAACAGTTTAATTTTCCTGCTATATCTTTAAAAGAGTAATATATGAAATAAAGGAAAATATTGGGCTTTATAGGATAAGATCTGACTTGCTAATTAGCACATCTTTAAGATTTTATGGTCCATTCTTTACAGGAGTTTTTGGAAGTGAACCTCTTTGCATGAAGGAAATGGACTAAAAGAATAAGAATAAGACCAGAAACAAATTTTGACAAACCATGGTCTAATACACCATTTGCTAACGTTATGGCTGCAGTTTTTATTTAATTATTTGATTTCCCTTTGGTCGTATAGTCGTGTAAATGCCTGTATCTATATTTATACTATACCACAAGAAGAAGCAGAAAAATAGCCCCCATGAGCACCTGGAAGCTATTATATCCTGAAGGAGCCATGCGGTGGGTACGTGAGTTTTAAAATGGCAGGGGCTGTTTTTCCCACATTAAACTCATTAGTAAAGTCTGAACCCCTCAGGGTCTGCCCATTTTTTGAAAAGACCCGATGACGTCATCACTCGCTGCCTAAAGTGGGCTGTTTCTGTGTTTTTGGGGCTGTAATAACATCCACCTCTTTTCTACACTCAGACTAAGGTGTCATTCCAGGTTTGTAATTTATGAAACATGATTTTATGATGTAAACATTATGGAAGATGTTGTGTACTAAATGACTGACCCTTGAATTACCCAGCAGTAGTAGCTCATGTGGCTTTGGTTTGGGGACATCTTTGTAGTTTAACTATCAGAGGGGTTAATTGTGTATGTAGGGCAGTAAACAGATTAGCTCCTCTGCTGGTTACATTCGGAGGTCCGGCGGATGATGGAACGAATTCCACCTCGGATTTACAGATGGTTTTATTATTATTTTTTTCCTCTTTGGTTTCTTTTGTCTTGCCCCTCCCACTCTCTCTCTCTCTCTCTGCCTGCGTGAGGACTGGATGGAAAATCACCGTCATAGCAGATGCTGCACTTTATATCAGCTCACAAAGCTTGTAGACTGGCAGCAAATTATTCTACGGTGTTTAAAATCGTGACTCTTTCATGATCGGGACCAGAGCCAAAATTGCGGCTGGTATTTATGAAAAGCAGAAAGATGGACAAACAGAATAATACCTCCATGTTCTGCCGGTGTTCGCTGCTTATATGTCACTGTGAGTCAGAGGTTGAAAGTAAAGGAACGAGAAGGAAATATGATTGGGCTCGAAGACGCTTCAGCTCAGTCAGAGAGGGAGGTTAAAAGAAAGACGGGGTAGTAGAGAGGAGGAGGTTTAAGGGTAGAGGAGGCGGCACATGACATAGCTGAAGCATGAGTACATGCCTGTTGGCTGACGTCCACTGTGAAAGTTCTGCATCTGGTAACTGCCTCTGCTTTCCTCCTGAATACTTTTCTGCCTTTCTGCAACTCGCGGCTCTGTTTCTCTATCATGCACTTCTTTCCTTCCCTTTTACCTATGTGTCGCTTCATTATGTCGAGTTGGTTTTACAGTTCCTTTGTCTCTGCTCACAAAGACAGACGCTTGGAGGGAGATGCACCGTGGGATATGTGAACCCACTTTCACCTAAACATTTCTAGTGGTTTGAGGGTCATTTTGCCATTTTACAGCCGGCAGCAGGCTCTGCTCCTGCCTTTCTCTCACTTACAGCTTTTTGATTTTGTGAGACAAATGCTTAGATACGTAGAAAACGAATCATCCTTAATCCCAGTCAAAATAACTCACTTTCTGTTGACTGGAAAAAACAGGCCCCTATGCCTAACATTCCTTAAATTTAGTCGAAATTGTCTTATTTTAAGCAACAAAATCTTTGCCAATGGGGCAAGACAAATTTTCTTGGCTAGAATTCTTAAAATGAGCAAAAAAGTCTTAAATAGTCCTCTGGTCTTCTTGAAATTAGGCTTTTTTTTACTTTCCAGGAAATTAGTTTTTGCAGCGTTATGTTTTATTCTAGAAGGATAAGCTTTAAAATTTCATGTCAATAAACTCTGTTGGTTAAATGCTATAAATAAGCATAACTTGGAATAATGTTGACTAAAACGCTGAACCAGAGCTGGGTAACTATTTGAATGCCACAGTATTTAATAAGCCAAAACATACTAATTGAGTTGAGTTGAGTTATACTTTAATGTCCACTAGGGAAATTTGTTTTAGGCATCAAATACATGCATAGCATATAAAAACACATACAATCAACACATACAGACAGCAACAGATATCAGACTCAATACCACAGTAAAATGAGTGAGAAACCAAGCAGCAGTGAACGACATTGCAGCCTCATTTCATTATTTGGTACAGTATGAAAAGAGCATGAACAAAGAATAAAGACAAGCTATTTCCTCCTATTTCCTATTTATTGAAGTTAGGTGTACATGAAATGCTGAAATAATCTGAAACTTTGGAAGAAAATGTGTTTAAACTAAATCTACAACAAAAAATGTTGTGGTCCAGGTACCTTCCACAATCATGCACGTTAGCTTAATGAATGTTTTGCAAGGAGTCGCTTCCTGCATACTGAACTTTCAAGTAAAAAATCTTACAGTCCCTCAAATGACCGCCATGAAATAATAAGATTTTTGTTTCCACAGCACAGAGATCCATGACATCTGTTCAGGGTATGAATTTACCTCAAATCACTGGTTTGGGGGGGGCAGTCCAGCAGGGAAGGTTAGCTACACAGCTGGAAGACACTGCCTCTAAAATCAGGACGGATGGATTGATTTGATCAGAATGAATGAAAGGTGACGTTAGTTAGCATATTAGGTAAGCATGAGCTGGCACCTCCTGACAATATGACCTCGTTCAGCCTTTCCTGGGTTAATGAAGGGTGCTGACCCGGAGCTTTTTCCAGTTCTCGTTAATACAGTCTGAGGGGTTTTGTGATGTGAGGTGCAGGTGCAGGTGTGAGTGTGCATGTTTTTTGCTATCGGTTGTTTCTATTCAAAACGAAGTTTGGTTTGACCTGTGCAGGAACCTGTGTTATGGTATTTTGGTGTTCTGTCTTTTTGAATCCAGTTTTATTCGCCCGCCTTTCTCCTATTTATCGCATTTCTCCAGCTACTTATTTCTGTGTTTTGTTAATGTATGATATATTATCTTGTTTATTAGTGCTGGAGGATCCAGGGGGAGGCTTTCCAAATAAACTGAGGTTCTGTTCACAGATTAAACGGTGTTCCTCGTCGGCCTGAGCTCACTTTTAACACAACACAGAGGTTAGCTGCGGCCTGTTATATAGACAGTGGATGAGTGACAGATTGGTGTATGGATCAGAAAACCTACAGCTGATTATTGTCCTTGGTTTATTCACTTGCTACCCCAGGAGGTCTAAAACACAGGTTAAATCAGCAAACTAATACCCCACTGTCTGTTTCCACTTGGTACCAAAGCTGTGCTGGTTCACAGCCAGAGTCTCACTTAAAACCAGTTATTTCCCAAAGTATTACCTCAAATCCTAGAGAACTACAGTACTACCAACTTTCAACATGTCCAGAGTATAGACCTATATCAAAGATTCAGCCAGAGCAGCTCAAACCTTATGACTACTATGTTGATCCTCTCATTTTCTTGTTACTGTTCAGTCTTTCAACATGACCAGTCAGTGTTTTTGAATGCTTCCCAATGTGCCACATATTGTACAACAACATTATTAATCCTAATGTTGGATGCTTTAATATTAATCATGGCACACTGCTAAAATAAAACATATACTAATATTATTAGATGCTGTGATTATAAACCTCAGACCGTCAACACAGCAAAGAGTGCACACAGCACTCATCCCGTATTTTACACTCAAACCCTGCGTCTGATTTCAAACTCTCTGGTATTTACCTATTTATAATTTTGAAGGTTGTTATGAGATTTGTTGTTTCTTAAAACAGAAGCAGCATAGGACCTGAACCATCGGGGGCGTCTCCATATTTGATCAACACAATGTTTTAATGATGTTTTATTACATCTGATACCAATCTCCCTCTGAGGGGTGTTTCTCCTCTTGAAGGGTTTCAGTCCTAATAAGTCTGCTTGACAAGCGGTAGATATGCTGAAATCAACACAAAAAAATAAAAACAAAGGTTAAACATGACTTCTGCCTAAGCTACGAACTGGTTTAACACCTCCAATAATACCTGCTAAACTTATTGATTCCATATTAGTTTTTTTTTTGTTTTACGCACTATTTCACACATAATCACATGGATTTTGCAATAAATAATAACATAATCTGACTGGCTCACAGCGGTGTTATCTATTCCTAAGTTTCATGACACCCTGACTTTCAAAGCCCATATTGAAAACCTTGTAAAGAAACTTAAACTGAAACTGGGGTTTTTATTTAGAAATAAATTGTGTTTTTCTTTTAATGTTAAAAAACGTCTTGTTGCATCAACCTTTTTACCTATTTTAGATTATGGTGACCTGCTGTACATGAATGCCTCAGCTCAATGTTTGAGTAAGATTGACTCTGTGTACCATGCTGTTCGAAGGTTCATTACTGGTTGTAGGGCCTTGACCCATCACTGTGAACTATATTCAGTCGGATGGCCGTCACTGTCCTAGCGGTTGTGTCACTGGTATACCTTATATACGAAGCAATAATTGGACTACTGCCACCCTACATCAGTGACCTAATTACACTGAGGAGTGTTGATCGTTATGGACTACGCTCTAATGATCATTTATTGCTTTCTGTTCCATGTGTGCGCACAGAGCAAGGAAAAAGAGCATTCACATACTCTGCCCCTTATACATAGAACAAACTTCAAAAGGATCTAAAAATAACAGAACTTATTCCACTGAGTGATTTTAAGTCCAGAATGAGTGCACTTGAGACAGCATCTCTGATTTGTAACTGTTTTAAATGATTTGTTTCATTTGATTTTATTTGATTTTAATATTTCACACATCACACCTCTGTAAATTTGAATATCTGAAATCTTGTGCTGCCTCTTGGCCAGGACACCCTTGCAAAAGAGATTTTTAATCTCAATGGGTTTCTTTTCCTGGTTAAATAAAGGTTAAATACAAAAAAAAAAATCAGTGTTCTGAAGTTGAAATATTAGCCTTTACTGCAATTTGCAGTAATTTCATCCAATCAGAATCAAGCACTAACAGGAAGCGTTTAAGAGTGTTGAAGAGCTGTGATTTGATCAAGACAAATGCTCTTTGTTGAAGTTTTGAGTTTGATATATGACTTAACTTTCTACGTTGCTGATCTGAGTTTTATCCCAGTGTCGGGTTTCAGGGAGCAAGAATTTTAGCAATGTCATTTTCACACAATTCACTAAAAGACAAATCCTTTCAACCGCCATAACTTTATGATAATAAACATTGTTGCTTAGAAGATGTTGGTTTGTTTTTTTTTGCCTTTCTGTCTCTAATGAGATGCTGATGAGGAAGCTTTCTGCAGGTAAATGATGTTAATGTGTCTCATTGGTTTACAGTTGACTATTTTGCAGCTGCACTAAGCAGAGAAAGTGTCTGGTCACACGGCTGACTGATGGCTCTATCATGTCAGCGAGCGTCGCTTTAAAGACCCACGTGCTGAAATGTGGTGGTCCCAACTCTGACTCTGCATCATTCCAGAGTTTGCAACACATCCAACACGTATGGGCTTGTTGCTCTCTTTTCTTTCCCTTTCAGATGTGCACGCACACACTTTCTTTAAATCTCATTTGTTAAAGCAAACCATTAACTCAACTACATGGAAACATGCCAAATGTTGTAATATTTACACTTGGACTGTATAGATTGGATACTGAGTGTGTCCTCTTGTGTCTTCCTCTCTTTTCCACTGCACTCCCACGCTCCTTGTCTTTTCATTTCACAGCTTTAGGGAGCTTTTCCACTTCTACTCCTCTCTCACTTCAGCCGCTTGACCAAATATCTCCTGCAGCCAGTCATAATGCTGAGGCGGAGTCTGAATTTCTTTTCTCTTTCCTGCTTTTTGTCACTCTCTCCCCCTTCAACTGAACTCGAAACTCCAGCATGAAAACTCTTCCACGTGTCCTCTGCAGGAATGGGATGGAGGAGGGGAGAAAGAGAACATGTCTGCGTTTTTGCTTTTCCAGTTCTGCAAAAAAACTTCTGAAATGTGCATTTTTAATGCAATGTAAAATCCAAATTCAACCCCCCCAACCACCATATATATGCACACAAAGAGGAATAGAAGCAGCCAGGAAGCTGTTGTGCAACTGTGAGAAAGAGTTAAGTTCATAGAAAGGGTTGACTATTAATTAGCAGTAAGAACTGAATATATAAAGACAAAACGGGTACGACAAAGAAATATGCAGTTAGGAGAGAAGGAGCGTACTTGGACAAGAACACAGGCATAAAAAAAGGCTTAATATGTGAACCGTAACAGATAAAAATCCCTGATGTCAGACAAACAAACACAATGACAAGCCCTGCAGTGAGTTAACTGTTCTAAGTGGTGTTTTATTAAATATGAAATGGTTAAGACGCTCTCGTCAACATTCTGGTGCAGATGTGAACTGCGTAACCCAGGCTGTGAGGGAGCAGCGAGCGGAGCAGTCTGCTCGTCTGCCAGGGAAGGTTTGTGAATAGAAGAGGACAGGTCCCGACTGGTGGCAGAGTTTTGTGAGTTTTGTTTTATATCACCTGAAAAGAGTTATTTTTTTATATATTATTTTAAAGGGGAAAAAAATCTGTCACACGTTTCCACTCACTATTAAATGTGACATTTTATTGACATATGTTCCTGAAGACTCAGTGAAGATGCAGTACAACAGCTTCATGTTCGACCACATCTTTACAGCTGTCTTTGTTTTTTTAGGGGGTGGAGTCGGACACTCATATCCACTCCATTGCTCTCTCTGTAATCTACTGCAGCTTTGTGCTTCCCATTTCTGAGGCGCAGTGAAATCAGAATGAGTTGACGTGGGTGGAGGTGAAGATAGGCAGACTGGATACTTCTACAGTCATCTGTGTAACCCTCTTATGGATACAGATATGAGCTCTCGGTTTCTAAGGAGCTATGAATGAATCCAATAATCAGAAACACTCAGACGCATGTAACTCAGAACTTCTAATTTAGTTGTGATTAACCAAGATAGTACATTTATATGAAGGTAAAACACAAAATGAATGCAAACTTGTCCTGATAAAATCCTTTAAATTACATTTTTCCTTAATTATGGTATCTCCAGACTATCGCCCGTGGGTCTAGAGGGAAGGTTTATCCAAGCAAAGTTTGATTTGTCCACCTCAGTTTTTTCTTTTGTTTTTAAATATAATTTAGTTGGAGGTTAACTCAGTTGATTTAGTCAGGTGCACTTCTATGTCCAAGTGTCTTTGGTACCAATCATCAGAGTGCTCGGCCGCTCAACTCAGTGGAGCTGCAGATCTGGGTTTGCAGGAATCAGCTGGGAAACTTGCCATCATCACTGTTTCCTCCCTCATTAAAAAGACCTGAGCAAGCCTCGAGCAGCACAACTAACGCTGAAAACTGGTCAGCCTGCCAATTTTAAAGATTTCCTTTAGGATAGCTGCTTCAGTGATGTCTGTGGATAACTCAACATCATCATTTTTTTAAACTTAGTTTATTATTTCTCAATTAAATGTCTCGCTGCACCAAACGAAAGCACAAACTATATTTCAGCTTTTTTTTAATAACTGTCTGACATCAGACTAAAACTCTCCTGTTTTGAATGTCACAATAATGAGAGAGAGAATTTCCTAGGGATATATTTTATTACTTTCTTCAAAGTCAGATGCTTACATACACTAAGATAATTTACCTTTAAAAGAATTGGGAACACTGTTACAACCAAAAACGTAATAACGGCCAATAACGTAATAACTGCCAATAAAGTAATAACTTTGGCCATTTCAAATGTAATAAAGCCAATAGTGTAATAATGTGCCAATAATGTAATAAAACTTTTGAGCCAATAACGTAATAACTTTTTGCCGATAATGTAATAAGGCATTACATTATTGGCTGGTTATTACGTTATTGGCCTGGTATTAAAAAAAAACTTTCATAATGTAATGCCTTATTACATTATCGGCAAAAGGTTATTACGTTATTGACTCAAAAGTTTTATTACATTATTGGCACATTATTACACTATTGGCTTTATTACATTTGAAATGGCCAAAATTATTACATTATTGGCAGTTATTACGTTATTGGCCGTTATTACGTTTTTGGTTGTAACAAACACCAAGATGATGTTGTCAAGGTTTTGGAAGCTTCTGGTAGGTTAATTGACAAAACATTTGAATTAATTGGGGTGACGCCTGCGGGATGATTTTTAAGGCACTCAAACACACTGCTTCCTTGTGTGACATCATGGGATAATCAAAAGAAATCTGTCCACAAGTCTGGTTCATCATTTGGGTGCAATATCCAGATGCCCATGGGAATGCCAGTCATCATACTGCTCAGGAGGAAGACGGGTTCTGTGTCCCAGAAAGGAACCAGCTTTGGTGTGAAACGTACACGATGACACCAGAACAAACGCAAAACACATTGTAAAGATGCTGGCTGAAGCTTTTAGGAGTGTGTCATTATCCACAGATTAAAGTCCTGCAACACCATGGGGCGACTCATCGAGGAAGAGGCCATTACTCCAGAAGCAACAAAGGCCAGATTACAGTTTGCAAGTGCACAAAGAAACAAAGACTTTCATTTTTGGAAACATGTGATGTGATCTGATGAAACTAAAATCCAACTGTTTGTCGATAAATATGAAGATCACATTTGGAGGAGAAAGGTGAAAGTCTGCAAGCCTGAGAGCACCATCCCAGCTGTGAAGTAGCATCATGTTATGGGGTGGAGGAACTGGTGCAACTCACAAAATAGGTGGAATCACGAGAAAAGAACAATGTGCAGAAATACTGACACAATATCTTAAGACATCGGTCAAGAAGTTACAACTTGGATGCGAATGGGTCTACCAAATGGGCTGATTTAAAGTCATACAGTGAGGAAAAAAAGGTTGTGTGTTTCTTATATATAGTGTATGTAAACTTAACTGACATATCTGAGAATATTTGCCAGAGGAAAGTTACAGATTCATCTTTTTTTTCTTTTATATGGAAAGATATATTTCATACTGCCCACAAAGCAGTTTCCAGTACGTCTTATCTCAAAAGGCGACAAGTTAGTATGTCTCTGTGCTACAGTCCCCTTTTCTAAAACCAGGAGCTCAGATTCAGGTGAGCATGTCTGCCAGCTTCACAGCCATGTTGCTGTGTTTTCTTAGCTTCAGTCAGACAGGATGACCACACTGAGCAGGAATCAGTGCTGTTTCCTCTATCTGCTCCCATGAGGGTAGTAGCACTAATACACACTCCTCTCTGTAAATGAGCACATATGGTGACACGGGGGCACACACACATACACACATACACACATACACACATGATCCTGCCGCAGCAGCTTAGGTCTTCTTGCATTTCTGTGTCTCCACTTCTTTATCAGTATATCGACTTACTACTCAGTTCTTCCACTTTATCAGCGACACTTCCCTTGTCTCATTATTTGGGCCAGAGTCAGTTTAGAGTTGCAGTAATTTGTTCAGGTTCTTATTGTCTCGTGCCTGTTGGTAATTGTTTTGTCTCTTTGTGTGGATTGCTCATATTAACTTTGTAGCTGTTTATTCTTATTTTTGTTCCTTTTTGTGGTTTGCCTGTGTGTCTTTTTTTTAATGCACGTGACTATAGAGGGTCTGTTTTACAAGATGTTACAAGATGTGACATGTTAGGTTTGGGGGCTTACATCTTCCCAGGTAATGTTCACAAAGACATCCCAGATCTGATCTTTAGGATATCCCATCACAAGGCGATCGATCTGACTGACCTTTTATTTTTCGTATAGCTAGTCATCGGCTCTAATCTGTGACTCTTTCCCTAATCCATATGGTTGCAGTTGTAGCCTATAATCATGAAACGGATGTAAATAAATATAAATTGGATGGTGGTGAATTGACTTTGGCTCAAATAGTCGTGGTGAAGATTTTCTTCAAGATCCAGAAAGCTCCAGAGGTGGAAGACGCTTGTGTCTAATTAGTGCTTTATATTTCTGTCATCGGTTTTTGCCGGTATGTCGGTCCAGCGGGATGGATGGTCCATGCCGCTTAGCTGTTCCCCAACAGCTAGATAAGGTAGCCTACTTGTAGTTTTACGTCATGTTTCAATGACACAAAACACTATGTGAAGTCTTGTTTGAGCAACCAGACCATTCATATTGAAATGCATCTGTGCAATTCCAAATTACATTTGAGGCCGCCTTCATTTGAGCTTTGATTCCAATTTTGGAAAGTTGCAAAGAAAAAATAAAAATAAAGTGGTTTTAGGCTTGTGGTACTGTCAAACATCCGGATAGGTTGAAAATGGGATTTGGGAACATAGTTTAAATCTGATCAGCTATCATTCAAGCATTTCAAACAGGATCAGTTTGGCCAGTTAAGCCTCTGACAAACTGAATTCCACAATCAGAGTGGCGTCGTCTCCGTGGTGGAAAGGTTCAGCAAAGGGAGCAGGGAAGGGCAGAAACCTCAAAGGCAGATGTGACTAGAAGATTTTTGTCTGCTCGTCTCTCAGCGTTTTGCAGACACATTACAGAAGTTTTAAGGTGCATACGATTTATTTATTTTTTAATTTTAATTTTGTGAGTAAAATGAGAACAGACTGATAAGACGGCCTGAACTTTTAATCTGCACCCTGCAGCCTCTCAGATCTGGTTTTCTTCCAACGTGTCTGGAATCCGCTCCCACTTCTACTTTTCTTCTCCTCCTGTCTTTCATCCTCCACATCTGTTAAAAGAGTGATAGCATTTCCTATTGTAAGCCAAGGTGCCTGTGCCTGGCATGCATTACACCTGCTCAAACATTTACATACTTTACTGATACTCCAAATTATTTCTTTCAAATTTACGTGGAAGAGCATATAAATCCACAAAATATGTGTAAGTTTTTTCATATTTTAAGGGGAATCATGCAGTAATGTAAAGCCTGGATGTGTGATATATAAGTTTCAAAAGAGTGAGGATGTCTTAACGCTGCTTGAAAACACACAAAACTGGAAAATGGGATCAAAAAGGCACAAAGCTGCTCTGGAATTCAGAGTAAAATCCCTCCTCGGCACGTTTGAAATAATTTGGTGTTTTCTTTTTTCATAGTGATGTGTTGCGCAGTGATCTTTTTCCTTGTAGGTGACGTGGCTGCAGACTTTCTGCTGCTCGCGGCTTTTCCCCTGCTCTAAAAGAGAACGGGGGAGAGAAAAAGAAAAAGAAAGAGATGGTAATGACAAGCCCTAGCGGCCAGTCTGAGTGCAGCGCCGGTGGGGTTGGCTTGGACTTCCCTGCCCGCCTATGATGGAGAGCAGTCGGTGTTTAAGGAGGGGCGTCTCCGGTTTACAATAACATGGCATTAACCTCAAAGATGACAATTCAAAGTCTCCATTTTCTCCTTTTCAAACTATCTCAGTTTGCAAACTTTCTGCATCCTTAGAGTCTACTTTCTCGTCCTTTTTCTCCCCTGTTTCTATCCCTCTCCTTAATTCCATTGTTCCCTGGTGAAGACACCGGAAATCTCACTTTTGCTGGAGAGATACATTTTAAAAGATCCCATAATCTACTTCATTCTTTTAAAATCTAAGTATTTCTGACTGCACTTAGTGCCGTTCTTCTCTTGTCGTCCTAACCAGATGTGTTTCTCCTCTGGATCTCCCCCTGAGCTGGCCTCAGTGATTCATTTTCCACAGACATCTTAAAAAGTCCACAGCTTTCCCTTCCCCCGCTCATTTTTTCCCCTCTCATTGCCTTCTCTATTTCTGCGCTGAGGCTCCTGAATTGTTTCAGCCTGCAGACGTTCAGTAACAATGGGGCCAAAACTTGGAGGAATAAAACTGGGAGATTTGTGGTTGCAGAGTCATTGTTTGTGGATCATCACGTTTCCTCTCCTCCTCTAGTGGTCAGAGGAGGACTCAGGCCCAGCCTCGCCTAGGTGTGTCCCAGCTACCTGGGAAAGGGGAGTAAATACACCTGTTGGCAGAGGAGATACGGTCCAAGAGGTGGATGGCTTTTCTTATGGGCTACATAACTTTCACTGAAGGGAGAGAAAATGAGGAAGAAACCTGCAGTTAGGGCCACTCCTGCTCCTCCTCCCTTGCTCCGAGCTCTCTCTCATTCCCACCCTTCCCCACACCTCCCTCCAACGCAGACACACTCCTTTCCTTACACGTCACCGTCTGCCTCTTTCCTCTGTCCTCTTCTTATTTTTCTGACAAGATTCGGATTGGTTCAATAGTTAAAGCCATAATTACGCACATCAATAAGCACGTTCGCTCTTTTGATAAGAGAAACTGTGTTCACGCACTTAAAATTTCAGTCCTTTATCTTTCAGAATCATCTTCAAATGGATGGACAGTTCTTGCTTTTACTTTTACGATTATTTCAGAAAAAAAAGGTTGAAGGAGCCTATTTAAAACTACTTTGGAGGCAATGACAATCTCTAATCTGGGAACAATCCTGCAGTCGTCTTCCTCAGGTCACTCAGTGACTTTCATCAAAGCTTTCTTGGTGACGCGGCTGCCATAAGAAGCCACAGCATGACACTGCCACCACCATGCTCAGCTGTTGGTTTTACATTAATGATAAAGGGCCCACACTATAGGGCCTGCAAATTAATTACAATGTGTTTCTTATTCACCAATTAACACAAACACACTTTCTTTCTACAGTCCTACCCCAATGAGCACATCGGGGGTCATGGCCGGGTCCAACAGACCCTTTGACAAGCAGCAGGACCGGCCATCAACCCCCTGAGCTCAGTGGGGAGTCTTTAAAGGCACAAATCTGCAAACTGACAAGATGATATTATACAACAGCATGAGTGGTGGTTGGAAATACCTCAAGGGTTTTACTAAATGTTTTATGAGACCAGAACCAGACCGTCCATACAGCCAACACAACAATTCGGGTTTCTTCCAAATATTAGCAAAATCTAATGTTAACAAGAGGTTGACTGTCAATCATGTTATGGCTGTTGAAATGTCCCTTTGCAAAGGGAAAGCAGTTGTGCTGATGTCTATAAATCTCATGTCTGGTTTTGTGAAAAGTGAATGAGGGTACCTGCCAAACCTGGTCGTTACCGGCACGTGATCTGTGATTGCACGTTGTTGCAGTCTCTCACCCCCCCCTCTCAATTTCAACAGCAATAAAGTGCTAAATTGAAAGGTGGGCCAAGGAGAGGGGAACCTACCTATTACCTGCAGTATAACTTTGGTTAAATGCTGCAGCCGCTCATTTATTTTTTTTTTCCCTTTTTGTTGAAACGTGTGCGACTGATAGCAAGTCAGCAAAGCTATTGAACTTTACCTTTTCAGATCCTTAGTTCAAATTTCCTGCACTGCCTTAAGACTTCTTAGGAGATCTCCTCTTAATGAGGTTGATGGAAACAACAAGCTAGAAGCAGCACATTTGAAGATCTGATAAACAATCAATCATCAATATTCCTGACAATTCTGTGACCTTAAAGAAGCTCCTAATTTATTAAAAGGTCAAACTGTCCTTTCATGGAGTTTTTAAAGAACAGTCATATAATTGTGATTCAGAAAATACAGAGAGAGAAAAGGATTGTGCTCAGGGAACGTGCCGACCTGTAATACTCATGCATGGCACTGTAAAGCTGTTATTACATGACCAATGTGTCATTTATGGATTCATTTTTAGGAAAAATGTAATAAATTATGTATCATATAGGTGGTGAAAACCAAACCAAGTCCCGTCAGATGAACTGAAAACAGCAGTTAAAGCCTTTTGAATGTAAATGATTGTTTAGTAGCGACACACCTCAGAAAGACTACTTAGCGCTTCCTTCCAGCGCTCAACCTAAGATGAACCATGACTCCCATCATCCGAGGTCTACATCAGAGGAAACCTCCTGCCACGTTGCCTCTCCTGTCCTCTTTCTCTCCTCCCTCTCATCTCGCTCAGTCTCTCTGCCTCTTCCTCATTCCCTCGCGCTTCATTTTTCTCTGAGATTTTATTTCTGTGGGCCTTGTCTGCCTTTTTTTTCTCTAAAAAAAACATTTTCCTCCTTTCTTTCTCTTTTTCTTTCTTTCTTTCTTTCTTTCTTTCTTGGCAGAGCCTCGTCAGTCTCCTTACATGTGATGTGGTTGTTGCAGGGAGGAAGGGAGGGTCAGTCCAGTCGACTTGCTTCTTAAGTGCCACCTCAGTGACCACACGTTGCTGCATGAAGCACACGGAGACGGTTCGGCTGCTGCGCTTCAGTCACGGGCCTTTTTCACACCGCTGTACTCTCTCCTTTCACAAAAGCTCAGTTTTCATACACCAGATGCATGGAGCAAATATGATAAAGTTTACAATTATTCTTGTCAAACAGTCTTGTACTCTTGTACATGTTTTACATTATTCAAGCCATCTGCATTATATTCATTGTGGAACTACAGACAGTCTAGTCACACATTTTTTTGCATGCTATTAATTGCTTCCGGATCAATCAGTGCTTCCCAGAGCCAGGGATGGATCCTCTGGAGGATGATGGGTCCTTTGGAGGGACAGAAGACCTAATGAAGGATGCTCCTCCTCCGCAGGATCCAGATTGGAGAAGGAACCTGTTCCAGAGAAAGCTCAGATATCCAAAGACATGGATCCAAAGCAGGCCTGGATTATAGTATAACTGATCATACATACAGGAAATCCAGATAATTTTCTTTCTTATCTGTTTTACAAGAGACATCATTGGGCAAGAAGGCAACAAAAACTGCCTCAAAAGTCCTGATAATATTATTTTAAAATGCTGACACGCTGTTAAGATGCTTCCTGGCGCTTTAATCAGTCTGTAAATACATCCATGGAGGATCCAACTGCGTTGTAAATGACAACAGACAGCCGCTGTGATTGAACTGCACTGAACTGCCCAAGCACCTGGGACTTCTTAGTTTTCTGTTAAAGTTATTTTCCGACGCTGGGTACATATGCTTCACCACGCATTCGCACCATCTCCAGCGTGTAGGCCGCAGCCTGTCCACGAGGCCGTGGTGCCGTGATCCAAACAGCAGCGCTTTCTGTCTCATCAAGACAGGATTCAAATCCATCTCATAGAATCACAGCATTTCACCTCCAGAGCCCCCTGGTAACAATGCAAGAAACGTGAGGCGTCTAAACGCCTCCCACAATCCTTTCCAGGGCCTGCCCCGACCATCTGCTGGAAATGGAGAGAGAGAGGGGAAAAAAGTTTGCAGCTTCTCTCAAAATGAACGCAGACAAATGGTAACGGAAAACAGGAGACAACGATTTCTATGAACCTTTATGATGCACAAATACAGTTTTCCCAGGTTTTCTGTTTCATCTAAAAGAAGAGTTTTCTGCATAAATGATGTATGTCCAAACAACTAATTATAACTTCTGATTATTCTTACTAGTCTTCACTCTTTTTCTCTTCAAGCTTATGAGAGAATAATAGTTACCAATGAATCGCAGGGTAAGCTCTTCTTTCAACTCTGACTTGGAAGGAGTCTAGGTTTCTGTCTGCCCCTCATGTATGAGAGAGCAGCATCCTCTCCTGGTAAAAATGTTCAACAAGCGCTGAGAGGATGGACCTCCACTCCGGCTCCTGAGTCTCTTTATCAGCCCAAATTGGGATTTTCAGCACAGACATCTGTACTGCTACTATTGTGCATAAAAAAACATTTTAACAGCATTCACATTCTTGTTTTTGCAAGCACATCCGGATTCTTGAGGCAAATGTGAGAAATCAGTTCTATGTCGACCACTGGAGGGCGCCGTGACATTACAAACCCCATCGCCAGTGAGAGTCTCTCTCTCTCTCTTCTTTAAAATGCAAAAGGCATCAGTAAATCCTGTGAATCGTGTAAAAGCTGATTCCTAAAGTTGTGCTCAGTTAAAAACCCGTGAGTAAGTTGCCGTGGCTTATACTGAGTGTAATTTAAAAGTGTAAGTGAACGTCACCGGGGTTCGACAGGGCCCCACTGCAATCACAGCGACTTCCAC
This sequence comes from Cololabis saira, assembly GCF_033807715.1. Taxonomy (NCBI): domain Eukaryota; kingdom Metazoa; phylum Chordata; class Actinopteri; order Beloniformes; family Belonidae; genus Cololabis; species Cololabis saira. Next base: position 14,388,415 of record NC_084601.1, on the reverse strand, counting down.
AGTCCAGTGAGTGCAATGCTGGCTTTTCATGTCTCACAAAGAAGACCTAACCCAGTATTTGCCCACCTATCAGATTCCCACAAATCCAATTACGTGTGGTCTTTTCTGTGCTGTAATTAAAATGTAATATCCTCCCCGATATATCAGGTCACGCTGTCCGTCTTCTTTCAACTGAAATGGCCGCCAAGGGTATTATGCTAAAATCATTCCTGACAAGAATACAACTACGGCCCCTTGAGCGTACATTAATGATGTTGTTTATACACAATCTTTATATTACTTTTTTTTCATGAGGCTGGCTGACTTCGCTGTTTCGGTGGAACATCACCGGGACAAAACAACCGTATCAAGACAACCTGACTTTTCTGTTAATCATGTCGCCCGTGACTCCATTGCCGGTTTCACGCTGCGTCGAGATCCATCATTCATTCCTATTTACTTCCTAATTGCCTTAATAGACGCAGTCCAGTCCGATCCCCCACTGGAATCACCTCCATATATTCCTGTGTAGGTTTTATGAGCTCTTAATAACCACTCCACAAAATAAATGTAGCCCTTTAGGACAATATCACCTGGCTAAGAAAGAAAAAACATGTGGCTCAGATTAATTTGTGTTTGTGGTCACTGATTAAGATCTTTTTTCCAGTAAACAGTTAGTTATCACCTAAACCAGCAGCTTTCTAGATGTAAAGGCGTCTGAGTAAAAGATGACCAATGAGCATTTTTATGTCTAAAAGTTAACACGTTCATGGATCTGTTGTTCTTATTTGTTTCACTGAAGCTCCCTGGTTATGCAGCAGTGAGCAGCGTTCCCAACTTTCCCTGCAATTCCTGGTTCACATTACACAGCAATACATCAACTGGACCAGTGCACCTTTTACCTGAGCAATGCCTCAATGATTTATTTTAAAAGGGGTGACTATTTCTCTTTTGATTAGCTGCAACATTTTCATGCACTTTCATCCGACTTCCCAGGATTGTTTTGATCCTGCTGATTCCTTCTGACCCCGATGACACTAATAACGCTTTAATGATAGTGGTACAGGAAAACACTGCATGTGCTTAGGTATTTTTCAAACCAAAATGAGCCTCGTCAGATCTAATCTCCTTTTGATATCTTTCTAGTGAAGAGATCCTCTCCCGAGTCAAGTCTGACATTTATTGTGACGACAAAGACCTCGCATGTTTGCTTCCCCTCTCCCGTTCAGTCATCCGAGAGCCAGCAGGAGACTCGATGAGGAAAAGAAATCTCAATCTGCATAGATTAGACTTGTAAATGTGAGCATATGCTCCTGACAGCCACCATACATAAAGATAAGATTTTTTTTTAAAGTGTTAGAAGTTCATAGACAAGCTCAAAGAGGGATGCAGGCGTAGATCAGTGACTCGTGACAGACAGGTCACCAGGACACATAGATAAATATGCACATGATCATTTTCCTGGTTAACTGAAACATGCCCTTGAGGGTTTTGAGGGCTCTAAAGACTTGATTTGAAGTAGTGGCGAATGGGCAGCTTGTTGATGCTTAACTGAATTAACAAACAGAAAAACAGCACTCCACTTCAAAAACAGCCCCTCTAGAAATAAACCTAATAGTCCAGAAATCTAGTCAAAAGTGTCTTATTTTAAACTAAAAATCTTTGCCAATGGGGTAAGAAGGATTTTCTTGACACCAATGCTTAAAACTAGCAAAATTGTCTTCATATTTTCTCTTTAAAATTGGCTTTTTCCCTTTTTTCAAACTTACAAATGAGTTTTTGCCACATGCGGAGAGAGATGGCCTCATGACGGCTGACTGAAACGAGTCGGCCTTTGTTGTTATGATGGTTGTATTGATAAGCTCCTTTATGACTTTATTAGCATTCAGTGTAGATCAGTGGGGTTTAGCGAGGCTTCATTTTTCATCAAGGTCTCGGATGTCACGGTCGCAGCCAGACACAGAAACTAAAGTCTGCTAAAACCAGTCACTCCATGATTAGAAACACCAATAAAGTAGTAAAGTAGTAAAACAAATCAATGATGATTTGGTTCAGTTAGCTGACATAAAAGCAGCAGTTCACCCCTGCTTCTTTCACGGTGACTCAACACATCAATAACCCTAATTATGAATAACATTATTCATTTTATTTGACTGAATGGAATCCACCAGTTTATGTAAAAATGTGTGGTCATAAGTAATGCCCTTTAAGAACTGTTAAATAACGTGTTTATCTGCTCAGCAGGGACCCCTGGGAGATATATACAGGCTGTTTTACGCTGATAATTTCCAGTTATCCACTGTTATTTATTCAATTATCACACTTTTGTCTAATTTCTTTACATTTAAATCAATGTTTATGACTTGTGAGAAAATATGATTATAATTTAGGTAAAATTTCAACAAAAATGTTGGAAAGGTGTGATTTCTTTAGAAACTGGCATTATTGTGTTGTTCCAAACTTCTTCCTTACCTATGGTCAAACCCATCACCTTCTTAGGCTGGTTTATGATAAAATATGTGTTTTTTGTGATGGATCTTCAGTTCAACGTCATGCCTTCATTTTTTTATCCTTCTGCTTATTTATTCAAAACCTTTGATTCTTGATAACATTGCTTCATCAAAAAAGACACCTTTGATTCAGAGTAAGTATAACTCTTGAAACAATGGTAAAATAAGTGCATTATACCAAATAACAATAACAATAATAATGAATTGCTGAAAAAAAATGGCAAAATTAACCCTTTAATGTCTGACACATGAAATAGCACCCCAAATAAATAATTTGTAAATAATTATTTTTCATATCATTTTGAATACAGGATGGAACCCTTTAAATGAAAAAGTCAAAAGAAGTGAGCTGTCTGCTTCTTTTGAAAGCCCAGTCTTGATACTGGTGTTGTTATATTTGCTTTTATATAACTATATATCTAGCCTCTCTTTTATCTTAAAAAAATCCTTTAAGACACTGATTTAAAACAACACAAAATATTGCAAAATATTATAATAAAGGATTTCAGATCAGGTTTCCCCAGACTATTGGATGGATTAAAATTACAAATGAACTGTTAGATTGCACGGGTGCATTTGACACCACTGATCACCACGTCTCATTACAGGATGGTGACTGCTTTGGACTGTTTAAGTCCACGTATGTAGATGATGCGTCTCCTATGCCAGGGTTAGTTATTGTGCTCCACACGCTTCTAGACTGAGACCAATCTGTGCACAAGGGCTTCCTTCGGGCAGTATCATCAGGGAACATTTAAATATTATGCTGATGACATGCAGCTGTTTGATAATCAGTTTCTGAAATTACAAGCGTGGCTTGGAGACATAAATACATAAGTGCCTTTTTTAACTCTGAACTTTCAAATTGCTGTAAAATTGAAATAACTGTTATTGGATCTACAACATTTACAGAAGTTCTTGATGCAACTTTACTGCAGGTTTACAGCAAAAACATGCAACATTGAAACCTTGTCCCCCCTGATTTGTACAGTGCGTACCATCATGATGTTTTCAGAGAAGGACAGTAATTTTAAAAAATGCATTAAATGATTATTAAATGAGAAATTCCCAGGTCTATGTTTTCTGTCGTCTGTGTGAATGGAAGGATGTTGTGCCATCTCTCCCTCCGCCTGGTGGCTCCGGAGGCGCCCGGGGGCCGTTCCTGGGTGTGCGCTGGGGCCCTGGCCCGGCTCGGTGGGCCAGGGCCATTAACCATTAATATATATGCAGACAAAAGAATAGTTTAGTATGTTGTTTTAAATTGCACTTGGTGGAAACATGCACTGAACCTGTGGGAGAGGGGTTCATTTGTATAGTAATGCTACTTGAAACATTCATAAAAAAGTTTTTATTCCATTTTTTTAAGAAACATAACCTTACTGTTCTATGTTGTGCAAATAGATACAGTTTTTTTTTCATTTGTACCTGTTGCTCCGTTAGTACATTAGTACATTTTGTAGGAATCCTGCTGTTTCACCAGAGAGCAGAATTCATGCTACATTGATTAACACAGAGGCGTTAAACACAGGGGCGATATATTCCAAGAATCAATCACTATAAAAAAAAGAAAACACCTCCCATGAGCACATTAGGACATTAACATATGGGGTCAATGGTCAAGGGAAATGATTGCAATCATATGAAGGCAGCTCTGAAGGACAATGAAGTAATGCTTTCATGTTCTTTCATGTTTTTCATGTTTTTCATGTTTTTCATGTTTCATGTTTCATGTTTCATGTTCTTGACATGAAAGTTTTCCACCAAGTGAATAAACAGCCAAATGATGTAAGTTCTCACATCACCATGAGGCCGGTTGTTCACTTGGATATTTGGACTCCTGTTCTCAGATGTGTGTACTAAGTTATCGGGGGAAAAAAATTTTGACTGCATGGAGGATTTGCAAAAAACCCCTCAGAAATGTCACTGATCATGATTAAATCTTTGTGACCGTGGCCAGCCAGCCTTTAGACATGCAAAAGCTATAATGGCAGTTCATGTCATATTGTTGTTTCATAATAGTGTTTATATCTGAGCCAGTCATTTCATTTTCCACTGTTATGATCCATTTGTGTTGTTATGTTTGTTTTCAACTTCAAAGTGAGGATTTTGTGCTCATTTGAATTACAATCCTTTGAATGAATCTACAAGTCCAGGCTATAAGATTATGTAACGTTGCTTTGATGCAAATGCAAAGGTTCAAACTTTGTCTCACACATTGCTAGAGCTGTTTTTACCAGTGCATTTTATTTCTGTTTATGTTGCCATCATCACTACTCACTTCTTTCAGACTACAGATCCAACCCAAACTTGCAATCTTCCGCTTCTGCAACACCTGAGCTGTGATCTTTTCTTTGCATCTGAAGATCTGAGGTTGGCATGTTCTGACAAGAGAGTGGCAAATTTTCTCTGTGCGAAGAACAGCGAGGATGAAATGAGACGAAAGGAAGAAAGAAGATTGGAGGGCAACAGCACCAACGCGCAACTAAATGCAAAGCTGCTTGCAGCAAAAACAAATATTTCTGTGTTATAATTAGAGTCCAAAAAAAGCTGATGCATGCCCGTATATAATTTCCGAGCAGCAGGGAATTTGATAAGCTTTGGGAGCGTTCTGTGAGGGAATATTAAACAATATTCTTCATAACTGTCTTCAACAATAAGTTCAAACTGTAAGTACGACAGGTTAATCAATTGAAGTCTACTTTCTTGATCCTGGAAATTTGTTAAATTTATTCAGCAAGAGCTGAAAACTGGCAACATGTCTCGACTGTCTGCAGGCCATACACGTGGATCTGTCACTTTTACTTTTATCTGTGTTTTTATATCTGCAAAGCAAGAAAAGCTTCAATAGAACGAAAAGAGAAAAAAACCCTCCATCATATGTCATTTCTGCATTACTCAGATGAAAAGAAAGAAGTTGAGTTGTGCTTAAATCCAACTCCAAAGTCGTTGCAACAAAATAAAACAAAAGATTTACAGCTTAACACATTTTACTACTTATTTTTTTGTTGATATGACTAAGATTTACATGTGCACCCCGTGTTTGAGCATTTTGAGTTGAAAAAAAGTTGAAAAAAGCAAATTTCACTAGAAAAGCATAATGTTTTCTTTTTTCGTTTGTTTCTTACGCTGAGTTTTATATTACAAACTCTTATCCGACTGTAAATACTATAAATGCCATTTGTGTGGTAGCTTACAATAACAGTTGGTTCATGCACTACTTTAGGTGTCCAACGGCTGTAATAGATAAAATAATCAACCATAGACGCTCCATGTGCACATGTCCATATCTGTGTCTCTCTCAAGCATCTACTTCATTATCCAGCTGTCTGTTTGTTAATGCCATTTCAGATGCTCCCTGTGTTTCTTAGTCTGAATTAGTTATTTAGCTTTTCATTATTTATTTATTATATTTGCAGGTTATTTTGATCAAACATTAAAAAACAAAAACTTCTTTCCATGATTCTAGCTCACAAAATGAGCTCACAAAAAACTAAACAAAAAAACAAAAAAAACAACTTGCTTTCTCAGCTTCAATAATGCGTGTGTGTGTGTGTGTGTGTGTGTGTGGGTGTGTGTGTGTGTGTGAGAGAGAGAGAGTCTGTGTATGTGTGTGTAGAAGAGAGAGAGAGAGAATGTTTTATTTTTTAATATGCTGTTTTATAGGTGTGTATCAGTGTTCAGCTTTAATCAAAGCTGAGGAGCAGATCAGACTTGTGCATACACAAATCTACAATGATTTAGATTAAATAAATAAAGATAATGAAAAAAAAACGTTTCTGTTTGCTTAACCTTTCTGAGCTACTGCAGCTAAATAGGCGTTATTCTGCCTCATGAAAGGTAAAAAACAAGCTCAGCGCAGCAGAAAAGATCGCGCACTGCCACCTAGTGTTTGATTGTGTAATTACAACAACCAAACACCAGGTATAACACCGTGTCTTCTATGTGCAATCTGCTACGCAGAACCATAAATCACTCTTTACACTAATCCTTTGAAAAGCCACAGGTATGATCCTTGACACATTGTGGGCTGTATGTAAGCTTACTTTCTAGCTATTCTGCTGTCATCACAAAATGCATCTTTCCTGAGTGCCTGGCAGAACAACGGTGGTAAAAACAGGAGGAATAAGAATTTAATTAATTTCACAATAGGTTTTGTGAATGGTAAGGTTGAAATGCAGCGAACACATGTAGGTGGGAGCACTTAGCAAGTCAGAGTCAGGCAGGCTGAACTGAAAGGTGACGTCAATGGCTGCTGATAGGAAACTTTACTGGAGTTGCACTCAATGAACTGATTTGATGAGGAGCCAAGCTGAAACAAGACACAGTCCTGTTAGAGGGCTGACACACAAGTAACTGTCCTGAATAGATGCTGGCTGCATTCATTTATTTTACGTAGTAGGTGTCGATGTCAAGTTGGTTAGGAATTAACGTAACTGATGGGATGAAAAAATAACTTATTTCATGCAGCAAAATGTTTCATATCAAACATTTAAACAGATTTACTTATGATATCAGGCAAAGTAAAGAGATTATTTTTCACAGTTTCACAGAATTGACTTTCTTCCCTAACATGGTAACACTGATTAAAATTTTGATAAGCAAGGGATATTAGACATCATCTGCAGAATTAACACACCGAAGAGCTGACCTAAGGACTAAAAAAAAATCATGTCTTCTTAGATAGAATCTCTTTGTTTCCATCAATCACAGTCTTACAAAAAGGATGCATTCGTGACTGGAGTCTCATCATCTGAACGCTCTGACACGCCAGCCGCAGACAGCCAATCATACTCATTATGTCAGTCAGACTGTGGTGTTTAATTACACGTCTCCATATCAGATGAATGCTCCAGAGACGCGGGGGAGGATCGCTGTGGAAGTGTGACAGATATATTCATAACTAGCTTCCAGTATCAGTGCTGTTCAACAAAAAGTATCTTTGTGTAAAGTTACTCAAAAATCAACACTGCCCTCACGTTAGAGGAGGTTATAACAGCAGAAATCTATCAGGGGGGCAAACTTTGCAAATTTACAAAGATACTGTAAAGTCTATAATGTTATACAGTTCTTTGTAACATAGCTTCCAGCTTGTTTCTTTCTTTCCTTTTTCCTCTGTGAGGCATGACAAATCTCAGTTATTCACACTTGCCATTTTAAGGAAACTGCTTTAGCACTAATACCTTTGATATGCCGACTGTACTTTCCCTACTAGAAAGTGGGTCAGGATGTTGTAGGATGATGAAAGCCTGGGAGCTGACTACTCCTCCCTCGCTGATCCTTTCTTGCCTGTTGTGAACTCAAAGCCCAACACTGTCCCATAAAACATTAGATCTCTTTTTTTAATTTCATTGAATATTTTCGGATTACTTTCTAATCTGGATTACATTCCTCATGTAGACTGGGTGCATCCCGACAGAGGGAAGAAGCCTACGTTTAGTTAAAAATGGCGATAAAAAGGAAAAGAAAAGAGAGGTTTTTAAGTGAGAAAGCAAGTGGGGGGTTGAGATAAGGGCAGAGCTGGAGGCCGTCCTCCCTGACTAACTGGCACTAGGCTGATACGGGGAAAACAACATTGAGTTCAGGTCATTTTATCCTGGAATAATCACACAAGGTCCCAAATAAGCATAAAAAAGAGATAAGGATAGAAGAACAAAAATAAAACTAGAATCAGAACGTTCTTTTTCTTTATCGCAACCTAAAATCCACACAGGACCAGCTAATAGATTCAGTGCAGAATATAAATGATTCAACAGGAATGCATTTTATTATGTATTAACTATTATTATGCATTATTATCTTTTAATTTAGCAAAAAACATCAACTGAAGGACTTTTAAGATTCATTTCGGCCAGTCATTTGACAACCTGATGATGATTCAGCATTCAACACTTTCAATCTGATTGCAGTGTGAGAGATCAATATGCATTATTTCTGCCGGATGACATTTAAAAGCTGTTCCAGCAGGCTTTGATCAGGCTTTGATCAGGCTTTGATCAGGCTTTGATCAGGGTTCTGGCCATGAAACGGATCAGGGAAGGATCTTATTTGAAACTGAACTCATAACTGGTGATCAAATTTCTGCTGTGCTTTGTCAGATCGACTTCAAATGCAACACAGACAGGTTATGAGTTCAGCCTAGACTACCATGGTGATTAAACCACTCCAAAAGAGAGAAAGAATCAGAATCAGAATCAGAATCAGAATCAGAAAGGGGTTTATTGCCAAGTTTTCACACGAGGAATTTGTTATGGGGATTGGTGCAACACAATACAATATAAAAACAAATATATAAGAGATAAAATAAAATAGAATGAAATGTATAAACAATAAAAAGTATAAACAGTAAAATAAAATGTAGACCAGAAATGTACAAAATTAGGTTTTAAAGTGCCGGGTGAGTCTGTACAAAAGTGACTTAGAAACTTAGGATAGGTAAAAAGTATAAACAGAAGAGACACCTTAGAGTCCCTGGAAGTCCTGGCTTTGAACTCAAAAGATCCTGCTAACCCAAATGATGCCCTCTGTGTTTACCCCACAGATCTTGGCTGGGCATGTTTTTCTGCCACTTCCTGTTTGGTTTCTTGCCCGACACATCTGAAGTCTGCTGTTAAGTCAGGTCCTGATCTGATAGCTTTTTTAGGGCCATTGAATGTGTGAATACAACAGATGTCGAAGAAACAGACAAAAGCAGATCGGTGATGCAGCCTTTGTCAACTACGCCCCAAAATTATGGAACACAGTGCCCAAAAACATCAGGGAAGCCGAGTCGGTAGATACTTTCAAAAGACAACTTAAAACCTATCTCTTTACTCAAGCATTTAAACATAAGATAACCGCGCCTTAGCTACCATTTTCCTTTTATCTACCGTATATATCATTGATTTTTACTGTCTGCATTATTTTTATACTTTTAAATGTTTTTATATGATCATTTTTATCTTGTACTCTTATTTGGTGATATTTTTATCTTTTTATTTTTCATATGCCTACGACTCGTGCAGCATTTTTACCTTTTTATATTCATATATTAAATTTTTATATTCCTTTTTACATTATCCTATCTTAGTAGTTGTTCTGTGGAGGAAATTGAAACTGAATTTTGTGAGGGTTATGTTTTATATCACTGCACTTAAATATTTGTGTTTTTTGTTTTATTTGCTGTTGTTGTTTCTTATTTGTACTGTTACTGTAAAACACCTTGAGCTGCGACTTTCGTCTGAAAGGTGCTATATAAATAAAGTTTATTATTATTATTAAAGTTTATTAAGAACCATACAAGTGGGCACAATTTAGGACTTTTAAAACAAATATATCTATTACCAGAGCTACAGATCAACTGAAGCAAAGGAGGCAAGAGTAGAAACAACTAGTGTGGAAGAAAAACTTGGAAAGTGCCTCGGGCAGGCTTCTGATGCAAAGAAATGAAATAATAATAAAATACTTAATTTATACCCCAGTGAACACTGTGATGTTGCACAAAGTAAAGTTGTAAAGAAACTCAAACGCTGTTCAATTACTCTTGAAGACAAGAGTTTAGGACTACAGTCTGAAGAAAATTCACACCAATCAAAGAATAATGCATGACAAACAGCTGGGAGTGTTGATCACTGGGCTCTGAGCAGAGTTTTAAGGAGAGCAACCCACAGCTGAAGGGCTTTAACAGCCAGCACTGATGACATTCTACAAAATTGAGCAGATACTGAAATAAGTTCCGAATGATGAATTGTGTTTAGTTTCTTGACATTTGAGCTTGCACATTAGAAAATGATGGCCATAGAGCCTTAAAGCGCCATGTCTATAATTGTCAATTGGCTAGAAATTTTGAAACCGTATGACAAACCACAATCATTTTTACAAAGGTTGGTCAGAGCAGTTCTTATTAAACTGTTGGTACATTTTGTTCCATGTGCCATTGTGGATGAGCCTGCAGATAGAACTGCTTAAAAGTCTGTGCCAGGTCCGTGATGGTAGTGAGATTCGTAGTGGTGACATAGAGTATAGGAACTATAATCATGGTGCGTTGGAAACCACTCGCCCTCCATGAAAAGTATCACATGAGAATTATACAGGTATGTTTGGGATATTAATGATGCAACAGCTCTGCGTGGGAGAGAATGTGCACAGTCACTTATCTCCCAATACATCAGCAAAATCTGTTTCTTGACAACATTTCATTGCAAAGGCGAAAAGGACATGCGTCCTAAAATCTTAGCAGCCTCAGACCAGTTTCTCTTGCTTTCACTTTAACGTTTTTTTGAAATTGTCAGATAAACTTTAATCGTGAAAACTGGCAGGAATGAATGAGACAGATTCAAGAGGGGGAAAACATTACTTTTTCCAGCCTCCATGGTTCCTACCGAGACTCCTGGGACATGGGGGGGGTCATTTTTCTTTCGCCATAGTTTGTGCATTCTCTTGCAAAAAGACGTGCAGGTCTTGCAGCACTGTCATTCTGGCACAACCAGGTCTGAAGGGTCCTTGTGACCACTGCGTCCACTTGATTTTACTTTTCTTTTCAAATGTCTCAAACTGGTATGAAACCCATGCCTTTCACCAAACATAGTTTGAATATCTTCATTTTCAATCTCAATATAAAACTATAAATCTCTCAATAAGAGTTGTGAGAGAATTAAAAACTTTGTGTGAGAGAAAGCAAAAGTATTGTAAGGTAACACAAAAGAAAGAAATGTCCCGTTAGGGGACACCTTGACAACCTGCTGATGTAATTATACTAGTCAGAGATCTTTAGGAGACCCTGAATCTGTATGTGAAGCTCTCGCTGCTCAGACACAACAGGGTCCACTGCAGCTGCACTGCTTGGACTCCTAATAAGCGGATTGTAGATTAAGCTAAGCAGTTACAAACTTTGCAAAGTATTGAGAAGATTACTATGGTTTTCCTTCTGTGAAATTGCAAAACAAGCCTCATTATGTTCACCATATGGGCTGATTTAATGCCAAAGTGCTTCAGCGGGAATTCACTCTCAAACTTTCCCCCAAACCCATTTCTTCCAGGACCTGAATACATAAACCAATAAAACAGGAGGTCTGGTCTTACTGTATGTCACATCCTTGGTGGGCAGGTAGAGCTCCGGATGCCGCTCAGCAAACTATAAAATACTAATCAAAGCTTGTCGTGCAGCTCCAAACATTTGAGAGCACAGTGAAGCTGAGCTCTAGTGATGTTCATTTATAGGAGGATAAAGGTGTCTGAGTGCAGCGTTATATTGTAGGAAGGAAGAAAAGCAGTGGAGCAAAGCTTTTTACACATAAAGGTAGGTAGGGCATAACATTGAAAACCTGTTTTGCTGTTTTGTTTTTCAAATAAAAAAACTACAACAACAAAACAGAGGATTTTTTTCCTCTCTCTTGTTTAACTTTATTTAAAAAATGCCAGTTCAAGCCGTTTCAACCCCCTTGAGGGAGCTTTTTATCTGAAGATCGGTGCTATATAGATAAACTGAGCTGAACGCGTGTCCTGACCAGGGGTGGAAAGTAACAAAGTACATTTACTTACTGTAATTGAGGACTTTTTAGGAGTAATTTGTAATTTTCTAAGTAGTTTTTGAAATATGTAATTTTTACTTTTACTCGAGTACATTTTGACCCAAGTATTTTACTTTGCTACATTTGAACCCCCTCACGTTACTGAGTACAACATTTATGGTGAAAAAGTTAAATGCGGGCAGAAACCAGCCACAAAAACCACAAAAACCCTTGGCCAAACTTGGAAGACTTATTCGCATTCAAACGCACAAAAGGCAACAACATTATAATGCAGTGTATAATGTGCCTGCCCGGCAGAGCGGAGCTTTCAGCATCAAGACATCAACATCTAAAAAAATGTATTCGAACAAGTGTGGATGTGTACTTTAATATGCCTCCAAGTTGATTAATTTGATTCGTGACTCATCCTTTTTTTTGCATTAAATAACTGAAAGTAACTTTTACTCAAATTACATTTTAAATGAAGTACTTTTGTACTTTTACTCGAGTAAATTTTTAGATGAGTACTTTTACTTTGAGTATGATTTAAGCAAAATAAAGATACTTTTACTCAATTACAATTTTTCAGTACTTTTTCCACCTCTGGTCCTGACTCAACTAAATGACGTTGTGCTATCTTACGAACATCCTTTTTGTCTGTATAAGACAGGCTAACTAGCTTATACACAAGCCTTTTCATGATCGATTGGGATAACGATCTGTTGGGAGGGAATCACATGCCTCCATAAGCTGCAAAAAAATCCTTTCTGAAAACAACAAATGAAATCACCATCAAAAACAAAAACAAGCTTAGTTATGAAGCTCAGAGAAACTCAGACAGGAACTTTCATCTAAATGTAATCCAGCTGTAAAGCAAGCCCATCAACGTGGTGGACACCACCGTAGCAGTGCAGCGGACGATCCATCGCATGCTGTAGTTTCAGCTGGAATACCTCGACGCAGAAACAGTTAAGCCTGCATTTTACACACCAACGTATAGGACATGTAGGTGATGTCCACTATAGCAGAAAGTGCTGAACTGCAACCAGTTAGTCATAGTCAAAGCAGATTCCTCTGAATGATAAATGGAAGCAGCCGGAGAAGGCTGCACATGCCTTATGGTGCCTGAAATAACAAAAAAAATGTGAAGAAAAATAAGGTTCAAGGCTTCAAGGAAATACAGCAGTAAAAAGTAAAAGAGTAGGCGCCATTATGGACCGCTGACAACCGCCGATGTCTGCACCAAAGCAAACATTTGTCAGCAACAGTTTGATTTATCTCCTATTCTTGCCCTGTTTTGCTTTTCGTCTCTTCAATAAAACAATGCCTCACAACTGTGACTGCATAAGCCAGGCTCTCTGTTAAATGAATCAGTAATTTGTTGGGTTATTTGGGCCATTTAACAACAAATACAACAATCCTGACTGGCTTCAACTCCCCGCTTGAGGCAGAGACCATGAAATCATTTTGTCTATTCATGTTTGAATACCGGAAGGGTTCCTCCAAAATAGATGGAGATATGCAAACATCCTGAGCCTGTGCCCCTGAATCAAGGAAATAACACAGTGTTTTGTTAATTAAAGCTTCTGGTTAGTGGCAGCAGCAGGATGTAACCGAGTGCATGAACTTAGAAACTGGAGCAGCTCCTGCAACATTTACATAATTATTTGCTGCATATATTAAATCGTGTGCACTTTTCCAGTGAGAGCAAAAGCAAGATCTTAGTGGGAGTTTGGGACGTCTATGCAATGTCATTTTAGTCAATATTATCTGAATGAAATTGAGCATGGATGTGAATGAAATAAACCACTTGATGGATGAATCCTGAACTAGATCAATCAATTCTCTCAAGGAACAGCTTTCATGCATGAGAAAGAGCTTTTATTTTACACAGCCAGTTATTTTTGGTTTTATTTTAATTCCTCCCTACTTTTTTTTCATTTGCTTATTTCAGAGGACTATATTCTTTTTAGTGTCCTGTTTATTTCTTAGTTGGGAAAAACATTTTTTGTGTGCTAGTAATTGTTTTCAGAGACATTCCTCTTTTTATTGACAACCGTTTCGTGAGAAGAGGTGGAAAATGTTTTATTTCTGGCTGTATGGGGAACAGGGTATAACATCTTGGAGTCCACCTCCAAACCGCCAAACAGCACAACTCATAATATCAACCAACAAGTTCATTTGCCTGAATGAATTGCAAAGTTATTACCACCTTATTTGTAATGTAAGAAATAAAAAGAAGTTGGACATAAACTATTGGTTCAAGTAAAGAGCCTCATGCAGCTGCGTAGAGGATGCTGCAACAAGAGAATGAACCTAGAATAGTGCCGAGTGGGTGAGGAGTGAGGACACACATAAGGATATACATATATGCATTATATGGAATGATATTATAGTGCTCGATTTAGCATGGAGGTAATTACATTAGGGATGTTGGCACACATACCAAAAACCTATTATTCCTGAGCACGACTTTCAAAGACAGACACTGGATATTCTGATGAATCCCTCTAATCCCTACTTGAATTCTTTCAGCATCCCCTGAAGGAATCCAGCAGCCATGAAGTTTATTGAGAAACAACTTTGAGACCATCTCGTTCTCTCCCTCTTTTTTTTTCTTCTTCTTTTTGCATTAATGATTATTCACTATTGCTAGAAAAGCAATAAGATGACAAAACAACATGAATGTGTGCAGGGAATGATATGGTTCAAATCAACATACTCTGACTATTCTATCAGGTATACCTGGTATACCTGATAAAGTGGCCGGTGAGTGTGTATGCACATCAGTACAAATACACACCGCATCAGCATAACATGATTTAAAGGGATTGTGACATGAAAAACAAATTTTTCTTGATTTTTTGTGTTTTGTTGGGTGTCTTGACATCAATTACACCCAAAAAACAACGAACTTTTAACATTCAGTGTATTGTGTGCTTTCTGGGATTTTCCGCATAACTGTGCAAAAACGGCGCATGTGGTTTGGTGGCGGGCCGTTACGTAACGGCCCGCTAAATCACCGCCCCCTCCACCCAGCTCCCTGCCTCCGCTCCTCTCCAGCGCACCATAAAGGCTGATTTATGGTTCCGCGTTACACCGACGCAGACGCGACGCGCACCATACGCTGAACCCTACGGCGTAGGCTCTGCGTCGATTTAACGCGGAACCATAAATGAGGCTTAACACGGAGCTGTTTAGAGCGTCTTTTGTTCTAATCACCGGAGGAAAACTGCTAAGAAGACCCACGGCCACTGACTGGACTTAAGATAAGGGGACAGTGCTGCTTGCATGCCTTTATTTTTATGATTGTTTGCTGTGGTTCTCCCTGCTGCTCTTCCGTGCATGCTTCGCCTGTCGCTCCGACGCCGCTGTGAGCGTATGGCTGGAGGAGGAGGAGGTTTGGAGGAGGAGCGGAGCAATGATTGACAGGAAAGGGGGGAAAGGAAGCATTTTTCACGGCGCAAAAAAACACTGTAATAAAAAGCCAGGAAAAGAGTACTAAGAGTGAAGTTTTTCTTGTTACACTCTTTTAGACACATTTGAGGGATGTTGGCCAAGACTTTTAATAGTGTTAAAAGCATGTTAAAAATGATGTCACAATACCTTTAAAGGAGGGATTTAGAGGGGTTAGCAGAAAACAGCTCCCACAGATATGATGACAGATGTTGTAATCTGCTTTGGGACTCTGTTGTTTTAGTCTTCTCTTGGGAAGAGAAGCAATCTGATGTTTCAGAATTTGATGTTTAACGTGCCTTATGCACAGTTTTCTACCAAATTCTTTTGGTTCCTGGGCAGTAAAGTAATTAAAGTATGAAGTAGATATTCAGTTATAGAATCTCAGTGTCTGAGAAATACATGTGTTTCAGTGACCTCTGCGTCATGAAGGGGGAGAGTTTTCATCCTGGGATGAACCTGAAGATCTGGACCAAGAACTTGTGAAATGACTCCATACAATAGGCTAATTTTTATGAGGAATAACCGGTTTTTGTGTGTATAGTTTATTTTTTTCATTAATTTGCCTCCATTTCCAGCACGACTGGTCAAAGTACCTAGGTACTGAACCAGTGTCATGCTGCTGTGTGCAGGTACAGTGAGTTATTGTCAACAAAACCTGCCAGATTGTGCTCTGGGATGTATTACTCATCATCCAAGACAAAAGTCAGTTTTAGCGTGCGGTTAACCAGAGATGCATAATGACCAGATTATTACTACAGGCTATTACAAGCTGCAGATGGAGGAGGAGGCAGGGAGGGGTATCAAGGCAGCACAAAGAGAAGTAACTATTATTAGAAGAGAAGAAAGGTGCAACATAGATTCCCAAAAAGTAATACTGAATCATTCATACATGTGGCCCTGGAAACTACCAACCAAAGACCTCTGTCTACAAAAATGAAGAGGAACACAAACCAAGCAGAGTCCGAGAGACTTTACAGGACCGTTTTCACAAAAGCATCCAAAGTGGAAGGGTAATAAGATGGAAATAGACCATAACAGTCTCCCAGAAGAAAAAAACATCCCCATTATAAAGCAGTGATGATAGGTGTTGAGATACCACATGAAAGCAACATCAAAAAGAACAAACACGAGGAGCTTTAAAACCCACCAGGCGTTGAAGGGGAAGTAGAAAGGATGAAAAAAGTGAAGTGTTGCCGGGGATAACCTGCCTCCAACTCAAACAGCTGAAGCAGATTCCAGGAAGAAAAAAAACATTGAACATCTTGATTCAAAACAAAGTATTCTTCAGAAAAGGTTAAATACTGGATAGAAGCCTCTGTTTTCCAAAACCCTGGAACAGATTCAAAGCTTAAATTTGACAAACTACTCATGAGAAGACAAATACTTCATAGCCCGGTGACTGTAACCTCTCCTCTTATGATTACTTTATGTAACCTTTGCAGAGCCTTCCCTGGAGGTCCTCTCAAAAGATACTATGGGAAACTTTCAGTGTTATCTAAAAAAAAATCAAGCTGCTCACAGAATGGACATCAATTTACTGCAGAGGCTGTGAGGGGTTGCAATTGTTCTGAGGCAAGAAATAGTTCCCATCATAAAACACTGCAACATTTCAAATTGCCAATATCCACTTCATTTATGGAAAATGTCAAATAGTTTTTTCACCTCTGGGTGAAAGCTGCTTTCCTCCATGTGTACTGCCTTCATGTGTTGTGAACAGACATGAAGGACAGTTTTGAATCCCCTCATTCAACAGAAGTCACAGATAAGTCGGTAAATAAGTCATTTTAAATATACTCACAATGCCATTTCTGTCTCTGAGTCTATACGTCTCAACCGATGCAGACTTTGTCTGTGAGACGGTTTTGTGTGGATTGTTTTTCAAGTGTTTTATGGAAGGCTGGATTGTGTACGTCGATCAATAACAACTTTCAAAGCTCCAAAGGCTTTCCTCTGGACTGAAGACCCTGCTGAATAAATCCAGTACTCTCAGATCCACAAAGACAGCTAAAATGCCATTCATTCAATATTTCAATCAATGTCTTCTGTCTCTATGACTCTCATTTCAAGGTCATGCACACGTCATATTTCCGTGAGACATAAAGAGATGCCTCTTTGGACATTGAAATGCATTACTGTAGCTCTCGGCTTAAATTTGTACTCATTTATTGTATATTCACCTGAAATAAATGAATGCCATGAAAGTCATTTTAATTTCACAAATCATCTTAGCAGCCTCCTGCAATACTGGCACGGGGCTCGGTAAGGGGTGAAGTATGAGGGGCCAGAAACATGGCCACTGCGAAACAGCACCTCTAGGAGCTTAACTATGTCCCTATCAGCATGGATGTATGCGCCACTCTGCCCTGTTATTGAACCTGGAGAGAAAATCTATCTCCATTTTATGGTGATTACGTTTCAAAATGTTCAAAGGAAACAATTTGTCTGCATCCCAAAGAACATCACAGCAATCTTCTCCAGATAATCGTGTGTTCTGCTCCTGAAGGGAGATTAGCTCAAAGAACTTTTCTCACTTTTGAACCTGTTGTGTGTCAAAGACAGAGGTGGGTAGTAACGAGTTACATTTACTCCATTACATTTGCTTGAGTAAGTTTTGGGAAATTTTGTACTATTAGGAGTAGTTTTGAATCACTATACTTTTTACTTTTACTTGAGTAGATTTGTGAAGAAGAAACTGTTACTCTTACTCCGCTACATTAGGCTACGTTGAGCTGTTACTTTTATTTTATCCCCTCCATGTACGCGTCAATCTCATGACATCACTGAGTGATTCTTTGGGAAAAATGTTTGTTTTTGCACGTTTTGTCACACAAATTCAAACACACACACACACGCACACACACACACACACACACACACACCCACACACACACACACACACACACACACACACACACACACACACACACACACACACACACACACACACACACACACACACACACACACACACACACACACACACACACACACACACACAGAGTTTATATGAGTTCATGGGCCTGTTCTAGTTCTGCCTGCGGAGCCTGGTTAGAAAAGAAAAGTACAAAGGCTTGAAATTTTGTGCTACTTGTGCTTCATTCATTTTTACATTTACATTTACTTTAAGATTATTTTAATTTAAGCTATTTTTTATTTTTTTTATTAATTTTAATTAATTTTATTATTTTATTGATTGAATTTGCCTGAAGATGATTTTTGATATTTTGTACTTTTGTCTATTTGAATGGTTGTGTTAAAAAAATAAATCAGACATTACTCAACAGTTAAGTACTTGAGTAGTTTTTTCACCAAGTACTTTTTTACTTTTACTCAAGTAATTATTTGGATGACTGCTTTTTACTTCTACTTGAGTCATATTATTCTGAAGTAACAGTACTTTTACTTGAGTACAATTTTTGGCTACTCTACCCACCTCTGGTCAAAGATTATTATAAAATACATTCAAAATACATTAAAAAAAACAAAAACATTTATGTATTTAATCTAAATAATCATATATCTCAAATTGGATTTTGGGGTGAAAAGGAGATATTTTTCAGCAGAAAGGATTAAAGGTGGCTATTTCGTACCCTCTTTAGGGTTAGTTGTAGCCAGCTCCTCAATATGCTAGCGACTTCTGTAAAAGAAAAAATGTTTTCACAGTTTGTTGGTCGAAAGCATTCAGTCGTGTGTTAACACAATGCTAAAAGGGAAAGACATAAACAATGGATGGCGAAGTAATTGTTGCTGCACATCGTGCTGACAAAAGTTGTAGGATCATTTCCAAGAAATTTGTTGTTTCCAAACAATGCTCTGCTATGAGAAAGATACAAGTGGAAATAATTTGAGACTGGTGCAAATCTTCTCTGAGTTGAAGCAAGCAAATGTATTCCAAATATGCAAACTGTGCAATGTTGAGAAATACAAAACATGTCAATTATATTTGTCGTGGTCACTATATATGGACCAAAGCAGCTATATTTCTTGGAGATTAAGGAAGTCGACTGCATCACGGGTTGAGAACTGCTCCAGTCACAAGCTGGAAAATACTAGAATGGTGCACACAGGCAGAACATCACCGGAAGCAGTATCCCGTCTATCCAGGACATTTACTGCAATCAGTGTCTGCAGAAAGCACACAGCATTGTTATTGAACACAGCCATGCAACATGCAGACTTTTCTGCCTGTTACTATCTGGCAGACAGTTTATACTTCTACTCAGAGGTGGGTAGAGTAGCCAAAAATTGTACTCAAGTGAAAGTACTGTTACTTCAGAATAATATGACTCAAGTAGAAGTAAAAAGTAGTCATCCAAATAATTACTTGAGTAAAAGTAAAAAAGTACTTGGTGAAAAAACTACTCAAGTACTTAACTGTTGAGTAATGTCTGATTTATTTTTTTAACACAACCATTCAAACAGACAAAAGTAAAAAAAATAATAATCTTCAGGCAAATTAAATCAATAAAAAATAAAAAAAAATAGCTTAAAAGTAAAAAAGTAGGCTACTTGGTGAAAAAACTACTCAAGTACTTAACTGTTGAGTAATGTCTGATTTATTTTTTAAATACAAATACAAATACAAATACAAAATATCAAAAATCATCTTCAGCCAAATTCAATCAACAAAATAATAAAATGAATTAAAATGAATGAAAAAATAAAAACATAGCTTAAATTAAAATATTCTTAAAGTAAATTCAAGTACTTCAATAAATAATAAAATAAATAAAATAATAACAGAATAAAAAAATTAATTAAGCACAAGTAGCACATAATTTCAAGCCTTTGTACTTTTCTTTTTTAACCTGGCAGAACTAGAACAAGCCCATGAACTCATAGAAACTGTGTGTATTTGAGTCTGTGTAAATGTGACAAAACATGCAAAAACAAACATTTTTCCCAAAGAATCACCCAGTGATGTCATGAGATTGACACGTAACGTGGTTAAAAGGGATAAAAGAAAAGTAACAGCTCAACGTAGCCTAATGTAGCGGAGTAAGAGTAACAGTTTCTTCTTCACAAATCTACTCAAGTAAAAGTTAAAAGTATAGTGAATCAAAACTACTCCTAAAAGTACAAAATTTCCCAAAACTTACTCAAGTAAATGTAACGGAGTAAATGTAACTGGTTACTACCCACCTCTGCTTCTACTTGATAGTTATTACTTTTTTTTTAACTCTTGTGTTATGGATAGTGAGTTTATTGGTTCTTCTTGACCATAACATTTCATTGCACTGTTGACCATGTGTTTACCATATGACAACAAACCAATCTGGATCTGAAGTGCTGAAGTTCACGACAGCAGAACCATAACACAACTGGATATGTCTGGTTTGCTTTGGAGGGTTGCCGGAGAACATGAAAGCACAACTTAAGTTCACAAAACGTCCTCAGAACAAACCACTTCTGGAACTACGTCTTATTAACAGATGAGACTTTACATGCACTGTTCTTGTTTGCTGAACTCCCAACACCCCGTTTCAGCAGAAACACCTCACACCCCCTGTCAGCCAAGGTGAGGTGATGATTGGAAGTTGTTTTGCAATCACAGGACCTGGGCTCCTTGAAGTCCACGAGTCAATCATAAACTATTCTGGAGGAAAATGCACTACCATCTCTCTGAACAGGCAAAGCTTGGTCGAGATTTGGTCAGAGAGCTGAGGCACACCAGTATATTCTCATCAGCGCAGCTGAAACGTAAAACAATCAAGGTTTTGGAGGGATTTGATCAAAACTGTGCAGAAATGAATGCCCTAAACCTCAATGAGCTGAAGCAATGTTGTACAGAAGAACGGGCCTAAAGGGAGCCCGACTACGACAGACGGAACTTGTACGGGAAATACCTACTTGAAGTTGGATCTGCTTGTTCCTGAATCAAGTGGGTACTTGGCAGTGATCTGTTATTTTTGGCATGCTTTTTGTTGAGAGTTATATGCTGTCATTCGTTTAAGGTTATATTTGCTTGCTAAAACCCTCTCTGAATCAATCACTATTAGTAGGGTTTTAAACAAATGACACAAGATCAAAAGAGACAGGACTTAACTTTGTACTGGCTGTATCTGGAAAAACAAAACACTAAAGAGAAAAGCTGTTTAATATTTAAAATCATCACATTAACTCAACAAGACAAGACACTGTTTACTTTCGCCTGATAAGATGTTTAACTCTCCATCTATACTTGTGCCTCAATGAATATTGTTAGTCCAGCGTTTATATGAGGAGCAGCCAATAAAAATCTATGGTGACGAGTCAACTGCAGTTGTGCTTGATGTCTGACTCGACCGTAAACTTCAGAGGAACATTGCAGGAGACGCAATCCAGATTATGTTCATTTTTGCATGAATGATTTAATGTAAAATTGTTGTTGTTAGTTTGCATACATTTGTCTGCTTTTGCTTGAGGCGAAAAAATGCCCCAGAGGATGAAATGGAAATGGAAGCATCCATCCATCCGCTTTTACCTGCCCAGAGTCGCTTGGTTTGAGGTTATTCAGCTGTCAATGAGCAAAGGCGCAGCATCTTATGAAAAGATCACCAGCTCGTCACAGGGTTAAAACATTTCATTTATAATTTCCAGCTCACCTAAGATGCATGTCTTTGAATAAAAATTAGGAAACAAACATTCCTTTTAAAAATCTAGTATGCACCTCAGTGCAAGAGACACATTGACTCCAACAGGCCCCAACAATTTTTCTGTGAACAGGAACAAGTGGATAGATGAAGAATTGATGTCAGTTCATTGCAATGCAAATACTGTCAGCTAAATAAAATGAGTAACGGCTGGACAACAAACAATGGTCTTTAAATAGCTGTTGGGGGATAAAAAAAAGTTATACAATTTAAGTAATCCACCGCCACTCCCCCCCTCACCATCCTCAACAGCACTGTCTCCACCACAGACTCCTTCAGGTTCCTGGGATCCACAATCTCTCGGGCCTTGAAGTGGACCACCCACATTAACTCTGTCTGGAAGAAGCTCAGCAGAGGTTAAACTTCCTGCTTCAGCTCAGGAAGTTTAACCTGCCACAGCAGCTGCTGACCACCTTCTACTCTGCCGTCATCCAGTCTGTTCTCTGCACTTCCATCACTGTCTGGTTCGGATCGGCCACCAAACTAGACAGGCACAGACTGTAACGGACAACCAGGTCTGCAGAGAGGATAACTGGGACTAACCTCCCATCTATCCAGGACCTGTACCGGTCCAGGACCAGGAAACGGGCAGGTATCATCTCTGCAGACCCCTCACACCCAGGACACAGTCTGTTTGAACTCTACAGAGCACTGTACGCCAAAACCTCCAGACTCAGAGACAGTTTCTTCCCCCAAGCTGTTGCTCTGATGAACTCTCATCACTCATAGTCATAGTAATCAATCACTGTGCAATAATAATAATAATTAATAATATTAATAGTATTAATAATAATAATAATAATAATAATAATAATAATAATAACAACAACAAACACATCATATGCTGTTACAATGCACCTTTCAATAACCATGTCTACCTCATACTGCTGCACCTTTCACTTTTTTTAAATTATGTATATGTTAATAAGAGCTGTCATTTGTCTATTTACTGTACAGTGAGCGAAATAACCGAGTCAAATTCCCTGTCTTGTTTGACCTGACTTGGCCAAATAAACATGATTCTGATTCTGGTAATGTGGAAATATGAGAACAGAATCTCTAAAAGAATTGTCGCTTAATTGTGTTTTAATGTGTAACATCACGTCTAAAGTTTGCGTTTTTCATGCCATTGAAAAGAAAGTGTACCCTGAATTGTCGCATGTTGGACAGAAGTTGTTATTGTGCAGCAACATAAAAACAACACTCTAGCTTCGCGCTTCGCCTGAATTGTCCTCCGCGGCCGCCGTATGATGTCGTGGCGTTTGTTGCGTCCACAGTTAAGACAACTATTCCTCCAATCTCCGGGTTTTATTGCTTTCTTTCTCAACACGAATACATTTACGATAACATCTTCAGTGGGTCAAGATGAGGCGCGCCGGTTTAGGTAAGAAAACTCACTTAAAGTGTGATTTATAAGTCCCTGGCGAGCCTTTACAGGCTGTTAGCTGTGTTGTTAGCACGCGTGTGGATAACAGGATCAGATCAATACAACTCTTCTGGGTTTGATTTCAAACGTAACAGGACAACAAATTTGAGGAGAGAAGCTCATTAACTGTCACTTTCGGTCTGTACAGGTGAAGGAGGGCCTGGAAATTATGTAGCGAGTGGATACAGCGTTTATGAAGAGGAAAACGAGCACCTACAGGAAGGACTGAAAGCTAAAGTTAACGCCTTGAAAAGTGTAAGTAACTATTAAAATCTACTGGATTTGTTGCCAGAAGATGCATATTAAAGTTCTAACATTGTCTGAGTTGTCTGTGTTTTGGGTTGTAGAGATGTCTGATATGTAATTAAAGCTGTTCATTCATTCTCATGACTGTATTTCTATAATATATTTAGGAGTTTCTTTTCATACATTGCATATAATTTGTTATTTGATATTCACAGCTGTCCATTGACATTGGAACTGAAGTCAAATACCAAAACAAAATTTTAGAGGATATGGTGAGTGTCACTTTCTTTCTTTTGCTTTCATTTTGCCTCCTGTGGCTCAGTAGTTTGTGTAGTGCAGGCTTCACTACTTGCCCCCCTTTGTTTACTATTTAAATGCTTCCTCTAAATCAGTGGTCCTCAACCTTTTTTCCATGTTTCCCCCCTACTTGTGTCTAAGACCAGCCAGGCCCCCCGACCCGTATACGTACTAGCACCAAAATAGTCTTTAATTGAAAAAATGAACATTAATTATGTTTTTTATACATTTCTCTTTGGTTTACTCTGTATACATATGGCTTTGTTTTTCTCCAATGTATAAAATACACACAAAAGGACATAAAAATATTTCTGAAAAATGTCTCTTTTAATATGAGACCAACGCTTTTTAACATTTTTCCTTTAACAACCTGTTGGAGTAGATTAAATGTTGAGTAATGATATAATAATAATAATAAGGAATGAAATCATTTCCTGTGTTTGTCACCAGTGTATAAAAAACACAAAAAATATTCAAGACATTCATAAATTATTCCTAACAATGTCTTATGAATGACTCATTCGCTAATATAATTTTTTCAACTGCATAATTTCAAAGCAGACAAAGTTTCGCGCCCCCCCCAGAGATCTCTGACACCCCCTCAGGGGGGGCCCGGACCCCAGGTTGGGAGACACTGCTCTAGACCATATTCATGACCATAATGTAAATTCCTATTTTTATGTTTTTGATGACACTCAGCTGTACTTGTCAATAAAACACACAGATCCCAGCAGTCTTGCAAATCTCATAACTTGTCTCCCAGACATGAAATCCTGAATTGTTTACTCTCACCTTGACTACTGTAATTACAGTACTCATTTCACACATTTCCTGATAGACTACCTCACTTTCTCAAAACTCTAAACACAAATTACAAAACTCACACACAAAATGCAAAATCCTACACTTCTCTTGCAAAAGCACACTCTACCTTCAAAACAGTGTTAACTCTTCACTAAATGGTATTTCCTTCTCAAATGCCAAACACATACATCATTTGAGTAGACATTTCTAAGCACCCACTGAACACTGATGTGCAGAATGGAAGACACTATAGTATGAATGGAAAACACTATATGAATGTCTCAGTGTTACACCTTCAGCTGTTGGATGGAATATATCACCATATAGTATTCATATGTATAGGCTACTCAAATAGAAAACAACACATAATTCTTTACTGTAACAACAAATAATATTTTACAGTATTTGGACTCAAAATGTGCAGTCCACTGGACATCACAGCAAGCTGTGGATGAAAACTTGACAGAAAATAGAAACAAAACAAAAGTATTAGGCTGTATCCTGCCTTTCATCCCTGCCTGGCCACAGGACCTCATCCACGTCGCAGGCGATGTTCTCCCTGGCCTCAGCAGTGACATCGCCACATGTTCTCCAAACAAACCAGGAGCTCACCTGTGTCCCTTTTATGGCATATTGCTGATTGCATATTGCACAGCCTTTGGAGTTTAGAAATGTGATTGACTGTGTGTTCTGTGTGAACAGCAAGAGAGGGAATTCAGGAAGAGTGTGCAGGATATTGGGAATTGTGTGTAGTGTTGTGAGAAATGTGTGGTATGGAATGGGAATTTGAGTCTAGAGCAGTAAATGTGCTTGGAGTTCAGCAGGATTGGTTCAGCCACCTGAAACATGAGTTTCAGGTTGTGCACATTGTGTCTGATGTTCCAATAAATGTGTTTAAACAATTGTGAAAAACTGTAATTGTACTCTGGCAACGGTCAGGGTTCCCTCCAAATAATTCAAAAAGCAATAGAAGGACTTATTACTGGTTTTGAAAAGTATTAGCACATCTCTCATTTACTTGTGTCCCTTCACTAGATTCCTGTTAGTTTGCATTGATTTCAAAATCTTACTAATCACATTTAAAGCATTATGGCCTCGCCCTTACTTGCATCTCAGACCTGTTGACCTGGTGTGTCCTCATGATCACTGAGGTCCACAGATAGTGCCCATTTACCTGTCCCTAGAACAAGGTTTCTGTCAAAGGGAGACCAGGCTTTTTCCATCAGAGCCTCCACCTTATGGTACTTTTAGTCTGCTTCATTCAGATGCATAATATCTCTGGATATCTTCTTATACTGTATCTCTCTTTAAAAATGTCTTTTTTCGGAGGGCCGAGTGTATATATTACATATTCTACTGCAAATGTACCATTGCAACTGTTTAAGTATTTCCAGGGGTCTGCCAGCTGGCCTTTCTAATTCCATTTTCTCCACTGCAGGACACAGACTTTGACTCGACGGGCGGACTGCTCGGAGCCACCATCGGCAGAGTCAAGCGGCTGTCCAGAGGCAGTCAGACCAAACTCCTGTGCTACATGCTGCTCTTCTGCTTGTTTGTCTTTTTTGTCCTGTATTGGTTCCTCAAGTTGAGGTGATGAGAACAGCGTTTTGGAGGTGGCCCCTCTAGTTCCACATCTTCAGGAAGTGAGGATGATCAAGAAAGACAGGCAATTTTTATTAAATGACTTGGCTTTATGTGCTCAAGTCTCTGAAGTTTTACCCACAATGATACCAATTTGAGTAGAAAAATGATCCAGAAAAAATTGTGTTTATTGTAATCTGAATAAGTAAAACTGGTAAAGTGAGATGGAAAGGTCTAAGATGATATGCGAAAACATCCTGTATTCAGTTTAAATACCTGAAGCAGCATCAGTGTTTGTATTTGCTTTATGAACGGATCGCCTGAAATACAGAGAACATGCTAGATTTAATGAACAATGGAGAAAGATCCCACTGTCATTATTTTCCTTTTTTTTCCCTCCTGTCCTGTGAACTTTTAGTTTATTGTTCAGTACATTGTAAGTATTTCAAGTTTTATAAAGATATGAGCACACAGTCCAGGGCGTTTGTGTTCAGGACTGAGCGGCTATAGGCAGGATTCTGTGCAACGAAGGGACACATCGCTGGGCTCGACCTGGTTTGTTTGGCAGAGCCAAACTCCTAAAAATGGATAACAAGGCAGTTAACTGTGAACAACACCAAAACACCTAAAAAGATGTATTAAAGTTGTGACATAGTCCAAGGGGCCATGGATCCAGGACATTTTGAGCTCTCGACCCCCAAGCACTTTGAAACGCCTGAAGTAATTTCTATATTTTGTAACTCAGAATGGAAAAACTGAGACGGGACTTAACTGCGTGGAGAACATAATAATTATATGTCCTAAATGACTTTTATGCACACACCTTTTCTAATGCTGAGCTCCTCTTTCATAGTTAACTAAGCCCCAGTTATTCACTCTGAAATATCGTGTCCTCCAAGGTAGTAGTGTTGTCTGTTTCAGTCACTGTCCAGAAAAAGAAAACAAGCGGTCATTCATTTTCTACTTCTTTGGGTTTAAAATAGATGTAATTTCTGTAAACTGCATTAAAAATCATCAGCATCAAAAATTAGACAAGTTACTTAAGTGGTAAAATATGGCTTTATTCAATTTCATTATTGAATTGTTAGAAATTTACAAATCACTAAAATGTACATTTGTTAGGTTCATTTCAATGTCATGACTGACTGTTTTTTTCTTCTCGATGCACACGCACCAACTCAAGTGCAAACATTAGCCCAGTATATTGTTTAATCTTTGTAAAAATGTTATTAATGTAAATAAAACTTTATGATCAGAATTGACCCATGTGTTTTCCATTTACAACCATTAGATGGGCTAGAATTATTACAATTCAGACTAATTGACAGAAAAACAAACTCAACTTCTGAAATGAGTTAAGTGCAAAGTGCGTTTATCTAACAGCAAAATGTTAAAACACAAAAATTGCACTTTGGTGACAGACTTTTAACTCTGCTTGGTTACTAAGGTCAGATTGGCAGTCGTAGCTAAAGGCCTGCAATAACATTAGCTCTTGGGTAGGATGTCCATGTACTTGCAGATGATTCCCAGCATGACTTCATCAGCTCCTCCACCAATGGAGATTAATCTGGAATCCCTGCCACCAAAAAAACAAACGAAAAAAGCTTAGAAAAATGATCAACCATCTGAAAAGAAGCTGCATCTGATCAATGCTGCTGTTATGTCATTATTTACTGCATCACTAGATGTCAGCACAGTGCAAAAATAATTAAAAAACACTGGGACCCAAACTTCCAAGTAGAAAATAATCACAAGCACAAATCCAACTCTTGCATTTGAAGAGGTTAATGTGTCGTCATGGAAACACTGCAGCCTTAAAGCGGCATGACTTTCAGCTAAAACTATAAAAGGATGTTAATGAGGGCTTTCTGGTTAGATTATATGTGGTGTTTTTTGGATGAGACTAGAGGAGTGCAGAAGATCACAGTCTGCACAAATGGCCCCACGTGACTGGTTCGAATCTCTTCTAATCCCATCTGTTGCGATACACTTTATTTTACATTTCAAAAAGTATATTTATAAGTGAAGCCTTCGAGAGAAACCTCTCGTCTCACCTGTAAAACCTGCTAACCAGCACTTCACTGGTGAAGCCCATTCCTCCCCAGTACTGGAGACAGGCATCGCTAAGTTCTCTAGCCAGGCGCCCCGCCTTTAACTTGGCCATGGACGCCATCATGGTGACATCATTCCCTTTAATGTACAGTCCTGCAGGGAAAGAAAAAACAAACTGAATTATAGACAAAAGCAGGTGAGAGTGTGAATGAGGATGATAATAAAACCATGCTTCAGCTTCAGAGTGTCCGCCGGCAAGCGGCCTTTCACCGTTTTTCCCACCATTCAAGCTTTTTTCAGTTGCGGTTGATCAATGCTGGAGAGATATACCCGAGAGCAACATTATATGTCCGGATTCACTGCGTTTGTGCAACTGGCTGCGAGCTTATCTACCTGTGACAAGCAACCGCTTTGATTTATGGACAAACTGGACTTGAACTGAGTCTAGCTATAATATGAATGTATTCAATTTACCCCCTCCCCACCCAGCCCAAAAAGAAAAATGGTCAAAACTAAAAAGGGAATCTTCTGGAAGTCTTTTTTCTCTCCTCCGAATGGCGTATTTGGCACAAAATCCAAATTCAAATGATAATTTCAAAAATACCCTGAACATGTTTTCTTGCCACGGATCTACTCTAAATTTAGACAGCCTCAGTGTTTGCTTCTTTGTGCAAATACGTCCTCTATTCCCTTCTTCCACTTTGGTTTCTCACCTGAAAAAGGAGGCGAGAGACGAGAGTCGAGGCAGCAGGCGTTTTAACAAAATGAGACAGTTTTGCCTCCGTTGTCATTTTAAACAAGCGTTGATTGAATACGAGGTGTGGCAGCTGCATCATCTGTCTGCTGGATGGTTAAAGCCTCCAGCTGACTTTTATAATCCTCCTCAAACATTAACAGTGTTTACAACAATCAGTATATTTACTTTTTATTAAACATGTCGTGCCTGTCACACCTCAGTACAGGATACACCTGTGCATCCTTGCTGACATCCAAACTTCCTCTCCTCACTCCTCTGTCCTTGAGGAGCATTTTAAAAATGGATGCACTGCTCTTAAAGGCCTGCAGACTGCAGTTTTGAGTCATGGGCAGGAGGGCAGAAAAAAGAGTAGGAAAGAGAAAGGGGCTCAAAAAAGCAAATGAGAGGAGCCTAAGTTGGTGCAAGACACCTTCCTCTAATCCAGGGGTCGGCAACCCAAAATGTTGAAAGAGCCGAATTGGACCAAAAACACCAAAAACAAATATGTCTGGAGCCGCAAAAAAAGTCTTTTATACCGGTAAGCCTTAGAATGAAGGCAACACATGCTGCATGTATCTATATTAGTTATAACTGGGGGAAGATTTTTTTTTCATAATGCACTTCCAGAAAAAAGTTGAAATGTCGAGAAAAAAGTCGAAATTTCGAAAAAAAAGTCGAAATGTCAAGATTAATGTTGAAGTACAATCTTGAGAAAAAAGTCGAAATGTCGAAAAAAAGTCGAAATTTCGAGATTAAAAAGGAAAGAAAAAAGGAAGAAAAAAGAGAAAAAGGGAAAAAAGGAAGAAAAAGGAAAAAAGGAAAAAAAAAGAGAAAAAAAAAGGAAAAAACAGAAAAAAAGGAAAAAAAAGGTCAAACATTTTTGAAAAAGCTCCAGGGAGCCACTAGGGCAGCGCTAAAGAGCCGCATGCGGCTCTAGAGCCGCGGGTTGCCGACCCCTGCTCTAATCGCACTAACCTTGGGTTTTTGGCACGGTTATCTCACTCGGGAGAACAGACAATCATCAGCTTAGTTCAAAATTAAATGTTATTAGCAAAGTTAAAAACATACTCCCCGAGCGGTGCTACAAGATATGGAAATCACATTTAAAAGCTATCTTTTTTCTCAGCCTGTTAATTCTGAGTCTAAATGCTCAGAATAAACTTCGGGGATGTTAAGAGAGAAAGTTAACATTTTCATGTGCATGGCGTGACCCTACCGATGGCTCGGTAGAGGAGTGAGCGGAGCAGCTCCACCTCCGTCTGAAGCTCAGCCAGCCGGAAGTGAACGGCCTGGTGGTGAAGGACGGGCTGCTTGAAGATCTTCCTCTGTCGGGTGTACTGGATGGTCTCCTGAATGACGATGTCCATTGTGGTCAAGACTGGCAGGATGAAAGAAAAAAAAAAAAGATAAAGACAAGTGATGTGAGGTCTCTGTCCACATCTTGGATGAATGCCAAAACACTGATCTGCTACCTGGGTCGACTTACCAGGGTTGGGGTCTTATAATTAAGTCAACTATACACTCGGTTCACTGTGTATTATATCATATCAGTGTCACTGTTTAATTAAGAAAAAATAAGACAAAAAACAGAAGCAGCAGTGGTTGTTTTTGTTGTGGTTGCAGTGCCACTGGTCACATGTGTCTGTAGTTCATGACGTTTCTTGTGTTAAGACTGACTTTTACACGTGTTCCAGCGCTTGTTTGGGGTCCGTTGTGTTTGAATGATTTCTGCCGGTAATGAAGGCAGATTTATAGAAATCTGGTACTATGAGTATGACGGGCTCAACCTGCTGGCTCGAATGTTTTCCACATGTGAACAAATCTCACTTCCAAACTGTTTGCCTTGACTAACCTTGACTGGTGGTCAATTACTTTTCTGACGTTTTTTTTTTCTCTTGTTACCAAAACAACAAAACACTGCAGACCTGCAGGTTGTGAAAGCTTCAGCTTCTATAGACACTCGAACCTGCCGATGATCGATTGATCACAGTAAATCCACCATTTGGAGCGGCCCGCTCAGGGCCCAGACCTAAACCCCACAGACAAGCTGTGGAATGACCTCAAAAAATGTCAGACATACGGTGTGTTGTATGAACAGCTGCATCTGCACTGAAGCAGATGTGTAAAGAGGATAGATAAAAAGATTCCTGCTTGAGCGTTCTGCAGGTCGGATCCAGAGCTACTGAGAGGGCCCAAAGAAGCTGAACAAGCTATTAACTCCAAGGGTTCACTTACTTTTTCCTTTAGTACAATAAAAGCGTAGTAGATGTGTTCAATAAAGACACAAGTTATGATAAATGTTAACATTTTAAAACAGTTTATGTTCTGATACAGTTACCCTTTAAAATTTAAAGAGACAGTGACTCATTTTCTCATGTGGCTGCAGTTGTTACACAAAACCAAAGATAAACAGCTGATTAAACGAAATATTATTTACTTAAACTTTGTGACTTGAACTCCCAGATTTGGGGAGTTTAACTGAAATAACTAAAATACCGGAAGGGAAGATGACATCACAGAAAAAACATCTTACAATTAAATTTGAAAAATGAAAATCAGTCATCAGATCGTATCTACTGACTGGATACTGGTTGGGGGGAGGGAGTGTTTAAGATTACAAAAAGTACACTTCACTCACCATTGGCCACTGCCCAGAGCCTCTCTTCCTGGAACTGAAGCATCTGATAGGTGAAGCCCATGCCTTCCTGGCCGATGAGGTTCTTACAGGGAACACGGACGTCATCGAAAAACACCTCAGCTGTGTCCGATGACCACATGCCCATTTTATCAATCTTACGGGCAATGTGCACTCCTGTTATCAGAAAAACATGAAACAGGATGAACGTCTTCGTACATTTATTACAGTTATCCATTTACTCAGTGGTCCTACCGGGCAGTTTCATGGGCAAACAGATGAGGGATTTGTTCCTGTGTGGAGGCCCGTCGCTGGTGTTGGCCAGGAGACACATCCAGTCTGCCTGGGTTCCGTTGGTGGTCCACATTTTTCCTCCGTTTATGACATATTCATCTCCTTTTCTTACCGCCTTGGTTATGATACCTGGATCGCAGTGTAGAGTTGCAAAGACAAGATCTTTCAGAATATAAATTGGTGAAGCAATACGCTTCTGGCCAGTTCCCAGAACTAAATATCAGTAGCAAAGAAGAGTTTAAAAGAAATAAAATCTTTGATATGAATCTCCTTGATTCAAATGCGAACAACTACAAGTAGGGCTGGGCGATATATCGAGATTTTAATATATATCGATATATTTTCAAACACGATATGGTACGAGACAATATTGTTTATATCGATTTAAATTTATTTATTTTTTTTTACTTTTTTTTTTTTAATGATTTTGATATAGCTTATTTTGTGACAAATTGACTTGAATGTTTTATTTGAGATTTGCACAACTGTTTTGTTATTTGCACAACTGTCAACCTCAGTGGAAAAGTCTGCCTGTTACTGTCTACATTGTATTACTTGTACAGTGTATTTTAATTTAATTGTTATGCAGGAAAGGGATATTTGTTTTATTTTATTCAAGAAGCACTTTTATTCTATATATGCAGGCAGTTTATTTTTATTTCATTTGTTTTATACATTTTGATATTGTGCAGACCTCTGTTAATAAAGGTACCTGTGTGACATTTGGCACGAGGCTTTGTATTAAAACTGACTGTTTTTTTAAGGGTTTGCCTCAGAAAAAAATGAAGCTAACAGAGATGCTATGCTATAATGCTTTGGGGGAAACCCCAATTAAGGCACAGAAAAAATATTGAGATATATATCGAGTATCGCCATTTAGCTAGAAAATATCGAGATATGACTTTTGGTCCATATCGCCCAGCCCTAACTACAAGTAATACATTAATACGGTAGAAGTAAAGCAGGAGACCCAGAATGATGTGACGATCAAATGATGCTAAACAAACACGCTCCCCCCTAAAAGTGACATTTCAGCAAAAAAACGGGAATTATAGGAAAACAAATCATCTTTGAATTGTTTAGGAAAAGACGTACTGGAGACATCAGAGCCAGCTCCGACCTCCGAGACTCCGAGACAGGCCACTTTATCTCCCATGATGGTGGGAACGAGGAACTCTTTCTTCAGCTCATCTGAGCCAAACCTGCACGAACAGGGACAAGCATACCAAAATGTGGTCAACTAAAACAAACAGAATAAAATACTGAGAACAGTATGACACTGTAAAGTCCCACGAGGATGCAGGATTAGTCAAATGTCAGGCAAATGCCTAAATAACAATGTGCAGTACACAGCCGCCGTTACAAGGCTGCCATGTTTGAGGCAATTCCATTTCCAGTGGGACAGAGAGGGGGGGGCGTCCCCCCTATTGTGCAGCTTGCTTTGTACTTAAACCTTGTTGAAGGCGATTGTACATCTCCTAATTAAGCTCCTGAGACTCAAACTGCCCCAAATGTCTATTTCACTGAATTCTGTCTTGTGTCGTCAGCACTTTAGCAGAAGGACTCCACACGACAAGGCCCACCGTGGGTGAAACGGTTACCAGTTATAATCATTTAGCCCACCCACCATGTCAAATGTGAAATTAATGCTAAAACGATGGGAGGATTTTCCTTTTCTCCGTCTTTAGTTTTTAAAGAAGTGCACACCAGAGTAAGTCACTTCATAATCTTTAAGGGCAGTGTTGGCAGAGTGGCCTCACATCTGTGCAGAGCTGATGGTGCTGAACTTTCCTTTTACTCTTTTGCAGATTTCTGCATCTGCTTATCTTCTCTGCAGCCTTTTTGGCTCCGGTGCTATCTACAAAACAAAAAAACAACCTACTTCTGCAGTTAGAAGTAGTTTTCAACACTAAGCCCAAGGATTTTGTAGAAGTTTGCAACTTTAAATTTACATCAAATGGAAGAGGAAACTTGCTGTTACAACATCCATCCTTTTACTACAGCTGTTTAATCCTTTGCAGGGTCACCGGGGTCTGCTGTTACAGCAAATAAAGTAAAATAAAGAGATTCAAAAAAACGATTGATGTAAGAAGAGGATAGATGAAAGGCTTACATTCGGTTTAGTTTTCAGTGATTATATCTATAAATAAATGTGATACATGTCTCCAGGCTAATTGGTTTGACAGCCAAAGCGTCTGAAATCAAAAGAATGTTTGAATTAATATGTACTTCAGCTTTTTCCTGAGAGTCTCTAGAGATGGTTCAGAAGAGACAGAGGCAGCGGTGGGGGGGGGATCGTTAGACAAATAGTTAGAGAAATTTGCCGGGTCCGTACCTGGCCAGTGCTGGAGTGGCCATGTCGCTCTGCACCCCGATGGCCATGGGGATGCCTCCGCAGCGGATGGAGCCCAGCTCCTCCGCCACGGCCGCGCTGTAGCTGAAGTCGAGGCCCAGGCCTCCGTACTCTGCACGCAAGAAAAAAAAAAGCACAGTTCAAGTCTGCAAGTTAGCTCTTGTGTTATTCTCTCCACATTTCTTTTGTTTGTTCTTTTTTCTGAGGAATCTCATAACTGATGTGGAGCTTCAGCGCTACGTTAAAAGAGGAGGCTGCTTTCAAGTCACATGCCAATCACTGAACCAGTCATCCTGTCGGATTTTAATTATTTCTTTTATCTCTGTGATACAATCTCCACTCCACAGATGTATGAACACACGTGCACACACACACACACACAAACACACACACAATATTGTGATCTGTCGGCACAGGATGTTTCCTTAATTTTTTCTGTGATTATGTGGATAAGGGGCTGCTGGGAAATCAGCAGCACGTTGTATTGTATGTGTAGTCACTGCAATCTCGGGCTCATATCATTCACTTTTCGAAGCATATCAGACCTGTGTATTTCTCCACTCAGAAAGTGGAGACGTTTAATAAAAACAGTGCCTCCTTTTTAGAGTTATGCAGTCGAGCATGCATCCTTCACCATCAGTCATCCTCATTAAAGAAAATCTCTTTTGCGACCTATGAACCGATCCATTTTTACACAAACATACGGAACACACAAATGCTAGTTTTTGGTGGGGTACTTTCTTCTCACATTTATCTTGAGCTGTATTTAGACTTGGACTTCAAATCCAAACGTGAAAACAACATGAGGAGAAGCAAACTCGGGAGTTCAACACTGGAATTACCATCCATCCATCCAGCTGTATGTCAAAAAGCCGTTTATAATCCACATTTGTCCAAACCCCTGCAAACACTTGTGTGGTGGAGCAATTTTCTTTTTCCCTCAGGATACAATAGGGTACAGCAATTTGCTTAACTTAATTCAAGAATGACTTAAATCAACTGTAGGATTTAGTGCCGGCATGTCAAACATACGGCCCACGGGCCGGACCCGGCCCGTTGGATGATTTAATCCGGCCCGGCATACATTTCTGAGTATGTCAAAAAAAGAAGCGAGTCTCTAGCTTCCACCTCTTAGAGGTGTTGATGAAACTTTGACCATCACCGAGGAGCTGCTTGAATTGGTTCCCATGAATGACACCACAGCAGCGCATGACATTTTCAGCTCTCTCGTTGGAGCGCTGGACAAGGTGGGAGCGGACTGGTCCCGTGCCGTGAGCCTGGCTACTGACGGTGCACCATCAATGGTCGGAAGAAAGGCAGGCGTTGCCACAAAATTCCGTGACAAAGTACAGACTGCAAATGGAGGACAAGAGTTTTGGGTATTTCACTGTATTTTGTATCAGGAGGCGTATGTTGCAAAACACTGCAAATGGACCATGTGGTTGTGAGCACTGTCAATTTCATCAGAGCGCGCTGGCTTAATAACCGTCAGTTTGACACATTTCTCAGTGATAATGACATTGATGCTGGCCTACCATACCACACTGATGTGCGGTGGTTAAGCAGAGGTGCAGTAGTCAAGCGCTTCTTTGAGCTACGTACGAGGGGAAATTGGACATTTCATGGAGAAGAAGGGACGCCTAGTAAAGGAACTTAAATGCAAGGAATGGGTGCAGGATCTTGCGTTTATGGTTGATATTACGTAACACTTGAATACATTTAACACTACATTGCAGGGCCGTAACAGAGTTGTCACTCAAATATTACGACAGCATAAGTGCGTTCAAGATGAAACTGTCACTGTGGGAGACGCAGCTATCCAACGGTGACACCGCGCATTGCTCTTGCCTCACAGCTGTGCGCCCGAAGGCACCGGACTGTCCAGATAATGATTTGGATAAATATAAAGACAACATAACAGATTTGCTGCGAGAGTTTGAGCAGAGGTTTCAGGTATTCAGTGAACTTCAGAACAAATTTGGATTTTTTTCGCTCTCCATTTACAGTAAAACCTTCTGATATGCCAGCTGACATTCAACTCGAGCTTATTGACGTGCAGTGCGATTCCGCTATGAAAGATACATTTGGGTCCGTGGGATTGGATAGGTTTTATCAATATCTCGAGCCAGGTTACCCCAAATTAACAGCCATGGCTGCAAAGGTTCTATCCATGTTTGGGACTACTTATCTTTGTGAACAGGTGCTCCGTAATGAACAATAATAAAACAAAGCAGCACTAAAGGTTAACAAATAAACACCTAAGTGACATTGTTAAATGTGCTGCTACTCAGGATTTGACACCTAATATCGATGCACTTGTGAAGGAAAAAAGATGCCAAGTTTCATGAGCCAGCAGCAGCAAGTAGACTGCAGGAATGCAGTGAGAGAGAGAGAGAAAAAGTGTGATGACACGAAATGTGTTTGGACTCATGAATACAGATCATTAAAAATAAGATTAATCTGGTTTCATATTTAAGACAATTAATATTGTGCAGTAAGTTTTCAGCTTTAGTAGGCCCAGCCCTGTAGTTTGATCTGATATAGTCTAATCTTATTGCCCATGCAATGCTATAACTTTTATTTTGTATGTCTTTTTTTATTTATTTCAAAGCAGTATGACAATTAAGGCAAAATATTTTTTTCATAGCTCCCACTTGAGTTTGTTAATTTGGTGAGTTAGTTCAGGTGTAAAACTGCATTCACTCAACTGTTAAAATGAACCAGTTTCACCGCCAAACATGAAAATAATTTTTTTCCATTGTTTTGAATAAATGTGTTGTGATTAGAAAAGATCCCTTGCTATCCATGCTCATAATATGTAGGGTAGGCTACAAATGTAGGCTGAATGATAAACCATAGTACTGAAAAACAAAGCTAAATATTTGGAGTTGACATTCTTTTACTGTTCCGGCCCACCTGAGAACAGAAAGTCTGGATCCGGCCCCAGAGCCAAACTGAGTTTGACATGCCTGATTTAGTGTATTAAATAAAATAGAGAATAATATAAGGCTCTAATAAGGCAATAAGACTTCCTGTTGATAGAGTGGATGTTGTCAAGCGCTGGCTGATGCTGCCATGTTCTATTGCCAATTGATCTGCCTTCTACGTTGTTGTGCATTTCAGCTACGCTGACACCAACATGATCCACTGAGCAGGGACCCACACCCCTTTTGCTCTCCTCTCCTTCTCTTTCCCTTCTTGACAATACATCTGTGCCACCCCCCCTGTCTCTGTTCTTCATCCTCTCTTTCTGATCTCTCTTTTCCTGCTGTACCCGGCTGACCTCCGGCAGGAGGGTCCCCCCTTATGATCCAGGTCTTGCTCAAG
Source organism: Cololabis saira (assembly GCF_033807715.1). Taxonomy (NCBI): domain Eukaryota; kingdom Metazoa; phylum Chordata; class Actinopteri; order Beloniformes; family Belonidae; genus Cololabis; species Cololabis saira. The sequence continues at coordinate 14,350,599 of NC_084601.1, read as the reverse complement.
GTTTCCTCCCCCCTCAAGGGGAGTTTTTCTTGTCACTGTCTGGCTCAAGGTTTTTCTCCCCCAATGGGAGTTTTTTACCTCCCATTGTTTATGTAATAATTGCTCGGGGGTTTATGTTCTGGGTCTCTGGAGAGCGCCTACAGACAACTTCTATTGTAAGAGATGCTATATAAATAAAATTGAATTGAATCATCACCTCAGCCATCTGGCATGCCACAGGGATCGGTTTTGGGCCCTGTTCTTTTTTTGCTGTCCATTAGCGTCCATAATATCCGGTAATAATGTCTAATAATAATAATAATACATTTTATTTGTAGAGCACTTTTCATGAATAATCTCAAAGTGCTTACATAAACAAGGGAAGAAAAAAAAAAGCTGTATGCAGACGATCTGCAAATCTATCTGCCAATCAAGCCTGGTTCATTAAGCATGCTGGAACCCATCACAGGTGTGTGGATGATGTTAAACTCGGCCCAACTTCCTTTAATTATTAATCTGTTAAGCTCCAGCCTACTTTGAATGCCCATCTGCTTCTCTGCAGTAGAGTCCCCCTGGAGTGGAACAGGTTGAATGCGAGTAAAACTGAATCCATTGTGTTTGCTCCGTTGTGATCAATCCGTTTATCAGTTTAAAGATTGATAAACGGATTGATTTTATTGTCAGGTCAAGCTTCTGGCACCTTTGACTTCTAGCAAAAGTCAAGCCGTTCATGGGCCGTGGTGACATTGATTCATGCTTTCATTAGTTCCCTGTTTGATTACCGTCATGCTCTTTATTTTGGCCAAATCAACCAAACATAATTTGCAGTTCGTTCAGAATGCTGCTCATCACTGACTATGAGTTCCTGTTTGCATGACACACAACCTGACACCTGGAAAGATCATTTCTCCGTCCACAGTTGTCTCCGAAATAAAATATCACAACCTCATGACTGGTCAAGCAAATGTGACCTGACATTTAATCTTTTTTAGACATTTTGTCTGGACAATAACGTCCATGTAGTCAGAAGCAACAAGGCTGAGCATGTGACAATATTCCTGTGCAAAGATTTCTCATGAATAAATGAATAGTGCATATGGAGCCGACAGATGAACAAACAAGACTGAATTTATCTGTAAAGTGTTTTAATATCACTTCATCCAAAAATGAGAGTCACAGTTTGGCAGACTTTCAAAAATGGGGGAAGGAAAAAAAAAAAGAAAGACGGCCAAACAAATGTGGACACCAGAGCGAGGGAAATATTATGGGGCAAGCAAACAAGAGGAAACAGGTGCAGCTGCTGGACGATAAGTCTCCGAGCCCTGGAAACCCTGCGGCGGTAAATGTGAACGAAAGGGAAGCGCAGAGGTTTCCCCCGCTTTAAACAAGCCAGCGGGTTGTCTGGTTGAACAAGCAAGCAGGAGAAAAACCAAACGGAACTCTGTCCCAAATGTCGAGCCCGTGTACATATGTTTCTTCATAGCGGCAGATGTTCCTCATCGCAGGTTTTTCAAGGGGTGGATCTCCGTTTGAAGCACAGGGTTTAATAGCAAGTAGGAAGCAACAATGATGAAAGAAGCTTATTGCAGTTTTCTGATGATTAAACACACTTCTGCAATGGAAATAGATCTACCGGTAATTATACTGATTTTTCAACACTGTGAGTGCATACATCATCTTTACTGTATGAAACAAGTGTGTTAGTATAATTTTTAAATTGTAAAATACTATTGAGAATGCATTTAAACATTTACTTTCCAAATACACTGTCAAAGGGGGGAAAAAAAAGGAAATGTGCAGGGCTGCAGGCTGTATATGTCAAGCAGGGGACACGGCCATCTCTATGGCATAATCCGCAGATAGCTCCCTCTCGGAGCAGAGGAAAACAGGCAGGGAGCCAGGGGTCATCATAGTCTTCTCCCACAACATGGACGCCAAAGAAAAACTTCCTCTTCTCATGTTTTGACAGGTAATCGAGTGGAAAAAGTTGAGTTTTTTTGTCAACGGACAGCCCAACAGAGACTCGCTGGATGGCTTGAAATGTTGTAAACAGACACATTAAATTTGTTCCAGTTTAAAAAAAAATAAATAAAAAAATAAAACAGGGCGGGTGTAAGCCCTGTTTTAGTTCTGTCTGTTCCACCGTTTTCCGAGTATTACAGTCGTCGCCGCCCACGGAGCGCCTCAGAGCGTCATTTTGGCAAATGTCAAACGGGGCTCTAAGTCTGCAAGACTCGCTTGGTGCGCTTAAGGCCCCGTTAACCTTTTTAAAGCCCTTGATCACAAACTGCAGAATATCGAACCACAATATATAACCAATATCTGTGAAAGCAACCACAAACATACTCTCATGCACACAGACAGTACATACACACAGTGCAATAATACATCTGTTACACTATCATATAATATATGGTCAATGAATTTGATTGCATTACAATATATCCCATTACAGTATTTTTTTATATCTGTTGATAGTCTTAATTTTAAACAGTTTTTTGAAGGTATGGATCGAACTACACATTCTTAAGTCCTTTTCGCAACAATTCCATAGTTTTACACCATTTACTGAAGTACAATGTTCTTTTGACTTTGTTCTTGCGTTTTGGTTTTTGAACGAACCGGCATTTCTCAGTTCATATTTGTTTTCCTGGATTTTGAACAGCTCCTGGATACTGCGTGGAAGGAGATTGTTGTGAGCTTTGAATGGGACCAATAAGGTTTGCAGCTTGACTGACTATATCCTATATCCTATAACGCTTTTCTCTTTATTATTCATATTATTTGTTTCTGTAATATAAAAATTGGTTTTAGATGGGTCTTGTATGCGTTTCCCCACATAACATAAACAACTGACCTATCTAATTCTCAATAACAAAGTCCTGTGTTGAAAAGATTCATATCATTATCAAAAGAGCTGTATGTTTACTGTTAGTTGTAGGAAATGTTTTTTCCTTTTTTATGTTCTGATACGTTTGCGTCCTTTTCCAAGAAAGGCTGACCACTTCTTCCAGTCCAGTTTATGAATCATTTCCCAATCAAACGGGCTCCTGAACCTCGACTCCCACTGCTTAATCCAAGTCTCCAAATTGATTAATCGCTGCACCATTCCTTAAGACTGCTCTTATTACTCAGCACGGCAGACAAAATGTCTTATAGTTACTCCAACTGCAAACTTTGTTTAGGTTTGAAGATGCCATTACTTTTTACTTTTTAGATTACTTTTTTCCTTTCTCTTATTAGAAAACTTGACTCTACACAAACAGTCTGTGAAACCAGAGCAATGTTTATGCATAATCTATGCTGGAGGTCAATCTTTTTAAATAAATAAATGAATTAGTTCATCAACAACACCATCAGTTTCTTTTGGGTTTTTTCTTTTTGTTTTTTTTTTACTAAAGAAACCTAGAAAAATATCTCTCCAAGATAACTCGTCCACTGACTGATTATATCGTGCGTCTTCACGCGGCCTACAGCTGGGCCGATCCTCCTCTCTAATCTCGTCAACTAATGCTTAATGCCGTTGTAGTCAGCACATTTTAATTCCCTCGCCCTCCCTCCTCTCTGACCCGCAGACTTGTGGTGAATCTCTCTTCACAGCTCTCACTGTCCACGTACTTGTTCTTTTCTGCATCATCTACCACATCCTGAACTGCAGCCGTTTCTAAAAATCGTTTTAGCAGGGGGAGCATCATACATTTGTGTGTGTCATTTCTCACCGGTCTCATCACATATTCAGAATACTACACATCCCGATCATAAATACTGAGTGGTATTTGTGGTATAATCATCCCGTTCCCTCCTCTACCCCAGCAATGACTCAGACAGTAGGGTCTACTGTAGCTGCTGTGGGATGATGTTGTGACAACGGCACCCGTCATCACGGCAACATTAGTGAACAACTGTAATGTTTATCTGTCAAACTGAGGGACATGAATGCAGTAGGAGTTCAGTTGTAAAATGGATCTGCTAAATCTCTCTTGAAACAGAAAGCGGTGTAAAACGGCGCACGATTAAGGTGCCCTGTTTATTTTTGACATCCACCAACACACCATGCTGACGGACTGTTTCTTTACATCGTACCAAGGGTTTTACAATCCTCACACGTGCTACATGTTTTTCATGAGAGTTTATGAACTAAAAATAGAAACAGTGTCCCAACTTGTACATTTCAGATGATCATTTTCATGCTTGTATAGGTTACTGGTCTTAAAAGTGTTAATTTATTCAAATGAATGCATATAATCTACACAATCTTATGGGATAAACATAAATACACTGTATGTGTCATGTATTACTTCTTGTTTTTGTTTTTGCAAGTCAAACATCTGTAGATCCCGGAGCAGCTTTTAATGCTCAACTAAAAATAAGATGTCACATGTTTTGCTCATTTGAATTTCTAAATGCATTTTTTTATTTGTTCACAAAAGACGGTAAAATAAAATAAATACCAAAGTTTTTTAGAATCAAATCAGCATTGTTCATGAGTTGTAGCTGATTTTAAAAACTAAATCGCAACTGTTCATTTTCTACTCAGGTCACTGAATTTAGCACCTATCCCAGCATGCATTGCTTACTCCTCATCGGAGGTAGCAATGAAACTGGTGCTCAAAACCAATCCAACAATTTTAATGTGCAACTTTTACCCCCAAACAAAAACACAAAACAAAATTATAGTGATTGCTGGTGTCACTGCAGAGCTACCGACTCACACGAAAGTGTGTCTCTGAAAGAAAGTGAACATCTACGACGTGTAAATAACACTAATTTTCCTACCAACTGGTTTGTTGACTCCTAGAAAGCCGGCGTTTCCCAACAGCTTGAAGACTTTGTGGGCTGGAAACGCCCCCTCTGCTTCCCACTGATCCACATACGGGTTAATCTCCTGGTCGATGAGCTGCAGCACAAAGATGACATCGTTTAAATGTGTGCATATTTAAAATAAAAAAAAACAAACATCTTAGTAAATTTGCAGGATTTGCAGAGTAAATGCTCAATTTATGTTGTTTGCTTTTTATGCAAAACAACAAATAACAAGCGTGCTACTACAGCGGAGGAATTACGATCAGAAGTAAATAATACTTTGATGCTTTGAAGCTTCCTGCCGTGCGATTTACATTTCTGCTCATATGAATGTAATCTATGCTGAGCAGGAACAATATCAATGAAAGGAGTCTGGAAGAATGCCTTACGTAGGAGTCTGCAATCATGATTAATACGGTTAGAGCGGCGATATCGTCTTAGTGTTCCTGCAGCAGGAGGAAGGAGATTCTGGGATGAAGTGCGCACTGCTGATGAACTCAAGAGGTCCACATTTTTGATCTTCACCACTGCTAGTCAATCATCTTTTAATGGATGTTACTCACACCATTTATTCTTGGCAGGGTACAATTAACCTCTGAGGTAGTATCTTAAAATCTGCATTCAAAACTAAAACCAATAATAATGACAATCCTGAAGGTCCTTGAAGGTCAGCAGCCAATACATCTAGTTGGTTGCAGCTGCCAAAAGAAACAAAGCGAGATAGTCCAGATGCTTGGAAAGTGGAATAAAACAGTGAGTCTGTATCTGTGCTTAATGAATCACTTTCACTACACGGGAGACATGTGGTGTCAACTGGCTTTCATCAGCAAAACGCTCACTTCAGCCTAACTTGGATCAGATCTGAATTATATATATATATATATCGACTGATTTATATCGGATTAACAAGTACATTGAGCTCATAGTCTTATCAAATTTTACGTCACGTTCTTCAAGCGCTTTTGTCGCTCCTCAAATCCACCTTCTAGCAGCGGCGTGCTCCATCTGGCGCCTGGTTTTCTGAGTCATGACACCGTCTGCAATGAGTGCGGGAAGGTTGCAACACGGTGTTGTAGAAGACTTTGATACGAGTTAACCTTGGCGCCGTGAGTCATTTCAAGCACCTGGAAATGGCTCACAGCTGGAGGAGCACTTATGAATGGCCAGTCTATTGGGACGCTCGTCTTCGCCGAGAATAGGCTGCGAGCTGGATGATGCTGGTTACAGCTCACATACTGTACTTTTGTCATCAGTCTTTAAATAATTTGGGCTCACAGTGCAGGATTTGTCAGCAGGATGTCGTTGATGTACAGCGCTGCCATAGAAACAGAATCATTTCTGATGAATAAGTGTAATAACATTTCTGTCTCTATTTGACTCTGAAATATCAGTTTTATTAATGTTAATTCATTTATAACCCCAGTCATGTTGCTTTGATTGAATCTTTTAAAACAGTACAAAAGAGGTTTCTTTAGTTCATACGCAGTAACTTACTCCTGCCAAAACATGCAGACCTGAGCCAGCCAATCACTCAACGGGCCAAGAAACACATACTTTGTGAGAAACATCTGGATGACATGACGATGTCATCACCTTTTTACTGTCAGAACACAAACCGCTGACGACGACGGTATCCGTGTTAGGGCCCAACTACAAGCTTACTGAAGAACAAGCACTAATAAAATAAATCGAAAACATGGTATCTATCGCCTTTAACCTGCAATCCCTGCTCAGAGTTCAGATCCTGAGAAGGGAAAGGGAGGGACGGCAAACTGCTGAAAGGGAAACATGAAGGTCGCCGGGGAGTAATCTCATATGTCCTCAACAAGGTTATTTTGCACTACGTGTTTTACATACCAGATGGATTTCATAGCACTGAGCAGCCATCGAGCAAGATAAAGTCAGGAACACTGCATTACTGAGTACTTCAAAATGTGTCCACTCTTGGGGGTCGGTGACTCCGACATGACGGGACTCTGCAGATGCTTCTCACTAGACGAACCTTTTCTGTCCAACACAAACTATATTCATTATAATTCACTATGACTGGAAATTATGAGGTGATTCAAGACCTTGTGAAGACTTTGTTAATTATTTATCCCTCGCTGTGAGGTTTTAATGAAGTAGACAACACGATAAATCGTCCAGAAACAGCCGAGGCTTATTTTGCTCCAGTAATCTGTCAGTGACGGGAATTATTTTGAAATAAAAGTAAAAAGCATGCCTTTGTACGTCTCTAAAGAATCTGAATTTGATATTTATTTTTGTTTAACAAGGCCATTTTTAGCACAAGAAAAAAAAAATGTGAGAAAATGAGATATTTTTCATTTTAATATGATTAAAGGAAATTAAAAAAAAAACTCCAGTCATCCACTTTGAAAGTATTTGAAGACCTGGTTTTGTCAGCCTCAAACTGAAGACATTTTTATTGATTCTTCCCGAGCTGAACATGATAACTTGTCATCTGACGATATGATGCTGTGCAGTCTTATAACATTTATGCTGCCAGAAAACGGCAGATTCCCTCAGATACTTCATCCTTCTGCGCTGGAGAGAGTTGTACAGAAAGCCGACCCAATATGGTTCGTGGTTCAAGACTGACACGATTCACTGATCGGATATCAACACCAATGAAAAATCAATTCAAACCGGTTTACTGTTGAAACAGCCTCACTTGACGCATCTTGTTCAGATGAAGCATGTTGTTTTAAAAACGATTGAAAGGTAAGACAGATTTTTGTTTTTGTCTATAGTTTCACTCAGGAGTTGAACCAAGACCCTTATGACTAAGAGGCGACCAGCCTAAACACCAAGCCGCCTGGGCAGACACGCACGCAAATAATAAGCATAAATGATCAGAGCGCGCATTTAGGAATGCAAAAAAAAAAAAAAGGGTGATAGTAGGGCTGGGCGATATATAGAGATTTTAATATATATCGATATATTTTCAAACGTGATATGGTACGAGACAATATCGTTTATATCGATTAAAAAAAAAAAAAGAATTATGATTTTGATATAGCTTATTTTGTGACAAATTGACTTGAATGTTTTATTTGAGATTTGCACAAATGTTTTGTTATTTGCACAACTGTCAACCTCAGTGGAAAAGTCTGCCTGTTACTGTCTACATTGTATTAATTGCACAGTGTATTTTAATTTAATTGTTATACAGGAAAGGGATATTTGTTTTATTTTATTCAATAAGCATTTTTATTCTATATATGCAGGCAGTTTATTTTTATTTCATTTGTTTTATACATTTTGATATTGTGCAGACCTCTGTTAATAAAAGGTACCTGTGTGACATTTGGCACGAGGCTTTGTATTAAAACTGACTGTTTTTTTAAGGGTTTGCCTCAGAAAAAAATGAAGCTAACAGAGATGCTATGCTATAATGCTTTCGGGGAAACCCCAATTATGGCACAGAAAAAATATCGATATATATCGAGTATCGCCATTTAGCTAGAAAATATCGAGATATGACTTTTGGTCCATATCGCCCAGCCCTAGGTGATAGGACACTGAAATGCCAAAAAAAATAATATCCAAGGACGAGGAGTGACACTGATGCAGTCATATGCTATAAAAGTAAAACTCAAATAAAAATAAGAAATTCTGGTGGAATAAAGCAAACATACGACAGACGTGTCTCAGTCCCGTCTGCCTCTAATGGTTTTGTTGCGATGCAGGAAATCTCAGGATGAACAAGGGAGGCTGCGCATGACGAGCTGCTTCCCAGTAAAGTCAGGGAAATCTTTTTTTGGCTGGTCATTAAATGTGGCTGCTGACCTGCCATGCATACCAGCTTTGACCGGCTTTCATACCTGCGAATGCCTTTGAGAGAAATTTAGTAGTGGAAACACTGGTGCTCAGAGTGTCTATCCTTGAACAGCAACTGAAGGATTTCCTATAACCCGCATTTGTATACCATTTATAAACACACACACTATCCTACAGTGAATTCTTTTAATAACCCAACCCGCCTCGAGTTCCCATCAATTCATCGCCAACTTATTGTTCTGGATTTCCTTTTCAAATATTCATCCTTCCCAGTATTCCCAGTGCTGCTTTATTTTCAACCTAATGGTATTCTGTATGGAGGTTTAGTCAGACAATGAGCTTCCCTCCATTCACTGCAACACTTCTGTTTGCTGTGTTATTAAGCATCTTGTTATTTTTGCAGCCTCCCTGTCTAGTAATGTGAAAATGAGTCACACTGATTACTAATAACTAAAGGAAGAAAACAAATAAATAAATAAGGCTGAGATAAATAAGACAATTGTATCTTAAATTGCAGTAAACACAAATTAAACTGTGCATCTCACTTTCTCTTACCGTGACTACTGCAACAATTTATTTCCCTTCGGGGACAAATAAAGTATTTTTGAATTACATTTAAACAATCACACTGGTCATCTATGTCTGGGGAAGTTTACAGGATTTCTAGACCTGTTTAGTCTGGACTTCTGCTCCAGAGAATATCAGACATCACTAACTACTGCTCTCTTAAATGTGCTTGTTTATATGACACATGGGCTGACCTCTGTGGTGCTCTAATCATGACCTAAACAAAGCTTACATGTTCATCCGTGCATGTCATAAAACCAGAGGTGTCAAGTAACGAAGTACAAATACTTTGTTACCTTACTTAAGTACAAATTTTGGTTATCTATACTTCACTGGAGTAATTATTTTTCAGACGACTTTTTACTTTTACTCCTTAAATTTTCACGCAATTATCTTTACTTTTTCCTCCTTACATTTTAAAAACAGCCTCGTTACTCTATTTCATTTCGGCCTTTAAAAAAAAGTCATCATATCTTCTGCTCTCTGAAACACATGTTAATGCTCAAAACATATATGGTTCTTTAATATATTTGCATTATATAAGATGCATTCATTTTCAATGGCTTTTGTCCTTAATGGCTTTTTCCCCCCTTACATTACTTTTACTTTTATACTTTAAGTAGTTTTGAAACCAGTACTTTTATACTTTTACTTGAGTAAAAAACTTGAGTTGATACTTCAACAGGAGTATTTTTAAACTCTAGTATCTATACTTCTACCTGAGTAATGAATGTGAATACTTTTGACACCTCTGCATAAAACTACCTGAAAATTGCAGATTTCAACCATGAAACTTGGCATGTGTAGCGATTATTCACGAGTGGAGCCTGAATTATGGTTCCGCGTTAAAACGACGCGTAGCATACGTGCGTAGGGTACGGGGCGACGCGCTGCGACCCCGTACCCTACGCGTCGGTGTAACGCGGAACCATAAACCAGCCTTAACTCGTGGAGACGCACAGACCTGCAGCTGCAGCTGCAGCTGCAGCTGGTGACCTCTCACCCACTTTGACACAACACACGCTGGGACTATTCTCTCAACTTGCATCAAGCGGCATGACTGGGAAGTTGTCCGTAATGATTAAACGTCGCCTTAAAAGTTATTCTAATGTAAGCAAGTGTCTAGTTTTGCAGGCTTGAGCCTGCTTGTGTGGACGGTGTTCCTGTACCTTCCTGAGGGCCTCCTTCAGGGCAAAGTGCTCTGCTGTGAAGATGGAATGGTCACTCGCGGTCTCTGAGGCGCCCGATGTTGCAGATTTAGAGCTTGCATTTTCGGACACCGATCGGACGGCAACAAGTGACGTGTATTTATAAAAATGACGGGTTGTGAAGAGCAAGTTTAACCGCCGAGCCCCGTCGCGCAGCGCCATGTCTGTTTACACTGCAGCGGTGTGTGTGCGCATGCGCGGGCTGTGACTCTTTCTGGCTAAAAAACAAAACAAAACCCAGTGAGTTAAATATTAAACCCTGCGGGAAATTCAAACCTTGGCCAATGTTTGGCTTCTTATCACTTGGGGAAATACCACACTTATTAGGTGGAAAGCGTTTAAAAAAAAAAAGTAAAAAAAAAAAAAAAAAACTTAACTTCAACATAAGCTTTTAAAATGGTACGTGTACGTTTTGAACCTGAATATCACAGGACAGTCAATAAATCTGAGAAAATTCAACAGGAAAGAGATGAAGGGTGCATTCTACAACATGATTACCTGTGTGTGTTCACCTTTCTGAACTTATCCAAGTGATCACTATAATCTACAGGAAGAAAATAATTTCAGTCAGATGTGACGCTCTGACCAGAGACAGCTGGATTAAGCTCCAGCAGAACCCTGTGACCCTCAAAGGGGCCTAAAAAAAATGAAAGAAAGAAAGATGTCCTAAAATCCTAAACATAATAAGATAAGAGAACTCCCAGCGGCACAAACACTCATCATCTTCAAAGTGTGAAGTGCTTTAAAACATTTCAAAAGTCTGGATAAAAAAAATGAATGTGTTAAAGTCAAAATATATGCAAACTAATAAATGAAGATGCATCTGTTTAGCCCTGAGGGAATCACATAGACAGGCTGACTTGTAAACATGACATTTAATGACAGTTGCTTCAATGTATGAAACAGCACATGGGGCCCAGTTGCTCAGACTATATACACCACATGAGAGAGAAGCATTATTACAACTCCTGACGATTTAAACTCTTATTTATTGCATCTTTCCAAAGAATAAAATTATAAGGCTACACATCTGTCCAGAAGATTGGGAGAAATGTTTACATGGGAGCTCGAGCTGTTTTATAAATTCTTTTTTTATTGTCTCCTTCTAGTCGTCTTGTGGGCAAATCCATTTTGTGAGGGGAGGGAGAACGTCCTTGGGTGCTAATCTGAGATATGAAAAGCTCCTCAGGTCCATCCTAGCAGATGACACAGCCACCTTTCAGATCCTTGAAGGGGTTCTTGTCCTCTGCAATGCCTTTGACGAGGACGTCCTCCTCCTCTCCACCCTGAATATACTCCTTGATTTCTTCACAGCATTTAGATGTCTGAAACGAGCCGGCAACCAAGTTATGATTGATGATAACAATGTTCCTAATAAAAATGATTACACTTTGAACACTAAAATAAATGCAAGGTTAAACATTATTCTTATTTACAAAAAGAAACTTACCAACCACCTCTCAAGTTTGATTTCATTTTTGAGTCGGGTTACTTCCATTACAGCCTTGTCATTGTCCGTCAAATTCTCCACATCTATGAATGGCATTTTCTGTCAAGGGAAGACAGACATTCACTGTTTTACATGCTCCTTTCCAGAAGAACAATACATAACTTTGAATAATTTGAGCTAACTATTCAATACACATAAAAATAACAGAGTATACTTACGGATGCTTACAGGTGGCGGTCCTTCACAGCTGAAATCCTAACGAAGAATCCCCTCTCCTCTCCCTCAATCCGGGTTTTAAAGTAATCTCCAGCAACATTTCTAATCTGCTAATCTGATTAAAACAAAGACCCCTCCGAATGATCGAACCCGGCTCAAGTGTTGCTATCAAGCGATGGCATGAAACACACAGCTGCCTCTTTGGATCTTTTTGATGTGAAACAGATTTACTGAACACAAAAAGTTAAAACTGGATTCCCCCTCCCTTTCAAAGTGGGCTAGCGTCCCCACGGTCAGATATGGGTTAAGGGATGGTGCTTTGTGTATCAGGACATTTTGATAAGACGGTTAATCTGTATTTAGCCTCTACCTGTCAAGGTGGAGACACATCATTGGTCTAAACATGACTGCATGGCAGTTTTCCCTGTAACAACCTGAGATGTGCCAGACCTGCACGGCACAAGGAAACATTAGTATTTCCCTGAAATAATGTTACTCTTATTAAGCAAAAAGAAATTAGACTGAGATTGAAATGAAGTGTGCTTGGTTGCAGGGGCGTCAATTGGGTATGGCAAGGTATGGCAGCCGCCACACCTTGGCTTCAAGGGAAAATGTAAATGTTTGGTTTTTAAATACATTTATGGAATTACTCTGTGTCTATTTGTATTGATTATTCTATTACTTAATACATATAGAATAACTACAAATGCAAATCAGAACAACATGATCAATTTCACTAGTTATTATACACTGCAAAAACTCAAAATCTTAACAAGAATATTTGTCTTATTTCTAGTTAAAATGTCTAATTTTTAGTCAAAAAAAATGTCATTACATTTAAGACAAGACTCAATAAATCTACTTATTTCAAGTGAAAATTTACTTGAAACAGGTGAAAATGGTCAAATAACAAGTTATTTTTCTGGTGATGACTCTTGTTTTAAGTGTAATGAGTTTTTTTTTACTAAAAATTAGACATTTTAACTAGAAATAAGACAAATATTCCTGGTAAGATTTTGAGTTTTTGCAGTGAGTGAGACTGCATTTGAAAAAGCTCCAATTTTCTTGACCACACAGATAAGCTCCATATCAGACTTCTGTGATGAGTATTTGCTGGACGTGTTGATTGATACTCTAGTTAAGTTCTGTGACTCGTAACCTTGCCATACCTTAGCTTCCACTGAATTGACGCCACTGCTTGGTTGCCTGTGATAACTCAGATCCAGAAACACCAGAACCGTGGGAACTGACAGGATGACCTGTCAGTTGTCTATGACCTGTTAATATTTCACAAGACTAACTGTCCCTTAAGAGGAAAAATACTGTGGCAATTTTACACAATATTTCCTGTGTAAAATGGTTACAACATTTCTTTGTGTCATCCTCATCATCCTCACCACCATCATCATAAACATCATCACTGTCACCAGGGGACTGTGACAACAATTGATAGAATCTACTCATGCAGAAATATTGGTTTGATTGCATATGCAGTTAGTCACAATAATAATAATAACTTTCAACGCAAGTGTTTGAAAACCAGTGCGTGTCTGATGCATGGATGTATTATAAATTATATTAACGGTCTGATGTCATTAATGAATCCGTCGGTACTGGTTGCTGTGTAGTAAATGAGTCATCGCATCCCCGCCCCTGAATTTCCCCAGAGAAACTGGACTATAAAGCTGTGGCTGGCTTGGGAAAGAGCGGAAAAGAGCGAGAAAACACCAAACTTAGACAATGGAGCTGGACTTATTCGCGCTGTTCACGCTCCTGTCCTCGTTTCACGGCGTTTTCGGCTACTCACATAAAGGTAATCTCATCACGTCTCTTCAGAATCTCTCCACTGTTTTAAAAGAAGTAATACGCTTTTCTTCTTCTTTTAAATGCTGGATATCATATTCTCTTGGGCGTGACACCAGCAGGCTGCAATGCATGGGGAAAAGTTTGAAACCTGGCGGAGGGTTTTGTTGATGCTTTTTTTGCTCTATAATAAGATTGTTGCCGGTGCTTTTTCCCTGCAGGCGTGTGCCTTCTTCAGATGGATGAAGGACCCTGCCGAGCAAACATCGAGCGCTATTATTACAACACCATCACCCAGAAGTGTGAGATCTTCCACTTTGGGGGATGCATGGGGAATGCCAACAACTTCAAGAGTTATCAGGAGTGCCAGAAGACGTGTTTCAGAATCCCAAGTAAGTTCTTGGATTGAAATTGACGTGCACAAGGGTCGTGCTTGAATCCTCCAGACTCTACACTAACGCCTGCAGATATGCCGCGTTCCATTTGTCCTCGGAAGTGGGGATTTCCCAGTTCCCAGTCGGAATTTTCAACTGGAACGCCCCTCGAAGTGGGATTTCACACTGGGAAAGTGGGAGTCTTCACCACCCCCGAGTTCACATTCCGAGATGGCTGCCCTGGTTGTAAACAGTAGAAGAGAGCTCTGTAAAAATTCGTAGCACTTCATTCTAGTTTTGGTCACACTCGGCATATATATGTGGAAATGCTGCTATAGTGTAATTTACATTTTTCATGTGGTATATGCGAACTACAAACTTGTTTACCTACTTTGTAACTGGAACGCTGATAACTCGGCTGTGACGTCATTCCCAGTTCCGAGTTCCGACTTCGGAGGTAAATGGAACGCAGCAAATAGACTATGGAGTCCAGAGTCTATCTGCAGGCGTTAGTGTCAAAACTGCAGACATATAACTTAGTCAAATGCATTTATGGTTGTTGTTTTTTTTGGGGGATAGTTGGGATAAGTTTGTGAGTCTTTGTGAGGTCTTTCCACTCACAACCCCTCCCTCCCCCACCCAACCTTCTCCACAGAGATCCCTCAGATCTGCAGGTTTCCCAAACAGGAGGGACCCTGCCGGGCCCTGTTCCCCCGCTACTTCTTCAACATGACCACCATGCAATGTGAGCCCTTTTATTACGGGGGCTGTGGTGGGAACTCCAACCGCTTCCCAGGTCTGACTTCTTGCACAGAGTACTGCAGTCCACAAAAAAGTGAGTAAGACCAACAACGAGGGAATGGTAACAGAAATAGTTGACTGCAGGATTAGTGGTCTCACCGTCATGTTCTTGGCATTTCAACAGCTGTTCCCGTCCTCTGTCGGGACCCTCTGGACAAAGGGAAGTGCTCGGCTTCCATCACTCGATATTACTACAACACAGCCACCAAGATGTGCGAGGAGTTCGTCTACTCAGGCTGCGGAGGGAGCAGCAACAACTTTGTCTCGCGGCAGAGCTGCACGGACGTGTGCGTTAAAGGTTCGTGAGTGCACGTTGCACGAGTGTTTTGAATTAAGTGAAAGAGGGACAGGGGGAAGACTGAAATGTGCTTAGATGCGTTCAGTATGGGTCTAAAACATTCCTGGCATCTGAAGGAGGCCTTTGTGTGGCCTCCAAAACTAAACCGCACAGCTAATCACTGTTTTACAGCAGACAGTGTCTGTCTCCGGGATATCTTTGTTTGGATTAGCCTGAGTGTATAAGGTCAGCCATCAGGGTACTTGCAACCTACTCTGATCTGTTGTTTCAATTTTTCTTTTTTTGTGTGTGTCTGTTCCAGGAAGTAAAACGCACAAGGTCCTGAGAAAAGGCAGACGCAAGAGACGCAACCGCATCATGCACCCGCGGCCGTAGACGCCTGACACATTTCACTCACACGGACGAGTTCTCAGCAGAAACTAACACGTCTGTTCACACGTTGACGAGGTCGTCTTGTTATGAAGTACATACACAAATCACGACTGTATTTGTAATGCCTTATTATATTGGTTCAAATGTGATATCATTGTAAGCTGTTCCTGATACTTGTACCTGATACACAAGTGTGTCTCAGTCTGTATTTTGATATTTTTACGTTATGTATGAAGTGCATGTTTTTGAAAAACAACTGATTAATAAAGAAACCCCTTTTTTATTGTTCACTTTTGATAAAACATGTGTGGAAGAATTCAGCTTTTTCTGTACTTCGGTGTCGTTTGAAGCGAACTCTGGTATCGTGTGGTGTCTGAATGATGATCGAGCACAGATGTGTGAGTCCAGACCTCGCCGGCCGGCCTCACAGCCACGCACGCACGTAAACACCAGCAGTGTCTTGGATTTAAAAACAAAGAAAAACAACAACAACAGAGCCGGCTGCATTCTTCCCTTTCACTTCTTTCTGCAGGCAGCTCTTTTGTTCCCCTCTAATGCGACCGTCTCTCCTCCTTATCAGACGACGCTGTGCAACTCACTCAAGCCTATCTTAGCTGCTTCAGTGTGTGTGTGTGTGTGTGTGGGGCAATCACGAAGCAAACGCCCACGTGACAGGCTCATTAGAACCTCTGAATATCCGGAGGACGGGAAGATGCAGGTTTACAAAATGGGAATCATTAACTTTGAGCAATTGTAGTGTTTCCATGACTACACGATAAATCCAGCATCCATACAGGCAAGTGCTTGCGCACACATTTTCTATCAAACTCAACTATTTGATTTGATTTCTGCGATAGACCGGTCCGGGCTGTAACCCGGCCTCTCACCTGGGGCTCCAGCCGACCCCCGTGACCCTGCACAGGATTAAACGGGTGAAGAAAAGGAATGGATGGATTAAAAGTTAGTATTTTCCTTTTCTGGTCAATACTGCAACTATAGTTTTCTCATATGGATACAGAAGAAAGGAGGAAAGTGGGTGATTTTTTTCTCTGTTTCTAGGATATCATGAATAGAGATTAGACTACAACAATGGAAGTGAGATATCATTTATTTTTCAGACGATAAATATTTATGGCACATATCAAAAGAAACTACCCACCCACTGGGGTTCTGCTATAAATACCAATGTTGAGCAATTCATCTGCCTGCACCCATGAGGACCGAGACTAAACCGTGTCTTAGACAGCGTGATGATGAGAAAAAGGCTGTCATGCCAACAGGGTGCACGTGGCGTCTTAAAGGCCTCATAATCTATAATCATCACTGCTGCTCACAGTGAAACAGGTGGAGTAATTAGAGTTGGACTTATTTCAGCTTCTGTTTGGGGGATTTCTTTTTGCTTTTTTTAACTTTTCCACAACTTTGAATTCAAATAATTATTTTAAAAGTACTGAAGTTGCTCACCTCAATGGGGCCCCGTGATGGACTTGCAAACTGTCCAGAGTGTACTCCTGCCTTTTCACCAAAAGACAGCTGGGATGGGCTCCAGCACACCTCTGTACCCTGATCATTTATGAATAACAGAAAATATTCTTGTGGTCTTTTAAATCATCCCAACAGACTGAGTGGCTAACAGTTAATCAGAGCAAATTTGTCCCAGCCTATTAATGGGCAGCAATGTCACGCTCTTTGCAAAAGATTTGCAGCGGCTCAGGGAGCCAGGGATGAAATGATCCTTTTGTGGTTATTTCATTAGCTGCAGAACATTAGACAGAGTAATTTTAAAGCCCCTTGTTGTCAGTGGTGATTAATGGTTATTTACCTTGAAACGCAGTTCTCTTTTCAAAGTGGATTAACTCCGGGCACAGGGCCCCTTCTCACCATTTGTTGAAGAGCAATATTGTTGATTGTTTCCAATCCTCCATCACTCCCAGTGATTTTATCAGGAAGCTTTTCAGGTGCCTCGGGTGACTTTGATGCAGGTTGTAGGTGAAGGAAACTGTTCAGACGCCCCCTGGTGGCAGTACCAAGAACAACAACCATAGGGACGCAAAAATGTACTTAAAGGAGACCTATTATGGCATTTAATGTATATTTTAAACAGGCCTTGAATGTCTTAAAAACAATCTAAAGCTTGTTTTTTCTACATAAATCAGAAATTCAGCCTCTGGGCCATATCTCTAGTTTTACCGCTTCTAAGCTCATTTTCTGTGCTGGATTCTGAGGGGAGGGGAGGCTATGATAATGAAGCTCTGTGCTGATTGGCTGCTTGAATGACGTGTAGCAGGGGAGGACACAAAGCCTTGCTCCGGGGAGAAGAGCAGCGGCTCCGTACACTATTAAAGCGTGTCCGATGCGATGCGAGCGAGCTTCAGTGACAAAATCAATTCCATTGCCTTATTTTTTTTGTATTGGACTGTCTTAACTGGCCGCGAGTTTAACGGTTTCAGTGTGGACAGAGAGCGTCCGATGTCACGCAGCTCGACGCGATAGTCGGACGCTCGCATGCATTTATGACACGGTGTGGGATCTTAAAGCCTGAATTACGGTTCTGCATTAAATTGACGCGTATCCTACGCCGTAGGCTCTGCGTTGGTGTAACGCGGAACCATAAATCAGCCTTTAGTCACCTCGTCTTCACACAGGAAGATTGAATTGAATTCTAAACAGGTACACCACAGTTATAACTGTTATGTTACAACACAAATGAATCATGTTAACTGTAAAGAAATCACAACACTGAAGGTTCACAAATGGCAACTTTATTGTTAAAAAAAATAAAATAACATAAGTTGTATATAAATAACATTTATGCACTATTGCTGGCTCAAGGAAGGACCGCGCATCTTCTGAAGGTGTCGTTGAACAGCTTCAGGTGCATTGCTTGCAAGATCTGAAACCATACAGAAAAAAATGTGTTACGGTACTAATAGAGCTCCGTAACACGGAGTAACACCAGAGCTAATCTAAATACTTAGCCCATGCAAAGATCATACTTGTAAACAAATATAAATAACATAAAAAATTATCGTTCTTACCGCTGACTCGTATGCAGTTGCCAGGTCCGTGCTGTTGGTACTGATCCTTTTATGAGGGTAAGTGTCGATGCAAAACCTAATTTTTACTATCGCTCGTTGTTCAAACAGCCAGATGATTCCCCGCTTCCAAACAATGGCGGACGCTCCGGCGGGCGGCGTTAGTTTTGGGCGTGGTTTCATGCAGCGGAGGCTGACCTATGGAAATCTGCTCCCGTCGTGACTCACGGGTGCAGATTCTGAACGGCTCGTAGAAGTCACATTACACTGGAAGATTCATCCTGGCGGCTGTACACTGCAGAATTCGGTTGCTTTCCTCCTTCTCTGTGTTGTCAGGGTGAGGGGGAGACCACTTTATATATGTTAAAGCAAGAAACAACTTGTTTTTCATAATAGGTCCCCTTTAAGTCACTTTTGTTTGTGGCGTAAGTTAGAATAAAATATTATTTCTTAGCTAAAAACTTAAAATTACCTTTAGTCAATGAAAAATGTGGATTTAAGGGATTATGTTTTCCCTCCATGAAACTAATAACACGCATACGATACATTTAATTGCGAGAATATTGGAGCAATGTTCAATGAGCACTTGAAGCCTGTTTTCACAAATGACTGTTGAAATAAACACGGTTGTCCGGTTGGTCTTTTAGCTTGGAACTTAAGAGCATACGCTTTATACATTTCCACGTTGTTTTTCTGGGGCACAAAACCAAATCATGACGTGTTTTTTCCCCTCCAAATTATCTGACATTGCTGGATTTATAGGCAATATCATTTTAAACACAAAGTGCCCCTTAATAACAAAGTATCTTAAGCTGATGGTATCATAAAGTTCTAGACAAAATCAATCTTGTCCACTGCGCATGTGTCCCCAAAGCCACAAACAGGAAATCCATTATAACTACTTGTGATGTTATCGGTGAGCCAAAAAGCTTTCTCTATAGATTGAGAAAGCTTTGAGCCATTTTGCTATTGCTCATGAAAAGATCCTTGCTATTATAACAGGACGTGAGGACAAATGTTAGCGGTCAGTGGTCACAAGCCTCTGTGGGTGTGGATTTCCTTTGTCAGTCATCAGTTCAATAATCCAAAACATTTATCTATTATTTTACGCTGCATTAAATAATGAAATAAATCATGCAATTGACTGCACGCAGCACGTTTCCTGTAATATCCACCTGTCAGCTTAGTCTGACCTAACACGCTTTCTCTGACATTGCCATCCACCTTTGACGCATAAATTACAGCTCCTCTGCAGGTACGAATTAGTGAATCCAAGAGAAAAGCCAAGGGAAGGAGATTGGGGAGAGTTGTGTGTGCATGTCCGTGTAAAAGAGGCTTATAGTACTCTCATGTTCTCAGAGGCCTGCTCACCCTGCTGTGAATGGCTAGTGCTGCAGAAAGTGAATAGTCAATGCCTACTTATGTATGATAGACCTTCATTTCTAATCTATTGAAGGAGTTTAAGATCTTTCCAAATGGGTGTACGGGTCTTTACACTGAAAATGGGGCTTTTATTGTTTGAAAGTGTTATCTTTTTATTTTTTGCAGCAGATGACTCATGGCTGTAAATAACTCTACCTTTTCTCCTCTCCGGCAAATGTGCCACAGTCTGTTTCCATCAAGCCCAGAAAGATTAAAAACAATATGAGCATAACGATCAAATGCAGATCCCTATTTTTTTTCCGAGTCAGATGATGAAATTTATTTTTATAGCACAGTTGAAAAGAGCCGGGAAAGAAATGGATAAAAATAAAGATTTCAATCTGGGCAGGTGCGTCTTCTTCCTCGTTGCCTGTATGCTTCAATAACCAGCTTCCCGGAGGTCAAAGACTTGAAATTGAGCTCTTGTGTGCAGCAGCTCTCTGCAGACTCAGCAACTCCACATACCGGCACAACTGAATTTGCTGCTTAATAACGTTTTTTTTATTTATTTTTTTATAAACTACATTAAGGAGAGCTGACCGACCAGATGCTCAGAGGACAGTTGAACAGGAGAGCCATAGATTCCTCTACATAAGCAGATTGTGTTCCAAACTGGAGGACGCTATTTATCCTTTTCTTACACTTGGTAAATATAAATAAATAGATAAATAAAAATGATAACAGAAGCGGACAGATTTTTGGTGACATTTCAGACTAAGTGCAGATTGTTTAGAGAGTGTTGGTTTGATGGTTTATGCTAAGATGCCAGAGAGTTGGGTTCTGCACGTTGCATTTGGGTTTCAGGCCGGCTCTGCAACAACGCATGTCCCATAGGTACGGGTGGTTGTTTAAGAAACTGCTTCAAGCAACAACGACAGCATGACATCACAGGCATCGCAACTTGCAACAGCAGGGAATCACAAAGGCAATGCAAATGATATTAATCATGCTTCTCTTTGTGCTGGCATGATCTAAAATTAAAATCAATTATCACCCTCGCCGTCGCACGGCTGGCAGGGATCTGGCACCAGATGAGGAGGTAGAAACTGATTCAGCAGCAGGTTGGCACGCTGACGCAAAACCCAGCATGCAGACAAGCTGGAGGACTGAACCTGAAACACAATAGATTATGTTGTAAAGAATGATTACTGTGTAGCATTACAATAAAACCCTCATACAATCATCTTGATGTATCCTCTATCACATCCATGAGTAAATGTTGCCGCGTGGTCCTGTTCAGAAACTGTTCAATTATCTTGAACCTCTTTGCCGATCAAATTGATATTAACCATCAACTACAATGTCCGTTTAAGAATTATAGAAAAAGGAGAGATAAGGTTGTTAAACTTGGCCTACGAAGAGTCTTATCAGTCAGGTCTTTCTGACAGTTCCAGCTTTAACTTTTGGGATCAGGGTCCGAAGCAGAAGTGACAGGACTCTGCTCCATCCACACAGAGTTTTTGATGCATGACAGAATCTGCACAAAATTCAAATCAGAGAAAGTTGTTTTAAAACTGTTGAAGGGGGGCATTAATGGATCTTTCTCCACTTGGGGGCGCAACTAAGCAAGCAGCTAACACAACTCTTTAATGCCATCACGGCCTTTCAGACTTCCCAAAAATCTTTGCTGGAACTTTGCTGGAGGAACTCCATGCAAGCATGAGCAGAGCATAGCAACTCCACACAGGAAGACCACTGGTGGGATTTGAAACACAAACCATCTTGTTGTGAGACAAACGTGTTAACCACCAAACCGGCACACTGCTCCACATCAGCTCACACCAACACCAACAAACATTAGTGCTGATAGCCAGCATCACACTCATCCTTCAACTTTATGAATGGTAGTCAATCCGTCATCGCAGCTTGTCCAGGCGTCTCCCTGGATCCTGTCATGTGAAGTGTCACCGTGTCACGTAACAGATTTTTAAAACTGACAACTGCAACAGAGAGGATGAATATGAGCAGTTACTTAATATAATGATATTTGTTGCTGGTGCTTTAATGTTGTTGTGTCCTGAAGATTCTGAAGCATCTTTTTCTTCATGGTGCAGATGAGTTGAACGAAGAGGCGTGGGAAGCCAGCTGGAACACGCACACTTTGTCACTTTGTCAGCCACAATTAGCAATTTTAGCTTGGCTGACACAGCGTACACTAGCATCTCATGCAAATTAAAATGACTTGGTTCTTATAAAATCTGTCCAAGCGTCCTCATTTCAAGTGTTGCCGCTGAAATAAGTGCTTCCAGAGTGTAAGGACAAGCAGAGGGTTACACCACCTGCAGCACAGTGTCATGGGACGACTGACTGCTGGTCCCAACAGACTTCCAATGAAATGGTCCTGACATGGTCCGCCGCGGCTCCTGGCTCCGCTAGCTGACCCACAGCCGCCAGCGAACATTTGCAACGGGAGCTCCCATTTCAAATGCATTTTGTTTCAGTGGCAAAATCTGAAATGATCATTCGAACCAGACCGAAAATACATTTTTATTCCTGCTGCAAAGTTGGACATCTTTACATGCAGTGGAGATGGACTCTCTTTCTGAGCCATTGTCCAGCGGTTAGAGCGTTGGAGCTTTGCTTTGCCCGAAGCATCCGCTATCATCAAATGCTGCTTCTTTCTTCCTCTTTTTAAATTATTCTATACAAATAAATTTACATTGAAACTGAATCTTTAGACATCTCCATTCAAGTTAAAGTTTTAGTGCAGCAGAGTGTTTCATGTATAAATTATTCTTCTCGTACATGGTAATGAGATTCATATATTCCGGCGTGCACCAGTCAGAATATTTCACGCTTCCGACCTCGTTTTAGCTTCCGAGACAAAGAGAAAAGCAGATTCCTTCATGCTAGAAGTGATGCAGTGACGTCTGATTAATTTCAAACTGTACATAGATTCTGGCACCGGTCCCATGTGGTCTTTATTCTTGCATCATTATCCTCCAGGCTCAGAGCACAGCAGGTCCCAAAAATCAAGAGTCCCTTCAGCTCCATCATCTCCACAGCTGGGACAGTTCTCTCAAACACAATGTGACCGTGGACCAGGGAACAGCCGCATCCAGCCAGGACACGGACGCTATCACTGATGGGATGAAACAGGAGGATTTCCTAGAGATAAAAATCACAAATAAACATGAAGTTAATTGCTTACAGATATTTTGTTTGTGTTTCCTGCTGTTTTATCAGTGACACTGTTGGGACTCGTTTAATGGATACAAGTGTGCACACATGGATGTAGAATCTAACAAACAAAGGGGGCTGCTTTTCCAGGGTCGGAAGATGAGTAACATTCCCAAGTTGATTGTGTTTGTCCACTCCTCTCACCCTCCCAGGTGGACGTCCCGGCTTCTCCGCTGGTTTAAAGGCAGCCCTGCTTGTTTGCAGGTCGTGAGGCTTTAACGGCGACATGCTCATCACGGCCTCCGACAGATATAATGTGCCATAAATATGCAGGTGCGTGTCCTCTCCGTCTGCGTCTGCGCGTCTCAGCGTACATGTGGGGAGACGAAGAGAGATGAACGTTGCATTTGTGATGACAGCATTCGCAGGCAAGCAGCTGGTTGTGTTGTAATTAAGTATTAAAAAAAAGTTGTGGTACAGAAAGAAAACAATGTG
Source organism: Cololabis saira (assembly GCF_033807715.1). Taxonomy (NCBI): domain Eukaryota; kingdom Metazoa; phylum Chordata; class Actinopteri; order Beloniformes; family Belonidae; genus Cololabis; species Cololabis saira. Next base: position 14,326,873 of record NC_084601.1, on the reverse strand, counting down.
GTGACACTTCCTCATTGTTTAAGCACTCCCCGCGGAGCTGGCTCTGCAGATGTTTTCTGTTTTGTACATCAGCAGCTCTCTAAACACCAAGTCAGGCCAGCAAACTCCAATTTACAGTGGCCACGGCCAGGGACTCGTCAGCTCGAGGACAACTTTGTATTCATAGCGCTTTTGAGTTTTCTAATCTTCCTCTGAGACGTTTCTCTCAAAAGTTCCCCACATTAAGTCTAAGTTTGAGGAGACGATGGTGTTAAAGGGAGCTAAAAAAACCCCACATTTTATCACTAGATGGCAACGAGTGTCAGCTTTACTTAGGGACCAAAACAATGTCAAAAGAAGCTGTTTTTAAAGAGAATTGAAAGTACGTCTTTAAAAAAACTGAAATTCATATTAACACTTAGGGCAATCGACCTACATCAAAATAACTTGCTGGGAGTGTGAATGGTTTCCTGCAGAAAAACCCTTGTAATTTTAACTTTATATTTGTACAGAAAGTCTATCAAAAGGACCGTTGGTATAGGTTGTCTCCTTCTGGTATTGTGTTGTCAGTACGAGTCCCACGAACAACCGTCACTAGATTCATGGCAGATATTTATGGAAAAAATAGAAAAAAGCTGCACAACCAGAAGCTATGAGGATTTATAAATCTTATCAAAGGCTTAAAAAGCTATTCCTCCTGACACAGGTCGACTGTCTCAAGTCTAAGCATCATAGTCCATCTTTTACTCTCTAAAGTTTTTGCAGTCACGCTGATTTTGTTCCAAATGAAAGTTTAAACCCCTAAACCATCTAGCAATATACCTAGATATTATAGTTAAATTTTCTTTTGAACAAAATTATCAACAAAAAAGGAAAAAAAGAAAGATGGAAATATGGAAAAACAACCAAAAAGAGACAATATTCATGAAGTGAAAACACAGCTTTCTGAGTATCTTGAGGATGGTGATTTTTGAGTATTCAAGATGGACTATTTTTGCATGGCCAATGCGAAAGCACATTTATTTTTTCTCATGCATTTATATGTCCAGCTTTTTCTCTCCCAAAGAGCTGGAAGCGTCCTGCACCCAGTTACAGTTTATCCAAACCGACTTACAAGCAAGAAACTGCATTCACGCGACAGTACAGTTAGAGACTCTGGCGTCAAGTTGATACTGTCAACCCGAGAGGGGGTTATACAATTCCTTGAAGAAAAAACAGCAGTTGGTTGATTTTGTAGCAGAGGTGTGGGGGGGGGTGTTCTTGGGAGAGATGGGTTCTCAAGACTTTCTTGGAAGTAGAGAGGGACACCAATCAAGCTCTGGTAGCAACAGGTGGCTCATTCCACCAGCGTGGAACCAGAAAATGAGAACAATGTTCCGGACCATCTGTAGAGGTTTAACTACAGTTTGCATGCAGGAAGACCCGCGACAAGAACACTGCAGTAATCCCATGTGGGTATACAGTATCCAAACTGAGGTTTGTGTCAAGACTGGAGTTATCAGACAGAAATGACAGGTGGGTATCTCTTTAGTAGAAACCCCCCCCAAATAAAAATAATCCATCCATGATGCATAACTACTTTGAATCATACTCCCTACATACTCCATTGCGCATGTGCACAATGGATGCACATATGCGCTACCGGAAGAGAGAAAAGAGACCTGTAATCTGACCAGTCGCGTTCAAGCAGGCTCTTGCAGAGCTACAGAAGGTGAGATTTCAAAATGTCACCCAAAAGACATCGCAAAAAAGGGAGGGCAAGAGGGGAAAGACAAGAGGAAACCCGTGCTTCGTTTGTAGGTGGGTATGTTGTTAACGTAAAACTATGTGGCACAAACACCTGAGCTGCCACTCATTAGTCAGGAATCTACTCCAGTCTCTGTCTGGACTGGAGGATTGTGTTTTTCCAGCGGCCCTGATGAACATTTGTTAACGCCTTGTTAACGCCCTCTGCATTCACCTCTGTTGAAAAAGAGTGATAAAATGACCAGTTGGTCGTATATAAGCTACACATTTTAGCCAATATGTAACATATTGGCTATAGTTATGTATCAATTTATGTTGTGAGGAAGTTTTCAACCTCATTGATGACTTTGTATCCAAAAAATAGAGACATGTGCACAGGCACGGCGCCAGGATTTCTGTTCTAGGTGGGCCAACGTAATTTAGGATGGGCCTTTAATTAACAACACACTCCTGACAGCCTCACCCGTTAGTGGTGAGACACGCGCTGTTGCTAAGAGCTTTGACAGCGCAGTGCCGTGTGTCGCTTGTAACTGAAAATACTACAAACAAGGTAGCACAGGAAGTTGTGACTTATGATTGGTCCAGACTTCACAGGATTTATTTTCATAAAAGGAAACATTTTTAGTTTTCATTTTGAATTCAAATGTTAATTAATTCCAAATAATCAAAATAATAATACAAAAAATTGTGTCTGTCAATCAGGGTGGGCAAATAGTAGGAGTGGGTGGGCTTAGACCCATGAGTCTCACTCCTAACGTTGTGGTAGTGTTCACATCTGTAAAAGGCATACGTGCACGTTTAGTTCGGACTTCAGACCTGCTAGACCTGCTTTCAGTTTGTTGTGGGGGATTGAGGTGGTGGAAGCCTCTTTCTTTTGATGAGTAATTGATGGCTATTTGTGACTCGGATTGGTTAATTTATTTCAGTTTTAAAGGGGACCTATTATGAAAAACACGTTTTCTCTTGCTTTAACATATATAAAGTGGTCTCCCCTCAGCCTGCCAACTCAGAGAAGGAGGAAAGCAACCAAATTCTGCAGTGTCTGTACAGCCGCCCGGATGAGCCATCCAGTGTGATGTGGCTTCTACGAGCCGTTCAGATTCTGCTCCCCGTCGTTATGTAACGACGGGTGCGTGAAACCACGCCCACAACTGACTCCGCCGGCCGGGGCTTCTGCCTTTTTTTCGTAGCGGTGTATCGCGTCATTCAGGCAGCCAATCAGCACAGAGCCTCATTATCATAGCCTCCCCGCCCACTCAGAATCCCACATTGATAATGAGGTTAGAGAATGGGATGATAAAGACATGGCTCAGAGGCTGAATTTCTAATGAATTTACCAAAAACAATCAAAAGCTTGTTTTTAAGACATTCAAGGCCTGTTTAAAATAGGTATTAGATGCCATAATAGGTCCCCTTTAAGTTTTTCCATTTAATTATTGAATTATTTTAGGTAGATTTTTTTTTACAGTCAAACTACTGTATATATATACTTACAGTACTTACAGTACATTTGTTGGTATTGATAAAGGTTGTCAAGTTAAGTGGCATGTTGTTATACGGTCATCTTGTACCTATGATACATTTGGGATGGGGAGAGGTCTGAGGGTGGGCAGCGGGGGGCCTCCAAATAACATTTCGCTTAGGGCCCCAATTCAGTGAGGGGCGGCCCTGCACGCATGTGAACGGATGTGCTTCCAGATTCTTGTGATTGGATCACGTTAACACCATGTAGAGACTCAATGGTCTCCACGAAACTGTGAAAAGGCAGATTGATTCGAACAAACAGAAAGAAATCAAGCATAAGAGAGTTACCCGGGAGGGTATATCACTCTTCTACACAAGTGGCCGAGCATATAATCTTATGCTTAAAGGACCTCTGGCGTGGATGGAGAGAGGTCTTGACGCGTGGGATAAGTTTCTTCGCGCACCGGACGCCTGCTCTCTCCTAGACAGGATGCCTGGTTTCTTGCAAATAGTCGGAGTTCACTCAGGCGCGTAGCAGGTTTTTGCCCCCGGGCTTTTTTAAAATCTGCTGTACCCAACAACTCATAAATTTGTCCACGATAACATCCTAACTCGCTCGTGGGTTATTGTGCTCTCGACATTTGACATAAATGTGACGCCGAGGGGCCTTTAAAGTTATCTCCAGGAACATAGAAAATCAGAAAATCGCATTTAACACAGGATATCTACTATCCTGGGATTTGTCACGGATCTGTGAGCACACGGCCAGTGAAATACACTTAAATGGTGATAACAGGAGATTTACGACGGAAAGAAATGTGCTTTTACAAATAGGGCGCGATCGATACTGTCTGTAAAATGAAATAGCCTATTCGATTTGAGGAAAAGGAGATGAGAAAATAGGCTACACGCGCTGCTGTTTAAAGATGTCACGGTGGACTATCACAGACCAAATGCAGACGGTATATATATATATATATATATATATATATATATATATATATATATATATATATATATATATATATATATATATATATATATATATATATAACCGCTCTTGATATAATATTTTTTTATTTTTTATTTTTTTCTGTGCAGTGTTTGTTTTATTCTCACAAACCACTGGTGTCCAATCCGTGCTCTCACACACGATATATATATATTAATATTTATTTATTTTTTATTTTTTATTTATTCTGTGCAGTGTTTGTCTTATTCTCACAAGCCACTGGTGTCCAATCCGCGCTCTCACACACGCGGCGAAGAGACATCTCTCTATCCGTGTCTTAAAACACACACACACACACACACACACACACACACACACACACACACACACACACACACACACACACACACACACACACACACACACACACACACACACACACACACACACACACGGAGGTAAGGCGAGGAGGAGCTCCGCGGACGGTAGTCTGCGTAAAACGGGAGTCTGCTCGGCGCGCTTGGATTACCGTAGTGAACTGTCACCGCTCCTAACGAGCGCACTTAACTCCGCTCCCTCGCATGAGCTCATATGTTACTAGGAGAAAAAGAAAAAAAAAAAGGGTGGACACCCCAGCAAAGGCGAGACTGTAGCTCCTTTTGATTGATCTTGGTCATAGGTATTATTTCCCTGGATGGAAAACAAGAAGAATACAAATACAAACTTTTTGCCGACGCCGCGTTGAGTCGGGCTCGGCGGAAGGACTTCATTCTCCTCCTCATCTTCTCTCACGGAGCAGCGTCCTCTCAGATCTGTAAGTCACCCATTAAGCTTCTTCTTTCCTAACTTTCTCCTGGGTAATGTAGACAGATCACTGGGCTAACGGAATAACAGTTTATATAGGATTTGCAACAAAAAAAAATAATTAAAAAAATCAATTTTTCCCCAAATTTTACATTTCATATTTTAGACTCGTATGGTGGGATTTTATGGTGATGGACTGGTTTGATTTTTTTTTCTTCTGGTCATGCCATACATGGGTCATTATTACCTGCTTCTGAAGCTTGAGAGGAAAGGTTTACCAGTTGGTGGAAGATTATTAAATGAGACACATGCCTTTGTATTGGGGGTTTCTGTTAAATGGTTGAAAAATACAAGAAAAAGCTGAACGCAGCAGCCCAACCATCATATTCTCTCCTGATTGACTGGGTCTTTAATTGAGGTTAATGTCCAGAAATACCACAGTCAGCGCCTACAGATGGGATTATCTTAAATGCATCAGTGCAAATTTATAGAGGAATTTCAACAGTGGAGTACAAATTGTGCAGACAAGGCAGCGAGCTCTGCTGCAAATGTAAATATGTCTTCCTTGTCACAATAAGAGAGAAAATGATTAATTTATGCTACAATTACACACACGTCCAGACACATTTGAGACTCAATCAAGCACACAGCATCTTCTGTACACATGAGCCCTTTCAGTGAAATCATTAAAACAAAATAGGAGCAGCAATAAACCAGTATTAACTAACTTTAATGATGCACACGTTGCACGAATGTAGCACATAACACGGATCAAAGGTCAACGCATGCAAGCTTTCTGCAATTTGCCATTTTAACACACAATTTTAAGACCCCAGCATCTGTGTGGGGGGGGATACAGCAGCCTCTGGCACCTTTGGTCTCATAAAGCATTGCCGACTTGTATAAGTGTTATTGTCATGAGCCAAATCCACCCAAGACTTCCTTTTGCTCTTCTCTCCTCCTTTCTGTGATGCTTTAAACGAGCATCGTGCACGTAGCTCCACGTTGATTATTGCAGAAAATTCACATCTTGGGAAAATAGGCATTCCTTTATGAACCAAGTAACCACAATCTGGTGGTGAAATAAGATGAAAATGTTGCTGAATGCTGCCTCATTGCATTCCCCAGTCGTCCCTGAAACAGTGATGGAACCGTAAAGATGTCTGCAGCTATATTAGGATTTTTCTTTTGGGGATTCCTTTGGGTTTATATAACTGCGTTTAGAGTAATAGCTCATGTCATCGGGGGGGTTTATTATAGGCTTAAGTGGCATCAGTGAGCGCGTATGACTGCAAGCGACGTCAGCTTCTCAGCACAAATACATAGAACTCTGATATACTTCATGCTGTACAATGCAGACAAGAATAGCAACGAGCCACACTGAGGGACGACAGGGAAACAAATCCATAATAAGCCCAAAATGAGAAAGACAGCCATGAAGAGATCCGTGCAGACAAGCAGGCTGAGATGCATGAGGTGCCCTGCAGTGAAGGGAGTCTGCTGGCAGCTTCTTCTTTTGAGTGTCCGAGATAAAGTCGTCATTCATCGTGTCACATGTGGTCTGTCTGGCGGCGGGTTGACCTGTAACTGTGGTCGGAAACGGGTAATCGGGAGGGCACTCGGGTTTGAAGGGACCACAAGCCAGAGATCTGTGAGTCAGAAGCAGAGGTCTGCATGTAGAGAGAGATGGTTCTTCGGAGGGACATTTTACTCCAAATTAAAAAAAATGCAAAATAAATGTGTTCACAGTGGATTTGGTTTCAACAGTCTTTAAAAAACAAAACAAAGCAACAACAAAAAAACAGGCTTTAAAAGGTTCGTGTCCATGTATACAAAACATTTCTGCAGCTTTTTATGACATTGCCATTTCTTTTGGACAGAAGTCCCACTGAGACTTTGCGGCATTTAGGTCAGTCACCATGGGAAACGCGGTTTACACGCTGCACAAATATCAATTCATGGTTGTATGCACAACACATGCACTGCTTTTGTTCCCTGCCCTGTCTGTCCATCACATATGCATCACTCAGGGAGGTTCAGTAAATGCATATCAATCAAGCTTAATCACGTTTTCTTCATGGATACATTAAATAACAATGAATATATATATATATATATATATATATATATATATATATATATATATATATATATATATATATATATATATATATATATATATATATATATATAACCACTTCTGTGCATCCCAGCATCAGACTGTGCACCGTCACATGCAGTTCAGCTCGAGCTGCTCATTTTACCTCTGGCAAATTTCTGGCTCCTCAACGCTTTTCTTAGCAAAACAACTCAAGGAAAACTCAGGGCTAGCGTGAGTTTAGAGAAGCGTTTGTCAGTGTGGAAACCCTCACGACGCTCCAGCCGCCAGAGAGGCTGCACGATCCCAGAAACCCAAAGGTCATCCAGAATACCTAAAGTTTGCATGTTAGCAAGGCATACATCACTGAGACAGGTCCAAGAGGGGGGTTTAACCTTTTCGATTACACAGTAAGTGTGGCAGTGGGACAGATGTATCCCTTGGCAGCACACAGCTGGGGCCGTGCGAGGTAATAAAGACATTTTAGAGCAGTACGAAACCCTTACATTAAACTTATCTTGAACTACTGGGCGAGCTGAAGTGGTGATAGGATGTGATTAAAGTTAGGTGTTGCAATATGTGCAGCACATTAGCAGCAGCTCCGTGCAGCTCTGCCCGTCATCACTATCTCATACTCCGGTTCAGATTCCCTACAGATGTGTCAGATATTGCCTTTTCTTTTTTTTCTCCCTCTGTCGAACGTTTTCGTTCATGTTTCCCAAGAGCGGTCTGCGGCCGTTCATGTTATAAAAGCACTCTTTGCCAAGTGCAGGTGGCTGGATTAGCAGTTTCCGAAAGAGCTTGCAGCATTCGCATGTGATTTTTGGGCTGACGTCAACACGGTTGTTTATGTGAAACAAAGGAAACCTTGGATTTTATGCCCTCGTACATGGTGCTGAATCTACAACACTAATGTATTGAACATCTGATTTGGTATCAATAGGTGGTGCTAGAATAGAGCAAACACAGACGGGGACGGTCCCGAGTCTGAGACGTGCAGAACCTTGTTTCTGGCGGTACAATATTTCCCATTAAATTCATTTGCATTTTCTCTTTCTTATTACCGGTATATGATTTCCTTTTATAATACTTGAATTGAACCACTCCGACCACTGCAGCTGCAGAGCTACGTGCTCCCTCACCACCAGCAGCGATTCAACGCTGCTGGTACATGAAATGATGAAAAGCTGTTTGCAGATCAGTTCAGCATTGCCTTTCAATCCATTTTACCTGCAGGTGAATGGAAAAACCAAATCACAAAGCAGATTTTAAAGATGCGAAAAAGCAATTTGCCAGATTCAAAGAAAAGCCATTGCAGGGAATTGGTATAACTGAAAGTGAGCTTTTATAGAGGGTGTGGGAGCTCATTATTAAAATGCTATTAGAGTCATTGAAGCCTCTTTTCTGTTGTTTAATTATGTTTCTTAAACAAATTAAGTGTCCCTGAAAGGTTTCTGAACTTCCAGCAGATTTAAATCGTGTTAATCAGCAGAATTGATCGTTTATGCCCCTAAGTGGCCGTTAAAAGACACAATTAAGACTTTTAATGGGAAAGTAGTTCAGACCTTAGTTTTCAGTTTATTGTTATTTTAGCATTAGTTCAGTTGTATCTACCCTTCACTATCTTTCTCTCCCTTCTCTATTTATCTGTGTCATATTCACGTCTTTTCTCAAACATCAGTAGCTTCAATTCTCACTCTCCTCTGCCTCATTTCCTTGTTCTTTTCCTTTTCTGCCTTTTTCAAAGCAACTCTCACAAACCAGCCTGCCTTGACTTGTTTGATGTTGATGATTTTCTCCACCCCTGCCTTCTTCCCGCTTCATCTCCATCCTTTTATTTTCTCCTCCACAGTTAGTTGCACTCTCAGTCTCTTCCCTGTCCCGCACCCTCTCTCTCTCTCTCTCTCTCTCTCTCTCTCTTACATCCAGATCCTTTCACCTTCCCTCTCCCGTGTCTGGGGTGTTCGGGTCTCGGTGTCAGCGGCTGACGGCGTTCAGTTGCTCGGGGAGACACGCAGGAGGAGACGACTCTGACACATGGAGGCAGCTACCGCTTTGTTTTGTAAAGTTATAGAACTTAAAATAGGCTTTCAGTTTTCACTCCCTGAATTAAAACTGAATTTACAAGAAAAAAAAAAAAGAAAAACAATAATTGAAGTTTATCTTTGCTGTCTGCCAAACAGGTGTCGAGATTAACGCTCCAGAATTGGTTTTGCCCTTTTCCGCCTTTTTTTTCTCCCATAAACAGTGAGATTTAGAGTAACTCAGATGAAAAGATTGTTTTTTTCACATCAGCATATGGTACGTGACTACTGCTCGAGACAGACACACACCCTCAAATGCCAGAGTTAAAAACAAAAGGAAGAGTTATTTGCCTTTTTTTTTTATTAGACCGAAGAGATTAATGTAGTACATGTTAATTTAATCCATATTTTTGCCAGGACGTGATGATTTGTGAGCTAAGGTTGTTTTTTTTGGAGGCATAAGGTCATCTCAAGGTGGAGGTCCTCCTCTCGGGAATACTGAATATCAGTTTCATCACTCCCTGGAATTTTGTGAATCTTTGTGAGAGTTTTTCACATGTCATTACAGCTCAGGCGACATCAAAGAATAACCTTGCACTTTAAGTTTCTTTAAATGTGCAAATGTGCCCCCGTTTACTGGTAAATTAATTCAATTTAGTTATAAATCTTTACACTTCAACAGCACCTTAATTACACGTTTCAGTCATTATTTCTGCTCCAACGTGTTTATCGCAGCTTCATTCTGTGTGAAAAGTATTTTCTTCAGTTTATTCCTCACAGTTTGGTATAAAAACTGGCTTATTTTTATTTTTAAGGGGATGTTGCTTCCAGCTCTCTGTCCTGTTGACATTTCTCCTGTTCAGCTTTCCCTCTACAACGGTCCCATTTTGTTCGTACCTGCTCCAGACGTTAGACGTAAATTAATTGGAGTGTTCGAATAACCTTCTTGGGAGAATTTTAAAATGCTTTTCATTGTTGGAGCTGCCAGCGCTCTTGTTGGGGGCATATTTCCTGTCAATCAGCCCTGTGAAACAGCTCATTATGGTCTCCTCGCATTCTTTTTCGATGTTTACGCTTCTGCAGGGATTCTTTTAGAAATGCAGATCTCGAGGTGGCACATATCTTTTCTCATCTAGTATAGAAAAGCAATTCCATTAATAAAAAGATTTCATTAAATGATCTTGAGGCATTCTTTACCACAGATAAAATAGCTTTGTCTCATATCTGTGAAACTGCTGAATCACCATCCTCCTACCTACTGTATTTAATTGATCTATTTATTTGCAGGAGGTTGCACCTTAAAAGGACTTGGAAAACTAGCCTTTAAACTGACTTTGCAATTCTTCTCGAACTTTTCTTGAGAAGGAGACACAAGACCTTGCTTCTTTCTTTTCTTTTTCTGTTTAGTTCTTGACAAACTCGAGGAAACATCGGATCAGCCGGGGGGGCGGGGTTATCAGCCGGTCTGTGTGTGCCCAGGAGCTTAGGAAATTAGGAAACATTGATGCTGACTGATCACGGCACAGCACATGTGAGTGAGTGGAATGAGCTCTTAACCCACGGGAAGTGTTCTGCACGTATGTACCACCTTTTAAACCATGTCTAGGTTCTATATGTGTATATATATGCATCATAGGCGTATATATCATATGTTCACAGGCTGGGGATCGATCCACAACCACTCTGCCCACTGACATGAGATAGCAAACCATTTATGAAAAATACACAGTCCATCTGTTAGTGGTAGTCATCAAATATCATAAAATAAAACTCTTGCTTTTGTCTTATTATTTGGGTCGAGGCACTCGGTCATTTTGGGGAACGTCGACATCTGTATGGAGTTTTTAGGTTAAGATCGGTCTGATAATTCTGGGCAAAAATGACCAATTTCACGGACAGTTTGAGTCATTTTTTTCTTGGACCCGTGTGCCTTTTTTGTGGTTATTTTTATGGGTTTTTTTTGTTGCTTTTTTAATCAGAAAAAAAATAAATAGAACATACAGATGTGGATGGTTTTGTTGGTATCCGTTCATAAAAGAAATAAAAACCCACAATGGTCGCTGGAATAACTTCAAACTGACAAAACGATGTCAAGTAATAATTTACTGAACACTGACTCGTGAAACTCAGACAATGCGTTGAACCCGTTCTGCAACAGAACCTTTCAGAGGAAGAAAAAACCTAACAAAACTGTCAAGGTCAAGTTAATCGGTGTTGCTTGTAAAAGCTTGTTAAAGCAAAAGCCTGTCCTTTAATTGGTATCAAAGGTGTCTCCAGTCTTCAGTCAGTTTGAGGGATCAGAAGCAAATCATGAAAAAAAAAAAAAAACATAAACTCAAAGCTTCTGAGAGAATCTCCCCTGGACAGATAAAACAAACCGCAGTTTTTTGGCCAACATTTGTGAGACACAGAGGAGGGTCAGTCATGCTCTGGAGCTGCTTTGCTGCGTCTGCTGGAGGGTGCGTCGAATACGAGCCGGTCCAATGAAATCAAGACGGTCTGGAGAGAAATTTGCTGCCTGGTGTCACAAAGCTCGGCCTCAGTTACAGACCACGGGTCCTCCAACTGGACCACGATCCAAAACACACAAGTATAAAAACATCTGAGAATGATTTAAGAACAAAAACGTTGAACTATTCGGAAGTCTTCTTCTGAGTCTTGATCGAAATCTTATTGCACCTCTGTGGAAAGAGCTGAAACATGCAGTCTGGAGAAGAGACATCTGGAGCAAAATACTTACTATTATTATACATTTGCTTTATGATTTTGTGGCAGCAAATGCGTCCACACGTGTGTGTTTATAAGTTTCTTTCTCTCCTTGAACTGTCTATTGGAAACTGATTATAGATTACGTGTTCACTCAGAATAGGTTTTGGTGACTAAAGGTCCAAACCAGTGGACCAAGAGGCCACATTATCATAGAAAAAGGATGACTCACATGGAGGACGACTCAGAAGTAGGAATGGGTGATATTTTACCGTTCTCGATAAAGATAGATAAGAATTTGTCATCTCACGGTAAAAACGATAAATTCCCGTTGATGACGTTTTTGTGTAAATCTGATTTATGGTTCTGCGTTAAATCCATGCACAACGTACGGGAAGGAAGGAAGGAAGGAAGGAAGGAAGGAAGGAAGGAAGGAAGGAAGGAAGGAAGGAAGGAAGGAAGGAAGGAAGGAAGGAAGGGAGGAAGGAAGGAAGGAAGGAGAGAGCAGGAGGAAGGGAGAAAGGGAAAAAGAAGGAAGGAAAGGGAGGAAGGAAGGAAGGAAGGAAGGAAGGAAGGAAGGAAGGAAAGGGGAGAAGGAAGGAAGGAAGGAAAGGGGAGAAGGGAGGGAAAAAAGAAGGAAGGAAGGAAGGAAAGGGGAGAAGGAAGGGAGGGAGGGAGGGGGGAAGGAAGGAAGGAAGGAAGGAAGGAAGGAAGGAAGGAAGGAAGGAAGGAAGGAAGGAAGGAAGGAAAGGGGAGAAGGAAGGAAGGAAGGAAGGAAAGGGGAGAAGGAAGGGAGGGAGGGAGGGAGGGAGGAAGGAAGGAAGGAAGGAAGGAAGGAAGGAAGGAAGGAAGGAAGGAAAGGGGAGAAGGGAGGGAAAAAAGAAGGAAGGAAGGAAAGGGGAGAAGGGAGGGAGGAAGGAAGGAAGGAAGGAAGGAAGGAAGGAAGGAAGGAAGGAAGGAAGGAAGGAAGGAAGGAAGGAAGGAAGGAAGGAAATGAGCCTGAAAGAAAGAAAGAAAGAAAGAAAGAAAGAAAGAAAGAAAGAAAGAAAGAAAGAAAGAAAGAAAGAAAGAAAGAAAGAAAGAAAGAAAGAAAGAAAGAAAGAAAGAAAGAAAGAAAGAAGGATAAATTCCCGTTGATGATGTTTTTGTGTAACAAACATGGTGGATGTGAGAGCGAGATAGATTTATAGTTAAAAAGATGGAGTTGATGGAGCCCATCCCTACTCAGAAGCCATTTTTACTGAGGAACACGACCAACAGAAATATGAGTTACATGTTAGTCTGTTGTGGTTTCAGTGTTGAAGTCCGTCTCTACCTGTTTAGTTTTGCTGTAATTGAAGTTTATTTCTTCAAACCATCCAGCTGTCTGTCTTTTTTCCCTCCTCGCAGAGGGCCGGCTGTAAAATGCCATCGACCACCTACTAAGGTTTTTAGTGACTGATCGATGTCGTCCACACAAAGCCATAGTACACACTCTGGAGGTTGTGACCGTGTTTGTTTCTCCCTTGTTTGGGACATTGTGCTTATTTTAGGTCTCTGTTTTGATCTGATGGCGCAGATCTGAAGCTGAATGCGACCTTGTGACGGTTTGAAAGCAGGACGCTGTCATTGTTTATTCCTGGGCCATTTTTCAGCACTCGAGGATTACCGCACAAACATACTCTCTGCATCAATTTTGTTCAACTTCAAACACTGCCTTTTTTTTCTCCATCCTCGGCTTTGATGCCTATGATCTTAGGCAGCATCACACACTTGTGTCCTCTCCATCCTCTTCATCTTTCTTGGTGCTTGTACAGGATCCGGGCAGACTCTCAGGCTTTAGGGACTCGTGCAAAGCGAAAGTGATTTGCAGCATAATGACTCTGTTCTCCAAAACCTCTCAACATTTTACTCTCCTCTTTGTCATGGGCTTATATCTATTGTCTCTGCTTTTTCATTCCGTACGACTGTGGCCCACCCTTGTCATGCTGAGTGGTGTTGTCATGTTTGCTTGTTTTCCCTTCCCTCCTCTCTTCTTTCTCCATTGGTTTCCTCCTCGTTTCATTTGCTTTTATTTTGAGCTGAAGGTCTCGTCATTAAGGTCTGCTGGAGAGTTCGTGCTTCTTATTTAGTCGTCGCTCCGACTGTTATTTGTACTTGGCGCAGCACTCGGCGCCGCCACAGCATGAACAAATGACGTTAGTGCTGCGGTTTACGCGGGAACGCATGGGGTGCATTAGACCGCAGCGGTGTAACACAGACCGACAACTACGTTGTGCCGGATCGTGGAGTAAGAGGGTTGTCATTGTGTTTCCGTTCACATGTTTAAGGGTGGGTTTGACATCAAGGTAATGTTATAAATAACCTCCAGTACATCCAGCCCCCGGCTTAGTCACGGAAATACTTCTAGATGCCAGAATTTCTGGAACTTGTGCTGCATAATTAATCTGACGAGGAGTAATAAAATAAGGAAGGATTAATTTTGTGAAGAGTGACGTTTTAATGCTGTGCAACAAATGTTGTCGTAGTGCAACAGCATCCTGGAGAATCAGATTTATGCTCAGTTGATTAAAAGGCCAAATAAACGACATTGTTACAGGATGCACTGCAGTAGCACAGCATTTGTGGATTAATTCAGCCAAAAGGCCCACACCCCAGAGGTCAGAGAGTTACGGGCCTTGCTAGCGCACCACAAGGGCCTGGACTCCAGGTGCATTGTGGGAGGATGCACATTTATCTGATTAAGATGGAGCGAACTCTTAGTCGACCTGTTAGTTTATCGCGGTTCATTTGAATTCATCAGAGCGCTGACCTTCAGCGTCTTCAGTGTCTTCAGCTTCTCCCAGCATTTCAGAGCAGAGATCGCTGGACATGTTCTTATCATTTTCAAATTAGTACTTTAATCTTTCATGTTTGGAAAACTGGTTAATAAGAAATTTTTCTGTGATGTGACAAATTTTAAATGTATAGTGGATGATGTGAGATTTCCTTAGCTTCATTATTGTCCTTTTCACAGATAAAAGTTTTTTTTAAATTTGACTCAAAGACGCTGAACAAAGTGATAAAGAAGGTTGGCTGTGTGCTGGGGACTGTGCTGGAGCTCCTGCAGCTGAATGTGGCAAGAAGAATATGGCTCAACCTTTTCAATATGAAAGAAAATGCTTCAGACGCTCTACACCTCACGCTGATGAAGTGTCTTCAGCTCTGCAGACGAAAGGACCAGAAATAAGAGTCAATCCTGAAATAGCGTTAAATTTGTTGTAACTTCGCTTTGGTCAGTAAAATAAAGTGCAAAAATCTTGTTTCTCTTTGAGATCTTGGAATAGTATCCCATTCAGTTGGACTTAATTCACTCGGGCAACCTTCAAAATAACTTTTTTTTTCAGAAGTGTAGCAGGACTGGATGGAGAAAAAACAATAAAAGATCTGCGTCCTCATAGTTTGCTGTGCATCCGCATATTTGTGCAAATTCCGATGCCAGTTGTCTTCATTTCTTTTATTTTTTTCTGACATATTATTTTATTGACCAATAGAAGATTATAATTCTTTTGAAAAATGTATTTTTTTTATTATTTTGTGGTTCAATGGTAAAAGCATATCAAACATTTCATGGAAGTAAAATGATAAAAAGAATCTGTAGTCTGCTTTAATGTAATCAAGCGCTGGCAAAATGTATTTTCTTAGATTTTTTTCTCTATGTAAACCTATGACCTTCAGATTAGTTCATATATTAAAGGTCAAGTAAGTGATTTCTGGATGACATCATCTCTGTTGATATTTGAACAAAATCAACAATAACATTTGAGTGTATTTATTCTGTTGTTCACTACCCGTATGTACTGAGTTTCAGGTAATACAGCACAAAACATTTTAAAACAATGCTTCAACAAAAGCACTCCTACATAACCTTTCAGTCGCACAAAATGTTATAAATAAAAAAGTTACATGTAGAATTCAATCATGGCATCAATTGACTGATTTAATAATGAATAAGTGAGTTAAGCACCATTGAAAGCTATGTTTCTTACACGTGCATTCACGATATAACGTGCACCACTTTGTCTCTACAATCAAATACCAGTCAACCTACTGGAGGCAAAGTGGGTTCAATGTCTTGCCTAAGGACACAGTAACACGTGGCAGGGCTGGGGATCTTGTGCTTGAAGAGTAACGTGCACACGGCACGTCGAGTAACCCTCGAAAAACAAAGGAAACAAAGAGACATCTTTCATATCCAGACTTTCTTTGTGTTTTGTAAACACCATGCACGTCCGCGTGCACTGCATGATAACCATAGTATGTTTTGAAATTTTAAAATGGTTTTGGAATTTTAATGATATATTTCTAAAAATTATGCTGAATAAAGTCACTCATGTTTTTTGTTTTTTTTGGGGGGGGGGGGTTACAGAATCCCATATGAGGAAAAAAGTGTAACACCTGGTAAATATTCTGTTTCTACACTTATTTAGGTTCTGAAATACACACAGATAAAGGCATAACATTTAGGAAAAACAATTCTTTAGTGTATAAAAAAATCGTTTTTAAATCACAGATTCTGTAGTTATGAGTGCAAGAGGAGAGGACTAAGAATTGAATACTCACACAACCAATGGAAATTGTAATTTACTGCTCGTAATAAGGCTTTCACATAAATGTAAAGATTTCATCTAAAGACCCAATTTCACCGAGTTAATTACTAATAAGTGCAGTATACAGTGAGTCAATCCATCTCATTGAACTGCTGTGAAGATTCTGAAGGTTAAACACTTTTTATCAGCACATCTTCATGCACAAACTTCATTTTGACGTTTAGGGGAGTCTCTTAATGGGTCATTACGAGGCGGACTGTAATAGCAGCGGCGCAGGACACCAGGCTCATCGTTCATCCACTGATTAGTTAATTGTGGGGCAATTTGCGGTGTACTTTGCTGGCCGTGCACTTCTAGGGCTGGAAATGGTTGCCATCGAAGTGGCAGAGATAATGGTGATGACAAGAGACACATCAGAAAATGGGAAACAGAGAGAGCTTCACCTCTGTAGATGGACGCAAGGTTTTGTGTGTTTATGGATGTGTGTGTGATGCAGGTGGGGTGGCGTGAAGCCAGCAGCGCAGATTTCCTCAGTATCCATCGCGCATCTCACAAAAGAATGCTTTCGACCTCAGCAGATAATGAACTTGCATTGTCACGTTGCCTTCTGAGTGTATGCAAACACATGCAAATGAAGCCAAAAGAAGGAGAACTCTGAAGCAGATCTGCTTTTAATTCATTTCAAAGTCCTCAAAAGATAACTCGAAGACATAATAATGAAACTGAGGTCCAAATTATTAACTAATTAAGATACCTTTAGTGCAGTGACTTGAGTCTGTCCCAGCAGAGGTTTCAGTGTGCTCAGTTTGAGCTGGATGACAATGAGTTTAACGGATCTCCTTATGTCCTTCACTTTGAACGAACAAGACTTTTATCTCTAATTATTTTTGTGCTTGATACCGCAGATGTCACACAAGATATGTAGCCATGACGACAACTTGTTGGCATCCTTATTCAAATCTGGAGATACAAAGCTTTTTAAGTGCACAACTAATCTCAGCCACTGATGTGTGATGTCATGAAAGCAGATAATCAAGTGAGTGTAACTATCAAGAGATGAAATATGTTGGTATGGCAACTTGTGTTTTGAATTACAATTACGTGTCTGGAACCAGAAGCAGGTTAAAAATTCAGAGCATTATTACGACTTAATTAGTCAGCTTCAAGGTAAAGGAGTGAGCAGAATGCTACAGATGCAGAAAGAGATGCATACTTTTAGTCAATGAATAGATAAAATGTCTCAGTCAAAAGAGAGAATGTTAAAGATTTTATTTTAATCACACTGATTTGTACTTACACCTGTACCTTCAAATAGTGGAAATAAAGTTCAGACTCTTGCAGCCACCAGTACTTTACAAAAGGTTTTGGAGTGAGGAGGAAGATTGCTTCATTCCTATTTTCAATGATGTCATTAGATCTACTATTCAGGAACAATAAAAATAATCTTGGCTATGTCTATAAATGATTTAGGAACCTCAGCAAAGGTTTGGTTTCATCCCAAGCAGTACCTCCCACGCAGCAGTTCACAAGCCTGTCATTGTCTTCCTTATTATAATCAAGGAGATCTTTAAATATAACTATAAAATTGCTTTTGATTGTTCTTGTGTTGATTAATTCTCCTCCCTCGGAATATGTTAATGAAATAGTTTTAATTAGGGTAGGTATTCATGTGTGATTGTGTTTCATGCAGAGGTCATGGTATAAAAAAGGTACTAGAGACCTCATCATTTACTGAGGCGGGAGAATGTGTTACACTATTCTACCTCTTTGTGACTCAAGTAGTGCAGCGAGGCGATATTTCAGTCAAAGGTTAGCATCTTTCTTTGCATCTTTGGCATCTTTCTGGTCATTCTTTGTGCATGAGGAACAGTATCCAGCACTTTCGTAACAGCTGGCATAAACAGAAGAATTGACTATGCTCCATAATACAGTAATAAAAATACAACATTTGTTTGTGATAACATCACATGAATAAAAACATTTTCCATCATGATGACTTTCTAAGTTGAAGTGCTTTTTTTTGTTCCCCTCTTTGTGTTCTTGGTGTTTGTGATACTCGACATTTCATAATTACATTTTCAGGAAGCAGACGTCCAGGGGCCGGGGGCTCAATTATTCAGCGCTGAATCAAACAGCGGTCCAGGTTCTGGAACAAAATCTGGCCTGTGCGTGACCACAGCTGCTGCACGCAAGGCCTGACATGTACTGTACTGCGAAAAATAAGCATAAAATAAGATTCAAATGCAAAAGCAATTACTAAAAAAAAAAAAAGGAAAAAAAAAAAAGGATTCAGTTTGTATATCTTTGTTCCCACATTTTGTCTGGAAGATGCTACTAGTTTGAGGCACCCTAGATCCATAGGTTTTCTGAAAAGTGCGTTTGAAGCCTGTTTTTTCCTCGTACTTCACAGTGCCATGCTGCAAGTAGGCGCTGGGTCCCCCTGTCACTTGACCAGCTGCTGGCAATGCTGTATATTAGGCTGCCTGGTATACTGTTCATGCCGCTTCTACTTAAAAGGGTTCTGATATGATCCGCCAGCGCCTCCAGCTAATCCACGCTAGTGGAGCTGTGAGGTTGCCGTCAAACATTGGCAACACTACTGCCTGTTTCAAATGCTGTTTAGTGGCAAATTTAGAAGTGACCATTGTGTTCAACCAGTCTTTGATTAACACAAGCTGTCTGCTGTTTAGTTAAGCGTCATGCCAACCCACAACCAGCCATGGCAGTCTGTTAGTGAAATAAACTACACTACACAATGTATTGCCTTAAAATATGAATAATTATGATTATGCTCTGTTAGGTCTTTACCTAACAGAGCATAATCATGTGAACGTTAGCAGTTACCAGCTGATAATGTTGTGGGGCCAAATATTGCTGAGAGTGATGTTGAGTAAATTTAGATTCTGATATGTCGGCTTGCATAAATGCTTATAATAATATAATAATAATAATAATAATAATAATATTCTGTATAGTATTATTAGCTAATCTCTTATTGAAAATGTATCTGTGGTCCATCCATCCTTGGGTAATAGATTAGGTACACCCTGAGATTAGGTACACCCTGAACAGATCACAAAGGCTCTCACAGGGTAACAAAGACAAACAACTCAGTCATCAACCAACCCCACTTAAAGTATTGGAGAATATCTGCAGAGTCACAGCGAGAATATGCAAACTCCATACAGAAAAAATCCAGCTGAGATTCAAACCAGGAATACTGTTTTGAGCCACACAAACAAGCTTTAATAGGATTAATAACAGCTGGAGTCGCAGCTTTGCAGTTACGGCATTACAGTTAATCCATTTAGAGCATAAATCCAAAGCAATTTTACACAAAGTGCTTGGCAGAAAATAGATTCATTGTTTGTTTCAAGGGTCTTAAAGTCTTGAGGTACATAGCTTTGATAATATCCAACATATAAGAATAAATTAATTGAAAAAGAAAATCTTTATCTGCCTGGTATTCCAGTGGTCTAAAACAAAAGGTTGATGGCATATATGAGGCTATTTTTGCTCAGAGAAATCTAAATAGAAGAAAAGAGTCTGAACAGAAATCAGATTCTACATTCATTTTTAAATCTGCTGTGCTTGAGTGCATCTCTGTAAAGTGCACAGCAATCCAAGGCGAGAGAGAACTTGTTCTCAAGGGGAAGCTGTACTACACAGAGGAGCCGCCCATCTCCTTCAATGATAGAGAGCTCAGATGGCAGCAGGTCAACGACTTTATCCGAAAGACGAGGGGAAGATCTCCACTGGGGCGGAAAGGGATTCCGAGTCTATAAGAATTGTGAAAGACTGAGGAGACGTCTTTGGAGGCCACTGAAGTTTGCTCAGCGGTGTTTCAACCCGAAGAAGGAGGACTCATCCAGCATCAAAGACTTCCGCACAATCTTGCTGTTGAATGTGGAGGGGGAGGTGTGCTTTGGAAGCCTAGCAAGGAGGCTGACTCACTTCTTCATTAACAGGTACAGGGATACTGCTGTACAAAAAAGTACCAGGAATCCCCGGCTGTATTGAACACAACAGCATCATCTCCAAGATTATTGAGGATGCAAAGAAGAACCAGGGAGACCTAGCAGTCCTGTGACCTAACCAAAGCTTACGGCACAATACCGCACAAGTTAGTTGACCACAAACGCTACCACATTCCCCAGAAGTTACAACTGCTGCTCTTGAGATACCTTAAGGCAAGCAATTTAAGATGTGCTTCACCTTTGGCAACTTCACTACAATCAGGGAGTTGGAAATGCGATCGGATGTACATCTCTGTGATTCTCTTTGCAGCTGTAATGAACTTTCTGGTCAAGTTAGTGGAGAAGTCGAGACAGGGAGCGGTACTCTCGAGTAGCATCCAACAGGCCCCAGTCAGGGCCTTTATGGACAATTTGTCAATCACAGCAAGGTCAGTCCCGGAGGGAAAACCTGGTAGAGCTCACTAAGGTACTTAAAATGGAGTTCAAATGATCAAAATCCAGAAGCCTGGTCCTGAAACGATGCCACATCCAAGATCGCTTGTGGTTTAAGATGGGCAAAGATATGATCCTAACAGTCACTGAGGAGCTTGTATAGAGCCTTGGGCAGTTGTACAGACCCAACCTAAATGACAAAGCAAGCATGAAGGAGATGCTTTACCAAGAAGAGTAGCCCTGGAGAGGAGTGACCTGCCAGGCAAGTACAAGGCCTGGGGTTACCAACACGGCATCCTTTCAACACTCCTGTAGCCAATGCTTGTGAAAACAGTGGAAAGCTTTGGAAAGGAAAATCAACAACACACCATGGACTCTCTGGGGACTCTCTGTCCCAAAGAATTATGGCTCTATTGGTCTCTACAGCACTGGGAGTAAGGTGCAGCTGCCAAACAGATCAGTAGTGGAAGAGTTTTAGACAGCCAAAATCCACTTAGTCATGATTTTGTGAAACCAGTGAAGCTCTAAGGGAAGCAGAGGAGTGCTTACAACATGCAGACATCGTGAGCATGGTGACTCAGGGGAGGATGGGCCTGGGAGTCATTAATCATCAGCAAGTTGGAAGGAGTCAAAGGCAAAGGACTGGAGAGGGATGTGCTGAAGGAGATTCAGGCAGGTGAGGAAAAGGACCAACACGCTAGAGCAGTGGCCATGAAGCAGCAGGGCAGCTGGACCCGGTGGGACAGTGTCTAGAGACATCTAACATATGGAGGGGCATCAGATAAAGTTCCTCCTAAGCTCCATCTATGATGTACTCCCAGTACCAACAAACCTCCAATGATGGAGCTTGACAGAGGATCCCTCCTGTGTGCAGTGCAAGAGACCAGCAAACCTGGAACCGGTTCTGTCATCCTGTCGTGCAAGCTTGACTGAGGGAAGGTTCAGGAGGTGCCATGATCAGGCGCTGCCGCAACTTGCTGTTGGACCAGGAAGGAGAGGAAGTGAAAAGGAACAAAGGCCCAAGACAAAAGCCCAGCTTTCTCATGCCTGGTATGGAAAAGGACTGGGAAATGAGAGTTGACCTTGGAGGGCAATTCAAATTTCCAGAGGAGATTGTCAACACCAGCCTCCAACCAGACAGTGTACTGCGGCCTCAGGCAACAAAGCACGTGGCCCTATTAGAGTTGACAGTACACTGGGAGGAAAGAATTGAGGAGGCACATGAGTGCACGTTGGGGAAATATCAGTCTCTCATCTTTAAGAGCCATCGGAAAGGGTGGAGCGCATGGAATCTACCAGTGGAGGTTGGTTGCAGAAGCTTTTCCGGACAGTCAGTCTGGAGAGCTGTGAGATTGCTCGGGGTCAGAGGTGCAACCCATAAGAACCTGCTGAATGACAAAGCAGGCAGAGACGGCATCCAGGTGGCTGTGGCTAAAGAGAAATGAGCAGTGGCTGAACAAGGCTATCAGAGAAGGGGGTAAGAGCTGAATGGGGAAGACGTGAAGGGGCTGAGGAAGCAATCTCAGGATGCTGGTTCTGCTGTCAAGCCTCATTGCGGTGTTGTGGGCTAGTTGACAAAACACCGGTAAAATGATGGATGCCCCCTTCGAAAACTCAGTGACATCTGATTCCCACAGCCCCATCCAACAGCTGAATGGAATGACTTCTGTGCCAGCTACCTCACACAAAGAGGGGTGTGATATTTATTGTTTTAAAGACATCCTAAATCTGCTGTGCTTAAGTAGTGCCAAAGTGGATGATATAAATTATGTCTGATAGAAAACAATTTTTCGTAAAGAAGTTCATGATGTTATCACAACATCAAAATGAACGAATATATGGCTCAGTGGAGCTGTGACTGTCAGCTTGGCTATAGTGATGAAATGAAACGTGGGGTGTTCTTGTTCTCCATAAATGATGAATAAGATGTCTGTTCTAAAGTTGTTTTTATTGCACATCTTTCCAGACTTATTGAAATTCCTCCAATAGTGGAACACTGCTTCCTTTCCAGCTGTCTTTAAGTCTATTTTAAAGTTTGCTGCTGTAAATTAAACCAGGAGAGATTCCTCTGGCTGTCATCTTTTAAGAGGGATAATATTTTTGCATTAATTGTGACGATGTAATAACACATCAGTGAAACCAAACTGCAAATCAACTGTGAGTTCATGTCCTCATTGTTACAGAAGTTGTAAAAATATACAGATTAAATTATATTTTGCATTTGTTCAGATGCTCATGTTTTTAACAATGTAAATATTTCTATGGTACAAACTGTACATGTATTAAAAGACTTCAGTCTCTAAGGTATAAGACATTTCACTCACAAAACATTAATTCGCAAATGTGCTCATTTCACGGTGTTCATGTGAGTGTTAAATGAGTTAAAAGCTGGTCATGAATTTTGCAGAGCATGACACATGTGCACAGAAAGAGAGAGCAAAATCTCTCAGTCAAGCCCCCTCAGAGCCTGAAGAAGAAAATATATGATAGCATTGATCATGCCATCTTCTCCCATCTAAATGCTGGTTATGTGTCATTTAAAATCATTAGCGTTTATCCTTTGCAGAGATTTTGCAAAAAGGCCCATTGCATCTCAGTTCCCTGCAGGCATGAGTGCTGCAATTAGCTTTTACTCTGTGAGTAAGCTGAAGTGAATTCACATTCAGTTGACCATTTAATTACTCTCAACCTGTTTTACATGCTCATAGATGATCTTGTTTATAGAGGACCAAAACTGACGTAATTAAAAATAAAAGCAGAATTATATATATTTTGTTTTTCTTTTTCTTTATACATGCATTCCTTGTTTTTACAATCCCTCGTCTCCTCTTTTTACTTTACCTTATGCATTTCTGCTTTTCTGCCTCATGCATATTACACAATCAGCTCTCATTGAAGACTGAATATTGTCTAATGGGTGAATAAAATAATCTATTAATGTTATGTGGTGTAGGGGTGGTCAAAGGGACGTTATAAAACAAACTTATATTAAATATAAATCTGGACATTATTATTACTAGTTTTAGTCTTTATAGGTTGCGCAATAGTTTTAATTATGGCCCGATCCTGCTGTTGTTTGAAGTCTTGCTGGAACAAGCAGGGACTGCCGTCCCCTCTCAGCATTGGAAGAAATGTCAGTTTACGTTTGCTGTGTCAGTTTCAACAGCAATATTTCTGCTAACCTTATTTTTCACTGCTGCCACCTGGTCTGATTTATTATTGAGAATGTTTGTTCCATTTACTAACTGTACATCCCGGGACTATTAGTCGCTCCTAAAAGGGCCCCATCATTTTCCATTTAAATAAGCCCTTACTTTCTGATGCTCCTTAAACTGTCTTGTTTGAGCTCATGATTCAATACAGCATTTAGTTGGATTTCTGCCCCTGAGGATTCTGGTCATTTCCTCTGGGATCCATTCTCTGTTTGATTGTCATGCTTTATCCACAAGGGGCTCATCTTTCACCTTTGATATGTAGCGCTCATTCGCTCCTAATTCTTCTACAAGATGATCTGTGTGGCCATGTTGTACCTGTTTTCCAGTGAATTTCCAGCTCAGGATTCTAGTTTACTCCATTTCACATCTTCGGTGTGGTACCTTGGAGTAAAAATGTTACAGTTTGACCTTTTTTGAATCAGCATTCAGCTTGCAAAGCCTTTTACCGCTTAACCCGTGAGGACCCATGGTAATATGGGTGCCGCACTGCCGTTAAATGTCCCGGAAAGTTCCTGACACATTTTTTCATCAGGTAGAAATGGGTCTGGGTTCACATGGGTTGATGCCTGATGTATCTGATAAGACCTCTGTACCACTCTGATAATTCAAAAAACAGAACACACAAAAAAACTGTTTTATGCAGTAAAACAATTCTAAAAAAGAAATAACATATATAGAAATATAGAATCATCCAATATATTTATGAAGATACCAAAAAATATTAATTTCATCATACATAAAAAAAGAAAAATCATTTGTCAGTCATTAAGAGGTTAAAATCAGCAACAGGAAGAGGAAAATAAATGATAAGGGACATCAAGATAGCTTCCGTCCGCTTTGATGGAAATGTAATTTCTCTTTTACATTTTAGAAAAGAATCTTCATATTATAATATCGATCTAATGCCTAGGCTAAATGGGAAAGTATAGCTATCAGCTTTTAACACTTGAACGATGAGCTTTGATGTGTTTAAAGTCATGAAAGTTCAGTTCATATCTATTCATATAGCATCCATTACAAATCAAACTGTCTAAGCACTTTTTTAGAGACCCAGACCATGAGCTTTGAACAATTAATAAAGAAACAATGGCAGGTAAAAACTTCCAGAGCGGAAGAAAAGGCTTCAAGCCAAACAGCAGAGAGGAAAGACAGTGAGCAGGACCTGTCCTTTAAAAGCTTAGTAATTGATTGTATATCAAGTTTTAATGTAAAACTGATAACGCACATTTGTTTTATAAGTAACTAATTCTTAGAGGTGCAGCTTCTGTCTCCCATCTCTCCAAAACAATCCTGACATAATTACAGTTTATTATATTATGGTTCACTTGCACGTTGCTTTATCTTTGAATGAAGCAAGATACAAGCTCTACTTCAGTATAACATGGGAAATAAATTGTAAATAAAGTGTTGGACTTAGGGAGTAAGTTTGGGTTAGTGTCCAGCTAAGCACAACTCGTAATAAATCAGAGATCGCCCACATTGTTACATTATGTTCTGCAGCCTCTTTACTCCCATTTTTAGTCCTCGTCTTGTATAAAATCTGCAGGAGGTGTTTAACAGACACAAAGACATGAGAATGCCATTGTTTATTTTTACTTTGGTTAAAAAAAAAAAAAAGAAGAAGCATATAAATGTGTTTTCAAACTTTAATTCCAATGAAGGAATCGCAGATTCTTTATTTTTGCTCTGTGACGCGAAACGCAGCAAAGGTCAACCCATCGTCTGCTCTGCGCAGTCTCATTTTAGGATATAAGACAAACAGTTGTCACCGGTTTGGGTGACAGATGAGATATTTGCTCAGTGGAAATTCAGGAGGAAATGAAAAGGCTGCAGAAAGGAAAAGGCTGCCAAATGAAAGGTCTCTGATCCCCTCAAAATACCCCCTATTCAGTGGGAGGTGTGCATAAGCACCTGCAGCTGTCCACGCTAAAGGCTTGCCGTATGAAGTGACACTTAATCTTATCGGGGGGGGGGGGGGGGGGGGGGGGGGGGGGGGTAATAGGTTGTTGTGATTATCACAGAGGGAGCAGCTCATTCGTCAGAATAAATCTTGCAATAATTCAATAAGCAAAGCTGAGTGATCTCTGTTCTCATTAGAAATCCTGGGGTAATTATTGATTAAAACACAGGTAGATTTATCATAACTGAGTGTAATAATAACGAGGACAAGGAGGAACTCTCTATAAAAGTACCTGTGCTGTTTCACAGGGATGCCCGACAGGCTCAGGTTTCCACATGCAAATGGAGAGGGAATTATTCCTGTAAATACAAAGTCTCCAGTAATTAAATCGTGCAGAATCCCTGCTAGTTGAAAATTTGGCAGAAAATTTAACGCTACCACGGTTTTGCTCCAGAACCCGTTAGATAGCGTTGGCATAAAACCAGCCCTCAAAATGATGAATGAATAAAATCACCAACTCAGCTCCGAGCCTTGGAATGTATTGACTTTTTTGCAAATTAATCACCTGCATGCAAATCAGCTAAGGCTTTGAGAGGAGCAATCACGCCAGCGTTGTTCTTTCCGGAGCCAATCATGACTGACAGTGTTTATTATCTGATTGTTACCTTCTTCAGTCATTTTCATTTTTTGACTCAGAAGTTTGCTTCTTCAGTATCAAAGCTGACAAATGCAGCGGTTTCGCTAAAAACATGCTTTTCGTAGAGAGTTTCATGCTTTTCTTTGGAAGAGTGATTATTTATAAACCTGAAATAATGAGAAATCTCTAATAAACTATAGAAACAATAATCTTGCTTTAATTAAATAAGCCGTTATTCCACACAACTATTAGAGATTTGCCAGAGAATTTAAAGTTCACGTTTGCATGAGGCAAACAATTTATTACCCACCTGGAGGGACAGGGATGCAGGTCAGGATGCAGTAAGTGTGCTATAGCTGGGTTTCATTTAAAACACGCTGAGGATGTACAACGTAGTAGCCATGTTGGATACAAACCTTTTAAAATCATATCCATGACTTTAAAATGACCCTATCCATTGAGTTGAGTATTTCTCCTGTTTTAGTAACACCCCAACATTGCCACGCTGGTACAAATTAATGAATACATGTGGAAGAGTAAGCTCCGTTTTTGCATCAATCAGATGAAATCGCACATTTTTACTTGATCGCCTCCTGGTGTAGTTCTATTGTCAATCTAGACTTTTGAATGTTTTGGTACTCCACACATACATGTGCACTCACGGCATACATGCCTCGTATCAGATGATAATGTCACCAGCATTTGGGGGGAAACCGTTTATAAGGGTAAAGGAATTTTCTTCAAGAGTCAGTCTAAGAAAGTCTAAAGTCTAAAAAAAAATTAAAAAAAAAATTAACTGGGTTTGTATGTATATATATATATATATATATATATATATATATATATATATATATATATATATATATATATATATATATATATATATATATATATATATATATGTATGTGTATGCGTATGTATGCGTATATATGTATATATATATTAAATATAGTAATAATGCACATATATATTCCTTTGGTTTTTACCGGCATGGTATCAATCATTAATATGTGTGCAGACAAGGTAAAAAAAAAAAGAATCAGTCTAAGAAGTCTAGGGAGGGAGATGCTCTTATGAGTCCCTTCAACCTGACTAGAAAACATGAAACAACATATATTTACACATAATCTATTCTTCTATTGCTGAAAAGAAGTCCATGCCCTTCAGAGGAAGAATAAAAGAGTTGGAGTAAACTCTCGAGGAGCAGGGAATTAAACTGCGAAAGGTCTGTGGTGAAAATACACCCAAAGTGGGTTTGTTTCCTCTGGTATCAATGTTTCCCTTATTAATCTGCTCTCATATTACTTTGCCTCTCTCATTTAATTTATCTCTGGTCGAGCAGCGGAAGTGTGTGGGATGTCATGGCATTAGAGATCAGGTATAAATCAACTGTTTAAACGGCTGATTACAGAGTCTGTTTATTATAAGAGGCATGTCTTGAACAGCTGGAACCCTGAAGCACACAATGTTTTCTTACTTTATCTCACGTAGCCAGGCACTTTTTACGTTACCAGTAAATAATGGGCAGGGTTTTCGGGAAGGTGCATGAAAAAAACCAAACAAACTTTTATTAAAGAGGACTTTAATTGAACATTTCTTTGTGTATCTTTTTGTTACTGTGATCATTGCAGATGTTGAATTCTCATAGAAAACAACAAGCCAGAGGTATTTGGACCATTTATCTTAAAGGTTTTCCTCTAGCAGAATGAAGTATTTTGTATATTGACATGGTTTGGGATAGGGCTGGGCGATTTTGGACAAAAATAAAATCCTGATTTTTTTTCTCTGAAAACCCGATTTTCGATTTCGATTATTTTTTTTTGGTAAAACTACAAAAGACAATGGAATCACTAGCGGAGCAGGCGGGGGGGCAGGGGGGGCGGCCGCCCCGGGCCCACTGCTCCGGGGGGGCCCACTTCGAAGAGGAAAAAAAAAAGTGTTCTGAATAAAATAAGGAAAGTTGGACTGTATAAAACTTGTGTTCATAAGGATAAAGTTGTTTAAAAAATAAAAATGAAAAAAAATAGTCCCTTCTCCCCGTGTGTGTCTCCCTGTCATGCACGGGTTCGCAGGCGCATGTTGTCTGTTTAAGGCTGATTTATGGTTCCGCGTTACACCAACGCGTCGCCGCGTACCCTACGCCGTAGGCTACGCCGTAGCAATGCGTCGAGCCAGTTGTCGCATCAGAGCCTTAAACTCATGCTGAGTTTCAGCAGCTGAAGTTGATTAAAAACTCTCTCCGGGCTGCATTGATGAGACCAGACTATCAAACCTCACCATGCTCTCAATCCAGAGGGACATCGCCGTTGATGAGAGCAAGTTTATTGTGACCAAAAAGACGAGTCATTAAGAAATCCACTGCTGAGGTTGCCACATCTGACAGGTTCCAGCCCAAATGCAACGTAAAACCCACCGAAAAAATGAAAAACCAGCCCTAATCTTACATTCTCTGTTAAAACTATAAATTATTAAATGCATAATACATTTCATCTTCACATTACTAAATACCCTAAAAAAAAGTTCAGGCTCCAAACAAAAACTACAATAAAATTGAGTAGATTAAAGCAAATATATTATCAGTGAGTTTATTGTGTAAGTTTCTACCTTTCTCTGCCATAATGGAAACTTTTTCTGTTAATAATTTCTCCTAAATATTTAGTAAAAACCAGGAAAAGCAGCCCAAATATATATTTTTCAGCTCAATTGGGCTGAAACCTGCCCAACCTGGCAACACAGATTTAGGACATCCGCAGGAGATTCTCCTCAAAACGATGAAATAAACTCTTTAATGAGTAAAATGAAGAACCTTGGATTGAGATTTAAGACAAATTAAGACATTTAAATGCCTTAGTTTAGCAAAAATGGAATTTGAGACTTTTTAAGGATGAGGCTGAATGGATGAGGCCAGACTATCTCTCAATCGAGAGACTTCGCCGTGGATAAGAGCAAAGTGATTGAAAGGTTTGCGGCGATGAAGAACCGGCTGATGGTTCGGAAATAGTTCGGATTTGAACAAGTTTTAAAATTAAAGTTTTTGCATTTTGGATCGTTCAATGTGCTACTCCCGCCCCGGATGTAAATATGTTTTGTTGTGGTTTTCTGCCCACCACTGGATGAAACCATCATTGGTAAGCTGTCATAATATTAATTATTTCTGATAACATTGTCATAATGCTGAATATATGGCCTTTCCTATATTGTTTGTTGCTGTTTGACCGCCGTGTCTGATTACATGTATTACATGATACTGATACATGTCGTCGTCGTGTAGGTTGAACACGTGTGTCTGAATTGTGCTACTATACTTGGCGAATCAGACATCTATGGCTAAGATGAAAACTTAGCCTTAAAAATGAAAATATCCCCACGATATGTCATAATTATGAGATAAAAAGTCGAAATTATGAGATAGAAAGTCGAAATGATTACTTTTTATGTCATAATTATGACTTACCGTGGGGATATTTTTATTTTTAAGGCTAAGATTTCATCTTATTTTTTTCTTTTACTGGCGGAAATGAGCTTCCATAGCAATCACTGGATGTCATTTGATTTTTATCTCCAGTTTGATACCTATATCTTTAAGTCTGCATTAGGCTTATAATTAGGTTTGGCATAGTAAGTGGCAAAATCCATGGTGCTGAAACCTCATGTGAGGGTTCTGACCGTGTGCTGCTGCTGTGGTTGTGTGTCAGAGACGCTGATCTGTGACATTTTTTTATCGATTATGTTTTAACGGGGATGTTTAGGCCACAAGGGCCCATCTTGAATGCTTCGCCCCCCCTGGGCTGGGACCCCTGCTCCGCCCCTGAATGGAATAAATTGTTTCAAATATTTTATCTTTATTTTTAAAGAAAAATAGCAAACAAATTTCCCTATTGGGAATGAAGTGCAATTGAAAGATACTGTAAATCCTCCTTGAGTTTAGTAAAGTGACAACATTTACAATTTTCTTGACCAAACAAAGATGACTAGATGAGCTCTGTCTGTAATGCAGCCAGCTGCAAAAAACAAAAAATCGATTTTCCAATTTTCCTTTTTTTAACATAGTCTTGATTAATAAATCCGATTTAGATTTAAAATCGATTAATCGCACAGCCATAATTTGGGATATAAGGATGCACCCCCTCCTTCCCACCCCTTTAAATAAATACATGAAAATCAAGGGGAAGAAATGAATAATAGTAGCAAAATGATAGTAGCAATCAGGACATATCAAAAAGAAGGGGAGTGTTGACAAAGGTAGTGCTGCTATAGGCGGACGGCATTACAAGTACAACAGCACTGTGTAAGCAAATTAAAATAATCTTTATTTGTCAGTATTCATCTCTCATAACACACTGAAATAAGTCCTCTGCTTTCAACCCATCACTAGACTAGGAGCAGTGGGCTGAAATTGTTCTGGCGCCCTTGCAAAGTGGTTCACCTCGGTTGCCATCCCAGGGACTTGAACCTGGGTCCTCTACACCCAAGTCCACCTCTGTAACCTGTAACTTGTCACATGTTGAGGCAATCTCAAGAAAGATACGCTCCAACTTACTTTTAGATCAGTGGACCATGTGAATAACTTTTAACTTGGTTCTGAGGTAGAATAAGAGGTTCGGAAAAGCTAGCCCACCCAAGTCCTCGGGTCTGTGTAGGGTGTCTGTCTTTATTCAAAGGCTTTGTTATTCCAAACGAATTGAGAGATTGTGTTACCAAGTGAGTTGGAAAAATGTTTGGGGAGGAAGATTGGAAAGCAACTCCTTCACTAAGTTTAACACTAGAGGGATCAATCTTTGGGTTTGGGTTTGAAACAAAGAGCAGGAGGTCATCGTCGTATAAGGGTAATCTATGTGGGCTGCCACCCCTTTGAGATTCCCGACAGCTGAAGGTTCAATGGTGATGGTAAATAGTAACGTAGTGGGAAGCCCTTTAGGGAAGTACCTAGAAAAGTAATTGTTTGTGCGAACACATGCCTGAGGGGATGTAAATAAACGCTTAATTCATGGTATAAATGTATTGCTGACTCGAAAGACTTTAATGCATAAAACAGATTCTATGCAGTCGAATACCATCTTTGCATTGATTGAAAACCAACTCCAGGGAAGCAGAGGTTGAAGGTTCACATAGAATATCCATTACCTGTCTGACATTGTGAAAGGACTGTCTATCCTGGACAAATCCCGTTGGGTCTATAGAGATAATAGTTTGCAGGGCAGAATATTGGCCTGTCTCAATATCAGCTCCCATTATATATATATTTTCACTGGCAAAAATCAAATTTTCAAAAAAATGTTTCAGCTCTGATTTGGAGAAATAACGCAGAACACAGATAAATTATATCTAATACAGCATTTTTATCAGTTTTTTCAAGGCTTTACAGAAATGTGTGAAATGTGTTTGTTTCACTGACACAATGTTACTCGGTTGTGTTATGAACATTGTTTCTTATATAATTACAGAGAGTAGATTAACGGGCATGCTTGCAGACAATTTTTACTTTCCAGTTCAAATAGAAGTAGTCGTAATAATACCATAATGCCATAATGGAGACATTATTTCAGTGCTTTAAACCAGAAATAATACAAATTTTACTAAAACAATAGTGCAATCCTCTTCTGAATTCCTTGAACAGACTCGGCAGGGAATATTGGTTCAGGGAAGTATTATGTGCCATTATAAGAGGAACTTGTTTAATGTTTAAAGGGTGTGATAGCTTATGAATCATTTGGATCTGACCTGAAAGTTAGAGAAACAGCGATGGAAATGTAGCTGGAAATGGAGAAGAGGCACGTAGAGGAGGAACGAAGCCTTTAGAGGGAAGATTGTCGAAGGAACGAGGAAATGCATGAAGAAGGAGAAGGAGGAGTGAAGAAGGCAGAGAGGGAGAGTGGGTGAGATATATATATAAACGAGGTGAGAGGGGAAATAGATTAAAGGATTAAGAGATATATGAAAGTAAAAATAGGCCAGAGAGGAAATAAGAATGCATAGAAAATGGGGGGGATTTGGTTTCAGTAGAAGAAATGGTAAATGTGTGGGAACGCAGCTTGTAATTTTTACCTTAATTGGTGACAATGTCATTCAGTATTTTAATATAAATGATACAAACATGAAGAATTCAAGCTGCAGGGATTTGACTGCTTTCATCATGTATTTGTCCCTTTTGAACTCTCAAACATCAAAACATGGTGGTTTGGGAAAATGCTCCAGAGCACAGTGTTGACTTATGATCACAGCACTATAAAGCTTTTATCCAACCTGATTCCACAGAATTATGGGAAATAAGCATGACATTGTTCTGACTCAGTACATGCTGGTGACATCTAATTTGTTGAAACCACGTGCAGGGAAACAGAAACAATTAATTATGTCAATTACCAGATTTGGAGTGGTGGACACAAACCATAATACACTTCAAAAAGTGAAAAGAGAGGACATGGACACGTGCAATCACTGCCCTGTTTCAATTAAGGTTCTCTGGCCAACATAACTTCAAGGACACTGTGATTACAAATATGCTGTTTACCTTGTGTCTTAGCATATACATAATGCAGATTGTAATTCAAATATTTAGCTCTTTCGTAAATATTTCAGCTTAGTGGTTAAATTTCACAGCTGCTCATTTGTTGAAATTAATCCATTTGATCCTCCCAAAAAAGGGAAGACAGCTCTTTCGCTGCAGCGTGGGAGTGGGATGCCAAAGCTGGACGCTGTGTTGGCTGAGCAATAGGGTGTAAATAGTTGAGGGCTGCAGGGCATAATGGTGCATGGTGTGATATTTGCATACATTTAATGTGACGGAAGGCCTGTGACCACTCACTGCAAAAAAAAAAGAAGTCATGTGGCGCTGTCTGCTGCTTTTTCAGTGATGGAAGAGTGACAGGGAGAAAAAGGGGAAAATTGTGACAAAGGATGACATGAGATCTCATAGATACCATTCTTTCCGGACTATAAGCCACTACTTTTTCCCTACGCTTTGAACCCTGCGGCTTGAACATGGATTTTTATGGGCTAACGGGCTTCATGCCGCCTGCACATTTAGCCTTGCAGACAAGTCCCGTTTATATATATAAAAAAATCTGTTTTCTTTTTAGATTTAGTGGGTGTGGCTTAGGTTCAAGTATGCATCAATAGTCGGATATTAGGGTAATTACATTATTATATCAA
This sequence comes from Cololabis saira, assembly GCF_033807715.1. Taxonomy (NCBI): domain Eukaryota; kingdom Metazoa; phylum Chordata; class Actinopteri; order Beloniformes; family Belonidae; genus Cololabis; species Cololabis saira. Next base: position 14,293,218 of record NC_084601.1, on the reverse strand, counting down.
AGGCAGTGTAAGTAATTTCTTGACACAACGTTTGTTCCTATTTGAAAGAAAAAATGAATAAACCCCAGAGAGATGGTTCCTGGCTCTCTTCCCTGTGCTCCCCCTGTCAGTGTCGGCTGGATCAATGTTGGTCAAGTTTTGTTGGTGGCCTCAACTTCGTTTTATTCAGGCTTACAAAACCATGGCTCGACTCTTTTCTTTTTTTTCTTTCTTCTTTTTCTTGACAACATGCTTGTGGGTAAGAAAATATTCACTGAATGTCTGAATGTAAAAACAAGTGTTGTTGGCTCAAAATTCTGTAGAATTGCTTACTCTACCTTTAAAGGTGCCTTCCAGGCACAAAAAAGTCCTTAGAGAGAGTGTTTTTTTTCTTTTCACAGTGACTCAGCGAGTTTTTTACATTCTTTTATCAGGAATTAAATGCCAGTAGTTGGAAATGATTGCAGAATCTCAAGGCAAGGCAAGAATGTTAAGCGATAACTAATACTGCAAACATTTTTCTTGAATCCCCGTCGTACAATATCGAGCTTCCGTTTGTTCTGTCGTGGTAGCTTTTAGTATTCAATATTAGTTTACCCTGTGCTATGACAGGTTGGGGAGCAAGGAGAGTGTCTTTAATGAGGTGTGCACGCTTTATGACTCACTGTTTCGATCACATTTGAACTATTCCCCCACAAAATGCTCCGGGGTTTATGTTACGAGCCGTATCCAGAGCTAACGAGTTAGACGGAAATACATATGTATGAAAGAACCCCCAACCCCTCAAACTGAGAATTAAATATAGATTGGAAATGTGCAGTCAACACATGTTTTTACTGGATAACAAACATATAGCTATAATGTTAAAGGTTCACACTTTTTATTATTAGTGCAATCATCTCCTCCGTTTGAGCATTGCCAACATTAAAAAACTGGATGCTTTTCAAATTCTTTTTCCATATCAAGTTAACATCATGGCCCCGATCCAGCTCCGTAAGCTAAATTAAAAATGTTTAAGTCTGATTCCAGGATTGCATTGTTTGCAAACAACCATAATGTATCGTCTTCCTCTCAGAGCGCTCACATGTCCTAATGCGTTAAAATTCCCAGTAAAGCTGCTTTTGTTTCCATATTTCATTGTTTTTGTCATCAGACAGTGACATGAGTCTAAAGTTCGGGCTGAAAAGCGATGAATTAAAACTTGATTTTATCCTGTAGCCACTATTAAAGCATTTTGAGACTGTGGCTCTTTCATTACTGCAACATCATCTGTCAAAATTTACCATCCACACAGGTCAAAAGTCTAGGCTGGGAGTTTTATGGAGGTAAATGTGTTTTGATAGGCTCAAGCTTGTAGAGTCAAGTTTGTGGGAAATTATCAAAGAATTTGTACAAAAATAATCTGAATTTGTATGCTAAAATATTAACTTGTATTAAAGAAAATCACATGTGATTCAAATGTGAAATGCTACTGTTGGTCTATAATTTTAAGTCATTGTGGGTCTTTATCCCGCTCCTCTGCGAGACCAGTATGAACACATGCAGTGAAGTTCATACAATTTCTTAATTTTGTAGCTGGTATGGTGTTGTGGAAGATTGTTTTACTTTTACCACCAGAGGTGATAGGGAAACATCTGAATAATATGACCCTGTTCAAGCAATTAAAGTTGATGTTTATCGATATTGTCGTCCCAGAGCTATTGCGATCCCTAATCATGTTGCAGCATGCCTTACTGGGACCGAACTTTGTTGAAATTATACTTGATTTATAACAGAACACTGTTACTAGGCTACAAGACACCGAAGAAGACACAAAAACAATCTCTTAGGACTTTTGCTTTGAGTGCAAAAACAAATTTATAATTTAGTAGAAGAAAAAAAAACATTGTTTCAAGAAAATTATGACTATTTTAGACTATTTTATTTTGCTTAAAATAAGATAATTTTGACAACATCTATGAAATATTTGGCTTATTTCTAGATGGGCTGTTTTTCTATTTCAAAATTGTATTCCAAAAATATGTAAATGTTGAAATAAACATATCAAAAACTGCAAAATTGTATGTTTTAATTTTGCATTCATGTTTTTAATTTGAATAGCTTTTATTTTATTTTATTTTAGCATTTTCTGACATTTGCCTACACATGAGAAAAATAAATATTCAAAGGGAAATCCAGTATTTTATCCGGAATGGTAAATGCCTCTGCATAAAATCAGCAGCTTTGAATCTGAAGTTCTGTGTTTATCATCGGTCACGCTGGTTTTCCTTCGTCCAGAGATGGCAAAGGGCAGAAGGAACTGCATTTCATTCCTGTTTAAAAACTTCAGATATTAAACATCCGATCTGGAGCAAGTATGAGGACCCTTATGGAGAAAACAGAAGCCCTAAATCAAAATTGTAATACCAGACGAGGTCAAACATGGCAAGGAAAATGGTAACGCACTCGTAACTCATGTGTCTGAGTGATTGGTCAGAAGCAGAAGAGGATAAACAAGGCCGACAACTCATGGAAAAAAAAAATGCCTGAAATGCTTGGTTGCATTTACACGACAACATTGTCAGGAAACACGTAAAATAATCAATTTATAGCACACACACGACAGGTAAAAGTCACACGGAGGCTTGAGACATACCCTAGTTGGATTGAAAGCAGACGAGTAAAGGTGAAAGTCAAGAAGTCAAGTCCACCAGTTTAACTGAACCAGAACAGGTCCAGCTCAAACCACATGAATCCTGTGATTCCAACCTGTATCGCATTTCAGCCAGCAACAAACTTCCCTGTTTGCACCAGCATGTGCACACTCAGGTTCACAGCCGTGTTAGTGGGAGTTTCCACCGGTTTCCACATGGCTGTTTTTGCTTTCTCAAACAAAAAAAATGTGAATGTGACTCAAGAGTTTAACAGTTGTAATAAAAGGGATATAACGAGTGTTTAGGGATGTGTTTGTCCTCCTGTACTTGAGGCACAGAAGCCAAAGTGCTATATTACAAAGTGAAGACTACTTTTTGACTATTCAGAATAAGTCAGAATAAATTATACTTTATAGGCTCTGGAATAAATAGTTCTATCGTTAATATTATTATTTATGCCAGGTTTTTTTCATAAGTATGTGAGTTTGAAATGCTGTTGCTATGAAAGACAACCGCCACTTTTTAAAATGTATTTGTATTACTTCTGATATGTGAATCTATAATGTGAATAAATATTTAAAAACTATATTATATTATATTATATTATATTATATTATATTATATTATATTATATTATATTATATTATATTATATTATATTATATTATATTATATTATATTATATTATATTATTTATATTATATTATTTATATTATATTATTTATATTATATATTTAAATCATATATTTTATTATATTTTAAAAAATATGTAAAAACCAATACAGTTATTACGTTAACACGTCTTGTTGCCTCACCACTAGTAGGTCTTTGGTTTGATTCCTGGTCCTGGGCTTTCTCAGGGTGATTTGCATGTTCTCCCTATGCTTGTGTGGGTTTTCTCTGGGTACTCCGGTTTCTTCTCGCAGTCCCAAATCAGAGATGAGCTGAGATAAGATCCAATAGTCCTCCATGACCCTAAACAAGAAGAAGCGGGGATAAATAATGGATGGATGCCTTAATCTGTAAACATAGTGAAAAATGTCCCTCACAGTTCCCTGAAATCCAGTTTATTGGACATTTTGGCCCATGACCAAGACTTAGAGTGATCACAATCATCAAATGATTTATTTACCACAGCATCCAGAATTAGCTTACATTTCAGTAAAGCTTTAAATACCAAATCGGAGAGCATGACAAGTCTGTTGAACTGTCTGTCCCCTGGGTCTCTGTGGGATATACAGAACAATCAAATCCTCTGCAATCCTGCAGGAGCAAAAGCTCATCACGAGTTGATTAATCATGAGCATATCTTTGTCTGTGTTCACCATCGTCATCGTTCCCCCGCTACCACTTTTTAATGCTATTCTTTCTTGCTATTGTTACACATAGGGTTATTATTCACATAGCTTCACTATCAATTACAACAAAATCACCACCACCAATCATCACAAACAAAAACAAACTAAAAAGCCACAACTGCAGTGTTTTGCATTTCAGATGAATGATTGCCCAGGTTGTTTTCCCCTGAAACCCGTAATCCTGATCTGAAACAACCACATGTTTATTTATTCAGTCACTTTCACGGTAGACAAATTATATTTCTGATAGCTTTCACTTGTTGCTTTCTTTGTTTCTCTCCAGAGATTTGCCTGTGCGTGGAAGATATGAGGTTAGCAGGCACCTTTTGGATACTTTACTTTCTGCTGGTGGTAAGCTCTCACTTGGCTCCAACGTTTAATTTACAAAAGGCTGTACTTTGAAGTTCCCGACACCCGTCTCCTCATTGTGTATGCCGTGTACATGGACTGAGTTTCAGTATGAATTTAATGGACATGTAATATGTTAAGACCTGGTGGCTTTTGTTTAGCCCAGAAAATCTCAAAATCTCATTATTGTTTTCCACTACACTTCTTACAGATAATTAATCAGATCAGTTTGTTTGGGTAATGAAGAAGATAAATGATCAAAAAGCTGAGTTTGTTCATTGTGTGTTTGGTTGTTGTGAAATCCAGTTCCTTTGGATCTCGTTATATTGATTTAACAGACCCAAGTACACTATAGACAGTTAAACAACACTTAAATGCAAGAAAAGACATATGACCCATCACTCACTAATGCACATTATTTGATATTATGGAGTGATTAAACATAAGCTATTTTGTAATTTCTTACATGCAACATACTCAATTAAATCAATTAGCAAATAGCAAATGATAAAAAACTTTAATCTTTATACTTTTAATTAATTTACTTTTTATTTTATACTATGTCTTATGGTAAAGCCCATAAGAAAAACATATTAAAAGCAAAAAAAATAAATTAAAAAATAAAAAACAAAATATAATTTATAATGGAAATAAAACTTCTTAGCTTATTTCATCATTGTTAATGACGATGTAACATATTTCTGTAAAGTGATATAGAGTTGTCCAACAAGACACAATTTCCTTTTTAGGAAATACTAGACTGTGTTTCCTAAAAAGTAAGCAATTAATTCTTTATATGGAGCTAAAAGTAATATTCTATTAAAATAAGATAAAATAAAGGACACCGAAATTCAGATCAAGCTGACCTTCAGTTGCAGTAACAGACGTGTGGTTTCAGAAATCACGTAGGGTTTAACTTCAGTTGTTCTGATACTGATACTATTATCGGAAACACTTGCAAATACTGGCAAGAATAAGGGCATTGGTATTAGTCAGTATTTATGCACCATCCGTTCATTTTTATAAACTAAATTCCTATTATTTTTTGTTAAAAGTCAGAATATGAAGTTAGTCTATAAATCTGCAACAGCTCACGAATTGTAAGACTGAGCTAGCTATCTAACATTAGCATTACGCTGGCAGTATTAGTTTAGTTTAGGTTGGAAACTCCTACCAGGAAACCTGCGACATACTCCTTATGCAAGGCTGCAGTTTCCAGGCTGAAACCAGAACAATGACGGAAAAGAACTGTGGAGTTCTTTGTCCTCACCGACCGGCACCTGTTGGTCATCAGCGGTTTTGGATTTCACTGCGTACTTGAACATCTGGAGCCATGGCGCCGTTTTCCAGGTCGGAAATGCAACTCACTGCTCTTTATCTTTAACGGTTTTTGGATACCCATAATATCCCTTAACCGATATCAATAACAAAATAAAAAGTTATTAAAAAAACACAAGTAGCCTAAGTATTGGACTTAGAAAGAAAGAAATGTTTCCGAATATCTCTCGTTATTATTACTTTTATTATTATTATTATTATTATTATTATTATTATTATTATTATTATTATTATTATTATTATTATTATTATTATTGCATAATTACCTTAATTGCTTTAACTTTTTGAAACACTCTCTACCTTAAAAGTAAATAAGTCTTGGTTGGGTCTTATTACAAAAAAACTACTTTTTGTTCAGTGTTTTTGAGAGTTACAGTGAAACAGGACTTTACTGTTTCTCTTCTGTTTGCATTCCAGATGCAGGTAACAGATTCAGGCTTTCCAGTCATATGTTTTATAGCTTATACACAAACACTTAATGGCTTTGGTCCACGTTTCTGTAGTAAGTGGATGATTCAAGAAGATTTAAATCATTAGATGAGGAGAAGCCTTTGCATGATGAGTGGTTCTGAAGAAGCTCAGCTGTTGACACTGGTGGTGGCCTGGTGGTCGTATGTATGACGTCATTTACTTCAATGCTTGGAGTGACATCATATGTACGGCTGCTAAACTGCTACATGGGACATCAGCATTTTCACTAAAGCCATGTCTTAAGTCTTATGTCTTTCACAAGCTTTTATGAGAGAGGTAAGGATGATATTTTGATCCTCTGCATAGCACCAGGGAACAGGTGGGTGGGGGAAGGGGGTTCGTCTCGCTTATAATAAGACATGTGGACACAATTTTCCTGGCAAAGTATTTAAATTCCTAAAATAATTCATGAAATGCAAGTGCATGAGCCTGACACTCAGAGAGGCTTAATTTTTCAGCCAAAAAAAAGAGAGAAAAAGATAAGTCACAAGAAAATGGGCCCTTTATCCTTCAGTGAGCAGCGTGATCAAAATCAGCATTTCACACTTTTTCATTTTAATGCTACTTCCAAATACAAACAATAGAGCAGCGATAAGAATAATTTGGAGAAAATCAGCTGCTTAACTTCTTTTGTGTAATCCCATACACACATTAATGAGCATGAGAAAGTGACTTGAATTTGAAAGCAGAATCTGATCAGATCAGCTTTGAAGATGTACAAAACTTTCGTTCTTTCATTCCTGCATTACAATTTCGTAATAAATAAAGATGCACATCAAGCATGACATAAAGCAAAGTGTTAACATTGCAAGCTCACAAAACCATCAAAGGTGACGTTAACGTTTTAACCTATTTTTGAGTGTCAGAAAAACAGACAGGCTCTCACCTCCTTAGCTATGCACGTGCTGCACCAAAGATGCCAGGATTTGCTTTCCTCCTGTTTGCAGCTCTAACGGCCTGTTTTCTCCGCAGCACGGGGCGGCTGCAGGTGCTGAGCCAACCTCATCGCTCAGTCCTGGACCGGCCGGCGCTGAGGAGCGGAGCGAGCAGGCTTTCAACCAGCATCAGTACAAATGTCTGGAGTCGCCCCACGAGGACCCCCGAGAAAACCGAACCGGTGAGAGTCCTCTCTGGCCAGATCTAACCTCAGGAAGAACTGAAGTTTAGGGTGATGTTGATGCCAGCGGCCATCAGTCAAGTGATGCTAACCATAGAGACATGATACTCTTACACACGAATGAATAAAGCTTGTGTGTGATTATTGACGTATCTTTCCTTTCCCTCTCATTAGGCATCTTCTGTGCTCGCATGTGGGATGGTTTACTGTGTTGGGACGAGACACCCGCTGGAACATCTGTAACACAGAGCTGTCCAGACCGGCCTGACCTCCACACAACTGGTGAGATAGTTTTGTATTTCTGTCACATGACGAGCTGAACCAGCTGGCTGAACTGAGACCTGCAGGAGATTCTTGCACAACTTTCTTTCTTTCTTTCTTTCTTTCTTTCTTTCTTTCTTTCTTTCTTTCTTTCTTTCTTTCTTTCTTTCTTTCTTTCTTTCTTTCTTTCTTTCTTTCTTTCTTTCTTTCTTTCTTTCTTTCTTTCTTTCTTTCTTTCAGATGTATCATATAAGAGACACGATTTTCTGAGACCGCAGCAACAACATAATACATATATTTGTGACACTGACATACCTATAATACATAATCAATACATAATCAAACCTTTTCTACTCCTAAAAACCTTTGTAGGTCATTAAAAAAAACAACATATAGTAAACATGGTTGTGATCATTAAGTTAGCATAAATGCACTATAACATGATGGGAAAGAAATACAGAAAATGTTTGTTGAAAGGTCGAGATTTGTATGTCTATTATTTTTTATGTCATGCTTCCAAAGGCTACGCTGTGCTCCTTCATCACCCCAACCCTTTTTACGTTTGATGTTTTTGATCTTAGATTTATGTTTTTGGATTCAGCATCGCAGCATCTGCTGCCTCCACCAGCTAAATCAACTCAATCTAACTTTCCTGATAATATTGATACATACCTTGAAGTTTCTCATAATCAATTAGTGAAACCATGCCAGCCCGATTCTCCAGCCTGCTGTTCCTGCGTGGTTGTTTCTGGTCCTGTGTTGTACGTCATGCTTCTTTTCTTCTTACTAAGCCGAGCTGAATATAGGATATGGTCACATTTAAAACCGATGTCCAGCGTGAGTTAAGGATGACGTGTTGCAACTTGATGGTTTATAATCTTCATTTTTTTTGGTATCTTGTTGTATAATGTCATTTTGTCATATTATTATTATATTACAACTCAGAACATCCCCATTATGTAATGAAAATTAAAGCACCGATGATTCCTAATGAAACATTAGTCTGGCTATAATATCATTATAATTGCAGTGTAATTTCCCACTCTGATTAAATAAACAAACTTTTCAATTAAAACAAATCAACATTATTGTTTCTCATCTTATCTAACATTAATTTGATTCATTAGCCTTTGCTGCAGCTTGTATTTAGCACGTATAATCTCGCTTTGCTTTAAATCACTGATGTTTCTGTGCGCTACAACAGAGCTTGTAAATGACAGCTACTGTTAAAGATTTATACACTGGATTCAAAATATATCATCAGCCTATTATATTCTATCAGACAGAGCAAAGAAAGACAGACACAATTTTTAAAACATATTTATTTGACTGTCAACTTTGAATTTCAACACGTTTCCAGAGAGTTTCCTGCTTTTTTACATTGCGAGTATTACAAGGCGAATCAGTGTCAGACTGAAGACATCCAGCGTCGAGCCGTATCTGATCTGGGAACGGCAACATGACAAAAAGATGGGAGGAGAAGCGGAGGACAGACAGAGGAGGAATGAGGAGGAAGGAAAACGAGATCCAAAGAAAGGAGGAACTGCAACAAAAAAGAAAGGAGGGAAGCTGTGACAGAGAGATGGATGTAGAGCGAACGCATGAATCAGTGAGCAGAGAAGCTGTTACTGTAAGAGATAGTTCATGAGGGATTTTCTGTGATTCAGAGATGTCCTGATGACTCTTTGAAAGCGGATACGAGCAGTCGTAATGTTGGAAGTGGCTGCTGAACAGTTGATGAACTGTCAGAGAAACTAAGCAGTTGTTGTTGTCAGGAGCTGTGTAATGTCATCTCCCTCCTAACCGTGCACGTCTGTGCACGTGGCTGTCGGCCTGACATTTGAGGACATGGTTGAGGATATTTTGATGTGCCAGACTGTTCTGTTTGATGATGTGATCCAAGCTAGATTGGGAAGGCGCAGCCACAGAAAACAAAGTCTGTGAGTACAACCTTCAGGAAGGACATTGATAAATGTAACTGTCTTGAAATTATTATTTTTTTTCCTTTACAGAAAAAGTGACCAGACATTGTAGTGAATCGGGTAACTGGGCCCGAACTGGTTTTACCTGTCAACACGCAGTAAAGGACAAATTAGAGGTATTTCCTTATTGGATGTTTGCCGAGACGACTTGTGTTTTTATGCACATAAGTCGACTGATTCATCATTTTTGCCCCCAAAAGGGAAGCCGTCTTGTAAGAGATGCTGCCGGGGAGCCAACGGGAGAGGCCACTGAGACGAGAACAGAAAAAAGTACCCTTGAAAATGAAAAGAGATGCCTTGAGAAAATGAAGCGTGAGCCTCCTTATAACGAACCAGGTAACGATATTTGCTACTGAAACCCATCTTGCAACAATCTTCCGACTGATGCTGTCACTAATCATCACAAAGAAGCAAACATTTTTTTTAAAACTTTTTTTTGACATTCTTTTTTTTTTTACATTTTTTTTTACATTCTTTTTTTTGACATTCTTTTTTTTTTTTTTTTACATTCTTATATTTATATATATTTTTCTGTACATAACGAGACATGCCCCATTTATCTGTTCATTTTTTTCTATTTTACTTCTTATTCTATTTGATATTTTCAACGTCTTCCTGCTCAGTTGTCTTGCAATTGCCCCTCTGGGATAAATAAAGTTTTCTGAATCTGAATCTGAATCTGAAAAAACATGTCTTTGTGGTGCCGTAGGCCCGTACTGCAGCCGTAACTGGGACGGCTGGCTGTGCTGGGACGACACCCCGGCTGGGGGCTACGCCTCTCAGAGCTGCCCTGATTACGGCGCTGATTTCAACCCTGCAGGTGAGACGTGAAGCCTGAGCTGCTGCAAACCTTCATCCCATCCTCCCTCCTCATCATGGACTTGCCTGTTTTTTGTTGTCGTTGTTGTTGTTTTAATGCCTTTGGTTCACGACAACTCCTCACAGAAAAGGCAACAAAGTACTGTGGAGCAGATGGACAGTGGTTTCGCCACCCAGACAGCGATAAGATTTGGACCAACTACACACTCTGCACATCCAGCTATGACATGAAACTGAAGGTAAAGTGTAGTTTAACTAAAAAAAAAATCATTAAAAAGCCATGCGTGTTTATAAAATATCTTTTTTTGTTCTCCACAGAAGTTAATGATACACGAGAATGAACGCAGGTGTCTCCAGAAATTAAAGCAAAACCCACCGACTAACCTCATTGGTACTCACAAATCTGTGCAATAACAAGTTGATTGTAGAGAAGTGTGAAGGAGAGGCCTGTAGACACATGGTGCTGTGTGTTTGTTGCAGGTCTGTACTGTGGGGGGATCTGGGACGGCTGGCTGTGCTGGGATCACACCCCGGCTGGTACCTGCGCATCCCAGAGCTGCCCCAACCCCAACCTCTACCAGCCCAAACCCGCTGGTGAGTAGGAACCATAGGCCTCTTCTCTCTGCTGTCCAGTGTTGGGTGTAACACGGTACAAAGTAACGCGTTACTGTAACAAGATTACATTCGCCAGTAACACAGTGATGTAAAGCGTTACAGTTGTATTTTGGGTAATCCCATTATAGTTACTCTAAGACAAAAAACATTACGTTACTTTAGTTACTTTAAGATTTTCAGCTACATGTAGAACGGGAGAACAGAAAAGAAAATCAAACTTGCCTTTCATGCGTCTTCACGCGTTGCGCAACACTTGTTTTGACTTAAGGCTGATTTATGGTTCCGCGTTTCACCGACGCAGAGTCTACGGCGTAGCCGTAGGGTACGCGGCGCCGCGTACCTTACGCCGTAAGTTCTGCGTTGGTGTAACGCAGAACCATAAATCAGCCTTTAATGTGTTTTTACGTGATTTTACGTGATCTTACGGGATTTTACGGGACTTTACGAATACACATTTGTGCTGATCTGGGATCTGGGCACTGCAGTAATAAGGTTCCAACTACAGGACTGTCTCAGAAAATTAGAATATTATGATAAAGTTCTTTATTTTCTGTAATGCAATTAAAAAAACTAAAAAGTCATACATTCTGGATTCATTACAAATCAACTGAAATATTGCAAGCCTTTTATTATTTTAATATTGCTGATTATGGTTTCACAGTTTAAGATTAAGATTCCCAGAATATTCTATTTTTTTGATATAGGATATTTGAGTTTTCTTAAGCTGTAAAACATGATCAGCAATATTAAAATAATAAAAGGTTTGCAATATTTCAGTTGATTTGTAATTAATCCAGAATGTTTGACATTTTTGTTTTTGTAATTGCATTACAGAAAATCACAATATTCTAATTTTCTGAGAAAGTCCTGTATATGTTGTTCATTGGCAATCGAGTTATGGTGCAGCTCAGGTGATATTGCGGAGTAATCCAAAAGTAATATAACTAGTAATGTAACTAGTTACTTTCAGCCACCAGTAACTAAGTAGTGTAAGGGATTACTTTTTTTAAAAGTAACTAGTAATATGTAATGGATTACTTTTTTTGAGTAACTACCCCAACACTGCTGCTGTCAGATCTCATTAATCCTGTTTTTAAGCGGAACTTTAATACAAGCTTTTTGAACAGTGCTACAGTGATGTAATAATCGTGTAATTATTAGAAAAGGCGACTAAGTACTGCGGAGAGGACGGGCGGTGGTTCCGGCATCCAGAGAGCAACGTGACCTGGACTAACTACACGCTGTGTGTTGGCAACGGCAACGAGGAGTTGAGGGTAATGTTCTGTAATGTTTATGCAATAACTGTCCGCTAGAAAGATCACGGACCGTGCAGGTTGGGGGTAGCTGGGCTTTAGCCGCAGGGATGGGCTCTCTAACAGACTCGTCTCGAGGACGGCGTTCCTTTGGGTGTGCAGAGCTTTACAGGGTGGTTGAACAGATCAGTTCATAAAAGGAGGACATTTCCTAAAAATGAGCAACATGTGACCTTTTACTGAAGCAATCACTCCCAGTTGTTTCTTGCGGGGAAGAGAAAGTCCCTCCGGACACACAGCTGCTTGTAATTGCCTAGTTTCCTCCTGTTGTGCTCGGCTCAGGACATTTCTGGACGGAAACCTTTGAGGCAGAAGACGTGTGGACACCAGCAAATGACAGCGGTCAGCTTAAAGGCTTAAAAAAGGAGCTTTAAAAAGACACATGCAGAGTCAGGCTCTGCAGAGGTGTCCGGCTGCTTATATATATATATATATATATATATATATATATAAGTTAGATCATGTCAAATGTAAGTGTAAATGTTTTTGAGGCGTTAGGACATACTTGAACAATGTCTTTAAAAAATAAATGAACTTCAATGAGCTTAAGTTGCATTTAGTCGAAAAACAGATCATTCATGCAGCGAAGACAATAAGAACTAATTTCAGTGCAAATCATTAAAGATTTGTTGATTTCCCATTCATGGAGACATGCAATGTATTGTGGCAGTTTGTTGTTTATTTCAGGCTGGTCTCTCCCGATTGCCATAAGGGTTGAAGACTAGGCTCCATCATGCAAAGCAGAAGCCCCTCAGTGCCATGAAATGAGAAGAGAATCTGACTTTTATTGAACATCTTTTCCTCAGATGTTTTCAGGGACACTTTTTTCTGTGTCCACTTTCAGAAAAATGAGAAAAAGTTTCAAGATGAGCCGCCTTCATTTCTGCACTTTGAAAGGGAAGCCTTTGTCCAGTCAGGCAGACTGGATAATCAATCAATCAATCAATCAATCAAATTTTATTTATATAGCACCTTTCGTCCAGGTACATGAAATACAAGCTGCTTTGACATTTTGATTGAAAAATAAGCATAATAAACAAATAAAAACTGGGAGACCAAAAAGATAAAAACTGGGAGACCAATGCACCCTGACATACAATATAAAATATATAAAATTTATAAAAAGATAAAGGTTCAAGGATTAAGGCTAAAAAAATAATCAGTCCACAACAATAAAAATAATAAAAACATTATAAGAGATAGATAAATAAATAAAACAGATACCTTTAAAAAATTTTAAACGGAATAAAACTAAAACTATAAAATGTGATGCTACATAAAAGCCAGACCAAAGAGATGAGTTTTTAGTCTACGTTTAAAAATGTCCACATTTCCAGCTCCTCTCAGATCCTCCGGCAGGCTGTTCCACAGTTTTGGAGCATAGTGGTTAAAAGCAGCATCACCAAATCTTTTAGTTCTACTCTGTGGAACAGCTAGAAAAGAAGAGCCAGATAAGGCAGGTGTTGTGATTTTCTGCTTCACAGAAGGACAGCACTTGTCAATCATTTGTCATATTACAGCCCAATAGCTCCAATAGTTGGGATGCAGAGTGATCTCAAATGCCAAAGAAATATACAAACAATATAGAATAAATAAATAGAGAGGACAGTGAAAGCTGTGGATGATAACGGCGTGTAAACCAACATGAAAACATTCATGAAACATGAATCAGCACTTAAGATTCGAAGTTTCCCCCCTGATGGAAGGCATAAGCTTTGTATCCTAGCAACCGTATGCTCAACTGTTTGTATAAATATGTGTTTCAGATTAGAAAAGGTTAGTGTTAAATCCTTTTTTAGGCTAGGATGCCTACCCCTGAGTGTTGCAGCAGCGTGGCACAAATATGTTTTAAACCCCCAGACTCATTGTCTGGACTGTGCGTGCGTGTGATACTGACGTACCGTTAATGCAGGCAGCTGCGCAGTTGTCGGGGGACACGGAGATGGAGCCCACCATGGAGGCCTTGGCCGGCCCCGTTGATAATCAAAAGGAGCTGGAACGGCAGAAGAAGCTTCTGGACAATCAGTACAAGTGCTTTGAGAAAATGAATCGCGATCCACATTACAACAAGTCAGGTAGATCATATCCACTGAAGCTCATTTTAGTTTTCCCTTTCGCACTTTTGCTCGCTGAACTCTTCGTTTCTTCCACGGCACAGATCTGTACTGTAACCGTACCTGGGACGGCTGGCTGTGCTGGGAAGATACCCCGGCGGGAACTTACATATACCAGAACTGCCCCAACTACTTTGAAGACTTCGACACCACAGGTGAGCACCGAGACTTGAGTGGTTGTTTTTTTTCTTGTTGTTTTTTTTCAAGATCTACTGAATAGCTAAAGAAACTGATTTAATGCACAATTTTAACTTCCAGAGAAGGCGATAAAATATTGTGGAGAAGATGGGCAGTGGTTCCGGCACCCGGATACCAACAGGACTTGGTCAAACTACACTCTCTGCAATGAAAACACTAACGCAAAGCTGAAGGTAATTTATAGGAGATGAAGCTCCCAGCGATCATAAATATGCTGCATGGCTGCGACAGTGTGATGAGTCAGGCGGACAGTCAGCTCTGTGCTGCGGGCAGGAAGGAGTAAATGAGTTCAAGGCACCACGTTGATAAGATGGATCACTCTCTCAAACGGATACATTGCTGGTACTGTGATGTTTACATTAAACAATAATAGTAAAGGTGGTTAAATGCTGCTGAATGTCTACCTATATCTCTGATCTTACCAACAGGGCAGCCGGGAGAAGCTGGTTTTGCTTTTGAAGAGAAACTTACTTAGCATTTATTTTAACACCATTTCCTTGAATAGTTCTTATCTTACATACATTGACCTGATCCAAGTAGACACGAGACTCAAATGCATTCATCTTTCCAATTAAGTGTCTTTAATTAGGCAGAAAAAAAAACCTAAACAGAGACACTGTAACATAAAGTGCAGAGATAATCTGGCACACAGAAGAAGAAACAAGTGCAAAATCCCACATTAAACAACGGACCGGAAATAGAGGACAAACAGGAGGATTTCCGTATATAAACAGTGTTTTATGAAAAGTTTGTCTGACTAGTATGAATTTTGTGAATGTCTACTTTTTAAGTGTTTAGGTAGTATATATAATTATGAGCATTCTTGTTAAGATTAATTACAGTAATAATTGGGTTGGGCTGTAACAGACGCTATATAAATAAAATCCAATTGAATTGAATTTGGTAAATGACTAAAACTTAATATTGCTAAATATCCTTTAAAATATAGATATAAAACCAAGTTGCAAGGGAGATGTTATGTTAACTGTTTTGTACTTTATTATTCAGGATCTGGAGAAGAAAATACATATTTTAGTTTAGTTTAGTTTATGACTTCTCAGAGACACTTTCCATTTAGTGACTCAGTAAAATTTTCTGTCTGTTTCTCGTCCTTTTTCTCTCCCCCTACAGTCAGCATACATCCTCTTTTACATGGCGATTGTGGGCCACGCGTTATCCATCGCTTCCTTGCTCATCTCTCTAGCCATCTTCTTCTACTTCAGGTATTAAATTCAGCTTCGTGTTCCAGTTCTGCATAATGTGCTGCGGTGACGATTAATCACCCTGTAGTTTTGTTTTTAAAGCCTCAGTCATCTTCAGCAGCAAAAACGAGGCCTGACAGGCTCACAGATGGTGCCGTTGCTTCCTCAACGAAACCGTGTAACCGGCCCCCGTATCACTTTCAGTCAGCAACGTCCTTGCGGCGCTTCTGTCTGAGCAGGCGGAGTAAAATATGACAAACATGAATACTTGCCAGAGAGCGACGCTGACAATTTTAATTGATTTATTTATGATCTGCTTTCATAGCTCTACATCGGAGAGCTGTGTCGTCCACCGAACGCACCCATGCGTTAATGTTATTTAAAAACTTTTGCACCTGAGTGGATCGCTTATTACAGATGTTCCCATCCACAGTGACACTTTCTTTCCGGACGGAGAACATTCACAAGCGCATCAAATACTTTTACTGAAATTCATAGACAAGAATTCAGATTAGTGACGTGGTGAATACCATTACAAACGCACATTCTGGGGGTTTAATTGTTGGACCGAGGGAGCTACGACTTTGCAAGAATATTCTGACTGGGAGAAGAAGTACCTGTGATAAAATGCTCTCCACGTTGTCTAACAATATTTACTGAGACGTCACTTTGCTGGCTGTGTAAGTGGTGATTGCCGCGGTTATAAATTTTGATGTTCTGAGGGATGCAGAGCTCCGAAACGCAGTCGTTATCCAGAACAGGTCTTGTAGAAGACCGTTAGTGAGCTGCAAAGTTTTATACACACCCATAAATCAGGAGGCCCTCTGCAGGGCAGGTGCACAACGACAAAACCATGTGACCCTCTGGGAGGGAAACTCAGCCATGCACCAGGCCATTCATGATTTATGTCTGTCAGAGTTACAAAAAAATGTACATTTCCATGAAGGATCAAAGTCATCGTCTAAGAAATTGCCGCCCCCCCCCCTTTCACCATAACTTAGTATATTTGTAGCAAAAACAGTTAGAAAAACATATTGGAGGCTGCGTATTGTATCATTTGATCCAGATGTGGAGCTTACAGCGGTATGCAATGGTGTGTATCTGCACCACTCGGTTATTTACAACCCTGCATCAACACTGCCAAGAGTCCCAGACAAAAATACTCAGGTCTGCTGTGGAAAAACAGCGGATGGTTGGAAGCTTGGTCCAAAGACATCAAGATCCATGACAGTCCAAAGAACATTGCTGTAAAAATGTAATTTTCTTTTCTTTTTTTTCCTTTAAAAGAAAAAGAAAAACGAAAAAGGAGCAAAGACAGGAATTAGCCATAAATGTTCATGGGTAGGACTTTATTTTAGGCAATAATGTGCTAACAAGTTCAATTGAGCTTTCAATCCTCCTCAATATGAGCTGCAGTCTCTTTTCTTGCTGCTATGAAAGTAACACATTATTTAACTGTCACGAAGAAGAAAATGGCTTTATTTAGAAGCATTAAGTGGCACGAAGCGTACAGTACAGTGCAACACATTCCAGCTCAAGGCGCCATGGGATTTTTTAATTGATTGATTTTTTTTGATTGAAAATAAAGAAAAATGAAACATCCCAATGCCTTTCCTGTGCTTTGATCTTATGTTTCAATGTTGTCGATACGTCACAAACGGTCTCTGTCACGACACACAGGAGCCTGAGCTGCCAGAGGATCACCCTCCACAAGAACCTGTTCTTCTCTTATGTGCTCAACTCTGCCCTCACCATCATCTACCTCGTCACCGTGGTCAACAATCCCAGCGTGGTGGCCAGAAACCCAGTGAGTAGAGGTTTTTGTGACTCACCAAATGCCAGGGACACGTCTGATGCCAGAGCTCTCCGAGCGCTCGGAAAGCTCTGTTGTGTGTCTTTATAAATGATGCTCTGATATCAACCGTTTCACAAGTTAACAATGCCCTGTGCAATTTAGCACTCATGAAAGAAAACGTTTTTATATCAAATGATCAATAAAGCAATGAAAAATAGTCCAAAATCAATACATCTATGGGAGATTTAAAAAAAAAAAAAGAGTAGCCAATATTAATAGAAGATGCAACAATGATAAAATAATTACTAAAATTCTCAAATGCCTGGATATGTTTTTTAAATGTCTTATTACTCAGGAGAATTCTGAACCACTGAGGTGGACTGATTGCTATACAAATGCTATTCCTCTTAGCGATAACATACCGTGCTCTAAAAATACCAGGAGGCAGGAAGGAGTCTAATTAGGAAGCCTTGTTGCGATGTCTTTACTTGAGTCATGCATAATTTATGCCGAGCCAAACTTTTTTAACTAACTTTCAGCGTTTCTTTTGTACTTTTCTGATGTACAAGAGCATGTAAGTGACGAATCTAAATGGTAATGAAGACGTTCTGGTTTGTAGATAAGACTCATGTATGTTTCTGTGTCTGTTCTTGGCACCATCTCATGGTTAACAGGCAGCTTTCGTTCTCTTTTACTATCTCTTCTTGGAGCCTTCCAGCCTCTCTGAATGCCTAATGCCAAGTCTTTGAAAAGTCAAGGCCTATTTAGGCAGAGGTAATAAATCGGTCGTGTAGGAATGCCTTTCTGTCAAGGCTGAACATAAATTTGCTGCCTCAGTTTCTTAAAAGATGTTATTACAGCATTTTCTCCACCTCCAATAAGGATAATAACTGCTTTGCTTTTACGTAATGCCCCCCAAACCAAAAAAAAAAAAAAAATTGAAACACATTCTTTGAGTCATCAAAGCTGAAAAAATATAGCTTAAACAAAAAAAAAAGTATCTTTCGAATATTCAAATATAAAAAGATTTAGCTAATTTTGCATCTTCATATAAGAAAGGATCAGGGAAGTTCACAAAAGCAAGAAAAACAACAGGTTTTACGAATTAATTCACATTATTTACATTCCCGTCACTCCCAGCCTGTGTTCAGATCAACAGAAAAAGGAGCCTTTTCACGCAATCAACAAAACAGAGTGGTTATTACACACGACAGGGATGACAACCATTAGCATCGCTATTCCCTACGTATGCAGTGGCTCTCGTTCAAATCCCTCCTTGTGCGCGTTTGTCAGAAAAGAAAATGTCTGCCTTCAGACTGTTTCTTTCTGATCTCGTACAGTCAAGTTGAATGTACTTGCTGCAACATGTCAAAATAAAATTTGTTAACATGGCCCTGCTTTTCATGAAGTAGAAAGAGAAATCAGGAAGACCAATGGTTTGGATTCATGTGCGCCTGTTGGGAAACATTTTGAAATTAATAGCTGCCAGAGTTAGATTTATGGGCCTGTTTTTGATGCTGGTGATTTAGGAATGGTGGATTGGAGGAAAGATTTGTTCTCACTGAGAAAACATGCCTTTTTTTATTGTCTGTTGTGCGGTGAGTCTGATATGGCCTGTTGGCAATGTGGGGGGAATAAGCCCCATAGATTATTTCAAACTGAGGGAGGGGGGGCAAACATAGGAGAGAGAAAAGATGAAGTTCTGGATAAAGAAAAACCAAGATAATAAGATACTGATATAGGGGTGGATATTGCCAGGGACCTCAAGATATGATGCACATTATGATACTTGAGTCACGATAAGATGCGATATCCAAATTTTGTAATATATTGCAATGTTATACAGTTCGCGGAAAACTGTAAAAGACATTATGCATCTTAAAATCCGAGTATGTGCAGTACATCAGATCCTAGTAATAATTCATTGGAAAAACTGAGTCAAAACAATGTAATTCAAGTTATCCATGCCGTTTTATCGTAACTATACAAGCTAAAGTTACAAGATATTTGCATATGTTTTTAATATTATATTAAATATTAATATTATATTATTAATATTATTATATTATTATGTGATACTGAAATCAACTGAGGATAGTAATTTCTGAGAAGGGAGAAGGGGTAGGATTAAATAAGCATATGCTTCTTTCTACTCCTTTTCGGACATGGCAACATTGTTTTGTTTATTTATCTATATTTTTTTGTTGTTTTGACTATTTTGACTAATGTGTTATTTTATGTTTTCCCATGTTCGGAATAAAGCTTTCATTCATTCATTCATTCATTCATTCATTCATTCATTCATTCATTCATTCATTCATTCATTCATTCATTCATTCATTCATTCATTCAATATTATTTACATAATATGAAATTATCATTAACCATATTATTTAAGCTGATGTATACAATAAAGTCATACTGGATTTACAACCCATCTGAAACATGATTTATTATTTAAAAAAAAGAAAATCGATATTCAAATTTTGAATATGGATATTGAATCGGCTGGCAAAATATTGCGATGTATTGCCATATCGATATTTTTGCCCATCCCTACACTGATATAATACTCTAACCAATCATTTTCTGTGGAACTGTGCTTAGTTAGATAGAGAGGCATAGAAAAGTAAGGTAAAGACATGTGGCTACTTTTAACAGAGTTTTAAGGAACACTGGTATCTCTGAATTATACTGCGGTTACACGATACTTTGGAAAAAAGTGAGATGATTCCGTTAAAACCATCAACAGTGGTGTGAGCCCTTTATTGGTAGACAACAGTGTTACTTCCTCTGGGACTTTCATTACAAACATATAATTCTCTTATCGAGATTGAGAAAGGTCTACATAGTCGAACCTTCGATTCAGGAAAAATAGTACAGGTGCTGTCTTGGCTGTGGAACCGTGGATCTGCTCTGTACCCTTGCTAGGGTCCTAGAGGTGGCATGGGAATATGTCAAAGCAGTCCAGTCTCCAGGAATATGGGATACAGGATCTGTTGCTATGGGGTTTTCAGACCCTGTACAGTGATAGCCATGTTCAAGGAGTATAGGGATTTTGATTTGGTGGCTTCAGGATTTCATATCTGCTTTATGCAGATGATGTTGTCCTTTTAATGTCATAGAGCTAAGATTTCCAGCTGTCCCTGGACTGCAGAGGAAAGTGACAGCAATGAGAACCGGCTTTTCTGAATATGAGACCATAGTTCTAAGTTGGAAAAATGTGGAGGTTTGGAGTAAGGAGATGCCTCAAGTTGAGGAATTAAAGTATCTGAGGATCTTGTTCATAAGTGGAGGAGTGAGAGATTTGCAGGCAGCTCATTGGGCCGTACTACAGACTTAACACTTTCCGTTTGTCAGTTGATCCATGCTCATAACCTCACTTATGGTCCCAAACTGTGGGTAGTGACCAACAGAACAGGACTGCAGGTACAAGCAGCTTAATTGCCTTTGCTGGACTCTCCCTGAGAGAAAGACTTGAGAAAATATGCTAATGTAAACCTACTGAAACATTTATTGGACAAAACCATTTTGGTAAACAAAAACATACTTATGCACTCAGACTAGAGTGTTTGCAGAAGCAAATTACTTTTACAGTGTTGCGACACCTGACAGACAAATCTGTCTTCTCACGTCTTTAGAATGTGATCAGCTGTGCTGTTTCAGGACTTCCAGTGTTTTTATCAACAGCTAGTGAAACTGTTTCCTCAGCGTGCTGTGTGGTCACATTCCCTGATTGTTTCCTCTAAAAGCTGACACCGTTAAAAACCTTCAGCATCCACTGCAGATGGAAATCCAGCCACTATAAAGCTTGCCTTCACTGCCACATCACATTTTACTTTAACATTTACATACATCTGCTGAGAATGCAGGCTGCTTTTCTTGGTATCTAAGGTTAGCATATTCAGGACTGAGTTTGGTGTACGTATGTATTTTCTTCCCACCTCTCTATAAGCTTCTTTCTTCCTGTATAAACTTCTTTTTTGGACATTATTGTTCCAACACCACTTGACAGGAAAACTGCTGTATCGGTCGGACATTGCCCTCAATTGGTAGATACCCTCACACTGAGGTAACCAAAATGCATTGTGGGACATGTGTCAATCTGAATCTTACAAATAATTCAGCTTTCAATTATATGTTTTTCATAAGATTATAAGATTTTCTTGCGGATCCGATAAAATGAGCTGACAAACTGGATTTGAGCCAAACTCTTGTGTTTGACACTCGCTTACTAGAGGGATATGTTATGATAAGCCCACAAGTGCCTGTAATTATAGTGCTTGGAAAAGATTGACATGATAATAACGTGTCTTTATGTAATCACTTCTTATGATGATGATTCAATTAAAGGAGCATACACAATGTTGAGATTTGTCGTTTCTTTCTTGAACTATGATGGACTTCAATACATAAATACATATATAAATGTATATGTAAACTTTAGTCTGGTATAAACTGCTTTCAGACTTCTTGGTGTGGAGGGAGATCAGAACAGAATCATCCAAACACACAGCAAAATCATCTTTTTCAACTCGGCTCCAAAGGGGGTAAATGGATAAACACCCACTCGCCCGGGAAAGTATAAAGCTGACTAATGATTGTCTGCCGCGAGCGATGGAACATCCCATCACATCCTTTTGTTTTTTTTTTTCTCTTTCAACCTCATGCTGAGATGATGTTACGGGTGTTTAAAATTAAACACTTTTAGTGATTTAACTTTCAACAGTAATAATCCAAAACAGACACAAAAGCAATCAATGTTGCTGTTTTTGCTCTTTTCTGCAGGTGGGCTGTAAGGTCTTGCACTTCTTCCACATGTATATGTTGGGCTGCAATTATTTCTGGATGCTCTGTGAGGGGATTTATTTGCACACACTCATTGTGGTGGCTGTGTTTGCAGAAGAGCAGCATCTGCACTGGTACTACCTCCTGGGCTGGGGTGAGTTATTAACTGTGTTTCCTTAAAGTCGCATTTTCCTCCCAGAAACTCCCAGAAAAAAAACAATTTGACGAGTTTGGCCGCAGCCTGATAACGTGCCTGCAGCCAACCAACCTTCAAATAGTCAAAGTGGACTTGAGGTCTCTCTCAGCTGCCTGTACATGTGTGGATTTATACATCCGTAGCATGTAAAAATGGACCCTGCGTGGGTTTTATTAGCAGAATGTCACATTAATGACTTAGATTATTAACTGTGTGACTGCGCTTTTGT
Organism: Cololabis saira; assembly: GCF_033807715.1. Classification (NCBI taxonomy): domain Eukaryota; kingdom Metazoa; phylum Chordata; class Actinopteri; order Beloniformes; family Belonidae; genus Cololabis; species Cololabis saira. The sequence goes on along the minus strand of NC_084601.1, from coordinate 14,270,463 downwards.
TGGCATTGAACTGAGCTGAACTGAATTGACTTGAATGAGTGAATAAAAGGGTGAAGGAATAAATAAAATAGGGTGGCACGTTTGTAGCCCATCAGTGACTGAGTTGATTAAATTAGGTGTTGCGTTGTCAGCAAACATGGATCAATTCTCTTATGAGACAATATACGGATGCTGTATTTTGTCAACGAGTACTGGAGCCCCTCCTTTTACTCTTGAAGTCTCCTTATCCGCATATTTCCTGATTAAGTGTGGATTAAATGTTCCCACAGCCGTGTCTTGGTCTGAGCGCGCCAGCGGTCCAAGACTGTCCGGGGATCTCCAATTCCCCATGACGGCTGAAGAAAGAAATGGTTTAAACGTCCTCCTCTCTGCTCCCCGTTTTGTTTCCTCTTTAACTGCGATAATTATTCTGCCCTAGTCCAGGCAGCATGCATAAATATATATATATATATATATATATATATATAGGCAGACTTCTATTAGTGCATCATTTTAAGTCTCAAGGATAGGTGATATCACGTTAGGAAAATCCGTGGAGATGGAGACAGCCCTCTTTTTCCGAGGACGCGTTCATTTGTAAAGTAACAGCTTATATTTCGAGAAAGGTTTGAGTCATAAACAAAGCTAACTGTGTGTCTTTCTGCTGCACTCGTGAGAAATGAATTTCACCTCATCTAGCTGTTTTCCTATTCAAGGCTTTCCTCTCGTGCCCGTGTCAATCCACGCTGTGGCGAGGAAAAAGTATTTTGATGACAAGTGAGTAATGTTCCAGAAACTTCTGCTAATAAACAAAAGACATGTGCTGAGCTGTGTGTGGCAGAGCGAGATTGTACACGAGCACATGTGTGTTTCTTCTACGAGTGTGCGCATGTGTACTTTGGGCGGCGGACAGCACTGACGGATGTGTTTTTCCTTCTGTAGCTGTTGGATGAGTGTGGATACCCATCTGCTCTACGCCGTTCACGGACCCATAGTGGCGGCGCTTCTCGTAAGTCTGCAAAACCCTCTGCTTCGTTTTTCTCTGAAGATAAAAAAAGGAACTCTTACACTGCAAAAACAACCCCACTATAATAAACCTAATATACCATAAATCAAAATTGTTTTATTGTAAGCAAACTTTCTTGACTAGAATTCTCAAAACCGGCAAATAGTCTTCAAATTTTCTTGAAACCCCAAATTTTATTATTTTAGAAATAGGTTCTTGCAGTGTAAGGATTTTTTTTATTTTTGTAATTTCCATATATAAAGTTTGTAAAACTCAGTCTAAATATTTCCAACCTTTCGCAGGTTAACCTCTTCTTCCTGCTGAATATCATAAGAGTGTTAGTCACCAAGCTGAGAGACACGCACCGGGCCGAGTCCAACATGTACATGAAGGCAGTGAGAGCCACGCTGATCCTGGTGCCCCTGCTGGGGATACAGTTTGTCATTTTTCCCTGGAGGCCAGAGAACCGGCTGGCAGGTGACGTCTACGAGTATGTCATGCACATACTCATGCATTACCAGGTGGGTACTGTGGCGAAGAATTCATCTGAGTTCCCATTAGCCTGCAGGGAACAGTAAGAGCTTGCCTCTAAAGCAGGATAGTGCTGCTTCAGTGCGCCGGAGAAGGAAGAGCTTCTCATTTCTGGTCTGGTTGCAATCGCATCTATGATGAGGAAGAAATATTCAAAATATTGTCATAAAATGTGCCTCCAAGACTGAGCTGCAAGAACTGTTTTCCACCAAGTTATTGAGATTGATTGATCTGATTCAGTGTTGAATTACCCTTTAAAGGATCAGTTAGATGCTTCATTTAATGACAGACAGCCAAAAGCTCTTTCTGACACTTTTCACTTATAGTGATTCCTTTCATTCTTCTCCAAGTCATTTTCATGCTTAATTCTGGCTAATGTGAAAAAAGAGAGAAAAAGAAATGAAAAAAGTAATTGTTTGCTTCTCCTTTTTCAAGGGTTTACTGGTGGCAACGATATTCTGCTTCTTCAATGGAGAGGTAAGGCGGATTCATGTGTTCACATACAAGTTAGTTGAGGTAGACGGAAATAAAAACGGTCAAACTGAACACGGACGTTAAAGAATAATTAAGCACTCAAATGCAAGACACAAACAGAGGCTGCCGTGGACACGGCAACCAGAACACGAGCCTTTGTGAGGCTGCAATGTTTACAAGTCCTGCAGCTAACGTCATTGAAGGGTGAATGCATAACTGCACGGCCTTGTAGCCTTTTCTTGCGTGGTGCACGTGCTGGCCAGCACCTTCATGGTCAGGCCCAGGTTAGAAGAGCGGATATGTTATGCGGTTTATGCTTTATCTTTTTTTTAACAGTTTGAAATAACTATAAGAGACAGGGTAGTCTATTCACTTCAATTAATTACACCATATTTTCTCTCAGGAAGCGCATTAGTGAGATATAACAGGAAAGACTTAACATCTGCGTCTGCCACACCTGCCTAAATGTGCGAGCGAGTGTAACTCCTGCGTAAGGTGGTGCCATAAGATGAAAAAGCTACCAAACATTATCGAATAACGACGTGGGGATGAACTGCCAAGTAGGACCGACTAGAATCACAGGCCTTGTTCCCGACTGCACGTTTTAATTTGGTGAAAACAAACTCAAGTTCACTTTATGTTTGTGTCTTTCGGCACGACTACAGCATTTGCACTTAAAATATATAAAAATGACTTAACCAGGACCCCAGAGACGGATGCTTTCTCAGTCCAGATCACCTGGTGAGCTTCTCCTGGTTAAAAAACACACGGAAAAATAAATACTGATGAATAAAACATTAATATGAGTGCATGTTTGGGTGCGTCCGACCTGATGCATTTTCAACTCGCTCAGACTGAGAATTCCCTTTTCATTCAGGTGTATTTAATATTTCAGTGAAACATAAATCATGTTGTGGGTTTGACACAAACCTTAGTTTTGCTGTTTGTCACCAAAAAAATGCCATAATTTTTCAAAACCACATACTGTGTACTACATTAACAATGTAGTACACAGTCTGTACTGCTTACCGGCACAGCGGTAGTCATTTGTACTTGGTATGAGAAAGAAATAAAGTTCATGCAGAAGTATAATCAGAAGCCAGTCATGTGACTGCTGTGACCAGCTTCAGTGGAAGTGGCCTGTAACATTATGGGATACATACAGTATCTGCGGTGCAACTATTTATATACTGTACACTACATCTGGCAGAGATGCAGCTGCAGACACACACAGAGCCCTGGTGAGACACAGGTGGCGGCAATTATGGCAGAAATGATCATTAGGAAATCATCAAGCGAGCAGACAGTATTGGAAGACTGCATACATCTAACCTGCTCACTAGGTAAGCTTAAAAATAGCTGAAGCCATGTTTGCTGCGGCTAATATTTACATTGAGGCAAACTTTGTGACGAAAGAGACAAATACGTAAATATTTCCAGAAAGGAAGTTATTGCCAAAGTATGCAAATCCATCCATCCATCCATTTTCTATACCCTCTTTCATTTCATTCATTCATTTGTTTATTTGGAAGGGACAGATACAGAAAACATAGACAGACATAAATGGCATAAATCTGATGCCTGTATCATAATGTTTATAGCGAATGCTAATTTGCAACACTCGTCCCTAACAGGGCTCACATCACAATTAAAAGAAAGGAGTTAGAAAATTACACATACTTGACATGCCCTTACAAACATTAAAAACATACACAATACAAACATTAAAAACATACAAAATTACACACATAAAAAGAGCTAGCTTTACTTATCTAGGCCTATCTGCACACACATCTGTACTGCTATAATTATTTCAGCATATAGCCTAACTATCCTACTTATATGCTACCAATCCTTTGTAGGGTCACGGGGGTCTGTTGGAACCATCCCAGTTAATTTTAAGGCGAGAGACACGGGTAAAATATGCAAATGTTTAAAAAAAAACAAATATATATATATATATATATCATTCTAATACCACTGTGCAATTGACCTTTTGTAAAGGTCAACTTGCAAATGGTATGTGGGGAACTGTTTATTCATGGAGCAATAAAGCCGCTCACTGCTTCCGGCACATATATGAGAAATAACAGTCCATGTGGTGGGGGCAGATCTCTTCTGCACACATGTTTACCTGATAGTACATCGGGAAGTGACCCATGAATGTCAAACCCAGTGTTTGGTTTTGCTGCTGCGGCAGTCGTCAGTTCTCCCGGGATTTGTCGTAAGGCTTTGTTGTACACAGATTTGTGAGGCTTGATGCTGCAGCAGTGGAAGCTGAAGGGCCATGTCAGGCGAGGATTAAAACACAGAGTATAAATGACTCTTGAGTTGCCAAGAAATGTACTCCTTTGAAGCCTTCCTGCCAGCATTTTCTATCATAAATCTGTCAGTGGTGTTTTGACTGCAGGCATCCCTAAATGCATTGAAACATTTCACCAAACCAAGGAGCTGAAATTCCACAAAAGCATCATTCTGAGGTTAGTGGGGTTGTGGAAACCTCTTGGCTCTTCGGAAATACTCTCAAATATTTCTCCTTTAGCAAGATTTCTGGAGTTGAAAAGCAAAATAAATTTTCTTCGGAAATCATGTGACCGAAGAAGAAGATCAGGAAATTGGCATGTGGGAAGAAAAGAACAAGATGCATTAACTGAGAGGAAGCAGCGTCAAATACCCGACAAAAAGGACCTAAAGTGAAGTTGTAGACATCCGTCCTGCAAAATAGGTCAGCTACCGGCTTATGTGCAGCCAGCAGAATCATCTGTAACAAATCAAATAAGCGGAAAACAAATAAATGTATGGGCATACCAACGTTTTAAAGGTCAAACACACAAACGCTCTACGGGAGAGGAGAGGGGTTTGTGTGCTTCACAATGACCGATTCATTCTCCTTTAATCAGGACACCGGTTTCTGAAGGGTTCAATTCAGATTTTTTTATTTCAAGGCCAAACTGCACAGACCTGCGTTGTTTCTTCAATGGCTCCATTGTGAGGTGGTCGGGGCAGCGAGACAAACAGCTTCCGAGCTGTATTTGTTACATAAACCAAGACGTTCTGCATGGAAGCGGGAAGCTTCAGCTGCTCTTTTGTCCTCTTGCAACAATTAGTGGGGTTCATTTATATTATTAGATCGGTATGTGTTGATGTAGTAGGAAGAAGCCGTAGTAGGAATGAATGGATGGATGTGTTAATGCGGTAGCTCTGGTGTGATATTTATTCACGTTGCAGCCTGGAGAGCATGTTGTGTGGATCGTTCACGTGCAAGAAACCCCACGTTTAAGCACAAATGTATCCTCCATAGAAAATTAAAAAAAAACGCATGCACAAATCTGTCCCTGCATGCACCGGGCTGCGGCAAGTGAAGGCTTAATCTGACCGAGGCGATGGCGGCCGCCATAGCCTCCCCCCTCTCTGGTTAGTGCTGATTGCTTCTATTGACTATTTTGGGAGAATTTTTTTTATGTTGTTGTTTTTTGTTTCATTACCGGCACAGTAGCAATATTAGTTGGAGCTGTAATAGCCTTGCAAACACTGGTTGAATGGTGACAATGTGTTCCTGGCCAACAATGAGAAGCTGTGATGTGATAATGAGGCGGACAGCCGGAGGAGACGGTCCTCTCATAAACCCTGTCACACGAACCGTGCTCACATTATTCAAACGGACGGAGCAGATCTATCTTTATCCACCCCCCCTCCCCGTGTTTATTGGTTGTGAAATGGTGGTGATTAGACAGCCTTATTATGTCCACCACCTAATAATATCACTCAAGCATGCAGGGACGGTTTCTGAAACATTCAAAACATGTTTACGCCACTTTGCCGGAGCTGCCGTGTTGATGGATGGAAACAGTACTGAACACCGTGTTAATTTTGCAGGCCGGTGGATCATCACAGCACAATTTCACTGTTCCTCCGTCTGTCCAGTGAACCCGTGTGGTATGTGCCTTCTGTGCAACAGTTTTGTATCAGTAATGTTAGCCAGACGCAGACAGCCCTCCCTAGCTGGGACGGTCAGGGGGAGCGTCCAGCGGACAGCCATGTGTTCCCGTGTTCCCGGTTCATCAAAAGACTAACGGCCCATTGGTGCTCACCGACTCAGCCAGTCCGCCCATGATCTGTTCAGGTCCAGGTGACATAAATTTTATAGTGCCTTAATCCTCACGGGTTCTCAATTTTGTGTCAGACTGCACACCGCAAGCACGCAGACTGTGTGCGAGCCAGAAAAACAGCCTCGGCCTTGCCGGGTCTAGCTTCAGCAGAGTCTGTTTGGACCGTCCATTCTCACTCCACAACAGTGTTTATTTTAAAGCATCATGAAATATCTCCTAAGAAATTTACAGCTCAAACATGCCTTTCAGTCATAGTCATCACTTTTAATAGCAATATGCTTCTCAGATGTCCTTTATGTCACAGAAAGATGAGGGGATGGGATGAATTGGTGATTCTGCACTTGCTCTCTTGTTTAATTGTAATCTGTCAATTAATTTTGTAATCTAAATGCCTCCATTTTAAACATTTCCACCACTGCAGTGGTGAGGAAGAGCTCCATTTTATCACATCTTCATTAGAAGTGAAGCAAAGGGCCTTTACTGACGTTGCATTTCGGTCACGTCGTATTTTTTACATTTATTTTACCCAGCTCTCTTGGTGTGCTCGTCAATACTGTTACCTCACGAACAGAAGGTCATTCGTTTGAATCTCAGCTGAAGTTTTCCGCTGAAGTTTTCTTCTTGAAGTTTGAATGTTTATCCACTTTGTGCAGTCCAAGGTTACGCGTGTTAGGTTGACTGTAGGATTGGCCGTGAGCGTGAATGGTTGTTTGTCTCCTCGTGGCACGGTGATGAACCTGCAGCCTGTGTCGAACCTTTCACCTGGTAACAGCCGGGATCGGCTCCTGCAACCCTGAACAGGAAGAACAGAAACAGATGGTTGTCTTCTGAGCCACGAAAAGGGCCGTCTGTTTTTTTTTTTTTTTTTACAGAATATGTCTTCCTCTTGAAAATTAAAGTCCCTCAAAATCCTATTTGAAAATTCCTGATCCATTTCCTTTCCACTGACAGTAAAATGCTATCAGCATGTTTTTGCTTTGCATATTTGCATATATTACATCATGTCTTTAACCCTTGCAAGGCACTGAGGCTCGGGTCAAAATGACCCCAGCCAGAGTTAAGGGATAAGGAAGGGAAGTAGAACTGCTCAATATCAAATATTATAACACCAAATGCAGAGTCGTCAAGGTCATTCAAATGCCTATTTGGGAATATTGATGAGTTTCACATGTGATCTGTCACAATCTAAGGTTTTGGTATGTTTGGGTTTCCCATCATGCTCCGCTTTGTTATGTGCAGTGATGGGCAGAAACGCGTTAGAAGTAACGCGTTACTGTAATCCGATTACTTTTTTCAAGTAACAAGTAAAGTAAGGGATTACAATTGCAAAAACAGTAATTAGATTACCTTTACTTTTCTGAAAGAAGGCTGCGTTACTGCGTTACTAAATGCAGTATTTGTTTTATGAAAATATCTCATAACTTTGCGCTGCTCATACGTCAGTCAAGGCCTATTTATGGTTCCGCGTTACACCAACGCAGGCCTACGGCGTAGGGTACGCGGCGACACGCACCGTATGTCTGCGTCGCCGCGTACCCTACGGCATCTGGCTCTGCGTCGATTTAACGCGGAACCATAATTCAGGCTTCAGTGGTAAACCAGAGACGACATGAAGTGCGAGAGAGAGCAGGAGCATGCGGCGTTTAACGCCTGGAATTACAGACATTATTTTGAGTTTGATTCGGTCAAAAGTGATAAAAACATTCTTGTCCGCTGTAAAGTCTGTGTGGGAGGAAAACTCGTTGCGAGCCCCCACTGGGGCTGCAGCGCCGGCTGCCTCATCAGACTCCAGCGGGAGAACTGCCGGTGGCCCCTCTGCTGCTAAACAGGTGAAACTAGATGTAAGACCAACGGGACTTAGTGCAGCTGAATTGAAGAAGCTTGTCGCAGGTTATATTGTAGTTCAAGTCAGAGAGAGCTGTATTTTGCCTGATGCAATGTGCATAAATTTAAGACTTAATAAAAACAAGTTTAAAAATAGACCGTTTCATTTACTTATTGTCATTTAATTTTATATGGTGGAATGTGCACAAAAAATAGAATAAACTGAAAGTTCTATTGTTTTATATTCTTCCAGTAAAGTGTATTCAGGTTGTGCATCATGTTTTTGAAAAGTAACTAAGTAAAGTAACTAGTAATGTAACTAGTTACTTTTGAAAATAAGTAATCAGTAAAGTAACAGGATTACTTTTTTGGTTCAGTAATCAGTAACTAATTACTTTTTCAAAGTAACTTGACCAACACTGGTTATGTGTTTCGTTGCTTTACTGCTGTGGTTTCGGAGAGTTTTGGTTACAACACAGGACTGCACACTTTACATTTACAAAGTTATAAATGCACACCTTCTATTTCCCCATTATTTTAACATTTTTTCAGTTAGCACACAATTCAATAGTTAGCCTGACATCATGGAAGAAGTCATTGCAGCTGCATCAGGATCAGTGCTCCATTCAGAGAGAATAATAAAACAGCCAACACTGAGTCCATACTGATAATCAGTGACTAAATCAGTTTTGGCTCAAACTGCCAGAATCAGGCTCAGTAAGTCAGAAAGCAGTAGAGCAGTTAAAAATACTTAAAACAAATTGAAAAAAAATTGTCTCCAATATTTAACAAGGAATAGTCTAAAATGTAAAAAAAATAGAAAAACAAATAGGAATCTGGTGTTTCTCAAAGCGACACACAGATGTTCCGTTTGAGGAGGGATGAAAGGTTCCCCCAATGCAGCAGTGAAAGATGCTAAAACTGATCCTGTTGCATCTGGGACTAATCTTACAATGACAGCTGTAAGAGAAGTAAGTCAATCATAAATATTGTTAATAATAGTCTTAAAATAACCTAAAGAGGTGCTGATTTGTAAAAAAAACAAAAAACAAAACCACAACAACCCTTTAACTTGACACAACCCCATTCAGCTACACTTGCCTGGACACGGGAGTGAGGCCAGAACCTGTGGCCCAGGTCGGCCGGCACCGGCTCTGTTCAGCGCTGGATGGGATAATGGGAAAACATCTAGCCTGGCTCGGCGTCACACGCTCAGCTTTGAGTCAATAGCAGGAAAGCAGCTCTTTTGTTGTGCTCCCAGTCGGTCTCCCCGTGCCAGCTCGTTTTTGAATTTTGATTTATCGTGCCGCAGCAGCACTTACGCTTGAAATAAAAAGACTGTTGTTTATCAAAACCCCTGTCACCAAGTGCCCTGCATGTGCGTCCTCTGCCCTAGAAACCCGACGGAGATGGGAGTTTGTCACCGTTCAGCATCTGTGGCCGTGATTTGAACCTATTTCCACACATTACATTTCACAAAATCAGATCTGCATGCATGAGTTCACTTTTTTTAGCACGTGTGAGATTCATGTCCTTTTGGCTTTAAGTGATATGTTCTATTTAAATAAGTTTTATTACAAATCATTGAAGAAATTGTATCAACTCACAAAATTTAAATACTAACTTTGTTAACTTCAATTATTCAGATCTGTCTTGTTAGAAGTAAAAACGTATTATTATTCATTTTTGAAGCATTTGCACAAACTAACGTTATTTTAGACCAATATTGGAAGTTTGTAATGTTGTTTTCTCTTTTGAGCTTCATATCTTATAGAAGTAACTCACTTACCTGCTGACAACCAATTGACAGCTAGTAAACATGTGAATAAAATCTGTCTGAGTATATTTATTTGAGCCGAACATCATCTAATAAGAATGTGTAGTTTTCCTACCAGGCCATATGAAACTGTAAATCATTTTATGAAACTCAGGAAACAAGTTTTAATCTAATTTTACAACAGCATCCGAAAAATATAGCTGACTTTGGGAAGAGTTTTTCCCCGTGTGACAGTTCAAATCCAGGGATGATACACATATAGAGGTTTAGATTTATTTAAACAGGTTGAAAACTGAGCTCCAAACCTAAATCATCTGTGCTTTGTTTTATCTGTTTTTCAAAAAAATAACATAATAAAAACTAAACCCTGCTCGGACCCTTTTCCTAGAAGAGTTTCCCGAGCGAATAAAGACGTCTGCGAGGTGAAAGGTTTTAGTCTCCCGCTCTTATTGTGAATACTTGCCCAGAAAGACGAACAGCTTTACACAAAGACATAAAACCGAAGAAAAGAAAAATACAGTTTTATGGTCTAAAATGAATTGTATGTTGGTATTTTAAGTGCTGCAAAAGACACACATCTCTGTTGGCACGTTTAGACGGTAAAACCCAAACCGCTCTTGTCAGCCAGCATCCCCGCAGGATGTTGAATGTGAGAGATTAATTAAGGTTCTTTATATAACGCCATGACTGATGATCACATTATGGTCTAAATAGGGGGATTACGGGGAGTTACTTTCAGTAAGTCATCAGGATAGCATTGGGTTTTGTAATGATACAGAGTGGATTTGGTTCACATGCTTATTAATGTGTCAAATGTTTGCAGCAAGATAGCGGTGATGAACATCCCCCGTCGTGTTCCTGGGACATCGCTTTGACAACTGCAAGAAGATCAGTTGCTTGTTTAATTAGTGAAGTTGAATAATGTTCTAATCTGTTCATTTGTGCAGAGCGACGGAGAGAAAGAAGATGCATGTTCTTTTATCGTGCTGCTGATTGATGCACAGCGCTCACAAAGGATAAAAAAAATAAACAACAAAACCCCCGTACAATTCTTCAGGCAGAGGGAAACTTTAAACACGGGTGCTGAAACCGTTGAGTAGCTGAGAGGGAAAGGTCAAGCTGCTTCAAGGAGAACGGGATCAAATGGATGATAACACAATTACATGACATTGACATTCACTTCTATTATGTGAAAATCTGCCCATAACATGACCACAGGTCAAGAAATGTGGGTTTGGCATCTATTTACTACCTGCCATTTGTGATATTGCAATTGGAGTGATCCTCACACGCCTCAGCAACCACGCGCACGTCATTTGGAGCTGTCAGTTTAACCAGTATTGTCAGGAGATGATGATACTCGGCGCTGTAACTACACGCACGTGGACGGATTTGTCCGTGAAAAAAAGACAAACTGAAACAACTGAAACCGATCAAAGATAATCATTTAAAATTAGACTGCGTGTGAATTGTGGCTCAACAGAATCAGAATCTCCAATTGACTCTTTGTCAGCCTTCTGATTGGTCCCTGACTGACCAGTCAGAAAATCATTCTCCATTGCTACATCCGGGGCAGAATATCCGTTGGGACAAAACAGCTGAAGAATGGAAAAAGCTTAGTTTTTACTTGATTTGTATCAAAATTTAAATCACTGGATTATTTTTTTTTTTTTTACTTCGTATTAGTATAAGGAACACTTGGGAACACAAACAACGATGGCTCGGCAGCAGCTACAACCCATAGCTACAACAGCGAAAGCGTTTATTTATTTATTTTATTTATTTATTTATCTATGTATTTATTTATTCATCTAAAAATGGTTAAGCGGTTGTAAAAGTGACACCCACTACCCAGAGAGAATCATAGGGATATATTTTATCCCTAAAACCAACAGCAAATTACGAAAAATGTCTGCTTTAGATAAAGCTATGTGGATCAGCCCCCGGGTCTCGCACTCAGAAGGCACGCCGATTTTTTCCAGTGGCCAGCCGCGGTACTGCAACAAAAAATCCCATGGGGCCCAGAAAGCTTTTTTCCCATAGACCGCAATAGTAAAAGAGAAGCCTCTAAAACTGTTCACAGGAACCTCCAGCTGTAATCACCGGCAATTACTAATCTTTGTATTCTATATTTTTAAGTCATGGACTTTATATCCGTCAAAAATGTTTTATAACGGCCAGAAAAGTCAAAGAAAAGTCTCTTTCTGGGCGTGACGTCACGGCTGACGTCACAGCCGTGTCCGTGCACTCCACGGATGTATTATATTAATATATATTATGTAATTATATTATATTAATACATTAATAAAAATATGCAATACTATACATGTAATAATATACATTAATTAATATATTATATTAATACATATTATATTAATATTCGCGTCATTGCCCCGGGGCATGATGGGAGGCCCCAGAGCATCATGGGAGGTGACTCAACTGCGCATGCTCTATGGGCCCGTGTACCAGGAAGTAAACCAGGAAGTCAGGAACTTTTTCAGCGTATGCGCTGAGTGAGCAAATTGCATTGAAATGAATGGGCGGCCATTTTCGATGTACCATCCAGATTTTATTAATAGATCCATGACCATGATGTGGATGCCCACACCTTCCACCGTGCTATTAGCTAAACCAGTGGTCCTCATTCCTGGTCCTCGAGAGCCGCTGTCCTGCATGTTTCTGATTTTTCCCTGCATCAACACACCTGATTCTAATTAGTGGTCATCACCAATGTTTCCTCCAGGTCTGCACAGTTCTGTTGGTGACACAGTCATCTGTATCAGGGTTTACTGGAGCAGGGAAACATCAAAGATATGCAGCACAGCGGCTCTCGAGGACCTGGAATGAAGACCACTGTCCTAAACTAAACAAAAGATCTTGTTTTTGCCGAAAATCTCAGTTTTTTTTAAACTCACTCCACAGTACCTGAAGTGTTGCTTTTTATTTATATCTGATTTTCTTTGGTACATTAATTAGAAATAAAGTGATGTAAAACTGCCCTTTTACAATGGAAGTGGATGGGAGAGTTTTTGTCTGACCTAGCAACGGGGACAGGGCTTGACAAAGGGTCAATTGTGTCTTTAACAATTTCTAAATAATGCATTTTTTGGCAATTTTATGTCATATCATTTTATGTTTTTGTATAAAAGATAAGATAAGATAAGATAAGATAAGATAAGATAATCTCCCTCAGTGAATAAACTTATTTTGTTGGTAGTACACTTAAGTACACTTAGCACACACATGCAGGGGAGGGGTAAAAAGAGACTAAAAAGTAAAAAATTAAAAATATATATAAAATATGTATAATTACAGAAATATGAGCAGTATATACAGTAGATTGAAAGAAAAGAAACAGTGCAAAAAAAGCAGGTAGAGTGTGTGTGAGTTACACTGGCAAATATTGCACATATGATATTGCACATCTTATGTTATTGCACAAGTTATTCTCTGTTAACTACTGAGAGCAGGCCTGGTTGTGGAGTCTGATGGCAACGGGGAGGAAGGACTTGCGATGCCTCTCAGTGACGCATCGCGGGTGATGAAGCCGGTCACTGATGGAGCTCTCCAGGGCTCTGACAGTCTCATGAAGGGGGTGGGAGACATTGTCCATGATGGAGGACAGCTTTGCCACCATCCTCCTCTCCCCCACCACCTCCACAGGATGGAGACTGCAGCCCGGGACAGAGCCGGCTTTCTTCACCATCTTGTCCAGTCTCTTCCTCTCTGCTGCAGTGATGCAGAAAAAAAACAACTTTATTTCTTCTCTTTTTACAGTATCGGGGTGGTACTGAGGTCTTAGAAATTCATGTGTGATACATCTGGCATTATAGGATTACTTGTCTTTCTTTTTCAACTTGTCCACGTCGGTAGCGATCTGTGTATAAATTTGGACGTCTGGTGGAATCATGTAGACATAAAACGGGATCAGACATGCAAAACAGAGGAAGATATGCATTTGGACTGAGTGTAAAGTGTGTTTTTGCTTGTTTTTGTTTTTTACGTGCAGGTACAGGCTGCTCTGAAGAGACAATGGATGCAGTACAAAACCCAGTGGGGTCAGAGACGAAAGGACCACTGCTCGATGCGCTCCACGTCCTACACGGCCACCTCCATCACCGAGGTGCCCGCCTTCATGTTCCACCACGAGTGCAACACCGAACACATGAACGGGCGGCACACAGAGGACTCGGAGCTGGTGGCGCTGAAATCAGGGGACGCGTATGCTTAACTCGCCCCGAGGCCGAGGAGCACATCGCGGGAACGCGGCCCGAGAGGAGCGACAGAACAACAGGAACAGTCCAGTAAGAAACGAACACGAGTCCGGTCCGCCTGCCATATCTCAGCGATTCACTCTCAGAGGATGCTGCTGGTCCGTTCAGCACAGGACAATAATACGGGTCTAGGAACAGCGAGCGTCAGGAGGGACATGGTTTAACTACAAACGCTTTGCATTTTACATGCTACATTGTTGCTGCTGCTGCCTTTTGAGGACTTTGATGTTGAGAACTTCCGGTATACGAGAAGAGCTGCTTTTACGATGAGTGTCGACTTCTTAAAGCTGCTAATTTATGTGCACTCGCTGTGATGAAGGCGGGTGTAAGTGTAACTGCAGTTTCACTGCAACGTGACGTGACGGTAGCGGAGTCACCACGACGGTGTGATGAGGAGGAGAATCATGTCGGTGTAGAAGACCCAACCATCCCTAACCTCACCTAAACCAAAGCGTGCTGTTCGCCGGTCGCGGCCGCGAGGGCGGACCATGTCGGGCAGAGCAAAGAAGCATGTCAGAGATGGAAAATCACACACGTACGCACGTAAACAAATGTCAGACTTATGTGCCATGCCAGAGGGCAAGTTTTTCTAAAACACCCTTTGTGGTTGAAATACAAGGAATTGTGTGCATATAATATTTGCTTTTCCTTTAAAATAATGTTTAAATGTCTTTAAAATGTTTTTTTTTTTTTTCGTTTTAACTCGTGGTTTTACTTTTGCCAGTTCCTGAGTACGCGTACGTCCTGTGATGCTGCACCCCCGATGGCTTTGTTTAGTCTCCGTTGTTGTGTCTGTGCCGATGCTGGAAGGCAAAAGTGCACATAAAAGATGGACTTGAGAAGAAAAAGAAAAGCCGCTGATGTTTATCACAAGATCCGTCTCGCTGCGTCAAGCGCAGCGCATCATCAGCGCCGCCGCTGACACCCATGATTTTACTCTCGATCGTGCTTTAAGTGTCCATGATGCCGATGATTCAGCGGCAGCTCGGTCCTCCGTGCATATTTATAAGCTCATCTTGTGACCTTTTGTGCGACTGAGCCTCCAGAGCAACAGAAAGGCTCTTACCGTTTACGCAGAAGAAACTAACTGATGTCTGAGGAGCTTTTCCACGTCTTTCTCACAATTTTGCACAAACATCAGATATAAATTCACTTTTTTTGTGGTCGTGAACACACATTCCTGTCGCTCTACTGCCTTTCAATATTTGCTTAATGATATTTTTGCATAATTCATTTCCGTTGTTGAAATTGTGTCTTGCACTTGTGGGCAGCTGCTTAGAAACCCAACAAGTTTTCATTAATAGTGATTAAAATGCAGCGAGTGAGTCATTTCTGATTTTAACCCCCAAAAAAGTTATTAGTGATTAACAGAGGACGATTTCTGAGTTTTAAACAAACATCTTAGCCGATTAGCCTCGTGATCATCTATATTTTTTCGTGTTTTTTAAAAGGAAAACGAAAATCCATGTCTGCGTCAAATCAGGAATTTTCAGTTTCCTTGTTTGAATCATTCAAAAAGTTTATTTGTTCCCGGTGAAGATGCCAACCTTTGTATACCAATATTTGTGTAAAACGAATGATTTTGTGTTTATGTCTTACAGGACCTGTCACCATATGTATCTAGTTTAGTCACTATCTTAAGTCCCATTTTTTTTAACTGTCTGACTCTGTTTTGGTTGTCTTCATGGTGCTGATGTGTTACAATCGATGGAAGTCTCCTTGTTAACTGGAACGACTGGTGGATGTTCAATGAGCAGAAGTATTTGTGATGAGCCATCTATGTTAATATGATACAACTGCCAGTTAAATCAGAGGAAGAGAGAAAGAAAAAGTCTTGACTCAGCCAAAATTTTACCGTCACTTTGAACTTCAGAAAGTCAGCAAAAGGTGACTCGTTTTCCAAAAACAAATCCCAATGTGTTTAAGATGCCTACTTTTATTTTTATTTTTCTTCTTTTTCTCAGAATAATGAAGTCATGCAGTTTACAGGGCACATTAGGTGTCAACACAACATGTCTTTACCTTCTTGTTTAGAGAGTTTTCACACATTCTTCCTGCAGGTTTCTTGCAGTTCTTGGATGATTGTTTGTGCATCAAAGCAGATGTTCAGTTGTGTTAAGGGGACCTCATCCCACTTCTCATTTCCATCCTTGTTCTGCATACACATTAAAAGTCATAGCATTTTCTTCCAGAATTCAGCTACATTTAATTGAATCGACTTATTAATTTGCGGGCTGTGAGATGAAGTGTGGTTGATCCTGTGGAGCAAAAAAAAAGTGAAAACAGTCATGCTGAAATTGTTTCTGCAGCATTTATTGGCATCTATTTCACATAACTTTGTTTCTTTTTGTAGATTTTCATTTCAGCATCTACCTTTCTACCAGTTTAGTGTTTTAAAGCGTTCGGTGTAGCTGCCAAGTCGTAATTATTTTACAAATTGAGGAAAAGAAAACCTGAAGATATGTTGCCATATTCTTGCAGTCTTCCTATTGATTTATAAATAATAAAGTTGGTATTTTTTCTTTTCTTTTTTTTTTTTTTTAGATTAAAAGGTAAAAGACTGCTGACTCCTAAAGAACAAGAATAAGCCTCGCCATGCTGATGAGGGTCTGGTTGCCGCCGATTTCAGGTCTCTCAGTCAGGACGTTTACATGCACCAACAGAAAGTAGAATTCTTGCCTTATTCCGAACAATTTAGAATTTTTAAAAGCCACGTTTACACATTAGCCAGGCCGAACTGAACCTCTTGATATCGAGCTTTTAGTGCCAGATAATGCGTCCTAATCCGAGTTATTCCGGCATGTATACCAACCCGTGCTGACCGCCCTGGGACTCATGAAGGGAAGTGACGACACTGGGGGAGGGGGAATAATAACAATCACGACAACACGGTAACAGAAGAAGAAGAGGGAGACTTTGTTTGCATTTTACCTGCAACATGATCAGGCTTAGTATGTACGACATTTACAGAGCTGCTGCATCATTAGTGCCCATTTTTCTACATGTTGTTGTCCTCTTTCATCCTTGTTTTCCAATTGTACCGGAAGAACGTCAACGCGAAAATGCGTGTGGCGCCACGTAGAGTCGCGAAGTTGAACGCACCTCACTCAATAATCAATTGTCTTCTCGTGCATGTATACTTGGATTTCTCTTAACCTCCAGTTTAATTGTTGCCAATAGCTTCATTTAGTTGTGCATGTAACCGCACTGACTGATATTTTTACATAATGTAACAGAGTCAAAGTAAAGAGCAGGAAGTGGCCAGAATTAGTATGAAGAGATAATAAACTGTCCGTCAGAGTTTGCAGAGACTGTGAAGCGAAGCCGCCTGCAGCCTGCAGCCCGCCAGAGGACAAGTGAGGCTTGTAAGAAGAAACTCAGAGATTAGACGCAGCTGCAGGACACTCTCTCAGATCAAGCCATCGGTAAGGCTGCAGTAAAGTATGAACAATTAAATCAGTGCAGTTTAGCAACTAAAACTTGAACGAACAAGTCTCTGGTGCACCCACACAGGTGCATGGCGGCAGCACTGGTCGGTGGGTGTCAATCCGGCAACCATTTCTTCTCGCTGGTTGCACCAGTAAGCCGGGTGCTTTGACAACAATCCCACCCACACGTGTGATTTCATTGGCTAAGACCGGCTGAGTAGCAGGAATGCAAAGACCCGACACCTGCGCCAAAGCACGAAAAATTTGACTTCTCTCAACTTGCAGAAAACGCAGCGCTTTCACCGCCACGCCGTTCAGCTCAGCAACACTTGATGCTCCGATGCCTCGATCTTCCGGGGAAAGAAATCAACACTGGAAGCGTTTGCTATTTTACATGAGACATACAATAATTTCCTTTTCTTTCTTTTTTTTAAATTATCCTCCATGTGTTAGAAAAGAACAGCGGGGGGTAATTATGATAGCAGAGTAGTTTTTACTTCTAATGTCTTTCACAGAAAAAAAAAACTAAAACAAAGTGTAATATCTATTTTATTATGAAATTCTTCCTCTTCTTTATCCTCTGGTGATTTGTCTTTGGTTTGGTGCACACTGTAAGACATGTTATCAGTCCTGTGGGTCCTGGATTCTCCATGTTTTGTATGTTCTTGATATCCTTGTAAATACAAGCAGACACTGTGTTAATGATAGAGTTTTGCACTGTGAAATAATCTGACTATTTTTGTTACCTTTCTGTCGTTTGTTTCAGGTTGTGTTTTGTGTCTTTTCTCCTGCTCAGCTTGGACTGGCATTGTCTTAAACAGCTGATAAAAAGAAAAAAAAACTGCAATGCACAACACAAGAAGCCCTTTGTTTTGGAGTTTGTTTGTTTCCTTTAAATCAGTTAGCGTAACACAACGATAACTCCTTTTGCCGCGGCACTCTGGTTTCGGGGAGACGGGAGGTTCTGGTTTCCAGCTGCATCGTTCACGCCAGCACGGATCTTTCAGTATTTTCAGGTTGAGGGATTTCATATAATGAGTGTGCACGGCAAACAAAGGAAGTCTTCCACCATTGGGGCCTTGCTTTTGTGATCTTCCAAGCTTGGCAGCCGCGTTTCCCCCCAAATTGCCGCTGCGTTCACACACCAACGTCCGTCTTGTACTCCAGGACAAAAATCTGATGTCACGTTTTGTCCTGGAGACGAACGTCCGTTCACACTACGTGATGTATGAAAGGTGTTATCGCATTAATGAGCTGGACTTTTTATGAGGAAAATCTTCAGCTTCTGTGCCAGCAGCTATGGCGCAGTTAACAGTTTCAGACCCTGCTGGATCATTATAGAAGAATATGTACTGTCCTCGCTCCCATGAGGGCTGCCCACTGCTCAGCTCAACACCTCTGTCATCAAGTAGGGAAAAAATCTGACATAATATGCAAACAATATTGAACATACAGCCAGAGAAGTAAGAAGCCTCCAATTATGAAAAGTGTGAAATCACTGCAAATGTCATTTTCTTGTTTTCTTTTTATAGAGTCAGTAGAATGATACACCTGGAGGGTGAAGCTTAAAAAATATCTCAAATACTGTCCTGTTTGGGAGCGTCTTGGCTTCCACAATACGACCATTTAGTTTTGCACTTATGCAACACCTCTGCAAGCATTTAAAGGTGAAGTAATATACCCCGTTCCACAAGATCAACACAATGCTGGGTTTTTTCAAGGTGATGCCTGACGCGTGTGTGGTTAAACACCCCAAGCATCACAGGCTGACGCTTATGTTTCATCCTGCAAA
Organism: Cololabis saira; assembly: GCF_033807715.1. Taxonomy (NCBI): domain Eukaryota; kingdom Metazoa; phylum Chordata; class Actinopteri; order Beloniformes; family Belonidae; genus Cololabis; species Cololabis saira. Next base: position 14,251,269 of record NC_084601.1, on the reverse strand, counting down.
GACCCACCAAATCTGATCAGCAGTATTTTTGTGCCTGTCGCTTTAAATCCAAACGAGCCACTTGTCTGCTCGTCTGTCTCTTTGACAGGGAGAGCTGAACAACCAAACCCCCCCACTTCCATTGAAAACTGGGCCACCGGCTTCGAAAAAAGCTGTGCACGTTTGATCGGGAGTCTAACGTGGAGAATAAAGAGGCCACAGAGCAGGGGCGTCAATTGGGTATGGCAAGGTATGGCAGCCGCCACACCTTGGCTTCAAGGGAAAATGTAAATGTTTGTTTTTTTAATACATTTATGGAATTACTCTGTGTCTATTTGTATTGATTATTCTATTACTTAATACATATAGAATAACTACAAATGCAAATCAGAACAACATGATCGATTTCACTAGTTATTATACACTGCAAAAACTCAAAATCTTAACAAGAATATTTGTCTTATTTCTAGTTAAAATGTTTAATTTTTAGTAAAAAGAAAATCTCATTACATTTAAGACAAGACTCAAAAACAACCATTTTCACCTGTTTCAAGTAGATTTTCACTTAAAATAAGTGGAAAAATCTGCCAGTGGAACAAGATTTTTTTGCTTGTAATGAGAAGATAAATCTTGTCCCACTGGCAGATTTTTCTACTTATTTCAAGTGAAAATTTACTTGAAACAGGTGAACATGGTCAAATAACAAGTTATTTTTCTGGTGATGACTCTTGTTTTAAGTGTAATGAGATTTTTTGACTAAAAATTAGACATTTTAACTAGAATTTTTTTTTTTTAGTTTTTGCAGTGAGCGAGACTGCATTTGAAAAAGTTCCAATTTTCTTGACCACACAGATCAGCTCCATAGCAGACTTCTGTGATGAGTATTTGCTGGACGTGTTGATTGATACTCTAGTTAAGTTCTGTGACTCGTAACCTTGCCATACCTTAGCTTCCACTGAATTGACGCCACTGCCAGAGTGTATGTGCGTGTGTGCGTGTATGTGTGTGTGTGTGTGTGTGTGTGTGTGTGTGTGTGTGACACGACGCCAACAGCACCGTTGTTTGTACTAGGTTCGTAACATCGATCCAGTTCAAAGCAGTGTGAGCACACCTCTAAGTTTCTGCCAACCGTAGGCGGGACTTTTCCTTGGAAAATGAAATCAACCCACAGGCCACTTTGCTCGCCTGTTGATGGCAGGAAATGTTCTGCATTTGGTCTGCACAGCCATCAACTGAGCGCTTCCGATGCCTTTTTACTCCATTAACTGCTGCTCGTGAAGACAAAGAGGTGTATCTTCAGAAACTTTGTGCAGCAAAGGACAAGAGCAGCACAGTCAACGGTTTAATAAGACACTTTCATGCCCCATAGAGGCCCCTGATACCAAACATCCATGCGTAAGCCTTTAAAATAGTTAATTTTCCATAAAACGTGCCCTTTAAAGCCGGTAAAATCCATCACTTTCTGTTGTTGAACCTGGGAAACGTGAAGCAGACCCAGGGACGCCTAAGAAAGGAGGCAGTTAAGACTCAGGTGGCCGTTTCATCCGTAGGTGTAGGTGTTTTCTGTTTTTGCACTTGGTTACACCTCAGGGCTGTGCTCACCCCGTGCACCACGCGCTAATCACGTTCACCGTCACAGCTTGGGAGCAACTGTGCCCGGAGGACGCGGAGAGCAAAGACCACGGCATTACTTGAGAAAGGCAGGTGCACTGTGAGAAATCGGTGCATTTGAGAGGTAATATCGTACAGGTAAGTGGTCCAAACAAGATGTATCTGAGCTTTAATGGCGCCTCCTTGGGTGTACAAGTTATACAGTCAGTGAGCAACAACACAGCACCCTGCTGTTATGGATGCCAGAACCGACCACAGACAACCACACCTGCTGTTTCCTGTCCCACTCTTCTCCTTACAACTTGTTTATTGACATACTATGAGCTCATATTTTTATGAATCATCCCAGCGTGCACATACCAACATACGGTAGCCACATTTTGAGCGTAGTGCGTGCTGTAATGTTGCTTCTTCAAAGAAAATCAATCAAACCATCCAAATCTCCCATCGTCTTATCTGCTCGATAAGCACTTGAGGGGCGACGGGAACGAGCAGCAGCGGCCGCGTTCAGACGGGATGAACTAAAATACTGGTTGATGCGCTGCACTAAAGGATCATCTTTCATAATAATTTCACTTTGGTTCTTCGGGTCACAATTTGCAAATGATTCCCAAAACTATTAACGGATTAATTTTGAAGCCCTCTTCATCAGCGCTCTGCCTTCCCCGCCATGTGCTTACAGCAACGTTGCGCATGCAAAGGCCAAGTCGATACACTCGCAAAGCCCAGAACGATCAAGGTTTTTATTGGATTTTTAAACTCCACTTGATGGAGTCTGCCTCCTCAGGAAACGAGCATCCATCCCCCACGTGTCTGTGGAGAGAGGAGTCGAGGCGAGCTAATGAAATAACTCCTCCTTCAAGATAACAATACAGCACTTAGAAATAATCTTCTGTGAGCTGTGTGTCTTCAAATCCTTTGATGTATTGTTGGGATACAATGCATGCAGGGTGATGCTGTAATTATCTAAGCTCTCTCGATTATGAAACCCTGTGGCATTAGGAACATAAGTGCCAAAGCGACGCCCCGCAGCGGACTGTTGCACGCGGGGAGAGCTACATCCGTCTCAGTGTTTTATGTTATGTTGAAGCAGTGGGATGCGAGGATGCGAGGATGCGAGGCTGCAGGCACTGTGGTGGAGTGGAGTGGTAATTTGTGGCTCTGCAGACGTGAGAAAAGAGAGGCCGTCTTAGCGAGAAGAGCATTCATCTAATGTGAAACAGTGAAGGGGGGGGATTCATCACTGGTGCTGGAGGCTGCAGCTCGTTCTGCCACGGGGATCCTGACTTCACTCAAAAGTCACGCTGCCTCGACAGGAAACCCGACGAGAAGCGTTTGATATCTACCAGCTCGAAGGGAGTGAAACCTCCACAGCACGGAGATGATGTAGCCTCCAGAGTGCGTCATGCATTGTGAATGTTCCCGCGTTGGCGGTCCTGAAAGCAGGGACGAGTTCGTCAGTGCTCCCAGGTCGAGCGATACATCTTTGGAGATTACCGCCCCACTCGTGTCTCTCCAATAGCACTTGTTCCCTCATTATGCACTGATGAGATTTGTGAGGCAAATCATTAATTATGGCGGACGGGGGGGTGCTTGACAAGGCTCGAGCCTTCGTGCGGAGAGGTTTTCCACTGAAAAATGACTGATTTCTCCTGCCGTGTTGGTGGTTTCTGTTCCTACCAGATAGCTTAGCTCGTGCAGGAGTGGGGCGGCTCTGTGCACCCGGCCGTTTTTCTCCCGCCTTGAAAAGTGTTGAACAAATCAATTTGTTCTGTGCTAACATTGCTGAGAGTCTGATTCATACACATACTTCTCTCTACCCTTAAGTGCTACTGAGTGTTACTCAGTGATGTGGAATGTCTGGTCTGTCTAAACCTTCAGTGCACATTTGCACTAACCAGGAAGATCATTTTTTTATTTATTTTTTTGCACCAGGAGGAAGCCCTGAAGAGAGCTTTTCAAGCATTTTGAACAGTTTGATGTGGACTCAAACTGAAGGACCTCGTTAGCTTTGATCTCACCGCCCGCTGAGTCCTTGAAAGAAGGTCGTTTACCTCTTAAGTCAATATCCTGTCATCACACGGCTGACTAAAGCCGCATGAAACAGCGGGGTGGAACGTTTAGCGAGGCCGAGCTTTCCCAGAGAAGAGCATCACACTTCTTCTCTCCTTTTGTCTGATCTTACTGGACAAAAATGCAAGTTTCCCTGACAGACGCGTGCCAGTGTTATAATTCTCCGAGCGGAAACCGGCCCAAACTTTTAAGTGCTTAAAGTTAAAGGGAGCGCAGAGCCTTGTTAAACGCCGCCTCAGCAGCCAGTGCTGCCCTTCCACACTTTAGGATTTTCCAGAGTATTTTACGAGGACTTTCAGCGCAGCAGGAGCAGCACTAACTTATTTCTGTTTTACTATCCCCACAGAGAGGGGTTTATAGATTTCATAAAAGTCTGGAAATAAGTGACACGTGATTAATATTCTCATAAATTCTGCGTTTCCTTTGTTCCATTACTGTCCCATGATAGCGAGTTTAATGCAATCTACTGATTTGTGGTCTGGGATAAAACTTAAAAAAAAAGAATAAAAAAAAATGAGGCTAATATACTCAGCGATTCATCAAAATGACACAAAAGGAATGCTTTCGAATTTCAGTGGGTAAAAAACAAATTCACGTCGGGGGTAACGTGTGTAGATGGAGGGTTTCCTGCGATAAACCCGCGTTACTGCTCCTTCTGGGTAATTAAGATTTAAACTCACAGTTGTTAATTTCAGCCACCTAAACAACCCGATTACAGGTGGAGCAGGTGATGCCCGTGGAGTTAGCGAGAATGAGATTATTTTATAGATTATCTTCTAAGTTTAGTGGAAGGAAGCGTCCATCTACCATAATTGAAATTAAAATGGATTATCAAAATGATTTTTCATTTTGGGAATAAAGCTGCATTTTTTGACTCGTAAATAAAATAATAATTACGTACTTATCTAAACTGCATTCTCATTTTCTTCTTCACCATTGCTCATTCTGTGACTTAATTAAAATGATAAAGAAAAGGACATTGCTTCTTCATTTTCATGCCTGTACCACAAAAAGTGTAACATAATTCAAATTGATATGGCAATCCCAAGTGACGCAGGAGAGTGACATCAGTGATGTCCCTTCTCAGTCCCCAGTCTGTTCTCCAATATGTGAGTTGTGCAGGTCTGGTAAAGTTGGACAGATATTCGCAGATTCCCACCTCTGCGGCCAGTAACTCCTAAATAAAGAGACGTATGGTGAAGAAGAAAATGAAAATCCAGTTTGGATAAGTTCATATTAATTTTTTGTATGAGTCAAAAAATGCAGCTTTATTCCGAAAATGAAAAATCATTTGTGCTAATCCATTTAAATGTGAATGATGGTACAGAATTGCTTCCATATCCATCAGCGTGAGGCTGGTGCTGCCGTAAACCTAGAATAAAAATACCTAAAATAATAATAATAATAATAATAATAATAATAATAATAATAATAATAATAATAATAATAATAATAATAATAATAATAATAATAATAAATAAAATCCTGGTAAAACTCCAGGTTGTGTGACAGGATGACCACTCAGTAATAGAAACTCACAGAGCGAGAGGTTAAACAGCAAAAATAAATAAATAAATGGAAATGGCAGCCAAAATAAAAAAGGTTTTCCTTGATAAATCATGTGCAAGGGTAAGGCTGTGTAAAAGGGGACTGAAACTGGGAGTGGACCTGCTGAGTTACCCATGAGGAGTCCACATGAGGATGGGTGGAGGAGGAACAACTCTACGACTCATCTGAACACCAGGATATTTGTCCATGTGTGAGGCCATCTGTCATTCAGCTGGAGCTTGGTAGAAAGTGGCTCACATGGCAGATCTCCACAAGAACATCTAAAACACCAAACAAGAAAGGTTTCGTGGGGCGGGGGTGGTGCTGCAAACCTTAAAAGAAGCAACAATGCCAGTGAAATGAATGTTATAAAGGAGATTCCTCAACAAGGTGAGAAACTGATGGCATCACACAGAAGGAATCTACTTTAAGCTCCTGAATCACAGATGATAAAAATGTTGTGAGATCAATTTCAAAATGACAATAGTTTATATTTTTCTTACATTTGGTGTAATGTCTTCCTTTACCTCTAGTAATTCATGGGGTTTAAATATTTTAAAAGTGTTTGTTTAAAAAAAAAATATTTCATCATTCTATGAAACAGCTTCTTTCTTTATGAAGCCATCCTGTAAATCGGAGGTCTGCAGCGCGATTTATTGCAATTCCACCTTTAGTAGTAAAAACTGACAAAAGTGCTAAACGGAAAAATTGGAGCAGCAGCGTCAAAACACCACGAGGAGTTTCTTTGCTAAGATACCTCGACGCTAAATCAAAAGGTCAAATCCTCAGATTTACGTCACAAGCAGAAGCATCCCCTCTTCCCCGCCAAAGAGCCCTTGCTCCTCGGTCACAGGCTGCATTTGTAAAGAAGAACCGGTTCTTAAGTGTTTGCCTGATGAAATAAAGGTTTATTTTTAAAAATAAGTGTTTTGCCTGAATAAAAATTCACCATCGACGTCTGTCTGTGAAAGACAGAAGAAGGTGCTCCTTCACACACCTCGTTTACATCACCCCCCAATATCACCTGTCAAACTTTAATCAAGCCCCAGATAGTACTAATATGTAACACTTCAAAGGTCTTAATCTGTCGGCTGAAGCAGAAGATTAATATCAGCAAGGATCGTTCAGGCAAAGTTGACCATGAAAAATGATCATGACAAATTACCGCTGACAATCCAGCTCAGATGAGACACAGGCGAGTGTGCTACCTCAGTTTTTATCGAATCCTTTCCCAATTTTGCTTGGATGGATGCGTCTTTAATAGCGGGTCGTGTGCAAGCAAAGACGTTGCAATGCTCGATACCTGCAAAAATGTGCAGGGAAGCAAAGACGGATCCAAAATCAATTAAACGTAGTCGCTTTCTCTGCCCATTATGCTTAAAGGACACACTGCTACTTGTGCAAATATCAAGTCCATGCACGAGGCCCTGGTGTAATACATCCACTTTTGGAGTTAGCTGACATCAAGTTAATCCTGGCGATAATTTAAGTATGTAAATAGCACTGGTTGAAGCCCAGCTGGGATTAGAGGGGAGGATTTCTCCAGAGTAGGACTCTGAGCCATCTGCCTGCAGTTTCTATCATCTCGGGCGTATCCAGGAGTAGATAAAGAAAAAAAATACCTGTCAGCACTCTGTCGGGTAACAATGAGCTCATTCTGCTGTCTGGCTGTAATCCCCATTCCCTCAGAATGCACCCACAGCCGCTTGATTAACAACGAGATAAAAAAAAAGGGCAAATCCTAAATGCCACATGAAAAGGTTAATCAGGGCTGATGGTCAGCTACTTCAAAGTGCTCCAAGGAAAGAAGGAGTGTGAGAAGGGAGCATAATAGAGCCCAGTGTGCAAGAAAAAAGGAAAAATGAAGCTTTTGCACTTCTGTCTGCATCTGTCTGGATGTGTTTTTGTGTTTTTGTGTTTTTGTGTTTTGTTTTCGTTGTCTGCCAATTTCAATGTCAGCTGATGGCTACATCTTTTCCTCAAATCCAAGCAAACAATATCTGTGTATTTCATTAGAGACAAAGGAACAAATTACTTATATGGATGATTAAAACTGCTATTGCTGACATAAAAGCCACTTCTATGAATGAAAGATTCATCTGTGAGCAGGACCTGCTGCAGAAGCACGCTAAAGATGGAGGCAAGAGGGGTGGAGGCAACAAAAGATCATGCTAGAATTGGAGGTGAGGAAAATGCATTTGAGTTAAGAACAAAGGAGGAATAATGGGTGTAAAATGGTAAATAAAGCATGAAATATCATAATTTGGGTGTGACAGAAGTCAGGTACAACGTCTTATTCTGCAGGAGACGCAGTTTGTTTCTTAATTTTGCTCATTCCCACTATCAGTTAATTTGTAGACTCAAGATGAAAAGCTTATCTTTTATACATAATTGTTGGAAAATAAGTGAAATAACTTCAATTAGGAAATGCAGTAATTACAGGAAAAAATCTCTTCTCCTTTGCTTTTGTCTGATGTTAGCTCTCATCTCCTAACAATATCTGTTTTATCATTTTAAAGTTTTATTATATTCAATTCATTAACATTTAATATTATATTGTGTAATACATTTCCTATGTTTGATCTTTTGTTCTGTGCAGCAATTTGGTTGAGGTGTTTTTGATAAATAAAAAAAGGTGGTTAAAACAGAACCAGTTTTATTTCCTTTCTGGCATATCAGCTCCAAGAATAGCACGAGAAAATACCACACTATAAAAATCAGGTCCAAATCAATCCATCAATCAATTAATCCATCAATCCATCAATCAATCATCCATCCATCCATCCATCCATCTACCTATCCATCCATGTCTATGTCCAGGATCCTGCCCTTTTCCACCAAACCGGTTCCAGAGCTGGTTCTGGGCCAGTGCTGGTGCTGGTTCACAACTCGTTCAACTTGCCAACCAGCTGAGAACTGGTTTTCTTTTCCACAGCTCGGGGTGCTAAGGGGAGCCATGTCATTACATCACTGCAAACATCAGTTACATCACTGCGTTTGCGCTGACGGGAAAATTGAAGCAACAACAACGTATTTGCTCTAATCCGGACTTGGTCGTAGCTCCTCCGTGGACCATATCAATAAAAGACAGGTCGTCTCCTCCACAGACCACTGCTGCTTTGCTGCATCCAGATTAGTTTGTTGCTTATTTGAAAATGTTGCCGCCTCGCAGTCTTGCTATTGCTGTTGGTCTTAACAACTCCGCCCCCTCCGCTTACGTAAGCAGTTGTTTCTGCCAGTTCTGTGTCAGTGGGAACAGAAAGCCCGATTACAAACTCAGCACTGGCCCAGAACCAGCCCGGAACCGGTTTGGTGGAAAAGGGGTAGGAGAGAGCGCTCGGTGACCAGGCCCAGCTCGAGGAAACGATACGGGTCTGTCCTCCTGTGGGCTCAGCACCTGGAGGAGAGGCCGTATGGGGCTACGGTGCAGGTGGCAGCGGGCACTCAGTCCCTCAGTCACCCAGACTGGTTATTTAAAGGGTACCTATAATGGCATCTAATACATATTTTAAACAGGCCTTGAATGTCTTAAAAACAAGCTTTTGATTGTTTTTGCTAAATAAATTAGAAATTCAGCCTCTGAGCCATGTCTTTATCTTCCCATTCTCTAACCTCATATCTATGCAGGATTCTGAGTGGGCGGGGCTATGATAATGAGCACTGTGCTGATTGGCTGCCTGAATGACGCGATACACCGCTACGAAAAAATGGTGGAAGCTCCGGCCAACGGAGTTAGTTGTGGGCGTGGTTTCACGCATTGTTACGTAACGACGGGAGCAGAATGTGAACGGCTCGTAGATCCACATCACACTGGACGGCTCATCCGGGTGGCTGTACAGACACTGCAGAATTTAGTTGCTTTCCTCCTTCTCTGAGTTGCCAGGCTGAGGGGAGACCACTTTATATATGTTAAAGCAAGAGAAAACATGTTTTTCAAAATAGGTCCCCTTTAAGATGAAGCTGTAGTTAACTGAAATAATCCTTTCATCTTCATTTTCTTACATATATATGGTTACTCCCCTGCTGGCTCATGGTTTGGGCGCTGGCTGCACCTCTGACGGTGTGGGTGTGGCTCGCCTGATGTGACTCCCAGAGAGCTCACCGCTCTGATCGTTGGCCTTTTTCCTCCAAGACACTAAATGTTGGCTTTTAGTAATTATACCTTTACCTTCCAAGTTCGTTCAAGTGCGTTCAGTCTCGATCTTTTATTGCAGCCCACCGAGCTCGGCTGTGACAACACATTAGTTCACCCCCCACCCCTGATCCAGAAGTCTTTTACTTCTGAGTAATGAGAAACATGAAAAGTCAAGGAGAACAGGTTGAGTCTCAGAATAAACCAGTGACTGAACAGGAAGGTCAGTGCACAAAAGTCTTGCCGAGGCTGTGAAGCTTTGTTCTGCACCTACAGTCGTTTCGCTTCTGATTGATTTCACGAGGACGACGCTTGAATCACCGCTGTCTCGCTGTATCATGTCCTCAAACGCGACCGTGAGGACAGACTAGCCTCCTTCCTGCAGTCTAATGATGTTTGATTTCCAGTGGAAGATGCATCCGCCGCCTACATCTTCCTTTGAGAGCGGCGGCAACAACTGAACACTGTCCAGAACTTCAGCGACCCTCGTGCTGTTCTGTACTGGCAGATAGGATGAGTCACGTCTGTCCTTGAGTCTCATGCTCTTTGTCAACAGGTACAACGCTGTCTGTGGTCAATAATGTAAAGACTTAGCTGTACTTTAACCCTTGTGCTGTCTCTGGGTCAAGGGAGGAAGGGAGGAAAGAAGGAAGGAAGGAAGGGAGGAAAGAAGGAAGGAAGTAGGAAAGGGAGTAAGGAAGGGAGAAAAGATGGAAGGAAGGGAGAAAAGGAAAGAAGGGAGGGAGGAAAGAATGGAGAAAAGGAAAGAAAGAAGGGAGGGAAGAAGGAAGGAATGGAGAAAGGAAGGAAAGAAGGAAGAGAGAAAAGATTGAAGGAAAGAAAGAAGGAAGTAAGGAAGAAAGGAGAAAAGAAGGAAGGAAGTAGGAAAGGGAGTAAGGAAGGGAGAAAAGATGGAAGGAAGGAAAGAAGGGAGGGAGGAAAGAATGGAGAAAAGAAAGAATGGAGAAAAGGAAAGAAAGAAGGGAGGGAAGATGGAAAGAAGGAAGTAAGGAAGAAAGGACAAAAGAAGGAAAGAAGGAAGAGAGAAAAGATGGAAGGAAGGAAAGAAGGAAGTAAGGAAGAAAGGAGAAAAAGAAGGAAGGAAGTAGGAAAGGGAATAAGGAAGGGAGAAAAGATGGAAGGAAGGGAGAAAGGAAGGAAAGAAGGGAGAAAAGGAAAGAAGGGAGGGAGGAAGGAATGGAGAAAAGGAAAGAAAGAAGGGAGGGAAGAAGGAAGAAATGGAGAAAATAAGGAAAGAAGGAAGGAAAAGCAAAGTAGGTATAAAGGAACGAATGACGGAAGGGAGGTAGGAAGAAAAAGGAGTAAAGGAGGGTAAAAAAGGAGGAAAAGAGGAAAGGAAGAAGGAAGGAGAGAGCATGAGGAAAGAAGGATAGAAGAATTGGGTCATTTTGACCCAAAGACAGCACAAGGGTTAAGCAGAATTATGCTCACTAGGAATAATTCACATGCTTTGGTTTCCCAGCTCCGTCGTATAGTTGGAGCTCTGAATGACCCACAAACGGAGACTCCCTGTTAAAAGTTTGTGAAAGTCCGGTCGCAAAGGACTGAGACCGTGGTCTCATGTTTTGTAATCAATAATTGTTTACAAGGTAAACACAAGTATTCATCTTATTAGCGTGTGTCCATGGACCTTGTAAATGCCTGGCTCGGCAGACGAGCCGGAAACGAGCGGTTTGTTTGTTTCAGGACGGTGACGTCTTGTCGAGCAGCTATCACTCAGATCTAGAACCTTCACCAGCGGTTCCAGGTCCGTCGGTCCCGAGTCACCTGACACGTGCAGGACTGGCCTCCCGGGCAGAGGTGTCAAGTAACGAAGTACAAATACTTTGTTACCTTACTTAAGTAGAAATTCTGGTTATCTATATTTCACTGGAGTAATTATTTTTCAGACGACTTTTTACTTTTACTACTTACATTTTCACGCAATTATCTGTACTTTTTACTCCTTACATTTTAAAAACAGCCTCGTTACTCTATTTCATTTCGGCCTTTAAAAAAAAAAACTATCCAGTTAAATTGCTCCATCCGGATAGAGTGAATTTGGTTGTGGTTGTTTCAGATGTTCTCAGTTTTGTTCTTACATCCGTTCCCTCAGATTCCTGCAACTAAACTTGGATGTACATTCCAATAAAGGTTAGGATAAATGATAACATGCCTCTGAAGTTTGACTTTTTGCACCATTACAATACTTATAGGCAACTAGTCATCATATTTTCTGCTCTCTGAAACACATGTTAATGCTCAATAGTACACATATATGGTTCTTTAATATATTTGCATTATACTAAGATGCATTCATTTCAATGGCTTTTGTCCTTAATGGCTTTTTCCCCCTTACATTACTTTTACTTTTATACTTTAAGTAGTTTTGAAACCAGTACTTTTATACTTTTACTTGAGTAAAAAACTTGAGTTGATACTTCAACTTCTACAGGAGTATTTTTAAACTCTAGTATCTATATATATAAACTTTATTACAGGCTCAAATGTCCCACAGGGTATAAAGACAACAACATACACTACATCAAATATAAAACTATACTTCTACCTGAGTAATGAATGTGAATACTTTTGACACCTCTGCTCCCGGGTTCATTGCTCCCGTCTGTCTCCAGTCTTCCAGCGCAGATAACATGAAAGCCATGATGGATATGAATGTTTATGAATTCTGTAATCTAGCAATTGCCTTGAATATCAGCCTGCTGTTTAGAGGAATATCCTCTAAAAGCCCCGCCTGTCCTGCCAGGCGGCGTACATGTCTGCCGGACGGCTGCAGCCACCTCGCCCATCCATCAGGGTTACATCATCCGTGCGACACGGCGTCTCCCAGCCAATAAAATCAAGGAAGAATAACTAGTTTAAAGAGAGGACAACATTGACTGCATGTTGAGGACTAGATCTGGTGTTCTGGTCACCACGGGTTCGTCTTCATTTGTCCAAATTCAAATGCTGCATGTGACAGTTATACCCACCGGTAAGTTCGGCTCGTGACAGAGGAGCGCACGCAGAGGCTTTATTAATCAAATACTTCCCGTATTATATCCCCAGCATGATAAACAAGTTGTTCACTTGGGCTCTCAGACGGCGACCATCCGTCTTCAGTGGGTCCTAAATGAAAATATCATCTTATGGCATTTGGAAGCTATTTTCTTGGAAATAACAGTCTGGGGAAAAGATATACAGGTGAAATAATTCCCTCAGCAAACCAAACTGGCTGTACTCCTTCCTTTTATTTCATCTCCATCACATTAGAGAGCTGTTACCTTTGTTACCTTGAAATATCAATGAGTTTCTTTGTTTCAAAGTCTATGAAATAAGTGTAGTTCAGACCGAAAAATGAGTCCAGTAGAGAAAAATCAATATCCATTTCTGAGAGACAGGAGTATCGACTCTGTAAATTCAAGACTCCAAAAGTCAATGATTATTTTATCGCAGCAGGACTTCTGTCCCCGCACAACCCCGGCCTGCAGCCGGAGGCCATCACACCTAGCGCCTGTCAAATTTTCCCCATTCCCGTCTTTCTCTCAGGTGTCGACGGGAGCTTGAGAGTTTTGCAGAGAGGGTTTCTTCCCCGTGTTCATGTTTACCTGTATGTGAGACGTTTGTTTCTACCCAAGCGCAGCTAGTCAGGCAACAAATTAGCCGCGGGCGGTGGAGCAAGGGTTCCCGCAGCAGACTAAGCTGCTTTCATCCACGACGCCAGTCAGAAAGATGAGAAAATGCCACTGCTGTGTTCATTAATTACTGTGTAATAAGTTTGAAAGAAGGGGCCTCTAATCAAAGTGGTAATCACTCCTCTCATGCAGTTTGAAGAGTATAGTAACTAACTTTATTGACTTGATTTTGCTCGTTTGCCTGGTGCTTTTCTTTGATCACATCTGCACCGTCCAACCATGTGGTGGAATAAACATCTCTGTTGTTTCTTCGGGGAAACACAACTCGTCACTCCCCGGCAGGTCTGCCAGTGACGGGGTTAAGTCGATAAGGCTCCTCTCAAGATAAGCTCTGTGAAGACGTGTCTGTCATTAGAGAGCGAGAGGGGACGGGTTTTGTCTGAAACCCCAGCACAGCTCCCCGGTTACACTTTTCCATTTTCTGCTCTCACAGACTGAGACACTGAGATTAAAAAGGTCTTCATGTGTGAGCGAGAAATCCAGTTTTTTTTCTTCTTCTTTCCTGACAATCCAAATGGTTTTCTTGCCCTGCGCCTCTAGAGATGAACTCTCTTGCTGCATTCCTCCCCTCCGCAGAGTGACAGCTGCCCCGATGAGAAAGATGCACAGTCATCCTCGTCCTCTGAGCGTCTTATTTCTGTTCACGTAACGTTGACAATTAGAAACAAGCATGCAAGTGTTTCAATTAAAACATATAGATTTGTGTTTGGAACACATCTATGACCCAGCCCTGGAGGTGCAGCAGGATGGCTGATAACACAGTACGGTTTACACACCCCAGGTCAAGGATTTCTGGTAGCAGCTCAGTCAGCAGAAGATTAGCGCTTTCCAGAAGGCATAAAACCAGATGAAACATTCTTTTCATCTTCTTAATGTAAAAATGTTCGAGTAGAAAAAACACACTGAAGTCAGCGCACCCCGAGACATTCGGGCTACCAGATAACGTCAACCCTTGAACCCTACGGGACTGATAAACCAGAAAAGCAGAGGTGGATGTTGGGTTGAGGATTCAAAAAAAAAAAAAAAAAGACTTTGCAGAGAAGCGATTATGAACTGCTGTCAAAGTGCAAACGGAACATTTCTGGGATATTTAGTGGGCTCTGGAGGGGCGTTAATCTTTTTGACTGTGCAACAACACCTGCACAAACAATATCCACGCGGAGGAGTCTTCAGAGGGAAAAACTGCCAAACACCCAAACAAGCCCTGTGCAGTTTGGAAGTTGATAACCTGATAAGGTGCAGAGGCCTTAAAAGGAGCAGCTCACGGAATGAGAGGAAACTACAATCTTGGAGCAGTTCAATCAGTTCTGGTTCCTGGGAAGTGGAACTGGAGAACGTTTGACGTGTCCGTCGGCATGTCCTCGCGCCGCCACGGCCACATCCTGCCTCACGGAGCATCACGCAAAGTAAACAATACTAATAGGTTCTGCCGGCGATTGTTCCCGATTAAACATGTCTGAATAGACACGAATGAAGTCTGTGTGAACGGCGGAGCAAGAGAGAGGCCATGTAGGTCAGTGATAGTGATTTTTACTGGCTCGCCTCGTGGAATTTTGGCAGCGCGGCAGACACGCAGGAGCACGGTGTCCTTTTAATGTGAAAGGATAAGTGGGCCACATACCCCGCGAGAGGGGTGTGATCCCGCTGGGGGACCCCGGCGTGTTTCACAAGGACAGTTGGGAACGCTGGTGTCGGGAGGGTCGCGGAGGCCGCCTGGAGACGCACGGGGATGATTAGTGACGACAGGACGTAGTAGGTGCAACACATGGTTGTGTGAGGGGCGGACAGTCGGCTTCACCAGTTACAGTCAGAACTAAAAGCTGAAATAGCAGCTTAATAAGAGGCGGTGAGTGTTCATACGTGACAGAGCGGAGGGCAGAGGGCTCTGCAGCCTCGCAGGGAAGCGCTGTAATTGCTCCGGCTGCTCCAGCCGGGCATTGGGATGGACGGCAGCGCTGCTCCAAGGTCATGCTCATACACGTGGATAAAAAGCAGCTTTGGTGGTTTATAGGGGTGTAACGATATAGTAATCTCACGATACGGTACTATACACGATATTGAGGTCACGATAACGATACGATACGATATTATAGCAGTATTTTTTTAACAACCTTGAATGAGGAACATATGACTGGAAAAAATTGTCTTTTATTTGAAAGACACAAAATACAAAACAATACTGTACGTTTGCCCTATTGTTACAGTTTGTAATGCTTTATAACTGTTTAAGTTTTAAAGAGAAAGCCAGGCCAACCATTTTCCACAAACTGAACTAAAAGTAAATGTCAGGTTTGCATTATGCATCTTCAGTTTCATACAAGTAAAAATATTTTGCCACAAACTAAATAGTTTCTCTCATGTGTGGTTTGACTTTTTTCTTTTCCAGAAATTTAACAACTAAAATTAAATAAATAAATACAAGTAAATAAATACATACAATTTTACATCATAAAAAAGATTGATTCATGCTCACCTTATAAGTGTAAGAGGAGATTTATTTTTGTTAAGGTTATTTTGGTAATTCCGGGTTCATTATTTTATAAATATATTCTTTATATTCTGATGTAAATCAGGGACTATAATTACACTAGTCAGTTTATCTGTAGTGATTAGTATGTTTTAGATTGGGCGGAGTGATACAGCACTAGGTGCTGTGTTGATGCTCTAAAATCCTACGCTGTTGAGCGGACATTGAAGTACACTGGAACTCATCAGAAGTTGCCCCCGTGTTTATCCTACTCACGACCCGAAAAAGGTTTAATTTAATAAGGTAAGGCTTAACTCTACACCAGCCTTACATAAGTAAAAGTTCAGACCTCAAAACGGGACCGCAAAACGGGACTAGTTTCTTCTGAGCGGAGTAAGATTTTGGTCCGCGCGGCCGCGGTCGGATGCGCGTTACTAGTCAACACAATAGATTAATATTAATAACCCAATATCGCGATACACTTTGCCACCTCCACGACACGTATCGTGACGTTTTTGTATCGTGAAATTTCGTGGCACGATATATTGTTACACCCCTAGTGGTTTATCTACTAAAGCTGCACTTCTGTGACTTCACTGGGACAAAGCGACTGAACACAGACGACGGGCAACGTTCGTTAGTGTATTTATTGTGTCAAAATCATCAACCTACAGTTGCAGAGTTTCATTATAGTGCACTTGACGCTCAACACGATTTGAAAAGTTTTACATATTTGTATTTGATTCAGGTTATAAGTTACAAGGAATAAGTGACTGTACGCAACCAGCCGTTATCATATAAAAACCAAAACAAGAAATAAATACAGACATCGTTGCAAACATTCACATTTACAGTATTCTTCCAGGAACAGCTGCACGTGTGACCCGTCAGAACCTGGGGCGTCTTCATCTCGTGTTTTTGTTTTGTTTACTTTGGAGCGGCCCCCTGCCGGTCGGGTCAGGGTGAACTAATAAAGATGACCGGCGGAGGAGAGGAGGGAGAAAGAAAACCACTAATTGTTTGTCGTTTGTTCTTTTCTTCAAGGAGAGAAATGTTAAATATGAGAGCCACGCGGAGGTCGTTTATCAAATTACAAGCAGGTTTAGTGTTTTTGCCAAAAGTACACAACATTTAATCTGGTCAGTTCGGCACATTTCACCTGAATCAACTGAACTTTTCACCTAAATTCAGTTTCCGGAGGTCTGTACGTTTACCAAAGATTTCACACCTTCTACTGAAAACAGAAATTCACATATTTAACAAGATAATTCCTCATTTAGATTAAAAAAAAACAACAAAAAATGTTTGCTCTGATCAAAATACTTTTGCAGCTTTTCCTTTGGGATAAATATCTTTTATTTGATATTTTCTAATGCTGACTTTGATGTATTTAAGGAATCATTTGTTTATAGTGTGTGAAAAATCAGACATTTTGAAGCTGCAAATACAAATAAACCCTGTAAAATCAAATCATGACCGGCTGGGAATTTTTAACGCTTTGTGAACAATTTCTTTTTTTTTTTCAAAGATTTTAAAGAATAAGTATCTGCCAATTTAGTAAGGGAGTTTTTAAATCATTATGGCTGCTTATATATGCAACAAAAAGCCTGATGAAGTGTGAAAGTGAGCAGAATTTGTATAATCAACTATAATGAATGTTACATTCTTCTCGTGAGCAGGATAATAGTTTCACTCATTCTGAAGTCGACTTTTAAAACTTGAAACGTTTCTGAGGGAAGGTAGAAAGTTCAATCTGCGCGAGTGGCTGCAGCTTCATAAATATCATTAGACATAAATGAGATTTCTCCATCACATAGACTCACTTATGAGATGACAAAAAAGACATATTCCTTTTATAGTAAGAAAACTGAAACAAATAAAAACAGGAGAGATTTAACTGCTCTGCAAAATCGATGGACTGAAAGAGAAACTCTTTCATACGGACGATAAAACAATTCCCTCCTCAGATATGACAGATGGCAGACAAACAAAACCAGCTTCTGCACTTATAATCTAACTATGTTAATGCAAACTACAGCCATTTATATTACTCTCAGAATCATCACCTTTATATTAGATTTAGCTTTTTTTTTTTTTCTTCTTTATCTTTTTTTTGTGGGAAAAACAAACAAAACACCGAAGTAGAGAATCCAGTCAGGCACGACAAACACCCCGAAGCCACCGAATATACAGCAAGCAAACTGTATGAGCTGCGATGATGAATCATTACGGAGAACAATAACGTCGCGAGCGAGCGAGCGCGCTCTTAAGACGGACGGGTGCGACCAGCAGCTTCCTCGTGGGATGCCTTTTCCACATCATCACTTCAAAATTTAGCAACTCACAGATGTTCACTTGTCCTTTTCTTGAGTATAAAGGTAGGTGCTGTGTCACATGTTGATATAATACTGTAAACAGCCACACGGTTAGATCTGGTGCTGGAAACAGCCTATGTGGGGGGAAAAAACGCAAGATCATTTAAGACATAAGAGGTTCCTGTGGTTGCCAACAACCAGCAGAAAACGTTTTGCTGAAGGTAAAGAGGAGGAGGTGCGTTATGGTGGAGGTGCAGCATGCTGGAGTGAGAAACGGAGGTCACAGGGTGCATTCAACAAGCAGCCATTGGAGCTTTGGACCACATAAGGATGAGATTAACATACAATAATGAGCTCTACGCTGATTTTTTTTTCTACTACTGTACACAGCACAGGTTTATGTTTGTATTTGAGACTGAACACGAAGACATTCAAAGCTGAGCTGTGTGGTTTTTCTCCTCTGCGGGCTCCTTCACGCACTCGGCTCCATCCCTTGGCGAGTTTATCTCTTGGGTCGGTCTATGTCGTCGATGGCGGCCAGGAGTTTCTGACGAGCCTTCTTGTTGATGTGTGAACCCAGACAAACGTTCACCAGGTTGGCGAGCTGCTTCATGGAGTACTCCTGCACACACACAAGGTCGGTTGAGAACATTTGTGAGGGCGAGCCTTTTACAGGAGGGTGAGCGCGTTTCACTGACTCACCCTGTGATTCTTGATGAACTGCTCCATGTCGTTCTCGGTGAGGTAATAGGCCTTGATATAGGTTTCAACGAACTCCTTGTCGGGGATGGGCCGCAGGTCCGTCAGCTTCTCCAGCTTCATCAGGAACTGCTGAAAGTCCAGCTGCATCAAGGCCCGGCCCTCGTTGCTGCACTTCTTCACGTTCGCATAGCTACGGGGGAGCGAGACAAATGAGAAGCGCCCTAAATGCTCGCATAGGAAACAACCGGAAGGCAAATACATTTACACCCTGATCCATGAGAATCTGATCATAATCATCTCTCCTTGGGGCCGTTGCATGTTGCACATTCTCCACACATGAATATTCGACACAGATGCCGGCAGCCTGGACGCGCCTACGATCAGAAAAACTGGAAGCGTACTCGTCTCTGGACTAGTGCAACTAACCGCCACGCATGACACAACCGTCTGCTTTCCCCGAGAGCGCCGCGTGTAGCCAGATGTTTCCACATCGTGTAAACATGTTTAGATCATCAATCTTTCATTGGGCTCTCAAGACTACATGTACTGCTGAATAAAACAAATGCATCAGAACTCCCCGAAGTGTTTCTGTTTCTGCAACATTGGACAGACAGGGTGCATTTAGTCTCAGATTTACTTTGAAGACTTAAGTTAATATATCACGGAGGTCTCTCCCTCTCTGCTGTGCTTCAGCTCCTTCGCCAAATCCCTTCAGAGAAGACCGGTAACCATAGTAACTAAAGATGTACTGAATGAGACTCCATCTGGATCACCTGTACCGAAGAAACTTCCTTATGCGCTTCAGCAGGAAACCAGAAAAACACCCATACAAAGTTATAAAGATGCACCTGAAAGCTGTCTTCGTAGTCGCGTCATGTATAGAAGTCGGCGTACTCGTGTTTCATGATCGTCATCAACTGGGAGATCGGAGTCAGTGTCGTCTTCAGCACATTAACACATCAGACAGACAGGTGTGCTCGCCGTCTCACACCTCAGCTCCTCCTGCTTCCTCTGTCTGCCCCACATTCTGTTTTTATCATCACCCCCCATCCTGTCCCTCTGTACCTCAACACAAACAGATCCCCTTTTTTGCACGTCTCAAAGGAGACGTGAGTGCCGATAATGATAGAGCCAGACTCCCCAAACAAACACATGTGACCGCTCCGTTCCGGGCGTAGCGGGGAGTGCGAGTCTGTTTGTGTTCTGGGCGACTCAGACAGGTTCTGAGGGGACGGCAACAGCAGCAGAAATTGGCTGAATATCACAGACGTAATGAGCCATTTGCTCATTGGAGAGGGTTCAAAAGTTCTCTGACACAATGAGGGGAAAATGTCCACCAAATGTGCAGGGACTGGGAGGTAAGGATGTTTCGTTCTCAGTGGGGAACGCCTGCTAACCAGCGTTGGACCTCCATCTTACAACAACATGCTGTGTTTGTTCTGAACCTAAACCTTTATTTGGGACCATTTTTCCCCGTTCAAGATTAAATAAGTGACATTTGCATTATTTCTTGTGCTCATTAAAATGTGACAATTGTTAGCTGTGATTTCATGACTTTGTCACCATTCAGTGAGTCCGACTCACTCCTGTGCAGCACCTCACAGACACAGGTTAGAATAAATTAATGAAAACAGACAAGTATATTAATAAATATGTTAACATTCTGTCAAACAATCCGCACGCCTCCGTTTCAGGGGAGAAAGGGGTGAAATGCACTTCAAGGGATGTGTTAAGAGCATTTTTGCAGTTTGTCCAGTGTCACGTCGCTCCCCGATGGTTGTTTAGGGAGGCTCATAACGCGGATGCTTGAGTCGGTTCCCAGGGCGCGGGGCCAAGGACGCGGCAGCAGTTTAGAGTCTCAAGCTCTGTGGGTGTTTCTCCTATTTTATTGTGCTGTTCCAAATATTTTGGAGGAAAAAAAAAAATATCCTTGTGAATACGCAATGTGAGGTAAAAATGGGGAATAAACGGGAAAAACAAACAATAAAAAGGAGATAAAGTTCTTCTTTTGAGAGACATAATTATGTATATATAATAAATATATAATTATGACTATAAGAACCAAGAAAAGGAGGACATGACAGAAGACTTCCATTTAATGTGGAAATGGCTATTTTGAACAATTTGTAGTTTCAATAAGTGACTGAAGAAGTGATGAGATTTCATAATTAAGTATTTGATATGCTAAACTTTGAGCTTTTACGTTAATTACAGTCCATTATATGAGTCGGAGCATAAGAGTTAAGAACTGGCCCAACAACTATGATCTCCACACTTTGGTCCAGTCCCATTTCTACCCCTCAGCCCTGCAGCAACGGCCCAATTCTCACCTGTCCTACAGGGCGCTCGTACACTTAAGGGGGGGTAAGCAGAGAAAACACCAAGTACAGGCCCAACTGGCTGCAGAAATGCAGAAATGTAAGTACTGTCATCAAAACATGAGCTTTTCTCTGGACGTCTCTAGAGCTCTCTCGTTCATTGGTCGGGCAGTCGACACATCAGCTCTTGGACGTGCACTCGTTTCTATAGCAATACGTGCATGAAAAACCGAAGGACCAAAAGAAGTGGAAGCCAGAGAAAACTGATTCCCATAGAAACCTATCGAGGTCAGACTTCATTGAGACTGTTCTCTCGTCTCTGAGAAGGCTGACAGAAACCGTCACCCAGAGTAAAACGGCGCTCATCGTGTCCCGGTGCAGGAACCATAAACACCACGTTACTTAAAAGCTTTCTGGTGAGAGAAAAGTGTGACTGGTTTGACCACGAACGCGTCATATTCCTGTCTCGTCTTACCCCTCAACAAGAGTCCTGTTGGCCAGGCGGATGCAGTGCTCCCAGAGGACGTTGGACACGGGCAGGGGGATGCGCACGTGCCGGGACACGTCACCCAGCCGTATGGTGAACTGCTCAAACTCCTGACAGAAGACAGTAAAGAAAACACAGTAAATCCACACGCATGCACGAGTTAACTTTAGTATAAAAGAAAAAAAATGCAAATTCGTTTCCTCAAAAACACATCTGGAATTTATTTTATGGACTGTTTTACAACAGAAACATTAGAGCCGTACTATGAGGATATACCTGATAAAATATTAACTGTAAAATCAAGCTATTTTAAGACCTTTAGAAACAAGTCCTTCCACACGAGTGTTACATCCTTGTCTTTCCCAGAGGGAGGCCAACAAAATACAAGTTTTTATTACAGACTTCGGAACTTGTTCACGCTCAAATGCACCGGGGATACTTAATACAACATTAAGGTTATGAAAGAGCAGAGCAGTCACTTCTGGGTTTTTTCTTCTCTTGTTCCCCCTGTAACGAAGCGTCTAGTCCTGTACGGCTGCTTTTACCAAATCTCTCATTTAACAGGTATTTATTAATGGCGGCAGTCTGGAATGATAAGCACTCAGGATCCTGTTGAAAAGGGAAAGGACAGGAAATACAAGTAACAAACAACGTAAAAAAAACAAGTGATTTAATATTACTTGGCAACATCCCGAGGTGCACGCTCTTACAGCTCACGATTGTCAAAACTGCACGGTGGAGTTTAGTTAACGGTAAAAGTTTAACACATTTGTCAAAACAGTAATTAAAGGACTTGGCTTCATCCAGCTCACACTGGAGCTCCAGTAACGCACTCACCGCACTCGTAAACGCTAAATTATGGATGAAACTGTACAATAATGACATTCGTTTTCTGTTTAATGGACCCAAAGTGCAGCACATAAGGATTATATATGGATATAATTAGACATAATTGATGCAACTCAGTGAAGTTAAACTGTTTTAAAGTGTTTGTTTGCAAACTTTGTCAGGTGACTTTAATTCCAGTCCCATAAAAGATAAAAAACAACCTGAATTTCCATTAATTCATCCCCCGAGACTGAAATGTCCTTCATTCACAAACAGTCTCAGAATAATTTCTGACTAGCATTTTTCAGTGAAGTCATTCTGAGCGTTCGGCATTACGCTGCCACTTTATATGCAAATTAGCCCCATTGTGGAATGACAGGAACCAACCTGAGTCATGAATAAAATATACTTCTGCATGTGTGTGAAGCAACACAAAATAGCTTTTTTTTTTCTTTTTTCCCCCCCCCAGTCGACGCCCATAACAGAGTCCATGTGCATTAGTACTGACAACTTGATGGGGGAAGTCTGTTCACACCTGATGGGGGGGGCATGTTGGCTGTAATGTACTTCACGTCGCTCCATCAGCTGTACGCGTTTGACACAGATGGGCATTTAAACCGGGCCGCTGAGACGGATTTCCTCTCGGGTAGTTTGCCTCATAAACTAAATCAAGCGAGAACAGCCAGTGCCCCAACCCCCCCCAAAAAAAAATACCCATGAGCCACCTGGGGACGTAAAAAGATGAGTTTATGTTCCCCTAAGCAGTTTATATTTATCTGCTTCAGCCTCTGTGATTTGAAGGGAGATTTAAGCAACGGTTGC
This sequence comes from Cololabis saira, assembly GCF_033807715.1. Classification (NCBI taxonomy): domain Eukaryota; kingdom Metazoa; phylum Chordata; class Actinopteri; order Beloniformes; family Belonidae; genus Cololabis; species Cololabis saira. Next base: position 14,228,292 of record NC_084601.1, on the reverse strand, counting down.
CCAACGACTGCTGATGCACAGATGAGGTTTTTCACGATTTCACACCACAGGGAGCACTTTAGACCTTTCCACCTCAGAATATCCGAAAAACTACTGTATTGTTCTTCATATTTGCATGACAATCCAGACTTTTTTTTAAAAATGTGACTGGTTTATTTCCTTACTGAAATTAAAGACAGAAACTGGGGGGAAAAAAAGGCCTACATTACATTTTCATATAAATCTGCCTGATGCGTTGACCAGAGAGTTAGCGACTATTTAAACTAATTATGAGCGATACCTGATCTGTTGTAACAAGTATGAACTGCAACATTAAAAAGGATATAGAAATAAAAGGGAGAACGAGCATATAAAAAAATCAGAAGTGGCATAACAGAGGAAGGAGAAGGAGAGGTGGTTTCAGGAGGTTTCCCGTCCATCGCTTGGCTGCGACCAACCAACCAAAAACCCTCATTCCTATCGTCACCATTAAACCTGAAACGCTTTAGGCCTGCAGGTGGAAGGGTGCAGAGAGAAAACATGCTAACCTCACACACAAAGGTCCCAGCAGAGACTCGAGGAAGGAACGTCGTGGCTGCGAGGCACCAGGATATAAATACGAAGAGGAACCCAACGGAGGACACGTGGGTTGTGGGTTCTTTGCCCACTATGCAAATTTAATGAATGAGCAAGTGGCCAGGGTGTGCATTAAGTCACATTTAGTGGAAAAACTTTTTATTTCAGAACACCTCTGAGACGGATGTATCTTGTAACTCTAGGAAATATCTGCATTTTTTTGCTCTCAAAAAGCTCAAGCATGAATTAAACATGCCATCTAAAATACGGGATATTAAAAGTCTCTGAGTAAATTTTAACTCAGGAGCAGAAACACGGCTCTGTGCTTGAGAGGAAATGTTAAAAACTGCCTGCTTACATTAAAAGTAATCTGATACAGCTGCTGGGTGAGTTTCAGTTGTGCGTACTGTAACGTGTGGCTCGACGAGGCTCGCTTGAGGGGAGACAAAAAGAAAAAAAACACTAAAACCTCAACTTTAAACGCTTTTTAATAAAGACACCAGCAGTCCTGGGATTCTCCTTCATATTCACTTTGGTGGCATAAATAAGGAAACAATTCTAATGTCCGCATCTTATCTGCATCATGCACAAGTTAAAACTGTTGCAGCCGTTATTCCGGCCTTGTGGCTCGGCAGAGGCTTGGACTTTGGACTGTAAATAAACAAAGATCATTCTCAAAACCACTGTCCAGATTTTGGTTTCTTTTACCTTCAACAGGACATCCACATATATGTTGTGCTGTGACATGATCTCCCTGATGTCCCATTTGACTCCGGCCATCAGGAGCAACATCTGCTCGTAGTCGATGGCCTTGGCCGCCACTATCCAGTATATCGGTTTCCGCAGTTCACTGGCTGTAGACACGGTCTGAAAGAGGAGTGAGAGGGGAAATCAATGTCTGTTAGCTGTGACATTTAGCCTGTTCAGTATAGTTTTATAAGCAATTCATTGTGATAAGAGAGAAAAGAATCCAATGAACGGCATCAAAAACAATCCGTTTACACACTCCTGCTAATAACACTCATCTAGGTCACCACATGTGGACGCTGGAGCTGACAGTGACGACATGATTTAGGCTACTGTGATCACCAAGGCCTGTAAAGATATGAAGTGATGTGCATCAAAGTATACAACACCTGGGAATAGAACTGTTGCAGGAACGGTTTCTTGGCCGCAGGCATCATCGTATCCAAGTGGGACTGCAGAGACTCGAACTGCTCGGCCAGAAATGCGCTGGTGGGAAACAAAACGGGAGTTTAATTACGTGGGGTGGTGACATAATATGTTCTGAAAAAGCTTCTGGAGTGGCAGATAACAGAAGTCATTACAGTGTCTTGCTTTTGTAATCATGAGTGACAAATCTATTAACAACCGTTACTATTGCAGGATTGAACTGAATCTGGCTTTGAGACTAGTCGTTTGGGTTCTTCACAATTCACCGAATACGCAACCTTTCCAACTTCTTATATCAAAGCTTTTTTTCTCCTTAAGTTTTAACAGATGTGTTAATTCTATAATGTAGCAACAAGACAAATGCAAGCCCTCATCTTCTGTGGTGCACACTTGCACCAGTGGTCTTGTTGTTGGGACAACTCATGCACACTGTCCATCTTCAGGCTCACTATTATTTATGTCCAAGACATGATGTTTTTACAATGAATGGATTTCAGTTGTTGCAGAAAAGTACTGAGACCAAGTGAAGTAGCTGAAACTGAAAAAAATCAATGCAGACAGAAATAATAGTCCAATTCCACTGTGAGCTCCACTCAGACTAAACACAGAACTTTTGACTGGGCTGATTGATGACGTTGAAGTACTGTAGTACTGTGCACTAAACAAAAACCAACGGTGCCGGTCTGAGTGGGCTGAGCCGAGGCTGGAGTTTAATAAGGACGGCTGCCGCAGTGCAACGAGGCTCGTATGAGCTTCTTCACCAGAAACTCTTGCAGTATCAAACTTTAGCCCAATGAGTTGTTCAGCGCTCATCCATAAACAAAGGTTTTGGTCCAACTTTGACAAGCAATGAGGTGGAGAAAAATGTAATTCAGATTAAGCGCCATAGAAGGAACAACTAACAGAAATATGGCTTAGTGTGAAAGGAGTGTGCAGACTTTTAGCTCTAATTCAAGGGATTTAACTAAAACAATGTATTCAATGTTTTTTTTTTCTTGTACCCTTTCCTTGGCTATACATAATCCTTGGGTATAGCACTTTTAATTTACATACTAATGACTTTTTGTGGTGGATTCATTTATCCAATAATTTAGCTCATAGCTGGTCACTGGAGGCCATTATGACCTGATGCCTCGTCTGCTTTTACCTTTCAAGCCTGCAGCGATAAATCTTCACATTTTCATGATAATATTATTATTATTTCATTTAATAAATAAATACATTTCTTAACATTAAAAGCTACATTTAACGTCAGCCTTTTCTTCTTTTGTAGTGTCAACCCCCAGTGAATATTTGCTCTTATGGAGCGGAAACAATCGCGTTGCATTTAGCTGGAACACCATCCCACCGATACACTGCAGCGTGTGAGGAGGAAAAACATGAAGCATGCTATGCCGTTCACAGTGATCTGATCACACAAGTTTGAATAAAACCCCAAAGCAAAAGCTGCAGGATCACCTCTCTGTGCTTTCATATACAGTAATCCCTCGCTACAACGTGGTTCACCTTTCACGTCTCGCTGCTTCACGGATTTGCATTGTGCATCGTGTTCTGCATTCTGATTGGCTAAACAGTCTCCCCGCTTCTTCAGTTCCTATGTGTCGATAATGTTGGTTGCTTAGCAACAAGGCTGAGAACGGCCAATGAGCTTCAGCGAGCAGCTCAAGAATGGGACCTTGATGAATCGTTCTTTACAGTTCTCAAATATAATCGACGGTGGTATGTCGGTTTATAAGAATGTACCCATAATTATGTTCTTCTCTCGAAAAAACATACCTGCACCACAGGCTTTAGAAGAAAAAGATTCTACAGAGCGGAGTCGGGATGCAGCAATGGATCCTTACTTATATGTTTATTTTTTTTACCAGTTTTCACACTGAAGCATTTCAAAAAGCATGTTCACGTTTAAAATAGCCGATGTTGTAGATGTCAGAGATTTTTCTTTGTTGAACAGCTTTGGCCTCAAATATATATTCCCCTCTGAGTTTCAGCCCTTTAACTGACATTACTGTTATTACTATTGTGCTTGTTGCCTTCTTCAAATACATTAAAAAACTATTTTTATGATGAAAGATTTGCAGCGGTGTCGTCTGAGCCGCTGCCCTAAAGACTTTCATTATGAAGCCTAGTTTCACAATACACTGCAGAAATAACTGGGTTAATGGGCTGTCAGCACTGATGATATTTTGACCTCATTATACCTGAGGGTAGCATTGTGGAGTAAATTCAGATGAAAGAGGTGAAGACAATGTGGGGCTGAAACCAATGACGCAGAATGATATGAAGAAAACAAATGACGGAGTAAATGATCACAAGATTTTCACACTAATGTTGAAGCTTTTGGAAGAATAGGTGGTATTTTTAGGGGTAAAATAATGCTCCGTGCAGCATGTGTTTACACAAAACAAACAGATAAGCGAACATTAAATGGCCCAGGTAGGTAAACTTATAAAAGCGAGGCCGCTTTCAAACTGTGCAGCTTTCAAAATTGGTAAATTGGCATGCTGTTCAGGCCGCACAACTCACTGTCTTCTATTGAGTGTTTACACTACGTGACTACACTGCAACTGAGGTTCACACGCTATGCAATCTGTTAGCCAACTGGCCACCCAACTGTGGGTGCAGTTGGGTGGGCAAAGGAGTGGCAAGGGAGTGGTTTAGCACACATGGACAATGAGGATCAGAGCCGTCTGGGAGATTTGCGAGGCCCTGTGCGAAATGGCTGGGGGGGTTTTTCGGGTCGGATCGGGTGTCTATATGCGCAATTTTAACTCTCCAATTAGCAAAATACTGGATACCTTCCCCTGCCTCATCATCATCTCTTGCCTCGACGCGGGGCCCCATGGCTGCTTTAGACCCGGTCGGATCTGTGATTTTTGTAACAAATTTATCAAACAAGCCTTTCAGAGAGGCATTAAACTCTTCCATTTTCTTTATTTTTTTTCTTTTTTCATCCCCTGATGGAAATTTCCTGAATCTGTCTTGTTCTCTCACATATATTTATTGATACGCACAGACTAGTACACATTTAGGTCTGTAATCGAACGTGACTGTTGATATTTATAAGGGAAAAAACGAAAAAAAAAAATGAAAAAAAAAAAAATATATTTTTGAAAAAAAAAAAAAAAAAAGTCCCATAGCGCGAGGCCCCTTGGGGCGCGAGGCCCCGTGCAGTCGCACGGTTCGCACACCCCTTGCGGCGGCCCTGCCGAGGATTGCCTGTTACTACAGTAAGAATACAGGGAGAGCAATGCAAGCTTATCTACTCAGCACTGAGTTAACACCATGCATCAACTGGCAGTTGTTGAGGTACACGTCCCTACTCTGCCGTAGGGACTTGTTTTGGCCGAGATACAATTCAATGTTCCTATTCCCGGTAATGGAGACTTGCACTACATTTGAGATCCCAGGAAAAACTATCATGGAAACCTGCTTATACAAAACTGCCATTGGTAAATAGTAGGTTATATAACATGTTGACACCAAATGTGAGTATGTGGAGGGTCGTGTGGGGGACACTCACAGAGACTCGGTGGCCACCACTCTCTGTGCCAGCCCATAGAGAGTGTCAGTGTTTGTGAGGACCACCAGTTGGCTGAGATGGGGGCTGGGGACCTTCTCCTTCCTGTCCTCTGGTGGGCCATGAACTCCTGCAGTGTCACCAACAGGATCCTGAAAGAAATATAGTGAAGTTAGCACACTGAATTAGAAGCTCTCAAAGTCAAGAGCCCAGCCATCACAAATGCATCAGGCAAGAGAACCATTATAAATATACAAATGCAATTAAATGGGTGAAGTTGTTTTAGTGATATTTATAGTTCCAAGTTCTGCTAGTTGTATTGGAGAGCTACAGAAAATTAAATCACTGCTGCTCTGGTGAGTGCATTAACTAAAATGAAAAGGCAGAAGGACTTCCTTTCATTTTTCTGGAACAGTTACAATGACAAAATGATGCATGGTGTATTTCTAAAAAGAGTTTTATCAACTAATGACCACAGATATTTTACTGAGCCATGAACAGAAAAGCCTTTCATGGGAGGGTTTTTTGTCCCTCCCGCCAACTTCCTGCACATTATATTTGAAATTGCAGTATCTAATTTTTTTCTTTTTTTATATAAATTTTAAGAACATTTTATGTAAAGTATCACCATCCATTATGCTTTTAACATCATGAATGTAACTTCTACCACTAATACATACAAAAACTTCAAAATGAAACAAGTTATTGCAATTCCGTTAATTTTAATTCAATTGTACTTTATTAATCCTCAAAAGAAAATAACACACTCAGAGAAATGTTATACTAGATCTATCTATCTGCTTGTGTTGTGTTGTTCTCTCATATGTAAGTTGCTTTGGAAAAAGCGTCTGCTAAATGACAGTAGTATCTATCTATCTATCTATCTATCTATCTATCTATCTATCTATCTATCTATCTATCTATCTATCTATCTAATTGAAGTCCATCTTTATACTTGCATACTGTATAGTACAGTATATGTACGGCATTTAGACTTAAACTCTTATTTTTTTTTACTCACTTAATCAATACTGGAACCCTGGCCAGAAACGTAATTTCATTAAATCCTTCATAAATGTGTTTCTGTTATTTTTAGTTGTAAATCACTTCAAATTTGACATGTAATTAACCTTGAGGAACTGAATCAGAACTGAAGAAAGCACACTTTGACGAGCATTTTGCTCGTCAAAGACCATCGTTTAAGTCCATTTTGTTGAAATCCAATACGCTTTTCCAATGTCCATGTTATTTTTATTTTTAATCCATTTATTTGAAAAACAGCTGAAAGAGAAAAGGTAAGATTTTGAACGGTCTTTTTCCTTTTACCATAATAATCTATATTTGCATGAGAACCCATCAAGGTTTTGTACACGAGGGCAGAAAAGTGTATTATTTCTTAAACATGTCTCTGAGCCAAAATGATACATTATGGCACAGAGGGTTTGTGCGCTGGAGCTGCAAAGCTCTCTAAAACGGACTCTGGCAGACTAATAACGGCCACACAGGTAATGCACAAATGGGTGCTGCTGAAGCTGTGCCATTTCATCAACCACAGCGTAATATGGGCCTAATAATGTGTATGAGCACTTTCCTCCCCGATGAGATGTGGAAAGCTTTCATAATGGAGATGGCATCCGAGCATCCCAAACAAGGAAGGGCTATTTTGGGAATGTGGTTTTAAATCAAAACATAATGTAAAAATAATGGTTAGATAACTTTTAATCGATCCCAAAGGCAGTAATAGCAATAATATCAAATCATTTGTGATACACAACCTACATGCCCTAAAACTAAAATAGAAAGTGAATTCACAAGAAAAAAAAAGTGTTCAAATGTTCAGAGCTGTGGAGGAAATGTTATAAAAATAGCAGCATAGTTTTAAAAGCTAACTATATTGACCAAATTAAGATACGGTAGCAATCCACAAAACACAGCTCAACAAAAATGTAAAGCACGCAGCTCTGGAGTTTTGAATTTGTGCTTCGGGCCTCGCTGCCAACTCCTGCGGTGAAATACCTGCAACCCCCCTTAACATTTCCTACCATCCTTACCTCCAGCTTGAATCTTTCCTCATTCAATGAAACCCTCCAGACTTTATCAACATCATCTGACCCAAATTCATTTGTTCAGTCATTCAGAAGATCCATTTTTGAACTGCAATACTCTTAAACTATCGAGAATCTGCAGGCTTCTTTATGCACTCAATTCTCAACTCAATTTTATATATAAAGCACTTTAAAAACAACTCAGTGGGCCAAAGTGCTGGACACCGACAGAATTAGGATGAATACCAATAATAAAATACATATATTGCACTAAACTGAGATATATCCCACAGAGGTGCCATCTGGGCTAAATGTAAACAGTTTTAATCTAAAAGCCAGGAACAAGAATCATTTTTGGAGCAGCACAGAATTAAAAACGCAACACAAATAATTTAATCAAATACTTTGAGACTAGAATATCAAGCTACTTATGAGGATGCTCATTACTTCATCGTTAAGGGCATAATAATTAAGATGAAATTTTGAATATGCTTTAAAAAACTGCTTACAAAGAAAATAAACACTATTAATTCCTTGATCCTTTAGGATTAATTAAATCCACCTCTTTTGCAATGTTTTCAGTAAAAAAAAAAAAAAAAAGAAGAAAAGACTGGGACAAAAATTAACTGTTGATGTTTGGTCTAGCAAAAATAAGTTTAAAAAATAAATTATTTGGCAAAAGCTGAAGAACTAATCAGTGAAACTGCAACTGCAGTTACTCTGATCCCAGCAAAAAGGTCACAGTAACTGCAAATCCCAAAAAACTTGATAAAGACGTACTTTTTTTTTGAAAAAAATAGAGCACATTTAGGACTAGCAAAAAGCTGTATGATGTTTAAATATGTTTCAGAGTAACGCAGCTGGTTGAAATTCACTGCTAAGAACTCCTCAGTGTCACTGATTATTAACCTTTACTGAACCAGAAAGAGAGAAAGAGAAACAAAGAGAGGAAGAGAGAAATAAATAAATAAAAGGATTTATGTTCATTCTAAAATGATAAATATTCCCAGCTAATTTTAGTCTGGAAAACGTGACGCTTATTTTATCCTGCAGTCACACTAGATACATTTGCTCTCAACTCACGCGATCTAAAGTACTGGATAATATAAATCTACCGAATGCAGCAGTAAAAATGTCAGCTAGGTTGCCAAATATTTTAAAACATAAAAGCCACTAAAAGGAAGTCCATCTTCAGCATTTGAAACACATCAAAGAGCATAAACATAAATAAAGTCAAGTATTTATGGAGTTAATCCAAAAAAGCCATAAATTACACAAGTCAATTGTTTACAGATTTGGGACATTAGGAAAATAAAAAGAATGATTGTGAAGCAATAATGACAAATAGTTCAGATATGACAAACCAACAGAAAGTTGCACACAAATGTGGGAATACACAAAAACACACATACAGATGTGAACACATGTATTGGTACCCTTCCATCAAAGACAGGCTGTCTCTTCTGTCTCTCATAGATGAAGTGTACCTGTGATGAAAATTACAGGCCTCATCTTTTTAAGTGGGAGAATTTGCACAATTGGTGGCTGACTAAATACTTTTTCTCCTCACTGTATATATAAATAACTGAATGGAAATTAAATACTATGCATTTTAATTGTGGTTTAACAAAACAATTGAAAAAACAACAAAAAAGAGCTAATATTACTGGTCTGGACAAATTAATTGATATGATAAAAAAATAGACAAAAAATTAACTGAGGAATGTCTTGTAATTAGTATAACAAGTGTCTTCAATCTGTCACTCGGACTGTTCAAAGGGTGAAAACGTTTCTTTTTTCTGTCTGATGTAAAGCCTGAGACCATCTCCAAGCAGATGTTGATGTTCCCGTGACTACAGCTGCAAATTTCATTCAGAAGTTCAGAGTACCTTGGGACTGTGGCAAAACTCACTGGATGTGTTGCTTTAACAACTGCACTGACATGTTTGTCCAACTAATTGTCAAAAACCCCACCCCTGATCTTGATTGGGCTTTCCATCCTAAATAACTTCAATCTTGTTTTCAATTAAATTAAGAAAGTTCTGCTTCCTCCAGGTTTCAAAGCCACAAACCTGGATATAGTCAGTAAAACAGTGCAGAAAAAGAAGGAGAAAAAAAACAAAAAAAACAAAGGCAACAGAGCCCAAAGGTGAGCTTTGAGGTTTCCCCCGAAAGGGGCTGTAGAAGGAGAGTATTAACATTAACACCTTGGCATTATGTTAACATTCTGACAGGGGTGAAACACATCTACAGTGACTTTACGGACACAGCGATTTCTGCCCATCTGGGAAGTATCATTGGGACATTTCCAAACATTTTGACATCACTTTTTACTGTTAGACACATTGAGAGCTGCAACTCTTCAGTCCTCGTTAAAATTCATGGCAGTGTAAAATAAAAAAAATTAAATAAAACAGATACTTTTAGTTTATGTGCAAGTATTTCTAGGAGAAAACCTTTTTTTCATTACAAGAACATGGCAGCCATGCCTCTCGTTTCTCCAGTTGCATCAAAACAAACTTTGAGTTGACCATTAATGTAAATCTGGGTGCAACAAAATTCCCCCACAATGTTAAACTGATAATGAGAAAACAAGTTATTTCTGCTAAATGTGGTTAAATCATGGAATGAACTTCGTTTTCACACAGAAGTAGTTAAAAGTGTTTTGATAAATTTAGTTAAATTCATTTTTTTTAATCTTTGGCTGAATTGTAATGAAATCTTACGATTACTTGTACGTTATGAATAATGTCACGATTAATAACACATGCTTAGTCCAGCTGCTTCACTGGCTGAAACGGAAACACTGAGCTTTAGGAAAGTAGGAGATGCCAGAAGAGCAGGTCAGAATAGAAATAGAATAGAAACATAAATATAAATGTCTTATTGAAAACGTATAGAAAGACAATTTAACCACAAATTTGACAGCATAACCACAACATAGAATACTTACAATATATCCACTAGACGATATGAAGGATTTACAGCAACATGAAAGAAAATAGATAGCATCTGTCTCATTTCCTCAAACCTTTTCATATCGTACTGAAGGTCTCGACCACTGAATCACAAAGCTGTGACTCATTCCAACAACGTATGGCTCCCACTCAATTACAGCGCGTCATTCATATGCCTTATTAATTCAGTGTTGATTATTTTCTCGTTGAGCTGCATAGTTACTGTTGCAACCGAGCGATTATATTTTTACTCCTCAAATTCCTATATTTTCCCTTCCTATGGGGTGTCAAAGCTTTTGGCTTAAAAAGAAAAAGAGAAGAAAATCAATATTTGTTTGCTTTTTGAGCCAACAATGCCAACAAAAGAGACCACTTTGTAACTTCCAGCATGCAGGAGCAGTGCGTTTAAGAGGAGAAACAGTTCTAGGTATGTCAGCCTTCACAGGCACCCAAGAAAAGGTTGTGATGCTTCATCAACTGGATGAAAAAGCATCTACTTGTTTGAGGAAGTTTCATAGTTTAAGGAAAAAAAACCCAAAACATATTTGTGTTTTTCTGCATGGCCAACGCTACTGCTAATATTCCCTGGTATTGAACATAACTGAAACAGTATGATGCTGAAAAGAAATCGTGACATAGGAACATTTCCATTCACTGTTTGGATGAGATGAGACGCAACAGAAGGTAGGAGCTGCATCCCAAACGGCTGAAAAAAAACGAGGTAGATGGTCAATACACAAGTTATCAGAAAAAAGAAAGAAAAATGGGTATTACAATGCGGGCTGGACCGTCCCCCGCACAGAAAGGGGAAAGTAACAGCATCCTGTAAGCCTCTAAGGAACATGCATTTGTGGGATGCGCAGCAGAGCTGACAAACACAAACTTCCTTACTTTTTGTGCTAAGATTAGATTCCACCAAAGTGAAGGACAGTAAATCTTTCCCCATGAACACCACATTTTGCACCTTGACAGTCTCCCATTTTTTTCTTGTATCATCTTTTCTCGCTTGGTAATGCAAGGTGTGCTGCCAGTTGGGGTTATTCATAATTTTTATTGCTAGAAATGAAAAGTGATGCAGTATTACCAGACTTATTTTCATACCGAGTGCTATGGCTTCTTTACACAAGACCGAGCCAACTTAATCAGAGCTGGCGATGAAGCCAAAGCTTGTGATGCTGACACCGTGTCTCATTTGCAGGCGTTTCATGAAGATGTCGGTGTTAACACCTTTGCGTGCCAATAGACTTGACATATTCTGCATGCAATAATAACTGGAAATGGCAACAGTTTTTTTAGTCGTCCTGTACTGATCAAATAAGGCATCAGTACCAAACATTTCTGCACTTGCTGCCCACGCCTAGTATTATCTGGGGCTGTATAGTCAATATGGCAGATCTATATGTGGTCAGACGTGTCATTACTACATAGAATGGCTTTTAATACCCTTTTTTAAACATATATTAACCTTTTCAAGTGCAATTCAGATGGGAACAAACTTCTACTAGGAATTCATCAATGTGATGATCACAGTTAAATATTATACTTCTTTTTAAAATGATTCAATTAAACTTGAGCTGCAATAGTACGGTATTTCTGCAGCCTGCTTTGATCCAACCTGAGAATTGACCTTTCGTTGTTCTTTCCACATGAACAAAGACTTCTTTGGAGACATGACCTACGAAAGAAAAGCTAGGCTTTTTTTTTTTTTTTTCAAAACTGAAGGTGAATCTGAAGGGACCAGTCAAGTAAAGAAATGGGTTTTTACTGAAAATCTGAAAAGTGTTGGAAAAAAAAAGGGGAAAAAACACCCAACAACATCCATGACATTTAGTATTTTATGCATCTACCTTCTCTGACTGCAGAAAGAAGAGAGGAAACACAAAGCTAGATATGGTCAAGCTCCAATCATTTGCAGCCCTGCAGTGCTGCCTGTTTATTAATTCCTAGATCATTTATATATTAGTGCACGCTTACAAGTGCAAACATGACTGGACAGCAAATGAAAATATTAATGTAATGCCTTCTAGTAATTTCCTGCTCTGTTGCCCTTGCAAAGCCTTCAATATGTCAAATAATATTGGGGGATAAACATGGAAATCATACCAAATACTCAGGATACAATTTATCTTGTTAATAGATACAAATACTTCACACAATGCAAGTTTATCTTGCATTGTGTGAAGTATTTGAGTAAACAGCTTATGTTTTCCATAGTTAAATTCATACAAAGAGATTACAAGTCTTTTCTCTTAATGTTATGGAAATTCCTTTTTTATAGGCAATTACGAATTTGCCAACTTTCCCAAATAATCACTTTATTGGGACAATGGCTCTCCGGACTTGTTGCATTCAGTGCACAAGGCTCAGTAATCTCTGAAGATGTTGGCGTGCATCAAACTACAGCTGGTGGAACCTTGAGATTTATTAGAAAATAAACTGGGTGTAATGATATCGCCTCATCTCTCCAGGAGTCGTTGTGGACGGCGTCCAGTGAGCTGTGGTGTAACTTGTTTGATATCCTCAAAGTTGAGAATGCATAATCAATTACCGTTCACTTTTATGCCGAAAATCAAAATGACAGATGGCTTCATTGTGATTAAAGTAAAGAACACCATGTGCTTTCTGCGTAACTGAGAGTGTGCAGAGGAATGCCATATTGGACAAATAAAGAGCGTGATGGATTTTGGGGGCCGGGGTCTGACCTTTCCACGTAGCTTGACTTATAGCGAAGAAGCTGCATTTGATTTACATCGTGCAGCTGCTGAAGGTATCTACAGGGAGGTTACATTTTTCTCATCTTTCCAGATGAAAGAAATATTTGAACTGTTTACAATGTAGGAGGCTGATTTCTGGTTTTGGTGTTTGGTTTCAGTAATGTGGCAAAAACAGTCAGTATCACTCCACAAATGTTTTAAGTACTAAATATGTATGGATCGGGCTGCTAGTATGGAGGTGTAGCCATAGAATTTAGATTATTATAATAAAACAAGACAAAATTCATTAATAAATAAACCCAAATGGAGCAATTAGTTTACCCACTGAAACGTTGACTCAGCCATCTTTGGAAACACATTTTGCAGCCTTTTATGCACCCAAATACAAACATTTTCTTGTTGTTTTACAAATCAAAGCATCAAATCCCTCACATGTTTTTTTTCTCCTTTTGTTTCTGTACTAATTGTATCCTGGATAAGAAATGTTTAGCATTCTTGTGCTGGTCCATGACCCTGTGTTGAGAACCCCTTATGTGCATGAAATACTACCAAACTAACCCTTTTTGAAGCTAAGATTGACATAATCGCTGTAAGTAATATTCATTCAACGTTTTATTTGTGAACTTTTAACTTCCTATTCACAATTAGAAACAGAAACGCAAATACAAATTTGACAAATGTAAAATTACTTTACACCAGTAGAAGTAGTTATAGCTTGACTGAATTTCTAATAACGACTGTTTTGTTTTTTTTCATGTGCATCTGTGCACGATATGACTGTTTCAGAGTGAAACACTTGAGTGTGCTGTGTTTGTCATAGTAATCTCAGCGCCAGAGCTGAAGGTTAAGAGCACCCTGTTCTCTAAAAACACCTTCACGGTACTTTATTTTTCCCCAGATAGCACTGTTTTTAAAGATTTTTATACAACTAACATCAATTTGACCAGTGACGGTAAGGAAAAGATGATTGATTTCATTTCCTGCGAGGATGACATCCACCTCGGCGTACTTAAGGAAATGATGGTCAAGTTGTGACTCAATTTAATCTGGCAAGTGACTTGAGAGGAAAAAGGAATAAAAAAGAAAAAACCTGAGTGAAAGGAAGAACTTAGGGCAGAAATAATATCATAGAGTGGTGCAGAGAGCCTTGGCACACAATTAGAGGAAAAATACTATCTGTAAAGCAACGTATGAGCAAACTATTCCCCGTTTTCTCTCTTAGTGATTTTCAAGGGCAGGTCTGAATTCCAAACTCCATGACGCAGCTAGTAGATTCACGAGTGAAGCAAAAGCTGGGCCTGTGGTTAAACGCTGATATTTAAATCTACTATAAGCCTTAAACTAGCATGCTGTCTAGATATTTAACTGACAACCGTCATCATGCAAATGCCTCTTGCCTGGATGCAAGAATTTGCATAACTTGGACGACAAACGTTGAAAGGAAGTAAGTTGTGTTGCGAGTATCACACACAGATTTTCCGACGTGATGCTACAGCTGAGTCGATACAGAATATGATGGCTGCAGGAAAAAATGTATAATTTTATATATGTTTTTTAAGATTTTTGTGGCTCTGGTGGCCTTTATTCAAAGTTTAGAGAGGGGTAGAGAGAGATAATGGGGAATACATGTAGCAACAGCCAGCAGGCCGGGACTTGAACCTGCGACCGCTGCAGGAGGACTGTAGCCTCAGTACATGGGCCACTTGCTTTAACCACTGTGCCACCCAGCGGGCATAAATATATGTTTTGGGGGTGAGGGAGAAACCCACGTAGTGCTCTGTGCTTTAAGGAATACAGTTCTAATTAAGGATTTGATTAGGTGCAAACGCCACATTAGTGTGGCGAGTATTAGATTTAACATGGTTAATGTAAACAGGAATACGAATGGAATATCAGTAATTGAACACACAAATACAATAACCCTAATTTGTTATTCAGAGCAAGGTCAAAAGATGGATAATTACACTAGACTAACACACCAGCAATGTTTAACTGTATGTAAACATAGCGAGTGTGTTAATCATGTTTTCAGTGGCTCTCTTTTCTCTCATATCTACAGCATGATACACTTAAGCATTCATTTGATTTATTTGAACATGTCAACACAAGATATTTGGAATAATCTCTGCTTCTTTGACTTTATTTTGTATGCATTCATCTACAAGTTAGACATGATCCTGTGTAACTTGAGGGTGTGGCTCAGAAATACAGTAAAGGTACATGTAGGTGTTGTAACAAAAACTCTTTCCAAAGTGCCCAACAGCACCAGAAAACCATGTCTGCTCCTCTCTCTGAAGTATTTGTCCCGATTTCTGCACCCAAGGTTAAGATGGCTGCACATTATTGGGGTTAACAATATTGATGTAAGCTAAACATTTACAAGGGCTGAAAACATCAGGTGCTATGAATCAGCCAGTGTTGGGAAATGACAAGATACTGGAACAATGTCACTTTTTCTAGCAACGAGTTTAAGTACAGAATTTCAGTAAAATTAAACCACCAGTTACAACGTTAATAATACAGATTTTCCTTTATAGTTTGAAAACCAGAAATAACTTGCTGACAAGTGTACAAGTCAAGTAGAGCAGTAGTGATCTTAGAAGTTTCTTCCCCCAAGCTGTTGCTCTGATGAACTCTCACAATTAATAGAGTCTCAGAGAAACCAATCACCGTGCAATAACAATAATAGCAGTAATTATAATAACTATCACATGCCCTAACAATGCACCTTCCAGCAATAATCATGTCTGACTGCCTCATTCTGCTGCACCTTTCACTTTAAAAAAAATTGTACATACCGGTATGTTATTTTATTTAGAGCCGTAATTTTTCTACCTCATACTGCTGCACCTTTCAGTTCTTTAATTGTATATTAATAAGTGCCACATTTGTTTATTTACCGTTTGCTATTTTTAAATCTGGGTACAGTGAGCGAAATAACCAGATTCAAATTCCTTGTTGGACAATGTTCAAACTTGGCCAATAAAGATGATTCTGATTCTGATTGGAGAAGGAGCCGCTCACAATAGCTGGTTGTAAACACGCCCATAAGATGGATGGATGGATGGATGGATGGATGGATGGATGGATGGATGGATGGATGGATGGATGGATGGATGGATGCTTTATGATCCAGTGGAAAATTCAAAATATTCAGCAGCTACATCGATGCCATAAAGCATGTTTGCATCAAAAACAAACAGCCAACAAATAATACATTTTACCATTCTCACAATTTTTTACATGAAAAAATAATACCAAAAGTGTTTTAGGGCAGCATTTCGTTTATTCAGAACAATCCTCATAAATCTAAAATAACTTATTCAAAGCCCAAAATGTGCAAACAGTGTTTAAGACATCACTTTGTGTAAAAGTCCATAATTCTAACATAAGTTCTGATCAATGTTGTAAGTCTGAATAGTTTTCCATCACAAGCATTAATCACTGCACAATTCATGTTGAATATGTTACTTATGATGATATTGTTTAATCTTAAATGATCTTTTACCCGGTGATAGCCAAAAGAGGGATGTATATTTGCCAACTGTTATATTGAAAGACAGCACAAACATGACATTAATAGAAATCAATATTGTTTAGTTTTAAGTGCTCAAAAAACACCCAAATAGGGTTGTGATGCATCGACGCACTCTATCCAAGTCAACGTTTTTACGTAATCGGCGTTGCTGCTCTGCTTGTGATGTTGTCATTGCTTTGATCAAACACATGCATTCATGTCATCGACAGATGTGCTTCAAAAACCTACAAGATCATTTACAAATGAAGGGCTGCTGAAAAGAAACAGTACATGGTTTCAGGCGTACGGCCCCAGTTCCTGGGGACCAGCATTACCTACAGAGAGCTGTTCTTTGTTACAGAATTTCACAGGTGAAATCAATGCTACTGTGGACAGGTCTTCAGCTGAGCTTTCACAGGTGCACATGCAGGTCTAAATTTAGAGGAGAGTGGAGGAAATGCAATAATACGTATAATGAATTGATCTGGCATTGATTGATATGTAATATTACTTTTATAAAGAGTTATGAGTTACTTTTACTTCAATTTTTTTAGTAACAATCCCAACACGGCGATCAGCCCTGTCTGTTTTTCCTCAGAACGATGAAAAGGCAGAGGGTTGAAATATTTACCCTGGATATTTATTGTGTGTGTTGGAGCTCCAGCATAATGAGATTCTCCAGTTTTATGATATTCAGATGGGATATGCAATTCCTGTTCCACAATGCCTCGGGGAGAAGTGGCGCTGCAGCTTTATATCGATTAGAATGAGTAATTCTTCTATTATAATAAATAAATAAATAAAACTGCAGCTGGAGAGAGACAAAAAATGACTTAACTTCTACAAATTACATTTTGCACTTGAACCTTATCATAAAGTTTTTACTGAACACAAAAAACCACCCACAACCACTTTCCAATCAACCTTAAAAAAAGTGTCAATTGTTGAAAAAAATAATAGCAACAACCTTCCGTAATGGGTTTCTATGAGCTCCAAAAAAGTATGTTTCTTTAGACGTTGAGCCAGAACACGAAGCTAATTGGTCTTGACCAGTCTTTTTGTTGTTTTGGAAATACTGTAACAGTAGTCATTAAAGAACTATTGTGGTGTATTGAAGCAGGATTTTAGACGTTTAGACGAGTAGTCGGCATCCTACCTGTAGTAGAAAGCGGTGTGGAGAATCTGACCTGGAGCAAATTAAAAATTACTCACCTCAAAACTCATGATAATGTGAGTAAACGCTATGTAACAAACGCTGTCTTTGGAAGGCTAGCTTTCACACAAACACTTAAACAGCAAGATTATTTTAAATGATATTCCTCAGCAAAATAAAAAAGGAAAAAAAAAACTTAATTGGACAGCTTCCGTCAGCTGCTAAGCTCAGTAATTCTGTAATCACACTTCGCTTAAAGATGCTGCTTCTCAGCTTCAAGCTGAGAGCTGAAAAGGGATCTCTCAATCAATCATGATTTACTGCTCCCACCTTTCAAATCCATCCCAGAGAAATTTATATCCAAGTGAAATGGACTGGCTGCAAGGCAATTACTGCCAAGCGAATCCAATTGTGCCTCTTTGTCACTCTAATACTTGAAATTTGGTTTTCATTAGATGAATGTCAAATGGAATTAGGTCCTTCATTTATTTTGTGCGACATCACCTGGCCCCTCACTGCCTATCTCTGGCAACTTTCTTTTCTCACAGATTCTCTTTTTCTGCTTTGTTATGACAAAACAACCAGGACAGAGGTAGCTTGCCTTCAGAGCGTGGGCTAAGAATGCTTAACTGGAATAAACCAGAATAATGAATATGGATTCAGATTTGGGATAAAGAGTAAAAAGGATACAATGAAAGATTAAAACACACACTTTTGCTCCTAAACCGTGGGACGTGTGAGGCGTCGCTGGCAGAAGCTGACGAGAGGTTGAGGGCAAAAGGCTCAGTTACTTGATCTAGGAAAATAAACTCTCCTCATCACATTTTAGGATTATGACCAACAAGGAAGGGTTTGAGAGTGTTGCACTAAACGCCTGTAAAAATGTCAATTATTGTGATTCTCTGTCAAGTATGATGTACTTAATAATAATTTATAATGCTAGAAAGGTATTCCTCCCTGGACTGTGACGTATCTCAGACCGGCGCCCTCTAAAAACAGACCAGTATAGACACTGGTGGTTTTCAACAATCAGTTCTGGACTACTTCTGGACTAAAGTTAGAGCTTCATAGATTTAAATGAAGATTTTCTGATCAAAGATGAGCTTCAGGGTAAATTTGCTGGGATGTCCTCCCATGGAAAGATTGGCAAACCTCTTGAGTGCTTTCCATTTATGAAACACCAAAATTCCAAAATGTTTTATAACCCTTTCCAGATAGATGTGCATCAAAAATTGCTTCCCTAAGTCCATTGTTAATGTCTTTCCCTCTTGGCATATGGTTAACACACACCTGATTGCTCGCACCAGTGTGTGCCGTCTCCGTCTAGCCTGTAAAATGTCACGGAACTCAGACTCAGCGACTGACAATCAGACACTAAGGTTTGAAAGGCAGCGTTCAAAATTACAGTGGCTACTGTGCCAATTTTCTTGCAGAAATTCAGGACGCCTCGGTATACGTGCATCGTTTCTCTCCTGTGGGTCTGATTCTGTACGTTTCTGCAGGTATCTTCCACTGCCAGGACACTGGTGCCAGCACGGAAATGAGCTGTCTCTTACTGGCGTTTCAGTGCCAAACTGGAAAAAGCCCGAGCCCAACCGCACACAGAAGTGGAGTTCCCATGAGCAGGTTTATGCATTCATGCACACACACGGGGGCAAACACACACACACACCTCATCAACTCTTTACACAGCTCGGAGTTGACTCCAGGAACTGCAGAACTGAAATCAAATATAATCTCCAGCCCTTCGATCTGATCTTCAGGCCCTGGCTGTTGGCAAATTGTGAAATCAACAGACCATAATAGTTTCAGTCAAATGCACCGATAAATTGTGAAACAACACAAGTTGTTGCTTGTGATGAGATTTAAGGGGCAGGAAATCAGTGGGCACACAGTTTACTGTGGAGGGGATAAGGCGAAGAGGAGAAAAAGGAAAGATTGAAAAAGAATTAGAGAAAAAGTTTGTACACAAATAAGATAAAAGACTGGATGGACTGAAAGACTGGAGACTCAGACAGAAGTAAATGGTTATTTTTTTTTATACAACACAGTCATAGAACCTGACTAAAACTATATAAATCACGCCACTATTTTAACCTTCAAATTCAGGATAAGATACCATAAGAAATCATGTCTGCCACCCCTCAAACGTTTCCCCCAAAACTCCACATAAGCTTCCAAGACAATCTACATATAATAATCAAAAAGTCAACAGTGAGAGCACTTGAAATTAAAATGTCAAAAGATGATCAAGAATCCAGAAGGCACAAACTCGGAGATGACGTTTTACCTTTTCCCCGATGAGGCTTGTGTTTAAACTGGAGCCACTCTGTACATGAGAGCGGATGAGATGAGATCTCTCTGGCGTTCATGTGGGACTTTGACTCATTAACACAACATTGTCTTTGAAACCGAACAGTTGCGACAGCAAATCAGGGGAACAAAACCACAAGGACTCAAAAGCTCAACCGATACGCAGCGTGCAATTAACTTTATAATATGTTTACAAATGAGGTGTACCCTGTTACAATCTCTGGAGTTTGTTGGTGTGTGTGTGTGTGTTCAGGTGGACGAGGATCTGCACGAAGGGATATATATATATATATATATATATATATATATATATACACATATATACACATATACATATACAAATGAATACATAAATACATAAATAAATAAAAGAGCAATGTGTAGGATTGTAGGTTAAAATATCCTAAAATAGCAGCAAAAGAATGAAAATAAGTGCAGTCATGTCACAAAAATGATGACTTTGTCATTGGCTGCTCAGATATTTACAGAGTTAGCGTGCTAAATAGTAGCTTCTGTCTCGCCTGTCTTGTAATACCAGTTTCTGCCATGTGTGGCGGTAGCAAGCAATATAGGCATCTCAGTACGTCATGACAACACGGAGAAGTCCCGTCTGCCCGCAGTAGACTGCAGTAACACAACCGCAAAAAGAAGAAAACTGAGAAAGACAACTCTAAAATGAAGATGGAGAAAAGAAAAGTGTAACTAAGGAAAGATAACTGCACATTCGATTACAGGTTATGATTTCTTGATCACAGATTCTGTGTTTTCAGTTTAAGATTTCGGGTTTTGATTCGTAATATATTTGTCCTGACTGCGCCACCATTTTTATTGGAGCGTGGAGTATGAATTTAACTTCTGTCTTCACATAACACCCTGCTCCTTAAAGGTCAAAGAACATTTTCTAATACATTATAGAAAAGATAAATGTAGTTACAAAACCTCACTGTGTCCTTCCCCAGAGAGTGGTTGGAAATAGCTCTTAATTTGCCATAAAGTGATCTGATTTTTCCATCTGAAATGCATCTTTGCAGTCACGTACTTCAAGTTCAGCACCATTTTGTCTTTTGAGAGGACTCTCACAGATGCTCAGCCATGTCTCAGTGAATTACACTCTGCTATTCTCTCTCTTTACATCTCGTCTGTTCATCCATCTGAGTCCATTTCATCAGTTGAACAGTTCAGAGGGTACAAATACTCTCTAAAGACGCCTGTGGGCATCAAGCATATCACCTCCAGCCTGTGTAACACCTAGAAATGGATCATAATTTACCATGAAAATTACACGAGTGTAAATAGCTACTAAAATGCCCCCCCGAGGCAGAACACGTGCCCCAATAAAACTCAATGTAAAGTTCAGATGTATTGTATTCCTGTATTATCCTGTATATTAACATGCATTGGTTTTGTCACGTTGGCCATCATGATTTGTTTTCCTGTTCTGCGTTCTCGTCAGCCCACCACCTAAATGCTAAATTCTAATCATTACAGATAAGACGCCAGCAGTGTTCTCAGTGAAATGCCATTATGGTGCACTATCAAAGGAGTGTTTTTCTTAAAAAAAAGAAAAAAAGTCATTTGGATGCTGCGTACTGTGAAAAATGCTCCTGTCTCTGCATACAAATATGTTGCTAATTGGAACACGTCCATTATATTGATACATAGATGAGACTGAAATTAATAGCTGCCACGACAGTTTATTTCTTGATACTGTGCCTGATACGTGTATGAATTCTAAGACAGTGATGGACAGCTCTTTTTGAACTTTCAATGGCTACAGGTCAGTAGAATCAGCTTCAATATTCAATGAAACGCACATCACAAATCTGTTCAGGTTTTTCAATATCATTGAGTTGTTTTTATTTGATTGTCAATGGAGGAAACTTGAGGGGATTAAGTGGAACCTTCTACTGGTCTGCTTCCCTCAATTCCAACAAGTTCAGCTTCCTTTTTTGAGCTGTTTCATGTTTTTAACAAAGTCCTTGATTTCTGGATCACAAAATAACAAAGTCATCGGCCCGAGAAATCAAATGATATAAGTGAAACTGATGGTGATACCAGTTTAAATCGCTCTGGCACCGGTGCAGTGCCCTTGAAAACAGCATGCCGTGGAGGTAGCACGCGGTGCACGAGGGACAATCGCAACAGAAAATCAATGAGACGCCGGTGAAAGACGCAAATAGTACCTGCACCTGACAATCTTAATTGTTTACAATAATTTCCCTCCAGCTCTTTGTCCACTACTTTTCTATTGCGGGGGAAAAACTAATGGGCCAACGTCACAAGCGAGAAGCAGGCCACACCTCAGATCGTACCACATATTTTTGAGACTGCTGCCGAACGGCAACAACGTGCCACTGAAGTCAGACGCGGAGCACCGATGGAGACTGAACGCTAAAAGATGTTCGGACTCTGTGCATCTGTGAGGTGTTTGTGTTGTTTGTGGCAGATGGACCACAGACCATTGAACCACGTTTGTCTACTGCTCATCAGGGCCAACAAATCAGCTGCCTACAAAAACTAGTTCAGCCGGCATCACAAACTGTCGCTACCGTCGAGGGGATGATGAAACAGACTCCCTACTATGGGTGAGCAATATTTGCTTCTTCATCTTTCAAAACAGCAAAAGCTGTGGGATTCATATCCATCTAAAATAAAGGCTGAACTAACATATTCTGTAGCACAAATTGACATTTTCAAATAACCGAGACCACATCTGACATATGTGAATATTTTATTTTAAATAACTGAGAAAAAAAAAACTCCTTGGTCCTCTGTAATCCCAACAGATTCAATGAGACATTCACTCACATTGTTCCCATAATTAGACTCAAGGGACACAACTTTCTGTTACTTCTTTACTCACTAAGGGCCTGATTTACTAAAGGTTTGCGTGTGTAAAAACGTGTGCAAACTTGACATCACCCGCAAACCAATGTGCAAGCTGATCTACTAACAGCGTGCAAAAGAGGACTGCGCCTCTCAAATGAGCAAAATAGCACACGCTGTTCATTTAGTACTTTTGCCCTGATGAATAATCAATATGGGGCGTACCCGCCAGAAAGCGCTAAATACTGGGAGGGGAAGATGCAAATAGGTTCATTTACCACACGCAATGAGATTTACCAAGCCTGAAAGTTATTGCGGGGATTGTGATTGCGTCTGTATTTAATACATTCGAAAGGAAGGTGCTAATCTGCCCAGCATTACGCACCGATGGCTGCTGTTATTGTGGCAAGGAGGCGACATCGCCAAAATCAAAGAATACGCAGAGAGAGAGTCTTTGCCGAAGTTTTATTAAAGGCCACCTTTCTTTAGTTCTTCGCCTTATATCTTGCCACCTTCTTTTAACCTCATCTGCCGTTCTTTTTGTCTTACCAACTGCATTTATTCTATCGCAGGTTTTCTCCGATATTACGTTTCTTTTGGTAATGTTTAAATTTCTTTGCTGTAGTTCATGAATGTGTTTATTTGCCTCTTCCACTAATATCTCTAACTCCAACTCGTCAAATTTCATTTTGCGCTTGCGACTATCCTGCTTTCCATCCAGACTCTCCATGGCGCAAACCGTAAGACACGCAACACCTCATTTAAATACTGCGGTTTGCACCTGTTATCAATTGCGCAAGCATTCTTAGTTGATCACCCGCAAAACACACAACAACAGCACGCGCAAACTTTTTCAGTGCACACGCAATTTAGTACTCTTTATTTAGGATCTTAGTAAATCAGGCCCTAAGAGTATTAAGAACACGGCATCCATAATGCCCACCAGAGGAGACTCATTGCTGCCAAAGTGTTGCTCTCTTTTTGATAACAGAATGCTTTCAATTGTGATGACATATCAAAGACAGAAATGAAAGCTGGCACTTTTATCATGTATTCATATTCATCATGTAACACAGTGGTAAGATCGCACACCAGACAAAAAGAAAAAAATAGAAGAATAGAAGAAAAAGTGGACTGCACCCCACTAATTGCCACAATGCGGCCTTACAGAAGGGGGTAGAGATTGAAATCCCTAATGGAACAAGACAAGCATCAACCCTGGCCTGCTCGCATCGGCAGAGGGAGGTGTGCGTGAACTTGTGTGTGCGAGAGAGGGAGGACTGTGACCGGTGGCCAGATAATAACGACCCATAATGCATTTTGCAGTGTCGCTCTGTGTGCTCTTTCAATGACATGATCACGCATACAGAATTGGTCAGAATGAGTAAAATGGACAGAAAAAAAAAGCCTAAATGGAGAGGGATGAAAAGGAAAGAGGCTCATGAGGCAGAGACTATGGATGGAGAGAACATGTTTGTGTCAGACAGGTGATGAGGAAAAAGCAAAAGAGGGGGAAAAGAGAATTAACAGAAAAGTAAGTGAGCGTGAGACGGGGGTGTCTTCTTACCACGTCGATGAGGCTCTCTTGGATGCGGTTCAGCGTGGTTCTCAGTCTGCTGCTGATAAGACCCAGACCTGATGACTCATACTGTAGGGTACAAACACACACACACACGTAGCACACGATCAGCATCCCCACAGTGCACGACATCTCCTCCCATAGGAACACACGCTTTAGTAGGGCTCAAAACACACAAACACGCTGCAAAAGCGGCTCTATTCTCACATAGTTTGAGATGTGAGCGCCTTTGCAGTCTCCTTCTAGCGGACTTTAATCCTAAAGAGAGCAGAGCCGGGATGAACGGTCATCAACATCAAGCAATCAAACAGATGACCGGAAAAGGGGTAGTGGGGGTTACAGTACAGGAAACTCAAAACCTAAATGCCCTAGAAATCTACGGGGGGTCACACACACATCTGGAAGAGCATCAAAACAACCACAGCACACACGTGTTTGAGACGAAGCAGCATATGGAAAACTCTTACCAGGCAGGCAGGGCCCACCACCCTGGTAATAACCCCCTCCCTGCCAGCATAAGTGGGCAAAGACGGGCTTGGGACCGGCTACGGGTGGTGAATGGAGAAAGCAGAAAGGAAAAACGAGAAGCTCAAAGTTTAACAAACAAAATTGGGGGGAAAGTATAACAGATTAGGACCAACAAACACAAATGTGCTCAAATCATGAAATGAAGCAGATATTTAACAAATGCTGAAGCTCAGGCTGTAACAAATGTTGTGAAAGCGGCTGACAGGCACCTCCCTCTTGGATTCCAACTTTGAACAACAACGTCCAAAGTAAGATGGGGAAACCATCACGAGCCGAGCGGGAAATATTGCCACTTCTTGCACTGCAGTATCAACTCAAAGCAATTTCTGGTCGTGTGACAGACACGTTCAGGACGCCGTTCTCTCTCTCTTTCTTTCCTGTTCGGTTTCCCTGCCTTGCTGTTTTGATAGGCAGCGTTTCACGTCCCCTGTTACCACCTCCATATTTCAAACAGAGTTCCCTCCATCTTTCAGTTCAAAACTCTCTCATGACACTTTTCTCTTTTATATCCGTGAACTGTCTCTTCCCATAATAGACACTTGAGTCAAATTTCCAAGTTATTCCCACAGGGGAGGTGACTCTCCAGGATTTTGAGGCATTAATCACTTTTCCAAATATGTTTTTGTAAATCTGAGTCTCCCAGGCCCTGCAGCCCAGGAGCAGAGTTATTAATGGCCAGAAAGAACCAGTGAGTAAAGCACATAATGCATCTTTAGCATCTGTTTGACTCTGTCAACAGTGCGGCTTTATGCACAATAATCGCCGCTATTTAGCCTTTTACATATTAATGCCCTGCCATTACTCTTCGAGTGGGAAAGTCAAGCAGCTCAATCTTGATTCCAGCGGTGTAAAGAGAGCAGAGTCTGGGTCAAATACGCCGTATGTGCGGGGCAATTTCCAGAAGCTTTTTAAAGATTCATGGTGACATTAGCATTTTACTGTCTGTCTCTTTGAGTGAAACCCATTAATGAAATGGGAGGATTCACGAAATGACACTCCTGGTGACTAGAGCACAGTGGAGGAAAAGTGCAATAAGACTTATAGAGACATTAACACTTGATGGAGAGACGGACTAAACTGTTCTGTGAAGGGAAAGGGGTACAGCTTTAAACAATACAGGAAACTAGATAAAGGATGTGGTAAAAATCGAAGAAACTATATATTGGACAGACAAAATGATAAAAATGTATATGTGCAAAGTTAAGATGAGGGAAAGAGTGATGCTGTTAAAAAAAGCACTTAAAGAAGAAAGAAACATAATACTCTTCTTGCACCCAGAACTGTTAAGAGAAGCGGGCCGATGAACAACCTTCTCTCTCAAACTTACCTCAGCCCCCACAATACCCTGCCTATTTAACAGCACAGAAGTCACATCCCTGCAATTATTGTCCCTTCCCTGAAGGTAATACTCATACAAACACTATTTTTTTTACTTTATAAGACACAGTATAAACAACAGTATAAGTATAAACAATATGTCCAATTCAGTGCAATCCATGATACAATTCATTCTAAATGTTTTGCAATACATGCAATAGTGAGAGAATATGAAACATAAACACAGTTTACAAAGGTAAAAGGTAAGGTAATATGATTACTCTTCAGTCCAGAGGTGATGCTCACTTCCATCGGGGGAAAAAGCAGTGTCATAGTGGATATAAACAAAATCTCAGACTAGTTTGTGGGCCGTAACCGACTCAAGCTTGCATCTTTTAATTTCAAGCACAACTAGTGAACACTATGATACACATCATAATAGTAAGGAAGGAACTATTGTTCCTTCCTGAACTTTATGAGGCATTTTATTGTCTTTATTAGGACACACTGAGAGAACGACACCAACGTGAATGAGGCATATCGGAGTTCATTTGTTGATACTTTAAACCTTTTGACTACCGAGGTAATGTCAACTCTGCAATGAGTTGGAGATTTGGTCCCCAAATCCCATTTATGACTTAAAAAAACCCCAATAAGATGGTAAATGTTTTTCAGCTTTGAAACTCTAAAACTTAACAGCTAAAAACTGAGAACAAAAGCAGCAGGA
Source organism: Cololabis saira (assembly GCF_033807715.1). NCBI lineage: Eukaryota > Metazoa > Chordata > Actinopteri > Beloniformes > Belonidae > Cololabis > Cololabis saira. Next base: position 14,201,368 of record NC_084601.1, on the reverse strand, counting down.
AGACAGCTGCTGCTGCTGTTGTTATCGTGTCATTGGTTTGGGCCATTTGCCATCCTTCAGCTACGGTCAGAATCTTCTGTATTCTAAATAGCTAAATATCAAATGATGTTATTATTTTCTACAAAAATTGTATTTTACAAGCCAGCTGGGAAGCTTTGATTCACCATCTTGTTTTCTTTAAGTTGACACCTCGGATTCCTCCTGACTTCAGTGGTCAGGATTCCTTAGAAACGCTTCAGCAGCATTCGACAGGTATTATCATGATTCCTCAAGTGGGAAAAGTTATTTATTTGAAGCTTTTCAAGCTTATCTAAATACAATTTTTTTTAGTCATATTATTAATTGGATTAACTGATATATACATGGAGCAAAAAAGGAACAGTGATTAAATAAAAAATACTATACCATGTCATTGCGTCCAAAGAAGGTGTATACGGCGTAAAGGTAGTAGTCGAAGAGTTGTGATACACAGTGGATGACATCGAAGGCTATCGGCTTCAGGATGTTCATCATCTGCATGTACTTTCCTGCATGGAAAACAAACAAAGAAGAAGACATTAACCTACTTGGATATACTCTTAAGTGCGCAGTTTTTTTCGTATTTTTTTTTTTTTATGTACAGACATTTTTTTTTCCACCCAGCATCAATTAATGAACAATAAAAAGGTTCCGCTCACAAGTAAATTGTTTCAGACGATGGTAGAGACACGACAGAACGGTAGTACAACATCCTTAGGGAACAAATTAAGCAGAAGCATCTTTGATTTGCATACAAATTGCAGGGATCTAATTTAGCAGAAAGGTAATAAAAGCTATAAATACTGGAGGTACAGGGGTATAACAAGGTTACCACTGAATCAGAACTGATTAAGAAAGAATAAAGGAGAAATAAACTCAATCTTGCCGGCTTTGCCACTGAGACAGCAGTTTTTCTTGCGTTCTCATTTTTACAACCTTTCTCCTAAATTCTGTTCCGTGAACTCGGGGTTCAATCTCCATCAGTCCTGCAGAGACTCTCTTGGAAGTGATTAGACTGAATCAAATCAAATATTTTTTCCTCCTTGGTTCAAGTTTTTTCCACGTGGGTCTAGATGAATATAAAATATTACATGAAACTATTACATGAACCTATCTGTTAAGGAGAATTTGACTCTCAATTGACTCACTTGGTTAAATAAAGATTTTTTAAAAAAAAGGGGAAAAAAAACAATTAAGTTTTGTTCTGAATGTAAAGGAAAACTTGCAGGAATGAATCGAAGCATTACAAAAGGGATTTACCCCTAATTCTACCTGGAAATGTTTCGGCTCTCGGGCCCCGTATTGTAATCTGCTCCAATTCTGGTTTTCTCATGATTATCATGTTATGAGGGCCACATCATCCAAAAAGAGGTCCGAACGTCCTCCGAAATAACATCACATCAACATGCACGGACCTTTTTGGAAATGGAAGGTGAAAACCCAGGGCAAAGGCTAACCATTACTGGTGCCCTTCAGTCACACGGTCGTTGTCTGCTCGTCTCATCGTTTTACTTAATTGATGAATAAATTAAAATCTCAGAAAGCTAGAGCAGACATGGACTGTGGATTAGTCTGATCTCCCCTGGAGATGAGGTCACCTGGTAAGTGTGTGTATGTGTGTGTGTCTGCAGCTCCTACCGACAAGCCTGATGACGTTGAGGGTGGTGTTGGTGAGAATCGGAGCATTGCTCTTATTAAGGTTGTAGTCAGACTTCTTTTTGCTCCTTATAGTCTCCCGGGACACACTGAAGGACACAGAAAAGGTGAAGGCAACAGAGAAAGTTAGCAGGAAAACTATGAAATAGGAATCTCACTCATACATGTTAATGACATTCAACCCCTGTGACCATAAACTTCAAAACCTTTAGTATGGGTCAAAACCGTCTAATTGATCAATCAGCACCCGTTATACGTGAGAAGACGTTCAGATGGAACCTAGCGGTGAAGTCTCTGAACCGGTGATCCTGGAGCACTTGATTCCTGACGCAGAGCTTGTTGAACCAAATTACCCAGGAGTCATTACCCGGACTTCCATCATTACATTGTCTAATGTCTAGATGTGATCAAGCATCCCATTCAATAATCATCCGTTACTACAGTTAATTCCTGCTTTTAATAGTGGGGATGAGTATTACATAGTGGGGATTGGTTTAGGCCGAGGTGTTCTGACTTAACATATATGGGGATGGAAACAGCAGTCATAGTAACAGTTAGAGCAACATTACCAGGCGTGTCAGACCAACTAAGTAACAGGACATTGATCATGACAATAGGATTAATAAGAAGTTCAACGCAGCGTGGTGGGAAAGCGTCGTAATGGCTCTGCAATGTAGTGTCACTGCATAATAAAAGGATGCACGTCTAGACGTCTATTGTGTGCAAATCTAGTGTAAAATCTCTCAGATGTATGATCGCATGCATGCACGCACGCATCATTAGTTGTCAGTGATTCAATTAGTCAAACACAACATTTTACAGCATCTCGTTGCACCAAGATTCAAGCAGTTATTGATGAACTCGCGCAATACAAGAGAAAGAGTGTAAATGAGAGGTGGGAAAATATCATTCATCCATAGTAAATAACAACCTGTCTGTTCACACACTTTGCAGAGTTACAACCAGATTAACACAAGATCATGTTACTGCTTGATTAACACGACTTGATTAATGTGTCATTTTGATGTCAACAAACTCAAGTTGATGCGGTACTGACCTCTTCAGAGGAGCATCACCCGTCTGCTCATCAACATAGTCCTGCTTGAGCTCCTCGGGGACATCGCTGTCGCTGTCATAGTCTTGATACACACACTTTTCCAGCTCATCTGACTCATACTAGTGGAAAAATGGAGGAGAGAAAACGAGATGGACATCAATGGAGGAAATGTCAAAGAAGAGGGGATCCAGTACATTGCCATGAATGTGTGGGCCATCAAATGAGTGGGTTGAGGTGGAAAAACTAAAGATTAATTCATTTCTTGGAGAAGAGTCAAGATAATAACCTTCATGAAATGAGACAATATTGTCTTTGTACAAAACTGCTTGCTCGGTGAATAAAGTGTCACACTGGCAGGAGTTTTGTTTTTTTGGAGGATGCAGGTGGGCATCACATGCTGAAAACTGAACAGTGAGTCACATTCTTCTTCCATCTCAATTATGTAAGGCAATAAAATGTTGGAGGCCCAGGAGTTCAGGGTGGAATTATCTGGGATTATGTTTCGATACAGTTTATTTCTGTCGGTATGAAATTATAACTTTCAGAGACCATAAACGTGGTCCATGTGGAGTCTTTTATTTCTGACCCCGGTGCTGGCTACGCGTACTCCTAGAAACCCATACTGGACGACCTGGACGTGTTTGCTGTTTATCTTAACATGAAGTTTGGTCCAGAACTACTTGGACCATGACAGAGTTTTGATGATTTTGCCTTGACTTTTTCTTGACATCTGACAACATGTGATCATGCATTTGGCTGCATATGAGCAGAGTAAAGTCCTTTACACCTCAGTAAACCCCGTCAGCCATACATGCCCCTATCATAACACTCCCTCCAACATGTTTGACACACGACGCTTTGGATCATGAGCTGTTTCTTTACTTATAACTTTCTCCTCCCATCAACCCGATTCAAGTTTATCTTCGTTTCATCTGCCAAAAAATGTAAATGAAGAACAATGGAGGCTTTTTATTTATTTATTTTTTAGATGTTTTCGCTTTTTTCAACTCTAATTTGGCCTTTTTGTTCTTGCATGGTTCCACCAATATCCCCTTTGTTGTAAACACTATTTACTATCATGAAAGTGCCTCTTTAGTGTTTACCTTGATCATGATACAGTTACCTTCTCTATTCTTGACCTCTGGTGATTTTGTCAAATATAGTTTTCATACTTTATGTCCTCATAATGAAGATAATGACACAAACATCCTCCAAAATTGGTTAACAATTGCAGACTTGATTTAATTTTTTTACGCAACCATTTCTTAACACCTACCCCATTAGATGCGAGCACATCCTCCGTTTCCTCCTCCTTCTGCTCAATGTGCATCTCAAAGGGGTTCCCCTCCTGAAAGAACTGCTGGAAGAGCGACAGCTCCTCCTGGGCTGGGAAGGACGAAGACGACAACACAGCTTGTCTGCTTGGGGAAACAGACGGAGACCGACTCTGGCCCATGAACTTAAACTCCTGGATCAGAAATGACAAATAAAAACCGTGAGACAGGGACCAAAAAGATGAGGCACAAGGAAAGAAGCATTTGATCATTTCATTTGGAAATGACTTGCTAAAATATGATTAAGTACATAAGGGAGTACGTTAGTATATGGGACATGAAGACTGCTGTGGGGGCCAACAAATATCTGGGGAGATGATTGTATTTTCTGGAAGAAAACAGACTCAAAAATCAAAAACCGCGGTGTGACTTGACAGCGTTTGTGTTTTTTCCTGAGCCTGTGTGGGTTTTCTTGAATCACAGACTTCAGACTTCAGACATAACACAGGTTGGCAACTTGTCCAGGGTGTAGCCCACCCGTCATCGAATGAAGCCCTAACACCTACGCAACCGTGACCAGAAGAAAGTAGGCCGAGGCAGCAGATGCATGGATTTTAACAAGCAGGCTTATATCAAATATAAAAATATATTTCATATAAAAGTGGCGTGTCATTACAATGTCTTATGCTAGCAGGCATTTGAAAAGATATGAAAATATCTGTGTTCCCATGTGTTTGCTCTCAGGCATACGATCTGGACAGATGTTACACATCAGTCACACCACTGAGAGTTGTTGTTTCTTAACTGTTGCTCATAAAGAAGGGAACTAAAACCTTCTAGTGTAAATCCCATAAGGAACAAGAGACTTTTGATCTTCATCTGTGCTATATACTGTCCAGCGTGGACACACCCACATTTATATTATGTTTAATGTGAATGTTTAAGTTGACAGAGCAGAATCTATTGAGTTTAATATCCTTGTGCAAATTTCACAGCGAAGGCGCGTGGGATGATTGACAGTGCAGGATAAATGAATGCAACCTTTCAGTCTCAGGGATGTGGTTCTTACTCACATGGAGCTGGGAAATGTTAAAGTTGGACTTGACTGGACACAGTTCCCACGTTTCATTTTCCAGAAACATCCTCAGCTCTTCCAGTCGTGCCCTGAGGCGTTCCATGAAGAGAACAATAAAGGACGAACAAATCAGCAATGTGGATACATAAAAAAACAGCAAGAATCACAGATGCTCAACAAGCAGGTTGCAGGGTGGGTGTTTTCTGTAACAAGTCTCCATGTGTTCACAGCTCAGAACAGCCACCCTGGCGCTCACCTGCCAGTCATGCCAGGTTTTTATCTGTGAAATATCAACGCAGTGTTGACATCAAACCCTGCAGCATCAATTTTACTTCTCTCAAAGGTGTTTGAAGTATGAAAAATGACAGAATGCCAAGCACAGGGGAAGTAAAGAGAGAGAGAGGAAAAAAAGCATGTAGTCGACTTCAAACTTTATGATCACGCAGACATTTTACCCAAAATGCACCACCCAGCTAAACATGACCCTTGTGAAGATGAATGTATGGATCATCCAACTACAGCTCCCAGACTTATTGCATTGAGAACAAAAGGACATCAACACTTTAACACGAAGGCTGCCTCTTGTCAAATGTGGCCCACGGCGTGCTACAGTCATTTTTTTCATAAAATAAATAACTGAATAACTCTGAAAGAAATATCTATAAGTCAATAGACAAATACATTATAAATAAAACATTAAATACACTATTTCCATAAAATATACTATTTTTGGGGAAATTAAATCTGAAATGGATACATAAATCAAAAATAAGGATTTATGTGTCACATAAACTGACAAACTGTCTTCCAAAAAAAAAAACAACAAACAACTGCAGCCAAAGCCTTGCGTCTCTCAACGCTGGAATCAGAACAGCTACAGGCTTGACTTCCATTTCCAAGATGTCAAAAATCACCAGTGACTTCTGGTTTTTGCTGCTGGAATCATCTGGATCTCAAGTTGACTACACACAAAACCCAAGCATCATTACAGTAATGTTACGAATTCCAGATTAAGTGTTTAATATTGCCAAATCTTTACATTTTTACTACTCTGAGCAGTAATTGATCAGATGCTAACTGCGGTGTGTAATGTGTGCGGTGTGGTAGTTGATTTAGTAATTAACAGCTGGAGAATCTCACTGCTATTTGAGTCACAGACACTGCAGTGTGCCACATTTCCACATAAAGTCCATGTGTTTACGAGACCCTATGCACAACACAACCTCATTAAAGAGGGGCGGTCCTCGTGATCATCCTTGGATTATTTTGATGCCCTCTTCAGCACTTTGGTTCCCTATGTGCACCAGGTAATGCATGTTGAAGTAGTGACAGCATTATTAAAAATAAATCCCCTTTGATGTAGCATTTAGATATGGATATCGACTGAGTCTTGATAAAATCAAAACAAGCCTGCTATCCAAGAGCCTATTGCTTTTTCATTAATATAATATCCAGCCGTAACAATATTCACATAGAATGAATTATGACGTCTGCAGGAATCGTCACACGATCAATAGAAGCAACTGGCTCAACTCACCTGTGATAGTTCTTAAAGTAGTTAATACTCTGGCGTTTTATGGACTCCTGCAAGACCTCCGATTTGCTGCTGCAGAACTCCTCCCCAACCTGCATCAACCTGAGAGAAAGAGGGTTAAAGGGAACAAAAGAGAGAAAATACAAACGATGAAGTCAGAAGACAAACCACCGCACCACCGACACCTCTCTTAAAACTGGCAAGTATATTTAAATAGACACATTAAGGCATCCGGTGTGTGGCTAAGGTAGTCCTCCAACCCTTAATTTCATAATTTCAGAAACTAGAAAAATAAAACTTTTACAATTCTGAACAAAAATCTGCTTTGTTTCATTTTTTTTAAGTGTAAATTTGTTGTTCATATCATTCCAATGTTAAATAAAGAGGGAAAAAAGCCGATGTTTAGAAACCGGTCCTAGGGTTTAAAGCCTCTGGAGGATCCAGTTTGACAGAGCAAAGCCAGCGCGGAATGAGAGGGTCATCCTGGATCTACTTTAACCTGTCAGTCACAAGACGAACAGCGTTAACTGTGGTGTTGGAGGAGAGAAACCAGGAAGTTCTGCATATGCACTTTCACTTATGAACTCTGACTGAGTTAGTAAAGCTTATTTATCGAAGGAAAAGAAAAAAAACAACTCAGTGCTTTAGGATAAAATTAATGAATACATAAAGCAGCAAATAAAAAGCAGACGAAAGGGATAAGGAGAGCTAAAGATTGAGATACATAAGCACATAATCATCATCTCAAAGCCCGTCTGAATAATTTTCAAGCATCTTCTGAAATTATCAAACAAAGAAAAAGCGTCAGTGTTTCAGAGTTTAGGTGGAGCTTCCTCGAAAGCTCGATCACAATATGTTTATTCACAAATAAGCCTCCATTTGCTTTTTAAAAGTGCCTCCACTTTTACCATAAATACTTGCACTTGTATTAATTTTATTGTGGAGATTCAATTTCAATTCAATTAGTTTGTGTGGCGGCCATCTACCACAAAAGTAACGTCAAGCCACTTTACAAAGAAAAAAACTCAAAAACGGTTCAATTCGGCTCAGTCCAGTTATATTTCAAATTTAATGCTCCTGTGGGTTCAACATGTACACGATGCCAAAACATATTACTTCACCACTACCTCCCCAAATCAAAATCAAAATAAATAAATAAATAAAATTATACAGTATTAATAAAATCAATTAAAATAATATTAACCAGTGAATTTATAGTGATACTAAAACAACGTTAAAGTGGGTTATTTTAACTTATAATAATGAAACAATCTGGTTTTCTGTGTTTACTTCATATGTCGTTTCATTTAATGACAAATATTTCATTTCAGGGTTAAATTCAGAAGGGAGTTTTGCTCTGCATTTGAGGAACAGTGAAATCTGATGTTTACCGGCAATGTGCCAGTGCGTAAAAACAAACAAGTGTCCACTAATGAACCCATTTCAGATGAAAACAGATGAAAACAGCCAACTAATCCTAACAATAAGATGAGCAACACAAACTAGAATCACGGGTCAAAATTTAACCATTAATGCAAATTACACTTGAGCATCACATTATCATAATCAGAGTGAATTTAAGCAGAATGTTGTTAAACAAGCTTTATGAGTTTAATTTTCATGAGCACTTAAATTAAGCTGATAAGAGGTTTTTTGATGGAGGCGAGTGTCCAACTGTGTGTTCATAATTTGAGTGGGTCAGTGAGTACTGTGACAGGGATTGGAGGAAGAGAGGAAGAGGACAGCAACAGCAAGGCGATGAAGAATGGGCCAGCTGCGCTGATCTCGAGGCATACCTGCTGATGACATCCAGTACCACGATGAAATCATCGTATTTGAAGTTAGACATGTCCGTTCCCAGGATGTAAGCCTTCACCTTTAACTGGACATCCTGTGGAGAGAGACAACGGGGACAGTGTGATTTGTTGTAGGTTCTGAGTGGATTGGAAGAGGAAGTGATGATTATTCACAGTAGGCTCTTCTCCACAAACCTGCCAGATTCTTGTGAGTCCATGCTCCAGCTTCTTCTTCACATAGCTACGGTCCACCGTCAGCTCGTCAGACTCTGCTGCTGCTGCTGCTGGGTCGCCTGCAGGTAATGCAAAAGTTCACAATGACTAGGGTTGCCACCCGTCCCGTAAAATACGGAATTGTCCTTTATTTGAGAAAAAAATGTTGCGTCCCGTATTGAACTAATACGGGACACGATTTGTACCGTATTTTCATTAACTTTGACACCATATTCTAGTTGAATTATTGAAATAAGTTAACTTTTACACCATATTCTAGTTGAATTATTGAAATAAATTAACTTTTACACCATATTCTAGTTGAATTATTGAAATAAGTTAACTTTTACACCATATTCTAGTTGAATTATTGAAATAAATTAACTTTTACACCATATTCTAGTTGAATTATTGAAATAAATTAACTTTTACACCATATTCTTCACCTGTAGGCTATATTCTACATCTGGGCTGATGTGGACATACATAGAATAGGAGGATATTTCAGCTGCTAGTATGGTTGGCTGTCTGTACAGTCATGCAAGTTCAATGCTATTAAAGCACTTTAAACTTTGAATCAAAGCATTTAGTTTTTTCATATAAAATAAACACATTTTTATTCAGTTTAGAAGTTTTGGGGCTTTTTTTTTGGCTCCTGCGCTGCTGAAATCAGGGCATCCCTTATTTCTATTTCTGAAACGTGGCAACCCTAACAATGACTGAATCCAAACAACAAACTACTTGCATCTGCATTGGCTGTCAGCAAACTTCAGGGGACTTTATTCAACTATTTCAATGTAAATTTGCATAACGAAGTACGATTGGGGATATTTATGATATTGCTGATGAGAGAAAAAGATTGAAGAGTTGAATCAAATTATAAATTATCAGAAAAATGTGTAATGTTATAGAAGTCAGGAGACCTTAGCTGTCAGCTGACGACTCGGTTGAGAAAAGCTGTCAGTAGTGGTTGCTGATAAACATCTGACGAGACTGAAGGTCATGCGTTCCCAACAGAGACAGAAGACTGACAGCAGCTTCCAGCTCCGTGGGAAAATGCTGGATGACTGTTAAATAAGGTGTCGGAGTCCTGCTCACTGTCAGACACCATTTCTCCTCCACTATCAGCTCACTATCCTCCGTCTTGTGTGCGTATGCTGTTCCAGTTTCGCTCACCAGATAGACTACCATGTGGCTCAGAGTCAGAGCAACTTCAATACTTTCCTTTGGTTGTAAATTGCTTCAGTAAATCTCAAGCTGTTTGCGCAGGGTGACGTGGAATTTTAGGAAAGCCAGCAGCAGTGAGCCTCTACATCATCAAGCCGCGTGGTGTCGGTCCTGCATTACAGTACCGGTACGTAGTGGGGGGACCAAACATGGGACTAGGTGTGATAGACTGCCACTGGTTTGTACGTCTTGTAACACTGCATATTCTATTCATATAAAACCCTGGTTTTATATTAAATCTTTAAAATTAAATAAGTGTGAATCCTTTGGTAGGACATGATGGTGTTAAGTATACGTTTTTAAGGTATTGCTATAGTCAGACACGATGGTGTATTCATTTTTTTGGTTAATGAGTAACGGTTAAATGCCAAAACATTTAAAGTTTACACTCAAGTAGTCCTCTATTATTTTAATTTTTTCTTAATTACTATGTTTCAATTTTTCCTCTCATCCAAACATGATTTCCAGTGATCTATCATATGTTTTGAAAAGTTCTTTTATCAAAAGCAAAAACTGTATATAAATGGCGAGGCATTCGATCACGTGACCCCTTGGTTTCTGGAGACCGTTTTTGACATAAACGTATATGTATATATGTATATGTCTATGGTTTTTGAAGCCTGTTTTTCTTTTTTCTTTGAACGCAGCCATGATGCTCAGCAAGCCGACGGCGACAAGCCCACCGCATGTCAATCAAAGTTAGCTCTGCTCCCAGCTCATTCAGCTGAACCCTGCCAAAATATCTGCAGAGCTGCAGTCAGACGTTTCCAGCGGGAAATACCGTTTAACGTGTCGACTCAACGGCAAAATCAAAAATGACTGTCGCGTTTGCCCAAAGCGGGGTTAACACAAACGGGTGGTTGCAGGAGGGTTACAAATGAGGAAGTGATAACGGGTCGCCATTGGCTGAGCCAACTGCCAATCAATCATATTAGAAATAGATTTATTGCTTGATATAAACTCCCCTTGTGTGGAAAAAAAAGCACCCCCTTAGAGTTGTCATGGAAGAGAAATCAAACGATTGAGACCAAAATGGTTAAGTAGGACATTTTAACCTGAGAGTCAACGGTGATTCACTCGCTTTTGCACCCAGCCTGTATCGGTCAGTCGAGTAATTGCAACGAGACGCTTAGGTCACGTGACCGAATGGTTTGTCCATTGTTAAATGCAGTCTATGAGAAAAAAGGGTTATTATAGCACCACCTATAGGCAAACCTGGGCCATTACACTGATTAAAACCCTGGATCAACTGAGGCTTTAGAACGATCGAGCGGTTTTGCTCCCCAGGGGCTTTTGCTGGATAAAAACAGCAATAAAAAGTGGAAGACGAAGAATATGAACAATAACAGTAAGGATAAAAATGGGAAGAAGAAGAGCAAGACAAAATAACAACAACAGGGCTCCAACACTTTTGCTGCGTGGGCTGCCAATGAAGGCAGTGGGCACACAGGACATTACTGTGTAACACCAAAGCCATCCACAGCATCTAAGGGAGCAGGCCTAATCCACGGATACCAGAAATAAAAAAAAGATTTGCCATCAGCACTCTACTTGCAGTCTTAACATGGAGCTGCCAGAGGTTTACTGTCCTCGCAGCAGAGCGAAGGGGAACCACGGCAATATTACACAGGTAGTTCTGACCTTTATCACAGATTAATGAAAAAATGTGTGCTAATTCTTCAGTTACTGAATGATCTATAACAGGGTTTATACAGCAATCCTTATGTTAAATTTAATACCAATTTAATACCTTTTTCACTACCTTCAGATTTTTTTTTAAAAACGGTCACAACATTAAGTGTTAATCACGGACCTTTTAACATTAATACAGATTTTGACCTATAGAACACTATACAGAACAGATTTATAGACTCATTGATGTTGACCAGATGTTTCACATTCATTTCATTTTGTGAATGACAATAAAATAGACTGCTTAAAATGTAAAAGGTAAAAAATAATACCAATTTAAAAAAAATAATACCTCTGACAGTGAATTTAACACTTTTAATGGCCTTAAATTTGGCAATTTTTATTTATCACTTTTTAATACTTTTTATAACCCCGCGGAAACCCTGTATAAGTAAACCAGGAACATTGAGAAATACATCTGAATAGGTTGGTACTTCAGAAAAAAGAAGCATGAGTGCATGCCTTTCAAAAAGTATAAAAACTCAAACATGATCCTAAATACAATTTCTTCTCACGAGTCATGACGTGAACAACAGAACAGGCATTCATTCCCACATGTTGGATTGAATTTTGCAAAAACTGTTCACAGTATTTACTTAGACACACTCAAACGTGTTCTCACACACGGCGTTACCATCCCTCTTGACAGCTGTCACCGCTGATGAAATATGACAGGGTGTGTGCTGTAAAAGCAAATCTATTTTGGCGGCTATTTGGAGATGGCACAAGCCCATATAACTTAGTAAAACAACCTTCCCCGTCATCATTTCACGAGATTAATCATAGAAACATTAGACAAACCAGACAATTAATCATGTTGCCCCAAATTTAACAGGATGTTCCCTCTGCTTTCTCAGCAGGAAAAACATAAGGGTACAGTGCCCTTAAATGCTGTGGACAATTATAAACTACTGGCATCTTCTGCGAAACCTATGTCAATGTCACCGCAAAATGCTTCGCCACAAGTGCGGCTGAGCTAATACGATAAATCACGACGCTGAAGGAGCCCAACTCTCTCCCACATACAGGAAAAGAGAACCAGGAACAAAAAAAACAGGGTTGAGGTCACTTCTAAGAAGAGCACAGAGCGGGAGGATAGATTGAAAGATAGACGTACCTAGAGAAAACTAATAATGTGTGTGTCCTATGTGAGCGATGGCATCTAACAAGGTTTACAAGAAGAAAAAAAACAATAACATGTCACATCAATCCATCACTTAATTAATTTTGTCTAGTACAGGAAATGGAAATTAGCTTTCAATAAAGCTGACAAAGCAAGTTTCTCTCTCTCTCTCTATGTATATACATAATTTAAAAAGCATAAATTAAAAGAGGATGGTTTATTACATCTGCGTTCTTCTGAAGCTACATGAACTGCAAACAAACGCTTCACTAATAGATCACAGGGCATTTCTAAAAACCCAATGACTTTGACCGGGGTGATTTTAAGTGCTGCCAAAGCTTTTTCCTTCAAAGGTTGAAGAAGGTTGAACTTCAAAGCAAGCGTCATGTAAACAGATGGGAGCTACATTAGCTAGTACCAGTCAATTAAATCATACATGAGGGCGGGATTCTTTCACAGCACATAACCTTCTTGTGTGTTGAAGTGGAGGAAGTTTGATTGATTGTTTATCGATATGTCAAAGGCACGTCAAGAAGAGCCACCGAGCGTGAGCGCTGCTGTGTGAGTGGGGTGTTAATGTATACTTAACGCTGAAACTTCTTTATTATGGCAAGTCGGAGACTAGGAGCTCGCTGTTACTGGCATACAGTTTATAAGTGGATGAAAAGGTGGAAGCGTCCTACCTGGAGTGGGTGTGGTCTCCTGTTGGTCGTGGTCTGCATGCCACTGCATTGTGCGATAGTAGCTCAGCATCACTTCCCACAGAGCCTTGCAGAGATCTGTCAGGCAGGGAATGTAGCTGTCAAGGGTGATATGCTGCCAAAAGAGAGGTGGAGGGAAAAAAATGAGTTAAAACAAGGTCAAACATGGCTTTTTCATAATTAATTCTTTGAGATAGCTTGTGTCACAATCCTGTTCTGAAAACCAGAGGAGCGAGTGGCAGAGATTGAAGGTGACAATTATCACAGGCTGCACCATCTGAGTGACCCTGTTTGCTCCGGCAATGAACGTGTTCATAAAATCTGCTGAACCAGAGTGCAGAAGCCTCAAATCCTAGTCCGGCATCCGATCACCACCAATACACGCCTTCATGGACGACCTGAGAGTGAGAACTGAGGCGGTGCTAGGAGGGAGATGGACCTTGAGGGGGCTGGAAAGGCTAATGGGATGGGCCAGGATGTCACTCAAGCCGGTAAAGTCAAGATATTTGGTCGTGAAATAAGGCAAAGTTGTTGATAAGTTCCAGTTTTCCATTTCAGGAACAGTAATCCATACCATCTGAAAGAAACTGGTCTAAAGCCTTGGAAAGTTCTTCGACGGCAGTCTCAGGGACTCGGCCCTCTATAAGAATGCCTGTGAGGAGCTTGAGAGTTGGTTGAAGAACATCTACAAGATCAAGGCCTGGACTTACCAGCACGGGATTCTGCCTTGAACACTGTGGCCACTGCTAGTTCCCTCTCTCCACTATCGTAGCTCTGGAGAGGAGAGTCAGGCACTACTAGAGGAAGTGGTTGGGTCTGCCACGGAGCCTAAGTAACATTGCCCTCTATGGCAATACCTTCAAACTTTAATTAGGGCCCGAGCACTGACAGTGCAAAGGCCCTATTGTATCTGTAGGAAATGATTTTGTTTTTCTCGTTTTTCTTCCGACGAAATGAGGGCCTTTTTACCCCCCTAAACGTGCCCCAAAAGTCACCAAATTTTGCACGCAAGCCAGGCCTGGCGAAAAATTGGATATTTAAGGATTTGCATTAATGGGCGTGGCCTAATGGCTCAACAGCGCCCTGGAAAACTTTGTGCCTCAAGCCCCACAATACGGTTTGACGTACATGCACGAAAATCGCTACACACCTGTATCATGTCACAACTTAAAGAAAAGTCTCTTGGCGCCATGGCCGAAACCGAACAGGAAGTCGGCCATTTTGAATTAATCGTGTAATTTTGGCGCAATTTATGCCATTTCTTCGGCCGTTAATGCGGCCCGAACCGTAACGTGCACCCAGGTGTGTTATACATCAAAATGTGCGTCTCGATCCTGCGACTATGAACTATGGGCATTACTAGCGTTACCGTGGTGATGATAGACGCCAAAAAGAGCGTCCCCCCTTCATCTGATTGGTCGATATTTGATAGTTCCGATTTTCTGCCATAACTTTTGAATGGTTTGACATAAAGAGTCATGGGTGGTGTCATCGGACTTAGTTTTGAATCCTTGCCCTTTATTGGGGAAAATTGCACAGGCGAGGGCCCGTTCATCGCTGCTTGCAGCTTTAATTCCCTTTTGAGTCCTGTTTACAACATAAGAGTCTTGGGAGGGACTATGACCAAAGAAGGGGAAGTTCCTTGTCACAGACAAGGCTGAGAGGCTACGTGCTTCCCTGTGGCAGTAGGGTGCAGAGCCTTCACTGCTCACAGCATCACAGGACACGGGAGAAGAAAAGCCACATTTAACAGTATAGAGGCAGAAGAGGCAGCCTCAAGATGGCTCTGGTTAAAGAGAGCAGATCCGTGGGTGAGCTGCCAGGGCACACCGCTGAGGCTCCATCAACCTTGGCAGGGTCACCTGAGAGAGAGTATCTGATGCTCGACAGACCTGATACACCCAGTGATCTCAGGATACATCACTGATGATGTGCACTGGCTTCGCATCTGAAGATGCCTCATTTTAATGTCACTGCTCAAAAATGAACAGACACACACTCTTTTCAATTATTCAAACTGTGTTTAAGTCAAATAAATAACATACATTTCCTTTTCTAAGTCACTTGTACACAATCCATACTGTACTTTGTTGTTTTTAATCGACTTTCAAATAATTTCTCATAACCAAGTACACTATAATTACTAGAAGTACACTATAATTACTAGAAGTACACTATAATTAATGAAGTACGCCATTATAGCTCAGATAAGATTTATGGTAAGAAGCAACCAGGTGCCGCTAATTGCACATTTTTGATTAACTGATCATCATTCGAAGCAGATCTTCTGCCGTTTGCTGGTCTTAAGAACTCAGGTGTGCATTAACACATTGCCAAAGAGGCAAAACATCAGCAAATGACCTTAGAGAAGCAATACAAATTCTATGTCATTCTCAAATGTCTAACCACCATCTGTGCAGGTGGATAATCAGCCACCATCTGTGCAGCTTAAATTATAGCTGCTTGGCTTGGAATGAATTATTCCTTTTTATAAAATCAATTTTTCC
The DNA here is from genome assembly GCF_033807715.1 of Cololabis saira. Classification (NCBI taxonomy): domain Eukaryota; kingdom Metazoa; phylum Chordata; class Actinopteri; order Beloniformes; family Belonidae; genus Cololabis; species Cololabis saira. The sequence continues at coordinate 14,185,495 of NC_084601.1, read as the reverse complement.
AGTTTCTACAAATTACCAGTAACTATTGTTAAGTAAAACAAAGGATTAAGTATACATTGACAAAAGCTTAAAAAAACACAACATGAATGATTGTCATGCTAGTAACACAGCTCTGGTTAGGACTTAAATATCTTTTTTTTTTAAATTGAATTTAATATTATTTATCTTAACAATAATTTCCCAGCCACCTGAATTACTACCTGAACATATAAGTGAATGTAAATGTTTAGACAGCACATCGGATTCAAAGTCCTTCACTCAGAGAGCCTGGAATAATATATGTGTTACATCAAATATTAAACATTTCATATTCAATCCAACAAAGCCAAGTCCAGCTGCCATAATAGTAGCTCCTGGATCAGTTCAAGGGTTTACAATCCGCCAGCAGAGTCCTGCCAACACGTTCGGAGGAAAATGAAGCATGACCAGGTAGAACACTGCAGCCACAGTTTTCATTGTTCACGCCGGAGTAATGAGAACGTTTTTATAAACCCTTGATTCATGTCTTTAAAAAAACTGTATAATTACAAGCCACAGGTCCAAAACTCTCTTGGGCAGTGTGAGAAATAACAATAGCAAACCAAAATCAACTAGCTTTCCTTTTTCTAAACCTGTCCTGCCCTTGAGATGCTGAGTGACAAACCGACACCAGCCAGGGCAGTCACTCAACAGAACATTTCTCACAAGGACATGTGAAGTGGATAAATGACTATAAGCCCTCAGCAAGAGAGGACAATGCTCTGGCTGTCACAGCAGTTTTTGTTTATCACAGACAGACCTGCCGCCAAAGGCGCACGAACGGACCAAACGACACAAATCAACCGATGACATACTTTGTTGTTAGAAATGCAACTGCAACATCATTACTCTGAACACACCAGCATTGAATAAACTATTAACATATAAAGTAGAGAGATCAAAGACATATTATGTAGCACATTTTAAATAAAAATAAGAAAAGCAATATTCAGTGTTTTAAAGAAACAACCTATTGAGACTCACCATTTCCACCTTGTATGTTTTTGTCCTCAACATGATAGTAATTAATTTGCAATTTAAGGTTATCATCAAAACAACAATAATGTTAAATTCAAACTGTTTGTTGCAGTGCATTTTACTTATTGTACTGTTAGAGGCCTTGATATTTCAAAAAGTAGCATTAGAGTGATGGAAACCCCAACATGTGCAACCAGGTGAGCAAATAGTAGAACAGCCATAAAATGTAGTGTTTAAACACTGTTTGGGCCATTAATAAGACAAAGCTGTGCGATCCGTCAGTCGGTGTTTTGGTAACGCACAGAACAGATGGAACAAATAATATAAATCATCTTAATTTTGACATCTGTTGGCTCATCATCTCAATAATTTCAAGTTAACATAAAAATGTCTCCTAAAATCAAACAGGAGTTATTCTCGCATCACCAGGACTAAAAAAGTAACGAGTTGCCATGGTCACATGATCATGGAGTATATCAAAGACCTCTGACAAGAGAGAGATAACAAATTTGTTGTTTGGATTGAGACATCAGTCACTTTAAAATCGACAGACGGTGAACAATAAAACCATGGGTTATCCACATGTTAAATCATTTTTATTTTAAAGTTGTAAATGACTGTAGGTAAAACACTAAGAAATAGAGGATCTGTCAAATTCCTGTCTGCAACTGTCTGTTTCAATCCATTCATGTGGATTAATTTTTGAAAGGTTTTTTTTAGAGGCTCTGAAATTGAAAACAAAACAAAAAAAAGGTTTGTATTGGTTTTATTGACTGGTTAGAGGGCGTTTTTAGAAAAAAAGCCTCAGGCTCAACTGGATTAAAGAAGGTGATCATGTTCCTCTGTAAAACCTCACTGCTCCCGCCTGCGCTTGTGCTCCACCTCTCCACCAAGTTTAATTTGATTCAACCGGGCAGTTATAATCTTGCTGACAGGACGCTGCTAAACACCACTGAAGGCACACCTCCGCCTCAGCTCTGGCTCTAATGAGGGGAAAAATAACTAACAGATTAGCGCTGGGTGGTATGATGTTATTGTAAGTAGTGTTATGTCCACAATTTGAATTTGCAAATGTAGAAAATAAATGATCACAAGGGGTTTGAAAGCCAGTCTGGAATAAATTAATCCAGATGACGCTCAAATTACAAGTCCGGTCCAGCAGCGCCGGCCAGATATTAAAGCTAATGAGCCAGTTCAGACAAAATCCTGTCCTACACTGACATTCTACGTTCTCCAGCAGCCAACCGTGACACGGCAGCATGTTGCCAAGCAACTGAGGTGAGGGGTGTTAAAGTGTGTGGGCTTAGGTCTTCAGTGAGGCTTAATGAGAGGAAGTAACCCGAGCATCACCCACACACAACTCTGTTTTCAAGCAAGTACATTAATGTGTTTAAAGGAGAAAAGATGGAGGAGACGGGTGTGGGATCATGTGTCCTAAGGAGTGTTGCTCAACCCATCATTTCCCAGCCTGAATGAAAAGGATGTCATACAGTTTAAAGAAGATATCCAAGACGGTACCATAACTCTCGACTCTGCGAGCCACACACTGCCGTAAGATGAAAAATGGTTGGTTTAAGGAAGATCCATACTGTTTAAAGTTCTGTAAGACGTGTTGCAGAGAGAGAAGGGTGGATCTTTATGACAACACAGGGTCCAGAGAAATGACAGATGCGAGTTTAAAAAAGTTTATCTGAGCTATAAACCGCTTATTTAACTTAAAGTTATTCGTCATTTTAAATTCCAATAAAATGAATATATTAACAAGAGTTGCGACTGCTGTTCAGTCTCAGCTACATATGTAATATATATTAACAATATATAGTCTTGAGGCATTATTAAATTCAATAACATTCAACGGTTGTTACATCAAATTCTTTAAATTACACACAAATCCCTCAAAAGACCACTGAGATAAGGAGGCACAGTATTAATTAAACAAGGCCCTTTTTCCCCATCCATAAATGTCTCTCCTGCAGTAGAGTTATTTAGCGACGAAGAAACCCCCGGCAACACGATAAGCAGGACAAATATCACGGCATGTGCTAATAAATAAGTAAACTAATAAATGAGTGCAGTTTCCAAGCTACACTGGAGTCTACACAAAATTAGGGGTTATTAGCCGCATCGTCATCAGTATAGTTCAGTGCTTTCTACAACACGCTGGTCTAAATATTTCCAAGCCACCTTTCGCCTACGGCTTCAGAAATGAACGGTCCCATTTGCATGTAAAGAACAGTCGGACAGACTAGGGGACTGATAAAGATGGAGTCTCTCCAATAATGAGGTGTTGATGTAAAATTAATAAGACCCCTTCACAATCAGGAATGACCTTCCTCCGTGCTCCATCTTCTCTTGAATTTTTAAAGCGCATAACTAAGAGGAAGGTTCGGGGGGCGGGGAAGGGGAAGGGGGAGGGGGAGGGGGGGGCTATGTGGCTGAACCATTTTCTTAGGCTTTATTTTTCAGGGCAACACACTCTGAAGTTTACTTTTGTCCACAAAGAAGCAAGCTGTAATTTCCAGTGACACAGTTCCACTTGATTAGTAAAGTCACAATACTGGGTCTTTGTAGAGAAACAGGATTTCAATATGCTGCAAAAGAGTAAATAATTCCGTTTAGAAAAAAATCATCACTCATCTTCCTGATCGGATTTTTACGGAAGCATGTTTATGTGAGGGCTTCCGCAGTAACATCAGAGTGGACAGGTTTGCGAGCTCTTGGCCACACGTGTCTGAAGGGAATTAAACTTTTGACAATCCAAAAGCAGATTGAATAACTGACTAAAAAAAAAAAAATCTACCCTAAGGAGTCAAGTTAAGAGGGGGAAAAAAGGGCTTGTCTCTAAATATGTACTGCAAACAGGCTTAAGATGCTTTCACTGAAGTGCGAGTGGGTGTTGTGTTGCCTCTTCATCCGAGTGTGTGTCTGCGCTGTGCCATCAATCATCCTCATCATACAGCTGAGACTGTAACGTCCTCCCCATCTGAGGTTCGGTGCGTCTATGAAAAATGTGTGCATCTTTAGTGAAAGTCAGAACACCCAAGCTTCCCGCAGCGTTGACAGGGAATCGATCAAACCCAAGTAAACCCTCAGATGCATGTGTAACTAGTGAAAAGTTTCATGCACACTATTATTCAGATCTATGATATGACTTCTAAAGGCAGCTGGGGCAAAAAAAGGCAAAAAAAACCAAAACATTAAGATAAAAAAAAAAAATGGGGTGGATCGTGCTGCATCTACTTTAACATGTGGCGGGAAAAGGAAAAAAAAAAGATATAACTGAAACAGAAACAGCCAAACGACCCTAAAGCTCTTGAGGAAAAAAGTAGTAACTCTTAGGACACCTTGTATCACCGGGACTGGAAAACATGCATAAACAGAGGGAAAACGGAGGGGAACAGATGACGCGGTCAGGACGAGGAGAGGTAGCGCAAAGGTAAGGCGTAAAGGACGGGCCGTTACTGACACGAGCACAGCTGGCGACGCCCCTGGCCAAAGCTGTGCTGTCAAGCGGCGATGCCAAACACAGGACTAAAAGGTCAAGGGGAGAAACACGGGAACAGTTGACACTTTTGGAGGGACCGAAAATACATAAATAAATAAAATAAAGCAACCCACATGAGGCTGTAATAACATTTCAAATACATCAACGGACTGTTTCACTGTGTCGGCTTAAGCCTGACAGAGACTCCAGGGGGGGGAGAAACACTCCCTCGCAGCTTATTTGTGACGAACTGACCAAATTATGGCATCCTGGGCATGTAAATAGGATTTACTCAAAGGGAGAGGTGTCTGAGGTGTGTGAGTGCTGATGCTGCTTTAGTGCGATTGTTCTGTGTTATGAGTAAGATTACTGTCCTGAACGCTGCACTTTTGTTCTCAATCACTTTCTCAATGTTCTCCTCAGGTCAGACGTTTCAGTGTAAGAGAAATGGCTTGTTCATGAATAAGTGTAATCTCATTTTACCACCACATTCATTCACGTTTTATCCAACCTTTTACTATACCTGCTTATTCCTTATTATCTAACTTCACAGGAAATAAATCAGTCTTCACACTCATCGCGTACACGTATTATTAATCTTTTTCTTACCCATCTATTGACAACAATGGAGACAAATTAAGGAAAAAGGACATCAGTCAACCAGCAAAGGGGCGTGTATTTACGTCTGCATCTCCTTACCGTGCACAGGTCCTTATACTGCATCTTTTGGAACTTGGTGTCAGCGTTGCCGGCACACAGCTCAACGTAGCCCAGCACCACTTGGAACACCGTGTTGTGGATGGCCTGGGTAAAATGCATGTGCAGCTGGTCCATCGCAGTCTGCAAAGAAAGTCCCACAGATTTATTTATGTTTTAATGAAAACTACCGTGTCAAGATGACACTGTCAGCGTTGATCTGTGGCAAGGCAACGAGCTAGAAAAATTGCAAATCAAACTTTACGGACACACATACTGACGTCTGATATTTTTTGAGTCTCTGCAGAGGCATTAGTAGTTATGCAATAAGATGCAGAGGAAATTATGGTCCAAGTGAAAATGGACTATTTTGCCTCTGCTGATTTACGGCATGCTGTGGAAAATACATTCAACGGAGCAAATGGGACGATAAATAAATGAAAAAGACTGGAAGAATCATATGTATGACATTTATGGTGCGGCTGCGCAGCCAGCGGCCTCGAGCTGTTTTATTTTTTTATTTTTTTTAATCTCATGTGATTTATTGTTTTAAACATTGAACCCCAAACTTGACTCTGAAAACCACGATGAACCTGATGTTATTTCGCAGAAAAACCAATCCTGGTCCAATCATAGTGTGGTCCATTATTCTTGTTCTCTGTCCTTTTTACAAACTCCTACAGGATTTTGCTTAAAATCCTGCAATTTTGAAAAGCTACTGATCAGCTTTGGCTATCCTGATGCTGGCGAGGAGAGAGAGAGATGGCAAAGAAAATTATCCCAAATAAACAGTGAAGCTGTTGCCATTATTTAACACAATTGACTGCTATGAACCGTCCTACCAGCCTCCCCCATGTCACCATTGGACCCTAAGAAATGAGGTCACCAGGAGCTTATAACCACAAAATGTTGCCCACAATTCATTCTGACTCTCCACCAGAAGATTCAAGTCATTTCTCGCCCTTACGTAAAGAATTCCGCCTAAACTTTCCTGAAAACATTCTGCAGCTCAGTAAGAAAAAGGAACAAATGATGCCTATTCAGCAACTAAACCTACAAAACATTATCACTCATGAAATCCAACAGCAAGCAAAGCAATTTTACTGCAGCTTTTTATGCCAAACAGGCAGGCTATTAGCTTATTGTAAAGTTTTTCATCTGGAAATGACAGTTCTCGGGAGGATCCAACATTATTAAACAAATCTAAATAAGTCTTTATCTCATACTGTCGCTAAAGTGAAGACTCAGATGGATGTAGAAAGGGTGTAACAAGCAAATCAAAACAAAAATCTGCACTTTAGTACACAACTCCTTTGGTTGTGTGTCTTAAAAGGCTCAATATATATAATAAAAACAACATAACCTTACTACAAAAGCCTCAATGATGCAGACTCATCTCCAGGATGTCCAGTGATGTCAGTAGGCATATGTATTAACTTCAGAACAGACCTAAATTGGAACATTAGGTTATGTGCAGGTTTCTTTAATTCAGCTCGTAAATAAAATCCAATTTCATATTCTGAATGGCCAAAGCTAGTAGAACATGTAAGACAATGTGATTGAAAGTTACAGTTGGTAAGTGTATTTTTGTATATTACATTATATGTTTGAATTACCACTTTTTTCTGGTAATATTACATAATTTAGATAATTGACAAACAAATCCATTCTTTTGGTGCCAACCTGCAGCTCACAATGAAGTTTCCGGCGCTCCCTAACAGGATTCAATCAGAGCCAGGGGGCGTGTTTACCAAATTTCAACATACAAGCAAATATTGAAAAACGGAGTCAGAGAGAGAGAAATTACTAAAAGATGCTATTTAAATAATGAAAGGGAGCGTCATTTGACAGAAACTTTAGTATTTTTATTGCATCTCTCACCTTTAAAGATTGTATGAATTCAAATTAAGGTCTTCAGAGGCCAAAAACAAAGGTCAGATGCAAACACGTTGTTTGTGATAGCATCATTTGCAGTTTTTACATTTTAAAACTATATCTTTTATATTTCCAAACAACTGTAATAGAGAGTATTTCTGTGGCTAGCGTCACTGTAACTGAATCATTAAGGAAGACTTGTGTGCTCCATTCATTCATGGGGGTTGAGCTACTCTTTTCATTCAAAAAAACTGACTGAGCCACCTCAGTTGAAGTCCCTAATTCAAGGAACAAAGTTTAATTTGGTAGATGACAGAAATCATAAGGATCAAAGCATTGCTGAGATATTTCCTGTCTTCCTGTTTGGCAGCTTCATCTGCATTTTCAGTCGGCTGGGACCAATGATTGTGTTTGACACGTAAAACTTAGTCATGATTCATGTCAATTCAGATATGAAAGGAGCATAATTGCAGACTATGAAATCTGTTTGACCATTTTATAAAATGCAAAGCCAGTCTGCCAGTCCCAGTCTGCTTCTTAACTGGACAAAAGTTTAGAGGCTTTAACTTCTTTACTTCTCTTCATTTTGAATTAGTTGTCAGAAACCTCCAAAAAAACAAAAAGAGTGCATTTTGCTCCAAAACTATTCCAGATAGACAGTCAAATTATATGATCTCTGCAGCGAGGGAGCAGTGTGAGAAGATCATCACATCCAACTGTGTTAGCTAGCCAAAGTACACATGCACGTAAAGCAGTCAATCCACTGACCTGTGTTTTGCCCAGGAGTGAGTAGGCCAGCTGGACCTTGGTGTAGTGCAAATCATCAAAGTGCTTACAAGTTCTGGAAAGGGCGACATCGAGCTGCTCCTGGAGCCAGAAATATACAGATGACACAGGAAAAAGGGAAGGAATAGTGATAAGAAAGAAAGAAAAAAAAAGGCAGAGAGGGATTATCGTTACTAAGACCAGGGATTAAGATACACATTAATGTGCAGATGTAAAGCCATCAGGTCAAGGGCAGTTAACTGGATGTGGGTGTGAGTGGATCTATGTGTGTGAGTCAAAGACAAAGAGTAGAAAGAAAGCCCCAGAAAGTGTGAGGAGTTTTTTAAGAAACTCGAAAGTAGTGGGATGTGTGACAGCCTTTGACAGGATAAGCTGAGCACCAAGAGTAAAGTGCTAACAAAGGCCAGCTCCTCTGATGTCTTGCATCAGCTGACATTTTCTAAAGCCCTGTGAGCAGAACTGCACCTGCGTATGACGCAAAAACGGCAGCTGACAAAACATGCCGCTCCACAGGAAACAATCTGTCATAAACTTTATTGCCTCAGTTGAAAGTGTATTAAATGATTAGATACACATTGAAAATTTTATATATATATATATATATATTTATTTTTTATATTTATGCATTCTTCAACGGAGCACAAATGGAGTATTAAGCACCTCACTGTGAACACAGTGTGCTAAAACTAATCTAGAAGACCTGACTTTCTACAGGTGTTTCCTTCATAATTAAGTGGACTTCTGCATTACTTCTTTATGAACTTATGGAGAAATGTAAACAAACAACCTTGCGAAGTGGCATGTGTGAATGCATGCACGACTCCTCGTCTACAGAAAAGACTCGAAGTAATAAATCTATTGGAGCTCGGCAACGGGGGCAGCAGTGCAGAGATAATTGCTTCTGCATTACCATTTATCACACACGAGCATCACAACACGACCAGAGATGACACAGATACAATTTACTGTGCTTGCACGCTCGTCTTAATGACTTTCTGATAGTGTCAATATCTGGCAGACCCAGGACGACATGGCAATCTATCAATCTGTCAAAACGAACTATGATTTGTCTCCTTCAGATGCAGATTTCAGGAAAAATACCATGGTAATAAGAAAATATTATACAATAATAATGCTTTCTAATAATGTAAGCACATACCTCTATTTGCTCCAGAGTGTCTTGTAGTTTTGAATTCAGCTCGCTGTGGATAAAAAAAATATTAAGGTTAAACGTGGAGTCAACTTTCAATAATCTTCACTTGAAAAAAAAAGAAAAATCATCTCTGATACTTCTTGTCCAACATGTTTTCTCAACATGATGTAAATAGCATCTCAAATGACTAATTTCCATCATTGTTGGCCTCTAAAGTGATACATTTATATTTCTGCAGCACATCAGCACCTTGAAACACGAGATCCTTGTTATCTTTATGAAAATGATTACTTTTTTCCTTCTGGTGAAAGAGGTGAGTCCATGACAGGTGGACCAGATCAAGTATAGTGGAATGTCATTCCCAGCTGCAGTGATGGGTCATTGCGCAGAGCTTAGGCCGTGAACTTGAGGAAATATGAATACAAGTGGATAAAATAGCTTCTCTCTGCACATTGAGTGAGCTTATCTCAAAGATTGTTGAAGACGTTCGCAAATATAAATTTGCAGTAAAAAAGGAGTTGATTGCGGTGATTCAGCTTTTAAAAGGGATGCCCTCATGTTTCATTCCTTTACAAGAGGAGTCATAACACCAAGCTGGGGATCTCCCAGCAAGAGCTGGTTAGTGCTCTGCTTCTATTCTATTCCTGTCTCTATTCAGCCCTGAAATGGATGAAGGCATTTAGGAGAACAGACGCCTGGATGAAAGTACTCTGATCATGTGTGCTTATTTGTGACTAATTATAATCCCTCTTACATCATCTGACTATGATGAAAAGAAAAGAAAAAAAATGGAAACCTGGATCATACAAAGAGATCTTATTCCACATCCTTCATTCCATCTTTCTGAAAATCAGTATGGGATCAGCACTCAAAAACATGTTAAAAAACATTATTATTTAAAGAAAGATTTATTGGTATGTGTCATATTGTGTACCTAACCTTCGAGCCCTTCCACTCGAGAAGCTTCTGCTGCAAAAGAAAGCAACATCTGGCCAACAGAGGTGTCAAAAATAAGAACTTGGCATTGGCAACCCTGGCACCCCATGCGTCAAAAGGTGGAGAGTGATGCGCATTTCTAGCTTGAAATGTTTGACATAAGGTTTAAATAATGTAATAATACAGTAAATAGCTGGTGTAGCCATATGCAGGGCACACTCAAGAAAGTTCCCCAAAATTGCTTATTAAACAATAATCATCATGTTGTTGCCAGGATCTTCACCTGTTCTTTCCCTGTAATTCTACACTTCTTTTCACTGCACATTCCTGTGCTTCCTCACTTGTCTGCGTCTGTATTTGTTTACTACTTTTAAAGCATGGAAGGTGCATTTTACTCCTCTGCAGCTAGCTCTCCGATATTCCACTGATTCATCAGCTGAGTCACAATACTATATCAACCCACACTTCCCACCTAGCCTTTGCAAGGTTGTTCCATCATCCACCATATCAGCACACCCAGACTTTTACTGTGTGTGTGTGTGCGCGTGTGTGTTTTTAAACTCCCTTTGCCAGCAGTATTTTCGTCTGTTAAAGATTCAGTCTGGCTCATCAGGCTGCATACTCAGCTTAACCTGACCATCTGCCTGCCTCTCCATATTTATCTACTGCACCTTCCCAGGTCCTCAGTCCTCCCGTTCACGCTCTACCACCAAAACAGGCTCCGTTTCCATGCCAGACCGGTCTCTGGTTCTTCCGCTGTTGATCCTGGAAGAACTTTTTAAACCTTTGAGTCTTTGAGCTGAGGTTGGATTGTAGGTAACCTCAAAATTATTATTAATTGTACAGTTTTCATTTGTTTATTTGCAAGTGTAATTCTATCCAGGACACCAGATACCCACGTATCCTTGATGCCTGCTCATATTTTCTTTTTTTCCCCCGCAACTGAAAAGTCAAGAAGTAGGAAAAGAAAAAGAGACCGCTTTCCAGATCCCAAGACATTAATTCAAAAATCCCTTGTGACTCCCCGATCCATTCATAATCATCCTCTGTTGCACCGTTTCCCTGCATCCGCCCCTGTTTGGCTCGGGGTCTTTTTCAGGTCAGCCTGCTCTTATGTTGTGCCTTGTGAGTCAAGAGTTGCCAAAGGGAGTGTGTGTCCTTAACAAATTGCTAATTAAGCATCTTGTCTTCGGCTGGGGATACAGGGCAAGGAGGAAGCAGCAGAGGAACTAAGAGGCGACTGCAGACGGTCCCACATGCAGTTTAGGTGGCAAAGTGGCAAGCTGATTACCTCATGGGTGTGGTTGAGTAGATATGAATGTGTCAAATAATTGGTTGCCAAATGTATAAATAAAACTAGAGGACTAAAGTTTAGCTGGAAGCTAAGTCAAGGTTGGTGAAGCAACAGGGGGACAGCAGACGAGCTCAATGATTAATGCCCTGCAGCCAAAAGCAACACAGATACGATAAGTTAAAAAACGAATGCAACTTTTGCCAAGCAGTTGAGAATCAGTGGCAGTCAGCTTATAATCACCATTTCTACCACATAACACCATAACATCCAGCGTGTGGGTTTGAAAGCAGTGAAAACACCAGAAATTCCCACCGCAATAAAAGACGGAAAGCCAGGATCCTCGCTGGACGCCGTGACTGGAAGCCAAAGAACCACACAAAGATGGCTCAACTACAGAGCGGCGAATAGATCAATGTCAGGTCCGAGCTACTGGGGAAATGCATTTGAATGTTAATAGACACGGCCCGAGAGAGTCCAAAGCAAAGGCTAAGACATCTGGCAGCCGGAATATGGAAATACACCAGAGGAGCTCAGCGGGCCGAGAAAATAAATGCCCTGTTCATCATATCAGAGCATTTCAGTGAATCCTAATGCAGCAGACATGAAGGTGAGTAGAGGAAAGAAAGGAAAGGAAAAAAAAAAAAAACACACAATGACTGCAATTTGGTTGAAATTAATGGGTAGTGAACGAGAACTTGGTGGCAACAGAACTCAAAGTGACCGACAGCAAGTGGCTTGAGAAAAGTGATTCTTCCCCGAGTTATATGATAGTCTTTAAATGATAATATCCCTCTTTGGATGCTTTTTGACTTTTAGCTTTTGAGAAATCCTCTACTGTTTAATTCAGCAAATTGAGATTTGGAGCATAATATCTTTAGCCCACACCTTCCCCTTAAATCATCCCTGACCTTTGAAAGAACACCACAGGAGGTCACGCAAGAGCCAATAACCGGGGAGAACCAGGTCACCTCCTCTCAGCCTATGCATCTCCTGTATAATGCACAATAGTTGCATATTCTTGTGCATCAGATGCAGCCGCTCCTAACATACTGGCACCCTTCCATGATCAGAAAGAATACATAAATAACTGATGAGGAGAAAAACTAATTAACAATCTGTTCCCGGTGGGGACCACAAGGACTGAAACAGAGCCACATGGAAATTAGGGAGTATTTTTTTAATATATATTTTTAAACTTATTTTCCAATTATCATTGAATATACGCGCCCTTAGGGCTTCGAGGTTAGTCCTTCCACATCGATTCGCTGACTGATTAAAAGGCTAACAAGTGACGTGCTTCAAAGGGTTTGGGGGATGCTCACATTTTGCCAGAACGCCATTTTTGCTGCAGTCATGTTAGCCACCGCTACGGGGGAAGAGGCGGGGAGCTCTGGGGCGAGGGAAGGGCTTCAAAGAGTAAAATATGCAAGGAGGGGACAAAAGCAGCAATTATGTAACTGGGGAAACAGGGAAGGTTATAGGGATGCAAAGAGTCAAGGAGGCGAAGTGGAGAAGACTCAAGGATGTAAAAAACTTTGGAGAAAGAGAAATGGGACACCAACTTTTTTTCAGATACATGTATATATTTAATTCATGTATTATTAATGGGTGCTACTTTTCTGGGCTGACTGAGTTTACAGGAGTTGTGGCAACAGATTAAGGCCACGTTTACACGTAGCCGGGTATTTACAAAAACGGATATTTTCCCCTCTACGTTTTCAAAAATATCCTCGTTTACACGGACCTGCATGAAAACGCTGTTAACGTCATGCCAGCCAATCAGAATCCTGGAAAAAACATCAACAAATGACACGTGTAACTTCCAGTTAAGGCTGATTTATGGTTCCGCGTTACACCAACGCAGAGCCTACGGCGTAAGGTACGCGGCGACGCACACCGTACGGCGCGCATCGCCGCGTACCCTACGCCGTAGGCTCTTCGTCGATTTAACGCAGGACCATAATTCAGGCTTTACTTCCAAGATGAACGAGTCTTTCGTTTGGAGTGACAGAGAAGTGGAGTTACTTTTAAGTGTGACTTTAGAATATAAAACAAGAAAACTACAAGAAAATATTGACGGTAGCCAAACTAATTGTAAACACAGGTCACACACATGACGCTGGTGAGTTTCTGGTGCATAATGTGACGTTCTGAAGCTTAAATCTCCGTTTTCCTCCGTTTTCCTCCGTTTTCCTCCGTTTTCCTCCGTTTTCCTCCGTTTTCCTCCGTTTTCCTCTGTTTAGACGCAAACGTGAAAACGGAGTTTTTGAAAATCTCCACTTTGGCCGGAGTTTTCAGAAATGATCGTTTTTGGGGGCTTTGAGCTGCGTTTTCGTGTAAACGAACGGCCAAAACGCATGAAAACGCCTCCGTTTTTGCTCCGTGTAAACGGGGCCTAACCGATACAGGCTCACAGTTGTCACTTTTCAAGATTTCTGCATGGTTCTCGCTCTTATATTTATATTTATTTGCCTTTAAGAATGTAGTCTGCTCAAGGCTTGTACACGGTCCTGGGGACTCACTCCGGAGGGGCTCTCACACACAAACTGGGGCCTGAAAAAGGGATAATCTGGTCAGCGGGCTGTCGCACCGTCACGTCGTTCATGTCCACAGCCCTCATGAAGGATCGCAGTCGTTCCAACGACTGCTATGAGGAAGGCCGATCTTGCCTTTCGGGCCATATTGGCATGCATTAACAAGTCTAACTGGAGACACGATCAGTTTCTGTGTTTCTGCAAGGGAAATCACTGGAGTGAACAGCTGAGCCTGAGAGCGCCACGATGGCTGCTGCTCACGCTCACGAACCACTGGCTCTCCAGCTATTACGTCTCCTCCCCCTGCACATACGGATTACCTTAATTAGAAGAAAAGGAGCTTTTGCTGCTGTAGAACGAAGGAAAAAAAGCTTTCACACGATTTGCATATCCAATATCCTCTATGTGAGCCCTACTCATCAGGGCAAGTCAAAATAAACACAAATACATATAAATAGCCTCAGCTGATGTATTAGAGTCACATTTTCAAATAAGATTCACGAGTTGAGATTCCACACATTTAACTGTCAGAAAGAAATGGGGTTCATTAATCAGTCTGATTGTTCTAAACATGGATACGGAGAGGCGTAAAAGGGTGAGACAGCAGGTACATCCTTGTGCACACATTCCCAGATGGACTGTCATTCCCTAAAGCGAACACTGCCTGTTTCTTGTGCTCACAGCTTCATGAATCGGATTATCATTTGCTGCTTTTTCAGCATTTGTGCACACGCTCGATATCAGAGAGGATGTTTTATAAATGAGACCCCAATAGAGTTGGATTCATAACAGAATGGGGGTACATCTTCTGCTTCATGCTGACTTGACTCATATCAACATCAGCAAAAACTCTCAGCCCGACAAAAAAATAATTATTATTTTAGCTAATTTCTTCTTGTAGATGCAAACTTAATATCTCACAGACTCACTGTTACTCCTCAATATGCTAATAAAGTAAGCTGGCATCCTTTTATGTGACAGAGTCTTAAACTTTAGCAGCTTGTGAAAATCCAATTAAACCCTAAAAATAATTACAGAGGGAAACGGCTGAAATAAGTTTGCTGAACCTAATAAGGCATCCAGCATAATGAAAAGAACCGGGGCTACAAATGAACCGAAACCAATATTCATCAGTGGCCTACCACAGAAGTGTAGCACGATCACAAACAGAAGATGTCCAAATACAACCCCCCACACCCCGAATCCATTTATACACACTTATTCCCATGTGGGGTAACAGCAAACTGCCTGAGGCCATCCCAGCTCTCGAAGAGCAGAGAGTACAACAAGTTAACATTTATCCAGGTGCCAAAAGAACCTGCGCTGTAACTAAAAAGAAGCAAGAAGGCACCACGGCTCTGAATAAATGGTCAAGTTGCAGCCTGCACACCATTTGTGTGTTGGACAGCATGAACATCCACGATGGACAATGTAACGCCGAGGTCCTTTGGTCGTCTTGAACATGCTTCTGAAACATGGTTAATAACAAGTTAAGGCAGAAACTGTACTAGACTACAGCATGTTTGGCCTGAATTTAACAAAATGATTATTTTAAGAGCAACTGAAAGACATGAACTAGAAGGTTTCCTCTGCAGAAATGTAAATAACACCTTAATATACGTCTCTGTCTCAACAAGACCGAGATGGACAGATGTCATCCACCCACAGGTGTGCTTCTTTTTGTGATAACAGACACATTTCTGCACTGACAAACTCACCAACAAACATGAGCCCAAAGCAACAATTACCTTCAAGCTGATTCGCAAAAAAGTTCATTTACTTCTGATTAAACGAATCAATGTCAGGTAACTCTCTCTCTTAATGTCACAGGAGTTTTAAAACGTGTGCCTTTGGTGAAGTTACAGACACGGGGAAGAAACCATTTCATGATCGTCAGAGAAGCAGAAATGAGCAGAGGCAGAGACGTGGTCCATTTAAGTTACCACGTAGCCTATTCAAAGGTCATGACAAACACACACTGTCAAGGGTGTGGCTTTTCCTTGTCAGCATGTGGAAGCACAGGACCAGTGTATAGTCTCACTGACGGAGAAGAGACGGCAGTTCTATGTTGCTGCTTCAGCATCCACAGTGAAATCAGTTCTCCACACTGAAATAGTCAGTGTACTCCATACTCTGTTAAATTGTTTACTCCACTGACAACACTTTACATTGACACTTTACACTGTATATTTACACTTTACACCGTCACTTTACACTGTATATTTTATTTAAACCACAGTCACTCTATTGTACATTTATTCTGACATTCTTATATTTATATATTTTTGTGTACATTTTTTCTTTGCACATTTCTTGTACATATGAGACATGCCCCACTTATCTGTTTATTTTATTTTATTTTTATTTTTTATTATCCTATTTGATACCTTCAACGTTTTGCTGCTCAGTTGCCTTGAAATTGCCCCTCGGGGATAAATAAAGTTTTTCTGAATCTGAATCTGAATAGCATTGCTGTGGACATGCATATCCATTAGGAATACATTAATGGATCAATTACCAAAAAATAGGGCATTGATCATACCCAGTTTGACAATCCATGTTTGTGGAATCCTAATTAACATCATTGCAAACATCTGTATGAGTCAAAGTTGCTTAAAAAAAGTTAAATCTGCTTTTTTTTTTAGGGAAATCACAAAAACAATGACTGTAGAGTCACTACGTCATTTTAGTCTGAACATTGTTTGCTTTTATTTCGTGCATTGTCTTTTCTGTTTGCATATTAATAAACATTTATGCTAAAATCTAAAAAGCATATCGACCTTGCCTGCACCTCTCGTCTATTCTGGACTCACAAACACACTCAAACTTTGTGGCAAGATATGCATCAATAAATGTGGATGTCATCGAAACTTTTATCACACTGCTGTACAAACAGATAAACAGTTCAAATTAAACTAACAGTGGAGGGTTTTTACTGCACCAGAATGAGGACCTTGTGCATAATATCCACCCACTGATCGGCATTTCACAACCGTCACTCAAGTGGCATCGTTACGAAAAGATTTCCATCGTTGTGCGCTGACTGAATTTTAATCACTGTTGATTTAAATATATGTTTTTGCATGTGCTTCAATATAACTTGATATATAAACGCAATGACAGTCCTTCATTGCAACAACATCTTCAAGCAGTGTAGCTTATGAAAAATTAGAAACAGCTGCCTTTTTATTTTCCTGGATATACATGTAAACGTTTTACAGGCGTCTGTCAAAAAAATACAGCCTAAGTTCATAAATAGTTACACCCTGCCGCTCATAAAGTGTTTGTGATATGTCGGCATGTGTTGGGAGCACATGAAAAAGATTTTTCACGCATTCCTTTTCACTAAACATGGAGTCTGGCTCTGAGTGTGGTTCTGCAGGAGGAGGGTAAATCCTGAAGTGAAACATAAAAATATGAGCTACAATAGAAATCTGTAGGTTTCGTTGTCACTGAGGTGCAGAACCTGTATGTAGTCTTAGAAAAGCTTTTTTTTTTTTCCTTCAAATGCCACCATGCCACCAAAGGAAAAAAAAATAGACAACTTAGTCACGACAGTCTTCCAAGAGTTTTTGAAACATCACTGCAATGCTTTACATTTTCTGAATCGTCTCTGGTGCTCAGGATGAAATGTGTCTGCCTGTCTGCTGATGCGTTTTGCTGTCTAACCATCTGTGTGTGATGCCTCGCCGGCTGTGTCTAAATCTTCTAATTGGATACTTTCTCAATGGGGGATGAGGGGTAACATGCTTAGGGTTGGAAGTTGCCAGATGAATAATGAACACGCCATGCTGGCTCAAAATGAAAGTGTGATTGCGGCAAGACGGCATTCACTGAAAACGTCCTGCTGCAGACTGTGTACATGTCCCTTCCCCAAGCTGAAAGCCCAATAAAAAGGTCTGCAGGTGGAAAAAAAATCTTTCAAAAAAACAAAACTACATCATTACTAAAGCAACAGAACAGCTATGAGGAAATGACTGCACAACAAGGGGAAAATAAGATGATAAGATGTGCTTATACCAACAAAACTTAGAAATATAATACATAAGTTTATCTGGGTAAAAAATGGAGGTGTCTTCTATTAGACACCAGTAAATACCACTCTATCAGTCTATTCATACCGCACCTGATGCAGCTGTAGTGTTTGAAGGTGCTGGCGGCCTTCTGACATTCCAAACAGAGCTGGATTGCACCCGGATAGTCTTCCTCCTAACAGAGAAGTGAGGTCATTTAATATCTTGCCCAAAAATGCTGGATTTTCAGTTAAGTTTAATGGAAAACATATACAGTTGTTAACAAAAATGAAAACAAAAATGAGCCCCATATTGATAGAAAACACTGATTGTGGTGTTGTCTTGCAAGACGTCTTCTATCAGTCAGTTTTCTAATTCTGCTCGACATCTACGCATGTGAGAAAACAGTTGTCACCACTGATACCGTCCATGTAACTACGGATTTCAAACAGCGGTTGACGGATCCATATCACGCTCTGCCGCTAACATTCGCAATAAATAGGCATTTGTCATAAAAGTGGGTTTGTGTGGGTTTCACTTTCGCTGCTTGATGTTTGACCTTTCAACTTATTGATGAACCTTTCTGCTTGTGTGTGGCCGGATGGGAGGGCTTACAGTACCTCAAGCATCTCGCTGAGTCTCACATCCGTTCTTTGCTGCGAGATGAGAAGGACACAGGAAAAATATGAAAATTCAGAAGAAATACCTCTGAGGGTACAATATTGAGTTATAACATCCTCAAAAACAGTCCCATGGGTTCCTGCTGGGATGATGTTGGCAACGTCATTTGATGATAAAAAGCTCCAGTAAATGAAAGGAAATGAGGAAGTGATCAAGACAGAGTATGTTTGATTAAAGCTGGACTTAATTTATGGTATTTCAAACACAGTTTCATTCTAACACCATCAAGATTCAAAAATGAATGAATACAAATTGTACAAAACAGTTTTGTGTGAACATTGAGTTTGTGAACTATGAACCAGAATTGTGTGTTCACAGTGGAAAAAGACAAACATACTGAAAGTTATATGCATCTTGTAGCTCACCTGGAACCAGTCTAGACTCAATATTTCATAATTAAACTATTGAACAGTTAACTTTACCAGGGTCTTGATGGTCCTCAGAGACTTGAGCAGGCCTGTCAACAGTTGTCTTCTCCTCTGATTGGCTAAAAGACCCAGGCTGGCCTCAGTGAACCCCACTTTCGACACACTAAGTTGCCTTTATGAAAGAAACGCCGGCGTTAGTTTTAGAGTTTTCTGTATGGCACTCGGTATTCAAAATCTCATCTGTAGACATTGATATTTAGTACACATTTGAGGACTAAACATAATAATTGTGTTTTCACACAAACCACTTATATGAATCAATACCCAAATCTTGTGGTAACATAACACAATATTAATAATATGAATATAATTCATGTCTTAAAAGCTACAAATAAAAATATGGTTGAATGTGCTACATGGCAAACATCGATCAATGAACTTTAATCAAAGTCAAGCCAGACTTTTGCCCTCTTTCTTCCCATTTCATCTCTAAATAAATCTTCTTCAAAGACAAATAATATACAGAGGGAACATTATCATGGGTTTCAGCCCAAAAAAAACATTCCTTATGCACATTTCAGTTCAAATAAGCCCTTTGAGCAGCTGTTTTGTTTAGTGAAATGAGCAGCACGTAAGAGAAAAGCTTCACCTTCTTGCATTCGTGCAAATGACTGCTGCCAGCTGCAGGTTGGTCTGCAACGCTGTCACTCTCTCCAGCTCCTGTGAACACAGACAGATGAGTTGTGACAGACATTATAATAAAAAAAGAAAAAAAACTAAGCCACGTTCAATAGCGTTAATGAGAAATTACTTTTTATCTTTTACCATTTTCAAAGAATTATTACTCGTTGGTAAAAAAAACTGAAAAACGTGGTTAGACCGGTTCATTTACAGAGCTGGTTTGCGTGTAATGTCTCTAATAACGTTGTTTCCAAGGACAGCACGTCAGTCATACAGACTGCAGACGGATACCCAGACCCTGCTGTGAGCAGACGGAGATCATTGATGAGGATGTTATGTTAAAGTCGTCACAAAAATCATCACAAACAAGATGAGATGATGTGAAAAATGCACATTTTAAAAAAGTGCTTTGATTCTTACATTTACTTTCATTTTATTTCACAGCAGAATGAACCCCAGACATTTCTTGCTTTGCCTCGTCAACTTCATTTCATATTCCTATATTTCAGGGTTGAAAAATTTATGGATTTGGTCATTTTAAGACTAAAAGGAGGGTTAACAAAAAGAAAATAATAATGATGTTACTTCAAACAATAACAGTTTCCAGGAAAAGATGAGCCTCTGTGGTTCAAACATGTAGTTTGCAGTTACTCAACAAATACGTAGGAAAATCATTCAAACGTTTCCAGATGATGCTGTTCAAAGAAAGATTGAAAGGGATTTTTAAACAGATATTTAAAGCGCTCAAGAAATGTGGAGGAGTTTAAATTCAAAGATTGGATCCAAGGTTGAGTTGGACGCACATGACCTTTGATCTCTCCGATGGAACTGCATTCAGGACTGTCGTACATTAACTGCCCATTTTATTCCAATGGAAAAGTCACTGTTTTGAGAAACCTTTCTCCAATGCCACAATCAGCCACATGAAACCAGACTAATTTGTTAAAGCCATCAGTCATAAACCTTGTGCAACATCTCTGAGCTTGGACACATATGGGATGAAGTACCACACAGTGGAAACATGCGATCTGTTGGGGGGTTTTTTGCCACAGAAAAGACAAACCTGAATATCCAGAATGTTTTCAGCAAGGGTCTGCGATGGTACGGCGCAGCATCAGTGAACTTAGCAAAAGTCAAACAACATTTGTTTCCTTCAAGATGAAAGGGTCATCCAGGGATTTTTCTTGTTTTTTTCTAATAAGAAAATGCAAAACCACATTCTACATGCATTAAAAAAAAAAGAATGACTGCAAGAGAGGAAGGTCCAGCTATTGCCTCCAGGTATGACCTGTCCTTAGATTTGGCCACATTCGCACAGCCACCACAATCATTTTCCTGCAAAGAGCAGAAAAATGACCACTTTCAGACTGT
The DNA here is from genome assembly GCF_033807715.1 of Cololabis saira. Taxonomy (NCBI): domain Eukaryota; kingdom Metazoa; phylum Chordata; class Actinopteri; order Beloniformes; family Belonidae; genus Cololabis; species Cololabis saira. Next base: position 14,164,627 of record NC_084601.1, on the reverse strand, counting down.
GGAACGCCGTGTTCCTGAGTGAAAGCACACTCTGGAGGGGGAACATTGCGAATTCCCGAGATCACTGCAACCACACACCTGGCAAGTGGCGATCGATGGAGCTGTGTGAAAGTGGTTGATACATGGAGGATTTTAAACTAAAGAAAAGCAACAATGTCCTACATCTGTTATCCCCAATAGGATAGTTGTTAATACAAAGAAACAAACAAGATACAGGCATGACATTCCCTAGGTTCAAACCAGCTACAGTGTACTACTACCTTTTTCCAGATTTCATGGTTCACACCAATAAAACAGCTTTACCAAAAACCTGAGAAGACATTCCCGTGTCCAGTCTTGACATTCAGAGAAGCATCGATAAGCTCTCTGCTCCGAGAGTTCAGTTATCATCGCACCTCGGTGACCTCTGCCGTGAGCAAGTACACCCTCAGACAAAGCAAGCCCGACATTTGTTGCGCTCTTCACACTTTTATTTTTCTTGATCTGCCAGATGTCGTGCCTTAGGTGGGAGAGGCTTTTAGTTTGATCTTATTTTTCAATAATCCACGAAAAAAAATTTAAAAAAAACACACAGAAAGAGGCCAGTGTTAGCACATAGCCCCATGAAACACTGTCAGATAAATAAACAAACCGTTTTACGACCAGAATACAGTCTGCGGAAATTAAATTTTAATGGTAATAAAAGAAAAGAACAACAACAAACAGCACTTCAGCTGCAGGCAAAAAGCTCAATACTTCTATTCAAACCAATCTGTCCTCATGATCTTGAGTGATGACGAACATCTTGATAAGTCCTCACAACGCTTTACAAGGGTTTATTGAGTAGCCGCTGTTTTCTCTGGAGGGACGTGAACCGTGTGATGCTTTTCTGGGGGATTATGGAGCAACAGCAAACTGGTGAAACAGTCGTTTAAAGAAAAATAAATAAAGAAATGGTTTCATAAATACACCAAGCAAACAGCATAGTAGCAGAAAGATGAACTGATTACATCTGTATTCCTCTGCAACCACTCGCTGGTTTTTCCTTTTCTAATGTAAACCAGCTGTAATTTTAGTCACAAAATCATTTGATGTGATGGGAATCGTGACTTTTTTTGGCTCATAAAATTATAAACAGTGTCCACTTATCAAATCCTTTTATATAATCTTAACTATATTTCATGTAGGCAATCCACAAAAAAAAGGGAGGAAAAAAAGCAAGCTGTGGTTTTTATGATATAAAGTGTTCTCTGGAGTACTATCTCTCAAAACCACATGTTCTCCAGTTTTAGTTTAAGGCTGTCATGATAACTACACTTTAGTTGAGGATTCATTGTTATACAAATATATAAAAAGAAAAACCATTATTTTGCAAACAAACTGCTTATGTTTGATATACCAGCTTTAAACGTAGAAAGGCGCACAATAAAAGGCACAAGAGCCGTCAGTTAATTCATTTAAACTGTTGAAAATGATGTGGAAATGCAAAATATGCACTGGATTCACCTCAAATGATGTATCTGTAGATACGTGAAATAGCATCATCTAAAATACTGCATATTAACACCACTAATTATTCATCTTAACGCACAAACTCTCATTTGCCATACAAGCAATACAAAATACATGCGATCTATTCCAATGGTCCTGACAAACACTGAACAAAAACAATCTTCTCTAATGGAACGGACAGAAATAATAAGTAAAACAAACTTTATTAAACAAGAGACAAATGACAAACAGTGGCCCATTTATCCGTTACACAGGAAGTCATACATTTCCATGCATGCACATTAAATAAAGTATTAAAAAAGGGACATTTTCACCCAAACAACAACCCCGGATTCATTACCGACAGGACTGAAATCACTTCCCAGGTCTAACGGGGGCATGATTTTACTAAATTAATCTAGCACGCTGAGAACGTGGAGCCCCGCCTTGAGCTTCAGCACCATGAACAACACTGAAGATCAAGTTCCCGTCTTCATCATGGAGCAGAATCAGTCCAACTCATCAAAAGGTTCAAACTGAGGGCGCACAAGCATTTTAAGGTACCAGAACCAGTCTCTGAGCTAAAGTAAGTACTGGAAAAATATTTGAAATTATACAATTGATCAATGCCTGGTGTGTGCAGTATATCAATGACTAATCCAGGCTGGTTTCATTCAACGAAACATTTGAAATTAGTCTTTGAAGTGTCAGCAGAAGTTCACTCAGGGGGCAAATCTGGTGAAGAACGACGCTACTTCTTTCTGCGTCCGACAGAAACCAGAAGCACAATTTTCAGTGCAGTCTGTAACCCCAAACTGTGACTTCCATGATCAACGCATGGTGGAGGAGCAAACACAATAGTCTCCGTATATAATGAGAAAGCACTCTGGCCTTTTGCTGTGTGCACGGAGATACAGGGGGAAAGAAGACAAAGACAGCTCGAATCGGATATGTCCAGGGCCACAGTTTTGTTTGTGAGTGTGTGTGAGTTATTTTACAGCTTTGAGCCGTCCATCCTATCTGTGAGGTGCAATTAACACGAGAGACAGCCAGGGCAGTCAGCTTAGCTCATGCAAGTGGAGAAACCGTTCACTGTGCAAATGGTGGGGTCTAAACTGTAATCAGGCAGGTTTTAACAGAGAAATGGTGAAATGCAGCATGTCGGCCAAGATTAAACTCCACTGTGGAGCAATTCACAAAAGCAAGTAAGAAGTGGGCGGGTACACACACATTACACATACTATATTGTCAAAGGCAGAAAAAAAAGACTACGTGAGTCCACACAAACAGCTCTGAGTGGAAGATGAGGGTTATGGAGGAAGTGGCGTTTTTTTCCCCCCAAGCTTCTTTATTCATCTATTCATAGGAGGTGTGTTCTGTGACCCTCAAGGACATCGACTATTTACTGACTCCTTGTTACCACCCTGCCTTTACATTCTAACAACGCCTCTGTTCACGTTTCCCTCCACTCACTTTCTTGTATTATTGCCAAAGAAAAGTAAGAAAAGAAAAGTAAAGCTGAATGACATTAAGGGCACACAGTGCAGCGTGTGGCAGATGATTTCTTCAATATAATCTGTTCGTAAAAGGATAAAGAGCTCAAACCTGCCATTCATTTCTTGTCCATGTCTAGTCTTCTCAGAAAAAAACACTGTCTTACAATAACCTCTTACAATGGAGGCAAATTCACTCAAAATGAAGTCAACTCGAGTCACCACAGTAAAATAAGACTTTTTTCCAGGACTCATCAAAGCAAACTGCCACTTTAATTGCTATATTTAACCATGGAGATAAGAGAACAGTTACTCCAAATCTCCCCTCTCGCTGCTGTTTAAGTGGATGACACCTTCCACTCTCCAGTTTGGACGAACATCAGTTAACAAAGGCACACTTTTTAGCGAAATCCTGGCGGCTAAATTATACACACAGAGAATTATAAATGAACTTGTATAAATGAATCAATCGTAATGGCTCTGGTTTCTTTGTAATCTTCACTTGATCACGCTTCGTAACGCAAGTGGAGGTCAGGTGTCCCTACGGGGCACCGAGAGTGAACAGGCAAGTCTCTATGTAGCTATGAATCATATGAGATGCTTAGCAGCCGTTTCAAGCACTGAGGCATGAGTCTATGCGTCTACGCAATTTATGTGTCCGCTGATGCGTTATACACAGCATGAGTACAGGGAAGCGGTACTAAGGCCCATGGCTAAGTGTTTTCTCTGTGATGTTTGAGAAAACATCACAGAGAGAGGAATAGGAAAGACAAACGTGAAAAAACACAGGAGGATAGACTGTATTGTTCCCATTTTTCAGCATATGAGATACATTAAGCCCCAAGAGTGAGGGATCCTCCCTTTCGTGGTGATGATGGTAACAGCAGTGGAAGGCTCCATCTGCATCCTGCATGGTCTTAGCAGACTGACAGAATCTGGGCAGTGATGGGTCAATGGAAAGGCCCCCACAATTACTGGCAACTTCACCTAACAACCCCCTCTGCTCTCTTGACTCCGCAGAGTTGGCGGGAGGTTCAAAGAAATTATGATCAATTAACTGTTCAAAGACTGACCTTCAGATGTCTAAACAATGACGAGATATCTCGCCACAATTTCCCTCAATGCCAAATTTGTTAAAACCGTCAGTCATCGGCTCTCGCTGGGATTAAAGCTTCACTTAACTTCGGATAGTCAAACTTAAGTGATTGAACTAGTTAAATCAGATAATGAAACTAAACCATCCTCACTTTTCAAGCAGGCAAATCATGTGCAATGTAATGTAATAGTTTTATTCCTGAATTAAAATTTACCAACAACCTCCCCCCCAAAAAATAATTAAAATAAATCTCTTTTCCAAATCAACTGGTGAAAATAATTATTGTCATCTATTACAACAATAAACGAGTCCCTGCCAAATGTTCATTTCAGGTCATCCAAAAATCACTTGGCAATTGAGGACGGGATTTGACAGACTGAGTTTTACTTCATATCCCAACTGTTTCACGAATAAAAACAAGATAACTCCCCCCCACCTTTTTCTTATCTTGATGGATGGAGTCAAACCTCCCATCGCCACGGTTACCAAATTCTATTCTTATCATGCTGCCAGAAGTCGACACACCCTAAGGAGCATATCCCCTGACACCCCGATAGCATCAAAATAGCCCCGTGTCCAATCGCAGCGTGTCAGGACTGAAGAAAAGAAGCTTTGCCAAAGCGGAAAAACTGCTAATTTAACTGACGCATTGTCAAACTGAAATCCAGCAGGTGATAAAGTTTTAAAGATGAGAGCCATAAGTTAACACTGGAAGCTCACCTTCACGTAAGCGGGCTGTTTCTCCAGAATAAGGTCGGCAACCTTTTTAGAAACCTGCAGAGAGAGAGAGATGAGATTAAGATGAGAAACACAACTTAAAAAAAAGGAGCAAAATTGAGTTTTCTTTGTTTCCTAACATCCCACAAAAACATCTCAGGCACTGTAATCTCACGTTGAGGATGGGGCAAGAATAACAAAAAGAGATGTCTGTATCTAAAGCATCAAATAGCTAAAGCCTTTACAGAGAGCGTCTTACCTTCTAAGCTTCATTTCAAACACTGTTCACCACAGCATCACTACTTTTGTAGGTCTCAGCTGTTTCCACTGTGTTTTTTTCTCAAGATCTATCCTCTACGTTTACCAACATGATCCACATATGCCTTAACTTCATATGCAGGACTGAAGTTAAGTCCGCTATTGAGCACAGATGTGATATCAGTGTGAAAACTAGTATTTTTCAAATCCATTGCAACTTTTTGTTGGGATGAAATGGGTCAGGAGAACACAGATGGAACAAAAAGTTCATGATGTAAAAAAAATGGCATGCACCCCATGTGTTCTGTACAGAAGTTTAAAATTTTTTTGAAAATAATGGGATAAAAAAAACACCTCCAAGATAAATCAAAGCATTGAAAACGGCCAATGCTGTCAAACACCACATCTTGCAAATTCTATACCCCCATGTTTCTAACATGTGTCGTTTGTTAAACATCTTCCCTCTGAGGTCACGCTAAGTTCACCCACAGAGGCCCTTTTTTCTTTTTTCACTCTGATCAAAAAACACCTATACTTTGTTAGTGAGAGCTGTGAGGAAAGAAAAGTGATTCGTTTCCTGTATTTCTACATACATTGGGACTAGTGACTCCAAATCATCAAAATAGTGATACCTTCTGCCAGAGAGCGTGGTCCTAAAAGTTTTATGAGTCCTGCATTCTGGACAATCGACCAAGTTCCACTGTTTTTTCCATTTATTTCTATGTTCATGAAAGGGTTAATGCAGCTTCTGTTTTTTGTCTCAAATTTTGATCCAGCCGTCTTGTGACATTAAAGAAAACACAAAAGCACAAATGTTGAAAGACAACCGGAGACATCAACTATGCCTGAAACATTAGAATAGGCACATTTCTCTTTTAATTCAACTTTATATTTTCATCAATCCTGTGTTCACTACTACTACTACTGTCATTTAGCAGGCGCTTTTATCCAAAGCGACTTCCATCTGAGAGAACAAACACACCATTTCAGCAGGGGAGCAATTAGGGTTAAGGGCCTTGCTCCGGGGCCCAAGTTGGTTCATCTTGGTTCTGTAGCCACTAGACTACCACTCCCCTTCTTCTGTAAACTTCTTACTTTCACTGTCAACAGATCAAAATCACCTTTTTACTGCAGATTAGAGCTTCTGCCCCCTCCCTAGTGGACATTATGCCAATGAGTCTGACCATAAATATATCAGCTGCAAATCAATAGCTCATCGTGTGTAATGACAATGAACCAATCAACATTTCTGCTGCTGAGCCAGCTCTCCCCGTAGCATCACGCTGTGTACTGTTGCAACTTTTCCCCAAACTAAAGAGTTTTCTGGGAGGATATGTGTGCGTCTATTCAATGCAGCGAGGACATGGTCACATCTGCTATTATGCAGCAGATGGAGTTGGAGGTGGAGATGATATTTCAGCATGTTTTAAGAATGTGTGGTTGCCAGTTGAGGACCTGTGCAGACAGTGAATGTAGCTCAGATGAAAAATTCCATTTCAAGATGAATTATATTTTTTCTTTAAAAAGTACCATTTAATTGGCAGAAGAGCAAGAAAGTTGTAGAAATGAAACAAAATTGAATAATCTGAACAATTTACAAAACTGTCACAAAATAAAGCCACAATGCCACCTATTGGCATGTCCTCCTCTTACTTTTACATCCAAAACTTATCAAAGAAGTGAAAAGAGGGTGAGCACATATGGCAGAGAGCCACCTGTTAGCAGTCAAACACTCCTACCTAGGTCACAAGGCCAAAATCGTTCACACGCAGTTGGCCCACACACAACAAAATGGAAAGTTAGTTTTGCATTAAGCGGCTGCGAGGCAAACTTGATGCATGTAATATTTAGCAAATGGAGAAAAATACTGCTCACAGCAAGTGACTCCAAAGGAATTAACCAGCTCGTTAATCTACAAGACAATAAATCAATTATTTTTCTGACTCAGAAAAAAAAAAGAAAAATGTGGGACGTGACAGGAGAGAATTAATACCTTACTGTACATGCTGTGACTTACATGAAGAATTGACACACAGTATATAGCAATGACTTTTTAGCAAAAGGGCTGTAAACTATATATGGGCTGAAAATAAATGTGACACAAATGTCAATTAAACCCAACTTGGTTGGAGCCAAATGGGGTCAATAGGAGTTAATGGAGGTCAGCCTTAAAGACGAAATAAGAACTAAGGAAAACACAAGATTGAGGGGTTTTCACATTCACGGTACAGCTGAGACACTAAAGGCATATTTATCACTGACACAAGCAGTAAACCCGGCGCAAAAACACAGCTTTTAAGAAACAACGCGACAGCTCTGGATGGAGAGCATCCAGCTGTGCGTGTCTCCATATTCATCATGCTATGATGTGATACCTTCATGGTCCACTTTCACTTCTACCGTTGCTATTTGAAAAGCAGTTTTGCACGGCAGGACACCGGTCCAGCCCGCTTTTAGGATGCAAAGGCAACCGAGCAAAGTTGAAGAAAAGACTGCAGAAGATTTAAGAACTTATAAGGAAAAATAAAATAAACACAGGAAACAGAATTCCTTGCTACTCCAGGAGATAGTCATCTTTATCCTCCAGTTTCATTGAGAATATGTGCACACACATTTCTGCATATCACCTTTGCTGATATGCAGACTGCTTTCCTGTAAATGTTTATTTTTTACTTCAAAGTGGATAAATAAAAAATGCTATCTGTGTGTATGTGTGCACTTTATTGGATTAATTCATAGCTATTTAGTCCTTCTTGAACATTTAATGTCTTAACACAGAAGAAACGGCAGCTCATCACGGTGACCAAATGTGAAGATGCCCTGAGGAGAAGTGTGGTGAATGTTAAAAGTGTGTGCACCTGCATTTGTCAAGGCTCTGGCATGCGTGCCACATGGGAGATAAGGGAAAAACAAACACCCAGACCACATCTCTGGATGCTGACATTGTTTCTTTCTTCCTTTTAACCAACGTCTCAAAGCATTAACAGACAATTATCGCGGAGAGAAGCTTCATACAAGTGTGCCAGAGATTCCAGCTGGATACTAGCAAGAGCAATGGCACTCATAATTCACATGGTGAGGGGTTTAATGTTAATATAAGCCCAAATACCAGTTCATACGTAAACAAATAGAGGAAAAAAAAGGAACTTAGAAGTGCAGTGTGAGGAGACTGTCCACATCAGCAACCAGGAGGAAAGGCCATCACAGGGCAAACCTATGCTGAGAATCTGAAATTCCAATTATAGCTCCCTCAGAGGGATATGGCCCTTCCAACAGTGGCTGCAGGGATCGCCATTAATTTGACGAACCACAGCAGTCGCACATTTCATTCAAATGGCTTCACAGAACAAAAACATTTCAAAAAAAAATTTGCAGAGCTCATTTTATTGCGGGAACACGTCACAAATAAATCCTGTCTAAAAACACAAACTTCAGCAGTTTCTTTAAGGTCGGTTCCATTACCACATTTAAAACATTATCCTGCATCTCGCCTGCAATGCCAAGCAAGTCTTATGACTCACCAAACTGAACCAAATAAGAGCAATAGATTAATGATGGTCCTCGGTACTCCTACTAGCCATTTCGCTATAACAACTACCTTATTTCAATTCAAATGAATAAATGAATCACAAAATAATAAATAACCATCTACTTTGTCAGGGAGGGAAGGTTGCAGTATTTTTTAAAACACTGACTGTCAATCACAATTCAAAAAAATTAATTAAATGCATTAACACTGCACCAAACTGCAATAAAGGTCACCTGAGGGACACGTTGCGTACATAGAAAATTTAAGTGGACCAGTAGATCTCGTCTCTTAACGACACAATGATCGGAAGAATTCAACAAGCAAATCAAAATAATAAAGACACTCATCAAAAACATGTTTGTGGCAGAGCTGGACAAACAGGTTCAGGTCGTGTAGGCGCAGGACTACAAGTCTGCATTGATAAGCTCGCTGAGAAACCTAATTGCTGATTTTCAGCCTGACAGAACACTGGACCAATTACCATGGTCCATGAGAAGCCCGCAGGCCAACAGCCAGAGAAAAGAGAGGGAGCGAGAGGATTACGCGCTCATCCGGAGAAGACGCACGTGAGAGTTCTTGCGAACTCCGACACTGAACTAAAATCACAGGTTTCACCTTGACACAGGACAGAGAGTCTGCTGCATCCTCTGGATTAAGCAGGAAGCTCTGTGGGCTACAGCCAACGCTTTCACAACAAGGAAAGCCGAGGAATGGGGGGGCACGCATGAAAAAAAAAAGGGATGAGAAGCACAGGGGAATACATTTGGCAAAGAGCAAAAAGAACTTAAACAGACAGCGCTGAGGGAGTGATGAAGATGAAGGAGGGAGCCAAAGCTTAGGAACTTCAGAAATGTAGGTAAAGGATACAAACTGCAATGGATTTGGAGGTATGAGGAGCAGAGAGGGAAACAACTATCTGCTCCTCACATGTTTCTATAAATAGAATAAGTTAACAGGCCAACTCTGAGACTCAATGAGCTCAGATAATGAGCATTATGGAAAGGAAGAAAACAGAGGTGATGTGATCGTGAGATTGCCGTGAGAGTCCGGGAACAAAGATATCAACTTCTGTTCAGTTCATATCAAAATACGTTATTTATTTTTCCCTGCATCCTCCTTTTTAAGTCGTCCAACTGCCTGTCAAGCCTCATACACTCAACCAGATTACAGTTGTCTGCAGGACACAGGCTGTTTCCAGAGCGTGGTGCATTGGGGTGTAGAGTAAATGTAACCCTCACAGCACACTGGGAATCTCTGTGTGACCCTGTGAGGGTTAAGAAGGCTGTGATAAACAGATTACCCCGACCGAAGGAAGGTCCCAAGTCAAATGTCTACCACAACAACGAAAGACAAAACTACATTTATGGGGGAACTGTATTATGTTAGCGCGGAAACTTTAGCACAATCCTTCCGTCTTGATGGGTGTAAAACCTCTACAAAATCCACCTCCGTCTTCTGTCCCATCTCAGGGCACCTACTGTTTTGGGGATTTGTCCGATGGTACTCGCCTCTTTCTGTTCCAGGACTTTGAAAAATGATTTAGTCGTCCTGCTTCATCACATTTTCTGTTCTTACAGTTGTTTTCTGCACTGAAAGCTTATGAACTGCTTGACACCCCAGTTGCAAGAACAGAAAATGTATGTTTCTTAACAGATATGTCTGCCCCTGACTGCACTATGTTACAAAAGAAGATCTTAAAGACCGTTTCCACAGCCTCTAAAAACAGTTATTGTGCAGCACTGAATTAATCCTATGCTAATACCACAAATTATTTGAATCAGTGTACTTTACAACGTTGTGAGTGTGGGCTACACTGCAACTAGGCTTCACAAGAACAAAGGACCTACTCTAAAAAAGGTGGGAGGAATTTCTTTATGAAATTCAAGGTCTCTGTATGAGCTGACTCCACAGGAGATGGACCTTTTACTTTTATTTTTGCAGCGCTAGTTTCTCTCCTACTCATCCCCTCCCGATGCATTTCCTGACTCATGCAGTCAATGTCAAAGTAAATGTCCGAATACATTAACGTAGAGAAGTCTTTAGAAACCTCAAAATCTTGATTACATGACTCATTATCGAAGGACTGCCACTAAAATAACAGATGATCAATCCGTCATCTGTGTAAGGACAGAGACATGACTGGCTCATCCTCAGCCCAAAAGAAAATCTATACACCGTCCTTCTTTATACCACTGTGACTCTGCGGACATCAAGGCGGCTGCCAGGCTGTCGGACGGTTCCCCTGGAGTGAAACGTTTACTGTACATCACCGTGGTAGTTTGAATTAAACATCTCTACAAAGCTGTCATTTGATGTGCTGTCATCAGTCTAATTGGTGTAATGTGTCTGTCACACTTGGCACAATGTGCTGGAGACATGAGTGAGGATGACAGCGGTACCCATGAAGACATATCCAATGTTTCCAGGTTAGCACAGACCACCTACTCACTCGAATCTGCCTCAACAATGACAAAAAATGCTTTGTGGGCAATTTTAGTTTACTTTGTGGCTCGTCATTTCCTGGAAGACTACCGGTACTGATGGTCTACTGTATCTTGGACTAACTGCTTTTCTATTTCATTTTATGATAAACTCGTATTAAAAAAGGGCCACCTACGATCACCTAGTGCCCTGGTCTTCAATTCCGGTCCTCGTGGACCCAATATGAGCACACCGTGATAAAATGTCCTGCAGATGTGACGTCAAATGACGCTGCATGCGCGTTCTCGGCGAGTAAACATTGGATACGCGTTTGAGTCATGGAGGCAGTTTCAACTTGAATTGGGACTGAAAACAGATGCTGACATGGCTCATTTCCTACTGACCAGGTAAGATAACATTGTAAGTCATATTTAGAGCTTGATTTGAGCGGCGCTCCCGTGCCGGCTTCGCTGTTGGCTGCAGGAACCCCGACGGTCGTTGTGGCGCTAATGAGTCTCATTTCTTATTCTTACCTCATACACCTTTAAAGCAAAGAAACATCTAAAACAGGCAGGACACCTGCCCACGAGGACTGGAATTGAGGATCCCTGACCTAGTGCAAGGTGGGTAGCGACCAAAAGAAGACATACAGGAGAGACGCGGACTAAAGACAGAGACACAGTAGTCCTCTGGTTAAGGTGTCTCCCGGACACCTCCATGGGAGGCGTGTCCTCCAGGTAGGAGGCTCTGGTAGCCTCGGGACATGCAGTAGGGATTATACCCCTGGGTTGGTCTCAGATCATCTCTACATCCTCCATCTTGTTATCAAGAGGATTCATCTACAGTAGTTAGCATGGATATTCTTTGATGTATTTCTGTGAGTGAGAAAAAAAGCAAGGAGATACTTACCGCAGCCTGTTGTCTCTTGAGCTTGTCCCTGTAGTCCTCCAGCTCCTGCAGGTTCAGCTCAGGTGGGAGTTGCTACCGTAACACAAAACATACACAAACACACTGCTTAAGCAGAACAATCTACACGACATCCTCCGGACGGATACTTGCAATGGCACATGAGAACTTTGCATCTGTATCCACAGACTTCAAAACCGTCTAATTTCTTTGCTGCTCCACGTTAACGTTCAACGTGGTAAAATAACTTAGTCGGACAGAAAAATATTCACAGAAGAACTATGGTATTATCAAATATCTGGTGTGAGGGATCACAGCAGAGATTTCATTTATCTTCAAAGAGCTAATCTTCACCCCTGAGAATCTTCATTTACAAAGATATCTCACTCCGCTTTTCAAAGAGCTTAAACTGGTTTCAGGTCTGCGATTAATGATAACTGTCACACATCTTCCTTTTAGAAATAAGAAAATAACCATTTGTGTGGTAAATATACCACGCCATATCATAAATGAGATTAGTCAGGAAGGTAAAAGATGTTATTTAGCAAACAGCAAACAAACTTTGGTAGGGAAAGAAGATATTACAAATACATGGCCTAAAGGATGATAGGTAATTACTTTCCTCTTGACTGAGAGTCTCATTTCAGATGGTGTAGCAATACCAAGATAAATCTAATGAGATTTCACACCTTTCCTCTGTTGAGCGGATGCAATCCATCAATCTAGAACTCCATGATATGCATGCGGCTCAGCGAGAGAGTAGGAGACAAGAGCTCAGGTGAGAAAGAGCTTTATTCCTGCCACTCAGATGGGGTTCAATGAACAATAAAGCATATTTATTCACAAGAGAAATGCAACGCTCCTGATATCTAAGTTACTGAAATGAGGGGGGCTTGATGCAATCATTACTTAGGGAGGGCGCACAGGAACTAAGGAGGTAGTCTCACTTGACTTTGTTTAAAAGTTAGCGGTGTTCATCCAGTCAATAATCACAAGCTCCGACGTCTATATTAGGTTTCTGACCTGCAGCTCATGTTGCACCATGTCAAAGGAGTCGTTGGAGAAGTAGACCTCCTCGATGCTTTCAATGATTTCCTGCTCCGCCTGTGGGTCGATGGGTTGCTCCCTCAACTCCCGCAACTCCTCCTGCAGCACAGGTCGAGAATGATGGACAGATGCAAAACGGGAGACGGTGTTAACATTTGAAAGTTACAAATGCTGTGATTTCTCCATTTTTTATTCTTTCAAGCAATAAACTGAAATAAAAATCATCAATAAAGAAGTGAAATAGAAAAATATCACCAGAGGAGTAAAGTTGCTGCAAACTACAGGAGTTTATGAACTAAGTTGAAGGTGAAGGACAAGGACGAAAGATGCCAGAAGTGGAGAACAAGGGACAAGGAGAAGGTGTGGCGAGAGGAGGGAAAGAGGAAAAGAGGAGGGAAGGAATGCTATTCACAGGCTTTGGAAGAAGCCTGCAGCTTGTTCCACTTCATAGCTATCAAGGGAGACAGCAGGCAGCAACGAGGGAAAGACAGAAAGACATGAATGACCCCCAAAATAAGAAAAAAAAAAGGATGAGTAAGATTTCCCTTCTGAGAATGTGAGAAACATCAGAGCCGTATTGATCTACGTGCTGTGCATCCATTGAGGCTTATTGCTGTAGTGGGCCTTTTAGATGAAGGAGTTTTAAGCCTACATCATCTCCTGGCTGTCTTAATGAGCTGGGAAGCAGTCACACGTCAATAAGAAAGGAAAAAAAAGGTTTTTGTTTGTTGTTTTTATTAAGGTTGAAGTAGAACAAAGTCAAACCTTTACTCTGACATTCAATTTGAGCCCCATGAATTTACATGTTCAAATATGTAAATTCATCAATTATATGTTTACAAGCTTGAAATCCATGGTGCTTCTAAGCCGTTACAGCCCTTTAACTTTTTGTTGCTAAGATACCTTCCAGAAAAAATAAAAATACTGTATAACTAATGTGTAAGATTACATGATTATACACACATATACACACATATACACACACACTTAAAAAGTGCCATGGGTAGGAATCACATTTTTTTTTAAATCAACCAAATGAATGTATGAATATGAAAAAAGGGTTTTGACACCATGTGAACAACATAAATCCATTGTATTGATGAAAGAGCCACTAAAAATACTGTCAAAGATGGACCTTCAAATCTTGCAATACCACTTAACCCCACTAGAGGTGATGTAAATATCTGACCTTTGTACATTAAAACGAAAGAAGAGGAATTTTACACCGACTTTTTTATTTATTTTATTTTTTTTTATTTAACCTTTATTTAACCAGGAGAAAGTCTCGTTGAGATTAATAATCTCTTTTACAAGAGAGTCCTGGCCAAGACAGGCAGCAACATGGTTACAAAAACAAATAACATAAGAACAATTTATAACAATTAAAACAGTTTTAACAAAACAGTAAACAGATCGCAAAAATAGTCAAAATCAACAACAATCAAAGCACCTACAGCTAAATGTACTTGCTTCCAAGTCTTTCAGGAGAACTTTAAAAGCATCAAGTGAGACCAGATCTCTTAATTTTAAAATTTTCTGCAACTCATTCCATGCATAAGGAGCAGCATAGCTGAAATTGACTGACTTTGGGCGTATTCTATACCGGCACGTCAATAACGTTCAGAGTACCTCCCTTGAAACACAATTTAAAATCAGGTTTTAAGATACATGCCATAATGCCCTGGAACCACCTCACCAGCACCTGTCCAAAAAATAAAAAGTAAAAAATCCTCTCTGAAGTTGAAGAGAAGGAACAAGGGTCAGTGTACGAACTGCTCCCGCCTCGAAAGAGACAAGTCTTAGCAATGTGCACTTTGTTACGTCTTACAACAGAAGGGAGCACATGCTGCCCCCATTTCATCTGGAGTGGTTGTGCTTACACAGGGTGCCTTTACAAACCTCCATGAGATCAGGAGAATCTTGACACATAACTGACTCATTGCAATCAGCAACGAGTATCTAAATCCGCCCCTGTGGATAACAATGAGCCGAGATAAATGATATTCATGAGGTGATAATGCTGTGAATGTTTTAATATCATTTTAACATAAAAATCAAAGCACACAACAGCATTGTTTAAGTCCATAACACGCTGAACCCTTTTGTTATTTTATGTGCACACATTATTACAGAAGAAATGGGAAGATTGAAATGAAGCACAAAATTGTGTTTTGTTGATCACAACAAAAAAAAAAAAAAAAAAGAGTGAGCTGGAGTCCCGGGGGATACATGTAGGTGAGTGCTTTAGACTGAAAAGAAAGGTTAGCAAGGAGGTAGGAGATCACACTTTTCTATCAAAAGAGTGGGTGGGAAATCAGGTCAAATAGGAGAGAAAGTGAAAAGGGGAGGGTTAGGATGGCTGACTCACTCGTAGCAAAACAAACAGCACAAAGAAAAGAAACAAAGGCGAGAGAGAGAGAGACAATGTTGTGTTTCATGTGAAGCCACTTCAATTGAGTGGGGAATTTATATGCGCTAATTTACTGTCCATCTTTTGCCTTTGGTCTCCCGCTTGCAGAGACTTGCAAAACTTTGAGTGGATGACTCATCGAGAGGCTACGTCACTTCAAATCCTTCCCTAATTTTCCTGCTGCTGTCGTGTGGGCACAAAACAAAACCGACACCCCTTTGCCGCACATGAACAATCCAAAAATACGTGTCACCAAAAGGCTTTGATCAAATTTCAGTTTGAAGGATGAGAGAGAAACAAACCATCCTTCATCCCCCCCCTCTGCAAATTAATGATGTTGTCTCCTAATTGCAGAAACTGGAAATCCATTTGCATCCCAAGCGCAGGACGTTAAAGGTGCTTCATGAAAGAATCAAAGTGGATATTTGCAGAGAGTGCTAATTGAACGTGATAAAATACATCTCTAAAACACAAAAGTGCTAAACAACACAGCACCCCCGATAAACAAAAGAGTGCATAAACAGTATTCGGTTCATGGAAAGTCCTGGGAGGTACAGAGGGAGAGGAAGGGACGGAAGAAAAATTATATGCACAATGGAATCATTCATTAGATGAACAAATTAAAAACCTTCTCACTGCAATCGGTGTTTATTATGTGTATGCAAGTCTATCTGAAAGTGTATATCGTTGTCTACTGTTGAAAGAGTTCAACACAGCTTTCTTTTGGGACATTAAGACATAATCACAGCCAACAGCACGATCCGAACTTCAGCCCTGCTGACAGCTGCTGCGTTAACAGATGATATTGGATCTTTGCCAGAACGTATGTGATTATTTTGCATTTCACTCAGCAATACTTGTCATTGAGTAAAACAGCACGAGTGCCCTGCATCTGTGATCTACTGTTGTCATTTTATCAGTCACCGCAGTCTGGCTCTTGAATGTATAATTAGACATTAGCTGATATGAAAAACCTTGCAGGGTCTGACTCAAACGTGTCCGCATCATTTCCTGTGAGATATAAAAGCTTGCCCTCCTCACAGTTTTATCCCAATCCATGTCTTTAGAATACAGAAAGTGCACAACAAGGTAATTAGCCCATTATGTTATTCCAATAATTCTAGATTATACTACATTATTTAAGCAGAGATTAACTTCTACAAGTTAATGTGACACATTCTGTAAAACCAGAGTTGTTCAATTATGGTGCAATGAATATATATAAAGAGTGACCCCTGCTGGTGAGATAAGGTTACTGCACCAACTTGCAGTCAAATCAAGAAAGTTATGACTATGCCGGCCAGAGATGCTGGCATTTCTAAATTACAGTGCAGAATCTTGAATATTTTCAGTAGTATGTACTATTTTCAGTAGTGCAATACATTCAAAGAATATATATTTATATTCCCTCCGAATTTCCTAATAAAAAAGCTCCAAATGACCGAACAATACAAAGACTACTTTCAGTAAAGTAGTCTTTCTGGCCTGCTATCAATGGCACAAGACTGGGAGCTGAAGGTTGATTTGGGGAAACAATTACAGTTCCCGGACAACGTGGCCATAACATCACTAAGGCCAGATGTGGTGCTGACCTCAGCAACCTCCAAGCAGGTCGTGCTCCTGGAGCTAACGGTCCCTTGGGAAGACCGCATCGAGGAGGCCAATGAGAGGAAGAGGGCTAAATACCAGGCTCTGGTAGAGGAGTGTCGGCTCAACGGGTGGCGAGCAAGATGTGAGCCCATTGAGGTGGGATGCAGAGGGTTCGCAGGCCAGTCCCTCTGCAGGGCCTACAGTATGCTGGGCATCACCGGGGCCAGTAAGAGAAGGGCCATCAAGGAGGCCACAGAGGCAGCAGAGGTTGCCTCACGTTGGCTGTGGATCAGGAGAGGAGATCCGTGGGTAGGGTAGCGCTACCTGGACACAAGCTGGGGGATTGATCACCCCCGGCTGGGTCGCCTGGAAGAGAGTGTATGACGTTGAAATGACCCGAAACACTCAATGACCCCAGGTAACATCACTGATGATGTGTCCAGGTTGCATCACTAGTTGATGTATGTTACTAAGCAGCAACTTTGGTAAGAATTACAGCTCGAGTCAGTTGTAGCCACACAGGAGCTCCTTGCACCCATCTGCTGGTAGTTTCAACCAATATTCCCGTTTTTATGCATTTAAGGCATTTTTTAAGTTTACTAGAGAGCAGTTTTATAAAAGGTAGATTTCAATTCTCAGTTGCCCGCTGTCGGCCAGTTTTAAAGGGCACAGCCACACTTGTAGAAGTTTTAATCCAAATTAAAGCAGAAAAAGATAGATTTACTTTGGTCCGTTATCACACACAAATTACACACATCCACCGCAGCCCTGGCTCGTCTTTGAAAGCTCTAAGTCAGCAAGAAACTCTCAAGATGTATTTTGGGTTATCTCTTCTTCTGTCTATACTAACAATCCCTACTTTATTGATTTTTTTTTTTGTAAAACACCATATTCTAGATATATCATCAATTTTACAACTGGGGAACATCTTGAAAACAGTACAAGCTTTTGAAATCTTGGAGTTCAAGGGGTCAAGCAATTTCCTTTAGAGTCGCTCTTCGTTGTTAAAGGACCATTCGGCAGATACAACAACCCAAGGTCTGTTATTTTATATGAAAAAGAGTGGAAAGTTTTGTTAGAGACCAAAACAAAATGTTTTTCTATTTAAATTATAGAGTATGTATAACTCCTGCAGACAAACCTATGTTTTCTGCAAGTGTATGGAAGGTATTATGGAAAAAGGACTGTTTGTAGAAGTATCCCCTACAGCAGGGGTGTCCAAAGTCGGTCTTCGAGGGCTGCTGTCCCGCATGTTTTAGGTGTTACCCTGTTTCCACACCCCTGATTCTAATTAATGCTCATCATCAGATTGTCTGCATAACTCTGGTAATGACACAGCAATGTCTGTCAGGGTGCGTTAAAGCATTGAAACGTCTACAACCTGCGGGACACCAGCCCTCGAGGACCGACATTGGAAACCCCTGTCCTACAGCAAGGGTCCTAACTACTACTAAAAAGAGAGTTCATATATATATACATATATATTGTAATACTGATCAAGTTTGCAAAGATCGTGAACTCTCCTCCTTTTGCATCAGTTGACAGTACTTCAATTCATATCATTTTAGTCCCTCGTGAAAGTTTATGTTCCTGACAACACTCCCATTATTGGATCTAAGCTTGTGTTCACTCCAGAATGTTCTTGAGTTCTGATACTCAAAGAAGCCTCAGTTGTCTTCATGAAAGCTTAAAAAAAAAAAAAAGAAAGTTAGCCCTTTTAGAGATTTCAGGCCATTATAGAGAGGCAACAGTGTTGATGGTCACCTTATGAAAAAGGGGGGTTTCAATTGTTCATATTGCATTTTGCATTTCTATTTTGTATCCAACTTAATTCAATAAGGTTTACTAATGTACTTTCTGTTGACAAGTGTTTGGTGACTGATATATTTTGTTAAAATAACCTGATTACGTTAGAAAAAAAATCTAATAAAAAGACTTGGGTGCAACTGCTTCCACACCGATGCAATGATGAGTAGAGACAGAAGCTGTCACCGCGCTGATGAGGTTAGACAGACGGAACAGCAAAGAAAATCCCCGTCCAACTTGCAAACGTACATCTTTGAATGGAAAGGATTTCAAAATGGGAAAAGCTATGTTTGCTTTTTCGGTGAACCCTCAAAGCAGCTTAGGAACACAGAGAGATTTAAAAGAGGGACAAAACATCAAAGCAGTTAAAAAAAGGAAGAAAAATAGCGAACAGCCATTTAAATGAAAAACACCACCATTACTCCAGGCCTCAGTGTTGTATGGGATGACATCCAGCTGCGATCTTATGGTACACAGCAGGTGAAAAAGGTTTTCTTTAAGACAAACGCCTCCCCTGATAGTAAATTGATCTTACCTTTATACCTCTGGATTTCTGCAAAGCCTGTGTGGAATCTGTGGCCCTTACGAAAGCTTTCTTCATAAATTAATTTGCCAAACGTTTTACACAGATTTTTATAAATCTTCTGTGGATAAAAACATTGATACCCCCTTATTGCAACAGAATTTGTGTTTGATAAAACAAGTAGCAGTCTCAAAAGCAATGACACTTTAATGAAGACAAAATGCAGAAGCAAGAAATGTACCTCTTAATTTAATCATTAAACAAAGTAGTTTGCTATTAGTGTTAATTTTTTTTTTAAGTCTCGTGAAGCAAAAGATACCTAGATTTGACAAGCCTTTTTTTCCCCCTCTGAATACCAACATAAGATGCCATAACATCAGCATCGGTCATCATATAAGCTCCAAAAACAACCATTTCTATAAATCAGTTTCTTTGTTATATCTCATGAGATAGTTAGTCATGAAATACTGAACTAAAACACTGAGATCCCATAAACTGGCTTGGACCAGTAAATCTATACAGATCCTCAAATGCAGCAACTGAGAAATAGTTTGAAAAAGACTCAAAAATATATTGCTCAACCTTTACCTGAGATGAAGCCCTGTGACCCACCGAAGACGGGTCGCAACCCACCAGTTGAGAGTCACTGCTATAATGAACGACGGCGGCAGAGAAGAACAAAAAAAAATGCAGCTGAACCCAACTGCTGCTAAAAAGAAGACCGTAGCACATTTTCATTATCACCTACACAGGACAAACAGGTACTATTGTTTCTGGGAGGAAAGGGTTCTAAATTTTGGTCCACCTTTTGCAACTGGACCTTGTTCTGGACACTGGATTAATCCATTACATGCCGAGCTACAACCTACTTAGGCGGCCAACAAGTAAAAACTACAAAACTAAAAACTAAAAGCCAGGAAAATAATAATGATTCAGTCAAACCCAGACTCAATAAAACTCAATAATATTCTTGAAAAACAATACAAAGCAGAGACAGGCCCATAACTAAAGGCCCAAAGAGTCCGACAGCATCATTTAATAATCATCATTCACCACAGTTCTCCCTCTCACAGTTAGCCAAATGTTGCTGTCAGTGCCCCGAGGATGATAAATGATTTGAATCACTGCTAAAATGGCTGGAAACACACAAGTGGTCCCAATCAGTATGTATTAGTACCATAATAACACACACAGCGCAGCTGTTCGGTCTCACTCTCCTCCACGCAGGAGCATGTTAAGTCACACAGTTTCCCCCAGTGAGTTAGTGGGAATAGGTTACTCACCCACATACAGGGGGGGCTGTGGGTGCCCTGTGTGGAGGCTGCGTCATTTTCTTATAAGATGGGACATCAAGCGACACAGTGAATGAAGTCAAAGTATAATATCAACAAATAATGACCCCATCTGTTTTAGCTGAACACAATAGGAAGGTGTTTGCGGTGCACACAAAAGAGTGAATACGCAGGTAACCGAGAGGTACACAGAGCTCATGTCCATAAAAACTACGGGCTGTTTTCTCTCTTATAATCAGAGCACAGAAAGCAAACACAGCAGGTGTGATAACATCTACAGTCATTCTTGGGTCCAACATTACATTTCAGGGTCAACTGCAAAGTGGTGTTTGATTACTGAAAATCTAGCTCGACTATGTCACTTGACACCAAAAACAGAAGAGGCCTGCAGCTTATGAAAATAAACTTATCCTTTACCACAAACCCCCACCTGCGTTTAATCAGGACACGATCACACCTGGAAAATAAATGGGTGCTTTGTTTAGCTTCTGTGCCACTGTTTGTTAGCAGTTCAACGGTAGTAATGCCTAAATAATATCCTCAATAACATTACAACTACTACTAAATTAATTATAATTATCAGGTTGTTGATTTAATGAGCTCTAGCCTAATAAAAACCTGTTTTTTTAATTGCTTTCTTAATTATACCATTCTGCTTTTTTTTTTTTCCCCAAGAAGGCACATGATTTTATTGGAAAACTAAAATTTTGTTTCAAAATCCTCTCAGCTTCGCCCCTGAAACCACTTGCAGGCAAACAGACTGAAAGCTTTCATTTCAGTTCAATCTTCTGCCGTGATTTTCAACTCGTACAGCCAACAGGCGAAACCACGAAAGAAATTCTAATCACATTTTCGCGTTGAGGCCAAACTACGATCACAATCAAAGAGACGGAAAAGGTGAAAGCAAAGAGTTTAGAAGGCGCGAAATTAAACGTCTAGTTCAATTGCCTGGACTGATCCCACCCGGCACTGCCAATAAATAGAGTTGGTCACTTTCCAAATTGTACTGAGTCACATTAATATGAAGGTCGGCTCTAAAAGA
Organism: Cololabis saira; assembly: GCF_033807715.1. NCBI lineage: Eukaryota > Metazoa > Chordata > Actinopteri > Beloniformes > Belonidae > Cololabis > Cololabis saira. The sequence goes on along the minus strand of NC_084601.1, from coordinate 14,143,027 downwards.
CAAAGTCAAAGCACAGCCAGGAGTTACCAGTGCATTGAGGTGTCAGTAAGTAAGTGATTGTACATTATATAGAGCCACCTTGCAGTTTTGCTCTGTCAGAGCTTGACAAATTGAATTTGCACAAGCTAATAATGACTAGAGCTTCCTGTGACAAAGCACAAACGTTGACATGTTCAAAGCCTGCCATTTGAGATTTTAACCAACTTAACTATAGATTATATTTTCCACTTTTGTGTGAAGAGCAATATCAAGTCATCTTCAGTGATAGAAATGGACATGCACTCATCACTCATCACGCATTACACTCATCGTCAGAAAATACTGCATATTTATTTGACTAATGCCATTTACAGGAAACAGACCATCAGCAAACAACATAGTGACACAGTAACTGCCAAAAATTGCTGGTTTGGTTCTTGTGTGTTTGTAAAATGTTAAACCTTGAGACTGGGACCGCAAGGCCATGAAATACAAGCGGTGGGTTAATTATCGTATAAATACTTCCAATGAATGATTTAGCAATCGTTTCTCTATCATAAAAATCCTAAAAAGACAAAAGCTTTAAAAAAAACTGTATATTACCCATTATAAGTGAGAATTTGTTCTCACTCAACAAGTAAACGTATACGTAAAAATAACATTCAACAACTTTTGAAGTAAAAACTGCACAGGGCAAAAATTACATAAATAATACACTTACATATGCAAATTATCTGGCTGAGTTATACAAGGTCATTTACCTGTACTAATTCTTAACACTAATTCTTAACTATAGTCGAAAGAAGGAGGCTGACAGGATAATGATGAAATTTAAAAATACTTCAAATAATTGAAAGGAATTTCAAGATAGTAATCTAATATGTCATTGGTTTTAGTTTATTTGGATGAATACTTAAAATTCTAAAGACTTCAAAATATTCCAAGCACTAAAATAAATAGCGATCGGGTCATAAATGTGCACATTTTGTTGACTTTCTCTGAAAAACGACATATTGAAGATAGTTTTATGAAGCCTTACAGCAAACAATTCAGACCTCTCTTCACAATGAAACAATAAACAGGTCAGGCAATCCTCTGCTAACAACTTGAACGTAACACAAGCTCAGTTTAAATACTGTGAGAGACACCAGCTTTGCACAAAAAATAAAAACAAAAATAAAAAATAAACCCCAAAATCTGTCTAAGTTCATTAACCCCAACAGATCCGGCTCCAGTCTTGACATGAAGTTTACCTTGCTTGGGATCCTCAGGTTCTCCACTGGACTAAGGTCAGCCATGCTCTCCTGGGGGCTTTTCAGGCCCTGTTAAACAAATAACTAAGTTAAAACACAAACATTAGGTAGCATTTTTTTCCCTCCTGCTTTAACTGCAGCTGACACATCAGCACACCACTGCGTTCATAAAAAAGTGGAAGTAAAAGACTGATTCATGAAACAGATATGTTCTGCTGTATTCAGTAGACAAGTGAGTCTGACATTATATGTGGTGCAAACTGAGAACTTCCTCAAACGCCCAGTTTTCACTAATCTGCTCTATTGTTGAGTGTTTTTTTAATGAAAGTGGGTGTAGTAGTAATTACAAACGTTGTCTTTCTTCTCGTTTGGGTTCTTTTCATCAGAGGTGTCAAGTAATGAAGTACAAATACTTTGTTACCTTACTTGAGTAGAAATTTTGGTTATCTATACTTCACTGGAGTAATTATTTTTCAGATGACTTTTTTCGTTTACTCCTTACATTTTCACGCAGTTATGTGTACTTTTTACTCCTTACATTTTAAAAACAGCCTCGTTACTCTATTTCATTTCGGCCTTAAAAAAAAAACTATCCAGTTAAATTGCTCCATCCGGATAGAGTGAATTTGGTTGTGGTTGTTTCAGATGTTCTTGTCCAGTTTTGTTCTTACATCCGTTCCCTCAGATTCCTGCAACTAAACTTGGATGTACATTCCAATAAAGGTTAGGATAAATGATAACATGCCTCTGAAGTTTGACTTTTTGCACCATTACAATACTTCACGTCATCATATCTGCTGCTCTCTGAAACACATGTTAATGCTCAATAGTACACATATATGGTTCTAATATATTTGCATTATACTAAGATGCATTCATTTTCAATGGCTTTTGTCCTTAATGGCTTTTTCCTCCTTACATTACTTTTACTTTTATACTTTAAGTAGTTTTGAAACCAGTATTTTTACTTGAGTAAAAAACTTGAGTTGATACTTCAACTTCTACAGGAGTATTTTTAAACTCTAGTATCTATACTTCTACCTGAGTAATGAATGTGAATACTTTTGACACCTCTGCTTTTCATTGTAACGGGAGTCTACTGGTGTTTACGTGTCCCAACGAGGGGAGTACACCCTTGACAGGTCACCGTTTCATCACAGGGCCGAATACAGATAATTAAGACTAACAAGCAGATCAATGTTTACTAATAAAGTCAATCTCAAGAGCAGACAGCCCAGCAGCTCTGGTTATGGGCTGTGGGGGGGAAGCCTAGTATCCCGAGGAAAACCCAGGGAGAAAACATACACACTTAACACATAAGGATCACAGTCGGAGATTAAGCTACAACCGTGTTTTCTGTGAGGGAATCGTGCTACCAACCGCACCAGTATGGATCCAGGTGAACAGCTCGTAGCTGTCAAATGAGCCACTAGCTCCACTAGCTGTCATGCTAACTACCTTCTGTCAGGGACAAACGGTCGGCAGCTCCGTTTCTGAAGAGCTTTTTTCCTCACCTGACGAGCCATGAGAGACTTGATTTTCTGCATCGTAAACCCAACTTATGACGAGTTGTAAATGAACGACGAAAAACTCCAGTTTTTCCTTGTTGTTATCACTGGACCTCCATCACTACGAGAAGGAAGCCATAGTTGAATGTCACGTGACTGTTTTAATGCATCTTGGGAAATGAAGTCTTTACTCGGCCTGTTCGTGACATCATCAGTCAGTTCAATATAAAACTGAATGGAAATATCTAAACTGATTTGCCAGTACGTAATATTTTAAAGTCAAACAATATTGAGGACATTATATATAATTATAATATATATTCTGTACATTTGTGTGGCATTCATGTACTGCTATCATAGACCACTGGATGGTAGTGAAATAACATAACAGAGGAGAATTGAACTAGGGTACAATGTTACACAGCAGTTGTGATTTTACAAAACACGGATGTAGCTATAATTAATAAATACATGGATAAATGTTTCCCTGATTTCTGAGCCTTCGAGTTGTATTACTATTATGAGACATTGTCAAACTGTTACAAGTTAATGGGATAGGCTATTTGAACAGAACAGACTGAATATTCATTTTGATAGCAGATTTTACTTCATCCCCTGCTTCACCTGCTGTACCAAGTCAGAGAGCCTGTCATCAATTTTCATCATTAGCATTATACACTATTTATTTATATAAAAATGACAATAATAATAATTAAAACAATTAAACAGTAATATTACATCCTGTGCAAAATATTTCCAATATTTTCATTCTACTGTATTACTATAATTCTTTTTTCATAAGCATATAATCTCCTGATCATAGGTTTTTAATTTCACTTGAAGTGGAATTTAATTGTGTAACAGATACTTAGATAACATACCAGTAATATTACTTCTACAACTTTCTCTGTGTCTGAATTCTGTATTCTTACGTACATATACACAAAATAAGCACAGTCCATCACCCAGGTTAAAATCATATAACTGAGTTCTGTAATTATTATTCCACTGTTTAACAAATCACACTTGCTCATAGCTCTAGCATCCATGAGCATGATTCGTGTTATCATTGGTTTGCCATCCACGGTTCAGTGCCATGTACCTCCATCTCTGCCAAGTAATTAGACCCTGCATTGTAAACATTTACACATAATTACAAAAACAGTGGCAGCCAGACCAATTCAGCCTGTTTCGAAGAACTGGCCTGTTGGGTGATATGTGGAGCAGAATTTGGTTAAAAGCAGGCAGCGTCCCACGGATACAGCGAGCTCTAGTTCCTGCTTAATGGTGCCTCCAGCTATTTCCCAGTCAAATGAAGGTGAGGCTGCACTCCTGAGGTGACTTTACTACACTGTTGTTTGTTAGGCAGCCGTCCACACTGTGGAGCCTCCCTTAAAACATACACTGAGACGGAACAGATGGCGGTCTCTACCAGGAGATGCCACCACCTCCAAGACATAACACCCATTCGGTCACTTCAAAAGCTATTATTAGACCTAGATTCACTAGACCAGAGGTTCCCAACCTTTTTTGAGCCAAGGACCAGCAGAAGTATAAACAAAAAGCTCAGGGACCGGTTGACAATTTATGTCAATTTTAATAAACATTTTAGAAAAAAACTATGCATTTTCAAATGCAGGCTATCATCAGCGACGTTAGCTGATGTTGTGGCCTTTAAAACTTGCTTCTGCAAATGTAACTCACGTTTTTTCCTTTCGAAAAAATCCACTGGTTTGTCTTTGAGAGAAGGATGTTTTGTATTTAAGTGTCTTTGAAGCTTGGATGGCTTCATTGCTTCGTTGGCGAGCGTTTCTCCACATAAAATACATAGTGGGTTTGGCGCCTCCAAATCGCCCGTTGCAACAAATCCGTATTTTATATACATAATGTCGTACTTGCGATTAAAGCTTTTGCTTTTCTTTTTGGTAGGATTTTCTACTTGTTCATCACCATTTCTTTTACTCGAACAACCAGTAAAGAAACGGCTCATGGAGGTTTGCTGAGGTCCGCTCATCTCTGCAGCAGACTGAACCTAACCTGCATACAGCACCTGTGGCGCTGTTCAGTCCGGTCGGGTACCAGAACTTATTGTCCGCCAAGCCATGACAGGGCTGCCACTCAAAGAAACATATTTCGATTTATACAAGTTTTGGATGAAATTATATGACAAAAAAAATGCAAAAATTGTTTTCTTAAATTTAGTATGAGGTTGCTTTAATTATGTAGCAAATGATAATAAACACGAGAAAGATGGGTACTTCAATGAAAAATAGATATTTTATTCAACTTTGCTGCTGTTCATACAAAAAGTAAATAAAAAACAACAATTTTTTTTCAAAGATTTTCACTTGAAATAAGTAGAAAAATCTGAGATTTTTTTGCTTGTAATGAGAAGATAAATCTTGTTCCACTGGCAGATTTTCCTACTTATTTCAAGTGAAAATTGACTTGAAACAGGTGAAAATTGTCAAATGAGTTATTTTTCTGGTGTTATTTTTCTGGTGATGAGTCTAAATGTTGAAATAGCAGTAATACCACATTCATTGATGAAATGACATAAGGGATGGAAAGGAGGGATGGCAGTTTTACAGGGGGGATGATTTGGACTTTTTTTATTTCAGGGGGATGATTCTGACCGTTTTTATTTCAGGGGGGGATGATTTGGACCGTTTTTATTTCAGGGGGATGATTCTGACCGTTTTTATTTCAGGGGGGGGTGATTTGGACCGTTTTTATTTCAGGGGGGATGATTTGGACCGTTTTTATTTCAGGGGGGATGATTTGGACCGTTTTTATTTCGGGGGGGGGGATGATTTGGACCGTTTTTATTTCAGGGGGGGGGATGATTCTGACCGTTTTTATTTCAGGGGGGGATGATTTGGACCGTTTTTATTTCGGGGGGGGGGGTGATTTGGACCGTTTTTATTTCAGGGGGGGATGATTCTGACCGTTTTTATTTCAGGGGGGGATGATTTTGGACCGTTTTTATTTCAGGGGGGATGATTTGGACCGTTTTTATTTCAGGGGGGGGGGTGATTCTGACCGTTTTTATTTCAGGGGGGGATGATTTGGACCGTTTTTATTTCAGGGGGGGGATGATTTGGACCGTTTTTATTTCAGGGGGGGATGATTTTGGACCGTTTTTATTTCAGGGGGGATGATTTGGACCGTTTTTATTTCAGGGGGGATGATTTGGACCGTTTTTATTTCAGGGGGGATGATTTGGACCGTTTTTATTTCGGGGGGGGGATGATTTGGACCGTTTTTATTTCAGGGGGGGGATGATTCTGACCGTTTTTATTTCAGGGGGGGATGATTTGGACCGTTTTTATTTCAGGGGGGGGATGATTCTGACCGTTTTTATTTCAGGGGGATGATTTGGACCGTTTTTATTTCAGGGGGGGGATGATTCTGACCGTTTTTATTTCAGGGGGGGATGATTTGGACCGTTTTTATTTCAGGGGGGGGGATGATTTGGACCGTTTTTATTTCAGGGGGGATGCTGGCTTTAGTTCTTCTGAGGAGGAGACGAGCAGCAGCAGCGAGGAGGGTCCATGAAATCCTCATGAGAAGACTTGAGAAGATTTGGGGGAATCCAGGCTCGTTGGAGCTACAGCTCCATGATGACCAGGTCTACTTCAGATTGAACAGGGAGCAGTTTGACAGCCTGTTTTGGAGTGGGTCCTCAGCAGGATGACAACCACCTTCTCTCCTATTGGTCGCACCGAGATGCCCTCACAGCGCGATGAAATTAAAAAATGTTCAATTCAGACGCAGGCAGGTGAAACGCCCGTGGCAGGTGGCCTCTCCCGCGCCGCAAAGCTCGCCAGCAGAGCGGTCCACTCTTGCGCTGCGGCAGCACATACACGATGAATGGGAAAGCCGGCGGCGGTCCCGCTTTGCGCCCTCTATGTGAAAGGGGCTTAATACTGTTGGCCCGTGAAGGTTACATTTGGCCCCATAATGGCCCCTGTTTCAGAAAAATCCTAGAACCCCCAGTGCCAAGTTTTGTTACCCGCAACTGCGCTGACACGCAAAAAAAAGAAAAGCTGCTGAGACCCTGTCGTGCAGCGCTGCTCTCGGCAGAGATTGTATGAGGTGAAGTGAAGTGAGATGCCTCACTCCATTGGGAAAAAAACGTCTGGTGACAATTTTGATTATCGCTTTTTTGTCGACAACGTCGGCGAATCATTGCAGCCCTAATTATGATCGGAACACAAGCCATTCCACGGCCCGGTAGTAACGGCTCTACGGACCGGTACCGGTCCGGGGACCGGGGGTTGGGAATCACGGCACTAGACTATTTGTTATGGAAGGGAGTATCATCATAAACCACACTTAAATATATATACTATATACTCAAATGTGTATATAGATTTAGATTTTTTTCTTAAATTCTTTATTTAGTGAATTGTTAAAAATGGTGACACCAAATTGCTTCTGATATAGTGCAGTTGGTGAATTGATCACATCTGTTCCAATTATTTGGGGATTGATGTATTGATGCTGAATGTAAACGTATGCTGCATTTAGGAGATTCGTTAAAGAAAACTGAATTCAGGAATATAATATGTTTTGTATACTGGATTTAAATTCAGGCCTCAGCGTTCCCAAAGTACCTTTATTTTCTACTCTCTCTCATCACCGTCCTCTATTCATTTTCTCTTCATGCACTTGCACACACAAACAAAAGCAGGCACGCACACACACTCACGCACACATTAATATATACTCGTGACAAGTTGTCAGCAGAAGCAGGTGGAGGGCACTCTGCCACATGCTGAACCATCCGTCTGTCGCTGCCAGTCTCTATACCACGCCGGGTTCACAGCTTACCACAACACCTAATATCGTCAGAAACAATCGCTCTGCTGCAGCTTTGGGACAACTATCACAACTCTTTCGCTTGTAAGAGAGATCACAGTCACGACATCAAATAAAGATGGACAGTAAAGCAATATAACAACTAACGGCTTTGCAGGTTTTAGCTATTTTTATCTTTTTTTTTTCAGGATGTGTATGAGACCAAGTGATCATTTCAAGCCTTGAAGGCTTATGGCATTGTGCAAAAAAATATTCAAATGACCAAGAATAGTAAACAGTTATGTCTTTAATGAAGTACAAAACAGACATGCATATGCAAATTATAAAATAATTTATGAATTATGTATTATTTTCCTTTGTTTAAGTCTTTCATTATTTTTATTGAGTGCAAGAAAACAATGCTACATTTTGGGAAACAGGGTCAAGTACTGAAGCCCATTCAGGAAAGAAACGTCTACTTATCCATTTTTTAAGTCTGATCTAAGCTGCTTTCTCGTCTGTATTTGTTTACGTCTGTAGATAAAGCAAACCACAATGCCACCAATTGCTGAACATGATAAAGATTTTAGTTATAAGCTAATCATTGATTTATGACTTAGAGTAATACTTCAGAGCACCTTGGAACAAGTCCTGTATGTAACAGGATCATTCACGTGCCCGTACCCCAACTCCATTATTGCTCTCAATACTACGTATGACTTACTTTATGACAGAGAAGCGTTAAAGCAACACAACTTTTCCCATCATCCCTCAGTCCCTGTAAAGTAGTCAGACATGCTTGTGTATGCATCATTGCTGTGAGCATTAAAAATCACAGAAAACATTAATAACGTCCTAAGAAATAAAATTGCAATATAAAAAGAAAATATTAATTTTATAATAATCACTATAATCTTCCTAAGTCTTAATCAGTGAAAGGACGAGAGTTTATGTCAGGCTTAGAGAATGGATCGACGAAACGCGTTCCTCTCTTTCCTGTCAGGATCTCCAGTGTTAGTTTTATAGTTTATGAAGGATTTAGCACATTAAAGCAAAAGCCGGTAATAGAATATCACATATAAAGACTCTTCAAGATAATCCATGTACAATATTTACAATAAACCTGAATACATTTCTTACAAGGAAATTCATAACACTTCTCAGAAAACATAGTTTCTCACCAGAGGAATGTTCGATTGGAAATCCATTACTGAAATTAAAAAAACGGATATTCTCAATTGACTCTGTTTCAGAAGTAATTCAGATGTGGGGATTTAGGCATTTGGTGTTTTATAAGAGCTTCATGATTCAATAAAACAGCTAATTAATGGTGTAATCTGCATTTAAAACCAGAGTGGGCGACAAAAGTGTGGGAGCACACAAAAATGAATTTTGCATGCACGTACATTATTATTTGAAAAGGTTTTCTTGTTTTTATCAATCCGAGCAAACAAGGCTGAGCTGCGATTGCTTTAAAGGGCTGTGCGTGAGCAGAGGTTTGTTAATGGCATGGAACAGATTTTGTTAGCTCAGATTGATGTATTCTTTGGTTGGAAAAACGTCATTTCAAAATATAATCTATCCACTCACAAAACACATTTTTTCCTGTGGTCGTAAAGTTCTGCTGCACACTCGGGTTTACAGATATTAATCTATAGTCACTTCAATGGGATTTTCACTCTCAAATGCAAAAAATAAAATTAACAAGTTAACATATTTAAAACAAAAAACAAGTCATGTATACCTTTATATGTCACAGTAATATCAAGTAAAAGACAAAGATCTGTACCAGATTCTCAACAATAACAGTGCATGATCATGTTTTGTCTCCATTATCCCTTGTGCAAAAGAAAAACAAAACAATCAGGCCTAAAAACCCATAGCTTTAGGCTTTTATAATGGAAACCTGGGAGAATAAAGCTACACAGAAGTCTTCCAGTCTTCCCAGCTGGCGGTCACTTCAGCAAACTGTGACTTGGAGTTTCGGGAACGTGTCTGATCACATCGTAGATGGTGGTGTGCATATCTTGGACCGACTCGAAGCGGGCGAGAGATCTGCATGATGCCTGTGAAAAATGACATAAAGGGAAGATTAAAAGCACACATTTCTCAAAAATCAAGAAAATCCCGCACCTGCAGTTGTTAAATACCTGTGTGGAGTCCATTTTTCCGGGTATGGAGACAAACTCGTAAATGCCAAAGTCCTCTGTTGCATCCTCGTGACCTGTTGATGCACATAAGATCAACATTTAATTCACACTCGGGGCTGTAGTGTCTCATTCATGCAGCTATTCTGATGGCATTAACCCTGAACTTAAATGATCTTGACCTTGTTTACCCTTCCGCCTCCCACCTTAAACCTGTTTTTCAAAAGTTACTTCAACATTAAAGCCAAAGCCCGGTGTGCCATTGTTTCCTACAATAACTCCTCACAAAACATGATGCAGGACATGTTTATGTGTAAATATGAGGACATACATATGGGTTCCCTTAACGAGTGCAGTGTTTAAAGGTGATGGCAGGTAAAAACACCTTAAAATTATAGTATCTTACCGGAACGATGTGGCCTTTTCTGCTCTGTAAATGGTCTGCCAAGAACAATGGAAGGAAGCCATTAATTAACACATATATTTGCTTTAAAAGGACATTGAAAAGTGTTATTTTAATGTTCAAGCCACATACCTGTTGTAAATATTCATAAGCACTGTTTATGTAAGGATGACAAAAAAAAACAGTTAGAAGTGTACAACTGACCAAATGCAGGACTTCCTGTTAAGCCTGAACTCCTAAGGATTACAAATACTCTAACCGAACCGTAGAGAAGAGGACGGTGTCTAACCTCTCTTGGGGTGACAGGTTCTCCTGAGGAAGAACAGCAGCATAGAGCCGATGATAAACAAAGAGCAGATAGTAATGGCTGCCAGCGGAGACACGGGGTAGCTCTTCTGGGTGTGCATCTCCTTGCCTGTTAATAAACAACAGTTTTATGAATCATGTTGACACACATTTGTTGATAAGCAGGCAGTGTGGCCCTGTCGATTACAGCAGAGGAAAGTTTTGAATGACTTTCGTCTTTTAATCTTTTGAAAGAAATCAGAAAAATCCAGTGCATCGATGGGATAATGACTAAATGTTGTTAGCCGTTCTGGCATGGTTAGGCATGAAAATATTACAAATACAAACACTTATTTCTCTTTTCTTTTTCTGGCAAGTCTTGTTTAGATTAGCTAAATATTCTGCCTGTCCAAAGATAAGATTGCGGTGGTTCAACCTGGGTTCAAAAGGCTAATGAAAAAGGCAAACATTTATTTCAGTTAAGAGACCAACGGAGGTGACCCCACATCACAATACTGCCGTCACAGGTTTAGACACTGGCCATGATGGGAATTCAAGAGCTCAATCTTTATGCTTTCTGCAGAAATGAAGCCTCTTTGCAGAAGTGATTTTTAAATGGTCTTCATATAGCTACTCAGCTGTTCACTCCCAGCACCTTCAGTTCTTTCTTTCCTCCTCGTGGAAAAAGCTTTTATTAGACATCAAGCATTTTTCTGATCCCTTTTCTTACCCCAAGAAAATGGTTCATTACTTTCCATCCAGGCTTTATAAATACATTGCATAGTTTTTAACCCAATTTCAGGGGTTGACTGTTTGGCTTGTTTGGGGCAGACTTTGACCCCCACAGAACCCAGACCCAAACACAGAACGACTCTTGATACGGTTGCTTAAGAAACTAGTAATGACTCGCCACGTCAGTTAAAGGTAACTAACCTGTTGACAGCCGAAACAAGTCATTGCAGTGTTGTTCCCAAAGGGAGGATCTCACTTATTTGCCTAGTTAAATCCACTTGGTGCAGTATGAAGCACAGCTTTCATGGATGCCGTCTGCTTCCTCAAACCAAGTGTTTACCAACTGTACTGATATCATACCACATTGGAACCACATCAAAACAAACGGAGAAGAAAAGCCAAAAAAAAACAAAAAACAAGCGTTCTAAGCCTTTGCGGTGAAACTACAGAAGCAAAGTTGTGATTCAGACTATAATCATTGTCAGATGCTTTGTCTGAGTCTTTAATTGATTTTGGTGCCTGTTGACTAATTTAACAGGATCCTAAATCATAGCTAGTATCATAAATGATCATCAATGTGTGTCAGTGTCGCCAGGACAACATACCAACGTCACATTCAGCACACAGAAACTCAACATGCTATAAAACTTTGTCAACAAATACAACAGCTGTCGTGTGATGTTTGCTTTCCCAGCCACTGAACTCCAGTACAGATGGCAGACGCCGTAACCTGGCAACAGAGATAATATCCCCTAGCTTCATAATTACTATCTATATTTCATATTCTATGCACAAACTACTTTCAGATATTAACTGTTGTGTAGAGCACTCCAGTCTTTTATCAACCCACCAGTTCCCGGGGGCAGCTGGCGTCTGTCATTGGCAGGTATCGTCTCCCCAAGCTCCCCAAACACGTCTGCTTTTGGCATCGCACACTGTTTACAGAATGATTATCTCTGAGGATTCCCGAAACCTACCCACTCTCCGCTCCCTCTCGCCACCGTCCGCCCTCGACCCACCTGTTCCATAGCTGGCCACCACCAGCGTAAACTGGGCCTCGTCCTGTTTCTGCGTCACGTTGTTGAAGGCTCGGCACAGGTACTCCTCGGCCTGGGCCAGTTTGAAGTACTGCACCTCCAGCCGCGGCCCCTCGGTGATGACCTGGGTTGCGTTGCGGCTCTTGGAGATCCAGACGTAGCTGTTTGGCGGGTTGGAGTCGGCCTGGCATTCAAAGAAGACGAGCTCTCCAGGGTTGATGGTGAACACCTCCCCTGTCCGAAGGCTCTGGCCCGAGTTCACCTCCAGGTTGTAGGGGCCATCTGTGTGCGGGCAGGGACCAAACACAACCCTTACTGAATCCATTTTCATTACTACGACAATTATCCTGCTTCGCTGGTTACGTGATGTGAAATGCACTCGACTGCATATGGAAATCATTGCGTGATTCTATCCGTCATTGCCGTGTGCCTGGATCAAGCCACGTGGAATGAATATGGAAAAGTCAACTTTGTTTTAGTTTCTGAAGGTTTGACTGACTGAATGTGAACAATACACCAAAGTTGCCGATGTTATATAGGCCAGTATTTACCTGCAAAGGAGGAACAGGTTTCCCTGGATGTGTGCAGCATTACAACACCCAGGGTTAAAAACTTACAAGTCATTAAAGATACATTTTTCAAACAGTATTAAGTGATGCAAACACACTAAAAACCACCAGTGGCACTGCTACAAAAACATAATGCATGCAACGCTAATTTTGTTAATATTTTATCAATATTTTGTCATGTGACACCCTAAAAAGGATATCACCACCTGCCCATCATGACATCCACATACTTTTCAGTTTAACCGTAAGTGTCCATCAAGACTATTAAAGATTTTAAATTAAACATGCATGTTTGAGAGTTAGAAATAATGTCATGAGACATATCAAAATTGCAAATATGAATCTTTATGACACATTCTCTGTCTGTGGAAACGTAAATAATGACTTTATAACTCAAAAATCTGGACCTTAAGATGTTCAGAAACTTTTGGAAATATCCTGTGAAACGTTCTCTGCTGCACATCAACTTAGGATAATTTGTTCAGTGGGAATGAGAACTGATTCAAATCAATTTACAGATAAGGCTGTCTGTTCAACCTTAAGCTCACAAAATCTCAGTGTATCCGTGTGAGGTGCAGCAGAACAGAGAAGCCTTCTGAGGTAAGTCTGCTCGTATGCAAATACTTTCCCCCGGCTGCCACGTGTTTTCAGCTAACAGCAGCCAAGATGATCTCACTTTTATAGACATTTACATTTCAACAAATACTTCCGGGGGGGTGCAAAACAGAAACTCAAAAGTACACGTATCGTGTTGTTTGTTGTCACTACAACTCAGTATTCTTGGAAGAAGTTAAAGGAACAAGTACAGTAACAGGATAGATCAACAGCCATAGCAAAACTAAAATAATTCGTTTTATGAACAGCTTCTGCACTACTTTTCTTGTGTAAAACGTAATAAAACTCATCTAATTGTAGATGTTAAACAAGTACAACCTCTGCCAAACAACGCTATATAGGGTTTTTGTTTTCACTGTGGCATTATTTATGAAACAAAAATGAAGCCAAAAGTTTAACAAGTAAAAAAAACATATGGGCAATACTAAGTTCCCCTTATAGGATTTAAGAGACTAAGGGCCTGATTTACTAAAGGTTTGCGTGCGTAAAAACCTGTGCAAACTTGACAGCACCCGCAAACCAATGTGCGAGCTGATCTACTAACGGTGTGCAAAGACGACTGCGTCTCTGAAATGCGCAAAATTGCACACGCAATCCATTTAGTACTTTTGCCCTGATGAATAATCAATATGGGGCGTACCCGGCAGAAATCCTAAATACTGGGAGGGGAAAATGCAAATTGCTCCATTTACCACGCGCAATGAGATTTACCAAGCCTGAAAGTAATTGCGCGTATTGTGATTGCGTCTGTATTTAATACGTTTGAAGGGAAGGTGCTAATCTGCTGCTGCTGTTATTGTGGCAAGGAGGCGACATCCAAAATCAAAGAATACGCAGAGAGATAGTCTTTATTCTGCTGCATGCTATTTTAAAAATGGTTGCACAAGTTTTATTAAAGGCCACTTTTTCTTTAGTTCTTCGCCTTCTATCTTGCCACCTTCTCTTATTGTGCCCCCCTCCACTCGCCCACAAGCAGGCCAAGCCTTTGTGCCAAAACTTTGTATTTTATTGATTACTTATCTTATTGAACGTGAAATCATCCTTCATAAATTACATTTAATTAAAACCCGTGCTTATTAATCACAAAACACAGGTTAAACATCATGACCAAATCCGCTCCAACCCGCTGTGTCAGGATCAGCGCAGAGACTGCAGCTTAGCCTGAATTATGGTTCTGCGTTAAATCGACGGCGTAGGGTCGCGGTGCGGTGTGCGTCGCCGCGTAGCCTACGCCGTCGGTTCTGCGTTGGTGTGACGCGGAACCATAAATCAGCCTTTAGTGTGCGCTCTGTGCGCTCTGTGCGCTGTTCTGAACACTTCTCTTCTCTTCTTGCCATATGATGGTCCCGTCTGTCACACATTTACTGTCAGTGTTTGCTATATAATATATAATATTTGCAATATACTGTGGACATCTGAATAAAAACTTAACTCATAAATAGATGAATCAAAGCGCTCTCCAGCTCTGTGTCTGATTGTCTTTTTCTCCTCAGATCATGCCGAGCACCGCGGGGTCACGTAAACCCGACCAATTCAATATTAAAATCAAATTCAGTCCTGTGGCCCGTTTTTCTATTTCGTATTTTTGATCTGTGCCTAAAATTGAAATGTGAAAAACCAGACGTTTTTCCGTTTTTTGTGTTACCAACTGCATTTATTCTATCGCAGGTTTTCTCCGATATTGCGTTTCTTTTGGTAATGTTTAAATTTCTTTGCTGTAGTTCATGAATGTGTTTATTTGCCTCTTCCACTAATATCTCTAACTCCAACTCGTCAAATTTCATTTTGCGCTTGTGACTTGTGACTGTGCATTCCATCCAGACTCTCCGTGGCGCAGAGTTTGCGCTTGGAAACCGTAAGACACGCAACACCTCATTTAAATACTGCTGTTTGCACCTGTTATCAATTGCGCACGCAATCTTAGTTGATCACCCGCAAACCACGCAACAACAGCACGCGCAAACTTTTTCAGTGCACACGCAATTTAGTACTCTTTATTTAGGATCTTAGTAAATCGGGCCCTAAGTTGCAGCCAGCTGCTGCAGATCATCAGCAGTTTTAAAGAACTTGCTAGGCCAGCGCATTCAAGTTTGTGTTAACAAAATCCATGAATGTAAAGGAGTTAACAATAACTTTTTTTTTAAAAACTGCATCCAAACAAACTGTAAGACTTCTGGAACGATGTCATATGGAGAGATTAATCTAAAGCAGATGTTTCCTGCATGACACAAGTTATTGTTACCTAGACAAACCCTTGAATCATGAGGGTTCTTAGTTCTGCACACATGATTTCGCCCTCTCACCACCAATCTGATCCCATCTACTGCCATGTGATCCCCATGTGTAGATGAGGTATGACGTCATGATCGCGTCATGTAGGAACTTTTAGCTGCTGGCATTCACAGCAGTTACTAAACTGAAAAAGCATGAAAGCAGACTTTTATAGATATTTATCAGATGTGTCAGTTAATTTCTCTCCAAAGGTTGGAGGGTACAACACATCCATTTTCAGGTGAGAAGGAGTAAAAGAGGCAGCGACTCACAGTAGACGTTTAGCTCCACAGGCCTGCTGTGGCGCACGGGGCTCACTGGGTTGCTGACCACACAATGATAAGTTCCCTTGTCCTCTTTCCTCACAGGGCTCAGCAGCAGTGTAGCGTTGTCTCGGGTAAAGTGGTGTCTCTTACTGGGAACTAGTGGGACATTGTCCCGAAACCACTGGAACGTAACTCTCGTCCCTTTTTCAACAGAACAAGTCCAAGTTACATTTGCTTTGTCTTCTATGACTGCGTAGGATGGACTCTTCTCAATGGCTGGAGTTGAGACAGGAACTAGGGGGATGAATAAAAAAGGGTTATATCTCGATCTATGTCCAAGAAACATGTTGTCATAAACCAACAGATGTTTGAATGTGTAACTCACCATCCACTGTTAGATGAATAGTTTTCTCCTCCTTGAAAACCTTCCCTGTTTTATTATAAAACTTTAAATTGAGGCTCAAATGATAATCCCCTTCATCGTCTTGGTTTAACTGCCGGATCAGTAAAGAAGTGTTGGGTTGTTTGAAGAACAGGTGGTTATGGTGCATCATGTTAATGATTGCGTTTTCTTTGGTAAATGTGACCAGCATGGTCCTGGTGCCGCTCAGCCTGGTGTGAGACCAGGTTCCCTGGATCTCTGCGTCATCCAGGGAAAAGTGGGTTTCCACTGAGAGAAGCAGCGACTTGCCCTCAATGCCGTGATGAATCAGCGACGGGATGTGGATGAATTCGCATCTGACCTCTCCTGTTGTGAAGACAGCACAAGAAGAAAGCGGAGAAGCATCAGTTGCTTTCAGACGGGAGGATGACTTTCATCTCTTCACATGAACTGTGGTCCATGATGAATCATGGAACTGCTTTTCTCTTCCCAGCTGTGACTCTGCTGCATGGTGACTGGTCAGTGGCTGGTTAAACCTACAAGCTCAACATACACAAAAACATTGTATGCATCCATAAATAGCCAACCACAGAGGGAACAGTTCCTAACGTTTGCATGGAACAAGCCGTTTGGTACACCAGGAGGATGTGCTTTGCCCAAAACCAAAGATTGTTGTCAGACCCGTAGACTATATAAGAAGAACTGAACAAACGCCCTGTGAGAACATCTCCACCTTATCTCCATCACAGTTACGTTACATTAACCTATGATGTCAATTCATTTGACTTTACGTTCATTCTTCTTATCAAACCTGTCCAAACATCCTTAATCAAATTTCGCAACTGAAACAACATACAATGCTAAGGCTAATGTTTGCAGAGGGACTCGAGCTACCTGCTGCTTAGCGAAGCTTGGTCCCTTGAAATACGGAATTGTTACGTAATTGGGAATTAAAAGTCGCGTTCCGTATTGAACCAATACGGACATATATTATGCTCTTATTTATTGATGTCATAATATACAGGTGAAGGTCGGAAAATTTAAATATATTGCAAAACTTAATTCGTAGTAAATTCAACTAAAGGTGAAATACATACCGGTATATTATTTCCCATTACATTCAAAGTGAGATATTTCAAGCCTTTATTTGTTATAATTTTGGTGATTATGGCTCACAGTTTATGAAAACCCCAAATAAAAAATCTCTATATTATGAAATCAATAAACAATTCAATCATAAAAATTATAACAAATAAAGGTTTAACATATCTTGCTTTGCATGTAATGAGACTATGCAATATATTAGTTTAAGTTTTTAAGTTGAATTATTGAAATTAATTAACTTTTACACCATATTCTTCACCTGTAGCTATATTATACATCTGGGCTGATTTGGACATACATAGCATAGGAGGATATTTTAGTTGCTAGTATGGTTGTCTGTCTGTACAGTCATGCAAGTTCAATGCTATTAAAGCACTTTAAACTTTAAATCCAAGCATTTTGTTTTTTCATATAAAATAAATACATGTCTATGAAGTTTAGAAGTTTTGGGGATGTCCCTTTTTCTGGCGCCTGCACTGCTGAAATTGGGCCGTCCCTTATTTCTATTTCTGAAAGGTGGCAACCCTATTCTCGGACCTTCAAAACAATCTACAGCGACTCCCAGCAGGTTCTTTTTAGAATATGAATTACTATGCCCCATTAGGTCTTTATCTTAGAAGCTATCCTCAGAAATTAATACAGAGCTAATGGTGAAGTAGCAAGACATTTTGGCCACTAGCTGGTATAAATCGTATAAATTTGTTGCTAATATTACATCACCTTATGTGGTCCACAAAAATTCCTTTCACTGAGATTTTCCCAGATGTTCTGGCTATAGCTATACAGTGTAGATGTTAAACTGAGAAAATAATTTTATATTTTGGATTGATAAGTATGCTATTAAACTTTCTGATTGGTCGGTGATGATGCTATAAATCAGTCTCAACATACCTGTGTCTCTTAAATAAAGGTTCAAACTATAGAAACGAGCTGAGAAGATTTATTTTCGATGTTTTAGTGCCGTCATTTCAGCGATTATGAACTCAAACTTTATTGCACGCTGAAACTGAGCAAGTATGTGTTCACTGTGTGATGAATTAGTGTGTCGACTTTGGAAAAGTCGTTAACCAGACTCGGTGGAGGTTGAAATATCAAACCAAACCCCATCATTTCATCTGCATCCTGCTCTCAAACTGTCCAAGTCCTGAAAGTGTGTCGAGTTAATATTGACTCAACTCACTGCATGGTGTCATTGTTGTCAGACAAGGATGAGGCCTGTCTGATCCTGACTCGTAGCTGGATAAATACTCCACTTGTCTCAAGTAAGTACAACTGTTGATCCAGTGCGCTTGTCTGTGCCTTATGCTGGTCGCCAAGGTGGTTTATTAACTCACTACAGACCTGAAACAGACAACTGTGAAACAACACAGAGGGGTTGTCTCGGTAACAATAACTTGTGTCACGCAGGAAGCATGAAGACATGCCATTCTTCTCTATTCTCAGGGAATATTTGAATCTTTTACTTCCTATTTTTTCGTGTCTGTATCCGTATTCATGTTCTCACGTGGTGCAGCTTTCCCAGAGCTATATCTGATATCAGTTTCACAGTCTAAGTCTGAAATTTAGGCCTCTCTTAGCTTGGATAGACCCTGATCCCCTCATGACTGAAGAGGATGAAAACGAGGATGGGTGCACAATTTTCTGTTTCAACATCCCGTTTCTTCTTTTTTTTGTGATTTGCAAATCTTTTTCTCTGTTTTAGCACTAAACTAATGACTTTTCCTTCCTTAAGTTCCACTTGAAAGCAACACATCTTTACATTTTCATTATTTTTGGGAAAGGTCGAAGGAAAATAAAATAAAAATACATGTTATACCTTTATATCAAACCATTAAACTACACACAAATACATATTTGACATATACATACATATACGTGGCATCTAAAGTCTGTTTTTTTCTTGAAACTGTGATTTTTTCCTCTCACAATCGTGTATAATGTGTATATTATTTCCATCCAATATTCCATCTTATAAGCTTTTTTTCACCAGTAATAGCTTTTTTGCTTTCAAATAGCATCATCCTAAACAGGCTCACTTTCAAGTAAAAACGAAAGTAAAAATAAAACGTTTGAATTTAATATCTTCTGTGCATCTTCTTATCTCCGCCAGTGGGGACCGTTAACTGGCAGTCCCAGCAGATATGGAAATGATGTGATGTCTCCAGTGCCAACTGTCATGTTTTTATCTACATCGGTGTTACCGAATCACCCCTTTCTGTTTCCACACCCGTGTTCTCTCCAAGATATCGAGCATGTTATTTTCCAGTGTTGCTCATTCATTTCCTGCTGTTTTTCAGGTAAAAGCACAACATTTGCCCCCTTTCTCACTTTTCCCCTCACGTCTTCCCTCGGCTCTCCTTCCTGAGAGCTTCATATTGCCTTTTGATTTTTTTTAAGTCTTAGAAATGCAAGTTAATATTTTTAATATCTTCCTTCACATGTCACACAGGAAGCATGAAGACATGGAAGACAAAGAAAGACAAGGAAATCTTTCTCTCTTGCTTCATGGTTTGGAAATGTGTCCTTTAAAAACAAAAATTGTTTAAACCAAATCGTGAAATGGTCGATCAAGCTGATTGGAGAGTCTCAGCTTCATCCAGAATCCCTGTATACTAATCAGTTACAGAGGATAGCTGGCTCTATTTTAAAAGACAACTCCCACCCTCTTAAAGGTGAGTTTCAGCTGCTCCATCAGGTCGGAGGTTCATGGTACCTGCTTGTAAAACTAAACATTACAAAAACAGCTTTGTACCAGCACCCATCAGTGCCAACAATAAGTGAGGGAACTGCAACATAACTTTGTATTTATGTTTTGTATTGTTTCCTTTATCTTGTTTTAATGAAAAGGCACATTTTTTATCCTTTGGCTTTGTTTTTGAATGTTTTAGTGTTTTTATCTACTGATGTTTTACCTTATCTTATCTTGGGGCCGTCCTTTTTGTTCTTTTAGCCAAAGCACTGTCGTCAATTTATCAATTTATCTTGTCCTGTGTTGTTGAGTGTATGGTTTTGGATTGTATGTACCAAATTTACCCAAGGGTACAATAAATAAATAAATCTAATCTAATCTAAACATATCACTGATGATGTCTTGGTTCTTTTTTTGTTTTGTTATGTTTTATTTATGTATTTTTTTGTCTTTGCCATCTTCTCCTCTGCCCGCCTCCTCCTGACCTCCAGCCGGTGTCGGCCAGGTCCGTGATGACCCTCGTCCGGCTCGTGCTTCACAATACAGCCACTGTGTGTCTGCTGTTGTGTCCTAAATAATACGTGCAGCGCCAGCGCCAACGCCACTGCGACACGCTCTGAAGCCCGCAGGCCGGTTTTCTGTGTGCGAGCTGGTGAAGAAGGCAGAACGAGCAGAAGTGTGCCCTGCCCGCTCCTTCACTGTTGGCCCCAAACAGCACGGATATTGTTGTGGCGATAGAGAGGAGATGGCAACGGCGATGGGTTTTGAGGTGAGAGGATATCTTTGTTTAGCAGACACACACGCAGACACGTCCAACCAGCTACAATTGGGGACCCATCAGCACCTGCTCCTTATCACCCTCACATATATCTAAGCTGTTTAGATACTAAATAAAGCCATCAGGTGTGTATCCAAGCGCCACCATCCTCCAGATAGGGCAAACAGAGCTCCTCAGGAAGGGTTGATGCTACAAACATCAAAGCAGGGAAGAGCTGAGTCCATACGGGAAGTTTTTAAAAATGTTTCCTCAGTTTCTGTCTGTCACCTTTGAGTCAAAGACCTGCGGCCCGGATCACTTCTCCTTTCCACTGACTTTATCTTTTTCGTATTAACTCACAGCCAACAATAGCAAGAGCTGATTCTGTGAAGTCACACTGTGATGACTATGTAAAGGACATGCAAAAGGATCCGCTCCACAAGGAAAACTCAGGAGTCAAACATCGACTGCAAACACCTGATGGAGAGAACGCCATCCTTCTTTTTATAACAAAAGTTTACAATGTTCAAATGTCAAATTTCACATTCTTCAAAACAGATACATACAATAGATATTCTTAAACTGACAAACTGTGCCAACGGAGATCCATGTTTTTTTCTTTTTTTTTCTCCTTAAACTTTGTATCTTACTTTAAAAATTCATTAAACACCAGTGTTCACATGAACGTTGGATCACTGCAAACCAAATGAACAAAACAAAATAAAACACCCCATGAGGCCAGTGAACACAGGAGGCTTGGTAACAACAACACAACACTGAACACTCGAGCAAAACATCCCGGCACAACCCGAGCCGCTCACCTGTTAGGGCCAACAGAACAGAGCAGACGCACAGCACCGTCCTTCTGGTGGCCTCCATGGCATCTTATCCTCTGGGGATGTGAGGGACCTCTGACAGGAGGGCAGGAAGTGAGAAATGTAGGACGGAGGAGTGAAGAGGAACAGAGAGTTGGTGGAAGAGGAGGAGGAGGAGAGGAGGAGGAGAGGAGGAAGAAGGGGGTGGACTGGTTGTGGTCACAGCATTTGCCAGGGAAATAAGAAGAGCTACAGTAGGTTCACTGCAGGCAGCTATAGGCCCCTCCCATGTGACACGAGGAGGAAGAGTTCCTTACACACACACACACACACACACACACACACACACAGATGTCCTCAGGGTGAGGATCTCGTCAATGAGAAACTGAGACACGAATGTGAGAAAGGATGGTGGAGCAGTTTCTGTACATCATAACTCGCCAGCTGTCTGCTGCTCCTGGCTGTGAGCAAAATGTTCATCTGTTAACATCATGCAGCTTCTTTTCTTTTTTAACGTTACACAGCTGTAACCGGACACAACCATCACTAATCAGCTATTCAGCCTAGAATAAGGCCGTAAGTCTAGAAACAAGAAGGCCGATACTGCTGTGAGACTGACTGAGGACTCTAGATGGCCGTATGAAATGATAGAAAAGGACACAATTTTCACACGGATTCAAACCTACAGGGATATCTTTATCAAATAATAAAAGACAGTCTGTTGATAATGCTGATGTCACAAGACGTGTTGAAATTTTACGCTGTGAATATGTTTGCAAGGTAGCGTGGCCGAGCGGTCTAAGGCGCTGGATTAAGGCTCCAGTCTCTTCGGGGGCGTGGGTTCGAATCCCACCGCTGCCAATAGTTTTCAAAGAGGCTTAGTATGGCCGCCAATAGTTTTCAAAGAAGATTAGTGTGGCCATTGATAAATCACATCTGAACAAGGTTCAAATCTTGATGATTACAGAGTTCTGGAGGACATAGTTGGACAAATTGCAACCAAGGTGAACCACCTTGGGCCCCTGAGCAAGGCCCTTATTCCAAACAGCTGGACTAGCAACTAGAGATGGGTTAAAAGCAACAAATAATTTCAAAATTAATTCTGAAGAAAGAAATATGGGTTAGTATCAAACATAAATCAGAATATTTAACAGAACTTTTTAAATAAAGGTTTTTTTTTACTTGGTTATTAAAAATGCACTGTATCCCTTGGTGACTTGTGCAGAAGAGTATTCTTTACATGTTCACGCTGTGAAAAGGATGTGGCTAGTTTGGGCTGAACAGCATCGTGAATGAATGAGACCATTGTGAGTAGCATAAATAAGTGTCTCAGCTGGTGATGGTACCATTTAAGAAATAGATCATTTCTCCATCATTGGATGCTTATTTACATGTCCTCATTGTGGCATTAAAAAAAATCATCTTATTTTCTTTTTGATGTGATTCCTCTCCTAGTGCTCAGAAAGACAAACTTTTCATTCAAATTCAAATTGATAAGATCAAGTTCAAGTTTCAAGCTTTATTGTCAGATATGCTATATGTTCGACACACAACACAAACGAAATTACAGTCCTCTCTGACCCACGGTGCAAAAAGATGTTATGTTCTTTTAAAAATGTA
The DNA here is from genome assembly GCF_033807715.1 of Cololabis saira. Lineage (NCBI taxonomy): Eukaryota > Metazoa > Chordata > Actinopteri > Beloniformes > Belonidae > Cololabis > Cololabis saira. Next base: position 14,119,792 of record NC_084601.1, on the reverse strand, counting down.
TTGCTTAAAGTTACTTTTTTTTTAAAGAATGTTATCATCCTCCTTTTAAATCCCTTAATGGCTGATGTATCAAATGTAAAAATAAATAAATCAATACAAATTATTCAATGTATTCACAGACATTCAAAAATGAATAATTTGAATATATATTGATATAATATAAATGTATAAAATGTAAATTTATAAATGTATATATTAATAAAATATTTATATTTATATTTATTATTAATTTCGTATTTATTATTCATTTCTAAACGGTTAAAGATAAAATTGGGTGTGTTTTTAACTTCAAAATATAATAAACAAAACACTTTTTCAGATTTTCTGTGCATTATTTTAATAAAGGGTTAACCCACAGAGGCTGCAAGTCTCCCTTCTGCCTGTAGGGGGAGTCAGACCACCATCTATTGAACAAACTCCACCAGCAGGTGCAGAAATGACCTGTACCTGAAAACGAGCTCGGCTTCAAAGTTAACATTTTGTTTTATTCAATTCGATTATATTGGGATCAACTCTGAAGCTTTACTTGTCTCTTGTCTCAGCTCTACACCTTATTGGACAAGAAATCAGAGACAGCAAAAAGAAAAAGGAAAAAAAAACAGATAAATCAAATCTTTAAAAATGTCAGTTTCAATTTTCAATTTTATTTACATACCATTTATTACAACACAAGTTGTCACTAGGTGCTTTCCAGAGACCCAGAACATGACCCATGAGCAATTATTACATAAACAATGGCAGGAAAAAACTCCCCTAGTGGGAGAAAAGCCTGAACCCAAACAGTGGCAAGAAAAAACTCCACTTTAGGAGGGAAGAAACCTTGAGCAGGACCTGGATCATAAGGGGGAACGATCCTGCTGAAGGCCAGCCGGGTAGAACAGGATATGAGTCAAAAATGACTCAGTTGAATAGTGTTTACCTTTGTTCTTTTAAAGTAAGATGATCTATTAAGTTAATGAATTATCTGAATACTAAAACGTTGAGTTCCTATAAACTATTCCAGTTTTCTTTTCAGATTTATTGGATTAAAGAGCAAATAAAGGCAACAGACCCAAACAAATACTAAAAACAAAAGCATCACATGCAAGTTGTTGTGTATAATGATACAACACTGGACAGTACATTGTCATAAAAGAAGATATTGTGACAGGATCTGACTGAACCGTGAACATGGTACAAATGCTGAAGATAATAAAGGTTGCTGCAGAAATATCCTGGAAAGCAGCAATAATTTAGTTCTAACGCTTCACATTTTTTCCTGAATTACTGAACCCATAGCCCTGTTTCTGCATGGGAACGACTTCATCGGGTGAATTTTTGGTGATCTTGTGAATATTTCACCACATGTCACCTCGTGGTGGAGCCGTTTCTCCACTTTACCGCGTTCCTTTATGCCTCTGAGACACAGCAGCATAAAGTAATTGAGTTACTTCTCACTCGCCCTTGCCCCTCGTGTCTCCCCCTTCACTCATTTTCTCTCGTTCAAAACCTCATTCTTGTGTTCTTTATTTCTTTTTCTCCTTTCCCTTCCCTTCCCTTCCCTTCCCGCTCCTCCAGCAGCCTTGGCCTCCAGCTGCAGGCTCTCAGGGCAGACGCAGCACACCAGCCCACATCAAGGCCGTGCTATTGGCATTCGAGCGTGTGCGGTGTGCGTCTGGAGCAGTCGTTACAGTGGGGCCACAAAAAGAGCCTCCCAGGCCTGCTCCGATATGCTATAGGTTCCCATGCGCATTATTTTGTCCTTTCGCTGAGGCAGAAAAAGGGTAAATATAGCTGTGTTGTAATGCTAGGGGCCCCCTCGGTTTCATCAGAGAGGATTTGGAAGTGCAGTATGAACACACACATAACGTCACAAACACTTTTTACATGCATATAGGTGTAAAGAGAAGTGTGTAGGCGTGCGGTGTGAGGCCGATGCTGGGGGGGCTTCAAAGGCAAAAAAAGAAAGTGGGGTTAAGTGGTGTAAAGCGAGGGTTAAAGAAAAGAGGTGGGGCTGCTGGAATGGCCTGCGAGTGATGTGATTGGATCACAGTCTCATTCATTCATATTTATGAGTGAATGTTGGACATGCTGCACAATCCCTATGTGTGTGTGTGTGTGTGTGTGTGTGTGTGTGTGTGTGTGTGTGTGCAGGCATGTGCGTGGGTGTTAGTTCTCACATGAATGGCAGTTTTTTTTACTGCTGCACTGTTGAACTTTTTTATCTCCCTGGATCTGACTTGTTGTTGCTCAAGTGGCACCTTGTCGTCCTGAACCCACTGTCTGTCCCACGGTGCGTCGTTGTGTCAATGTGAATCTTGATGAATACTTCCGCTTTCTCCACCTGCACTCACGCAGAACAGTAACAGACGTTTGGACGGCGAGTGTGTCTGAGACACAGGTACAGTACTCTCCTTGAGTACCACATGTTCCAGGTGCAAGTAGCGTCCTGCATGCATGCATGCATGTGTATGTGTGTGTGTGTGTCTGCCATTGTGTGTCTGGTGGCAAGGGCCTCACCCCTTTAACGCATTCCACTATCTTACACCCACGCACTTACCATGTGACCCAAAGTCAATGACAGGAAATAAGCTATGTCAAATCCTGCTTCTCACAACTCAGATCCTCTTCTGCTTCCAAACGCTCTACTTTGTGTGCTCTCAACACACCAGGACGACACACAGTTCAAATGAAGCGTATAGAAACAGAATAGCTTTTCATCCAGTCCTGTTTGTCCATTGCTTGAGTAGTTGCTCTTTTTTTTTTTTTTTTCAATTCACAATGAAAACGCTTGAAAAGAAACTTTATTTTAACGTTTGCATACGGGAGTATCTGTCAGCGGCAGGTGTAGCGCAGACCGGCCACTTTCTCAACAGTTTACATTTAAATACTGTGTAAACGTCTGCCGTACGCAGACGTTTAATCTTGTTTCCTGCTCTCCAGTCTCAAGCTTCACAGAGAGACTGAAACTCAACAATTTCTTTCTTTTATTTTTCGACATGTGTCATGCTGTTAGGAAAAGAATAAGAAAACTGTTCACTCCAGACATGACGAAGCGAAATGTCTGTGCAGTGCAAAGCGTGTATTTACTGAACCCCCAAAAACGGCAAGTGCACAACTATTCCACTGCCGCCATGACTCTCTGATTAATACTGGTTCAACACATACACGCATATTGAAAAAAATAATCATAATAATGCGTGTTTATGTTGCATGTGCCACAAACTAAGCTAGAGTAGGTGTGTATGTTTTTTTTTCTGTGTGGGGAGTGCATGCGTATGCATACAGAGTTGGACGGACACAGCCACCTCTATGCTCTCTGGAGCAGTGAACTGTTGGTTATTAGGACAGGACTCCTGTCTCATGTCTACTACTCAGATCTGAGGAGCTGCCCATCTGAACGATGGCAGTGAAATCCAACATGCTCAGACGGGGCAGACACAAGTCGGAGCAGGTTGTTCTCCAACTGGAACCTCGACTGTTCACTTTCCAGCCTCTTTTCTTTTACATTTGTGGATACTAACTCTTATCATGTGTCGGACTGGTTTAATTTGAGGTGAAAAGGGTCTGTTTTAGGAGGAGGAAGGGGTTGGTGGTGTTTGTGACCTTAGTGTCACCCCTCCTCTTCTACCTGCTCATTCTGTACACCTTATGACCTGTAGGGATTTGTTTTTTGAAAAATGTTGACTGTCATTGGCGTTTTCCTTAGTTCCACCTGCTTTGTTGCCATTGATGCCACATCCTTGGCATAAAGCACCATCATCATCATCATCATCATCATCTTCATCATCAGCCCAACCAAAGGATCAACTCTAGAAATCCAGAGAGTATCTGAGATATGTTTGGTTTCAGTGGCCCTACATTTAGATCTTTGAAAAATGATCCTCATAGTCAGTCCCTGAGGATTTGCTCCTACATACGTAGAGGGGTATTGGACTGCACTGTTTTCACTGCATTTATTGAAAGAAGATACATAAAGTTAGTAAAGTTAATAGGAAGCATTGAAAATGGCATCAAGAGGGCATCAAAATATTTTGGTACAATGTTCATGGTCAGGGTTTAAGTTTCATATCTTGTATTTTACTTGGTTCTTTAATTTTGATATTGTTTTTGTGATCTTTTTCCTATTTTATCTTGAAGGTCTCTGTGTTTATGGTTTTGACTTCCTGTGACCCCATGATCCTGATTGTTTGCCCCTGTGTCTCATCATCCTCCGTGCGTAGGTATTGGCTGTTTCTCTTGCCAAACATCATTATCTGCAGCCGGAGTACTGCTCCAATCACAGCCCATTTTACCCAGGATGCTTCCAGTGGGGTCTCGAGATGGCAAAGTTTCCCAGAATGCATTTTGCACGTAATAGAGTGGAGTAAATATAACGTTTTAACATAATTTTTGTTTGACAGAATGTGGTTTTGAGATGTTTTCATGCGAGAGTATAGTTATCATAACTTTGTTTGTGGTAAAGTTAAAGAGTGTATTTTTAAGATTAAAAAAAGAAAAAAAATATTTTCACGTCTGCTGAGCTGTATTTATAACTGGCATACAAAAGTATTAAATCTATTAAAACAGTACATTGCAGTGCGCAGGAGCCTGTTAGCTCAGATGTGACATCATCAAGCGCTGCTGTTCCAACTGCAGAAAGACAGATGCATCCTTGTGTCCTTCAAAGTATGTTTTTCCAACTAATACTTAAAAGTATGGATTGAGAAATGGTCATTGTCTTGTCTTCCCCTTCCTCATTGCTTTGTCTTTCACTTCCATTTCTTTCGAGTCTCTTTATATTATTTTTTTTAAATCCTGCCTGTAAACCGTTTTTGGTTGTAATAAAGGACTTTACTTTACTCTCATGGATCTCCTGCATTTGGGTCGTCTCAACTCGCCTCATGAAAGGAACCGGTGGTAAAACACACAAAGATATCCCTACAACTGTCTGCCGTGCACAGGCCCCCCGTGTCTGGAGTAGTATTGCTACATGGAGCACTTAATCGTGACGTGGATGACTGAGAATTTATAGCAACATAATCTCAACAGTTCATTGGCATTTATTAACAGGAACATACCATAAAAGATGGAAAATCTGTGAAAATTCACATGGCTGCAGCTCTGTGATATATCCCTCGTCTGGATACAAATAAAGCTTGGGGACTGACGTAAGATAAACCACAACGTGCTTTGGGTGAACATAAATCCTAGAAGTTTCAGATGACCGCAAACTGTGTAATGACTTAAACTGCTGACTGATTTCTGTGACCTTAATGAGTGGCACTTTGGCTTGCTGAGGTCGGGACAGTCACATGTCACCTCAGTTTGATATGCAAGTGTCAAAAAAGACACGCAGCTCTGCGGGACTTTCTGTATTTGTTGAGTTCACCCACCGAACTGACTGAACACATAATTTATATTTGGATATTGAAATACTGGAAACATCTTGTAGATCACATGTGATTGACTAACGCAAGCAACTTAGTCATCATGGATGGGAAAAAAACATTACATAACATAAATACCAATAGCGACACCGTTTGTCCCAAAGCTTAATAATACGCCAATGCTACACTGGTACTGTTGGGCTTAATTTAACCTTCTAATAAAGGATTAATCTAAATTTAAACCAGTATAACATATCTTCAGTGATATTTAGCTCAGTGGGTCCCCCTAGAGGCATGGAGGTTAATTTGATTTTATTATACTTTCCAAAATGTGCTTTAGTTTGGTCTCTTATTTTCTTGAATGTCTTAATCCTTTCTGGCACGGTGTCCACAATAGCTCGGAGTTTGTTTGATTGAGAGGGAAAGATAATAATATTTATTTGTCAGTATATTTCTCACACAACAAAGATCAGAGGTGTCAAGTAACGAAGTACAAATACTTCGTTACCTTACTTAAGTAGACATTTTGGTTATCTATACTTCACTGGAGTAATTATTTTTCAGATGACATTTTACTTTTACTCCTTACATTTTCATGCAATTATCTGTACTTTTTACTCCTTACATTTTAAAAACAGCCTCGTTACTCTATTTCATTTCGGCCTTTAAAATAAAACTATCCAGTTAAATTGCTCCATCCGGATAGAGTGAATTTGGTTGTGGTTGTTTCAGATGTTCTTGTCCAGTTTTGTTCTTACATCCGTTCCCTCAGATTCCTGCAACTAAACTTGGATGTACATTCCAATAAAGGTTAGGATAAATGATAACATGCCTCTGAAGTTTGACTTTTTGCACCATTACAATACTTAGTCATCATATCTTCTGCTCTCTGAAACACATGTTAATGCTCAATAGTACACATATATGGTTCTTAAATATATTTGCATTATACTAAGATGCATTCATTTTCAATGGCTTTTGTCCTTAATGGCTTTTGTCCCCCTTACATTACTTTTATACTTTAAGTAGTTTTGAAACCAGTACTTTTATACTTTTACTTGAGTAAAAAACTTGAGTTGATACTTCAACTTCTACAGGAGTATTTTTAAACTCTAGTATCTATACTTCTACCTGAGTAATGAATGTGAATACTTTTGACACCTCTGACAAAGATGGTTCTCCTCTTTTAACCCACTCAGCTGCCATCTTTCCAGCACCCAGGGAGGAATAGGGGGGTTTAAGGGCCTTGCTCATAGAGGTTCATCTTGGTTGATGGGACTTGAACCGGGGTCCTCCAGGCCCAAGGCCACAAGAGTACCCCAAACTCAGAAGATGTGATGCTCTCAGACCCAATAGTTCTTACTAACCATCTTAATAGTAAAAGTGAAACATACGAGCAAATCTACATCAGAATGATTAAGACAAAATAAAAGAATGAAGGTTTTTGAATGGTCTCATCAAAGTCAGTCCTCAAACTGATAGTGATGATAAAAGTGATGATGACAGGACTTTAAAGGAGTTATTCATAAGCAAGTCTGTAAAAACCTCAATGAACTGAAGCAAAAAAAAACACAACAAAAAAAAAACAACTGATGACTTCATGCAGGAAGAAAGTTGCCACTGCTTAAAGTTGATCTACACAACCTTGAATCATGAAGGTCCTTAATATTGGCCACATGTTTTTGTTTGTTTGTTTTTCATTCATCTTTTGGTTTCATTTCTTTTTTGTTCAATGAATAATGGCGGGAGGTTGGATTTTTCAAATGCTAAGACCAACAATGAGTTGACTGTGCTTTTTCACAATTAAAAGCCAAAGTCTGAAAAGATGGGGTACTAAGATGTTCCCAACTGTTGCCCTGCACATTATACAAGAAGACAGCAGATTACTCGCTTTAACATTATAATAAACCTAGCTGATGTCAACGTCATTTTTCCTCAAGTCTGACACGTGACACTTCATCAAACAGACAGCAATTTAAAGCTCCAGCAGACCGATTAAATGCCCCAATCAACAAGTGTCAGCTTGAGGTCAGGCAGCAAGCTGAGGCTTCCTGCGTCTTCCAGTTGCAAGCAGAATATTCTGGAGAGACTGGCGAGTGAACCTCTGGTGCCTGGCTGCTGGTCATTAAGAGTATTAATGATTAACTGAGAGTGCTATTGTCCCCTGTGTCCCAGCTGTCCCTCTTCTGCCGTTGATCCACTCCGATGCCTCTGGGCCACTAAACTGGCTCCATTCATGTGCTAAAGTGACAGCTGCTCCTCACATTCCGGAGAAAATTAACTGCAGGCACCGGAAAACAAGCCGGGATGAAATAAATAACATTTGACAGATTTGTTTTGTCTTTTCCTGAAGGAATGGATTGTTGGTGAACGACTAGATCGGAAGGATTATTTTAAGTCTGTGATAATAGTTAAAGAGGCAGACAGGGACACAAGAGAGCGTTTGCTGTGTCGGCGCTTTGTCTCTCAGACGATGACAGCGAACTCAGCAGCTTTAACGGAAAGGTGAAAGCTGTCAAACAGCATATTAAAATAAGGTTTGTGACTGGTTAAAGTTGTTAAAATGCAGATCCACTATTGTAGTTTTTTTATGTGATGTATAAAGAAAATTCAAGGAAGAGAAAATAAGCAAAACGTCTGCTGTGTAAGTTATTCGGTCATCTATTAAACCATATTAACAACCTTTTCAAGCCTTCTAAAAGTGAAGGGCTGTCTATTTTACATGGACTCTGCCTGGACGTTTTTAGTGAAATTCGCGATAAATTCAGACATTTTGGACTTTAATAGTTAATGCACCAGATATGACTACAGCCTAGATTTGACTGCTTTTGTCCTGTAAAAACACAAGGCTGTCAGGATTAAGAAAAACAAAACAACATATAGACACAACGTCTCAAAGTGTGTGAAGCAATGAATGCATAGCATGACTGAAGCAACAGGTCCCATGGCAACCTGGTATTTTGGCATAAACATAAGTGAAAAAAACAAACCCAAGAAGACAATGAACAATGTCAGTGATGCAAATCCGCATCGTCCTTAATTGTTTTACGATGTCTATAATTAAGATATGGTCATTTTATCTTACCGCAGAGAGAACTTAACGTGGCCTTTGAAAAGCCCCGCTGGTGTTTCATATCTTTTATATTGTGACAAACTGTTATTCTTTCACCTGGAAGCAATTACCCCATCTGTCCTGTCTGTAATCAGTGGAGCGATCACAGACTCTGTATCTCCCTGTAGGAGCACACTTCTTTGTTACTGGGGGGGCCATATGGTCGCGCTGCCCCGCTTTCTTACTTGCACCAACACTCCTTGGACGCAGGTGGGATGTAGTAACTGCTGAAATCATTTTCAATTAGAAGGTTTTTGTTTTGGGGTTGTTGTTTTTTTTTTTTTAGATACAACTTTAAACAAGCAAACACATACTTTACATTCCATCTTGTACTGACCCGTATTTATACACGGATGGACTAAACAGCAGAACCACACAAGGCAAAATAATAGGCCTGGAGTTACAGTGACCCTTTTAATTTGCTCTGAAAAAGCCACTAAACTAAGTAAATTACTAACGCATACCGATTTGCTAAAATGGAGGCTTGAGGGTATATTCCCAATCTGCAATATTTTACTTCTATTGGGCATATTTGTTATTTCAGTCACTTGTCAGGGTTTCTGAACCCTGTGTGCTCGTTGAAGTGAGAAAGAAGACACTTAGTTGAAAATACGGACAACTTTCTCTCAGTTGAAGGTTTTCTTATTGGAGATTCAAAGCAAGCTTGTACGAGGCTGACAACCTCCCAGAGACGAGCATTTTAGAAAATGTGCCAAAATGTTTTCTACTGACGAAAATGCAAATATGTGGATAAATGATTACAGAATAATTGGGTAAATTGATGGAGAGGAACCGTGGTTCAGACTTAGCCCTCGCTCCGTTGGAGCCTTGATTGGTCCCAGCCACTCAGCGGTCTTCTTTCGCTCCCAAAACATCGTGGTCTTGGCCTTGTACTCGCGTTAGCACTCTTGGTTGTCTCCCCTTCAACGCTGTGATAAAGAATTTGCGCGCGTAGGCACTTGAACAAGGTCATGAATTCCATCTGATGTTTAGACCTTTCTATCTGTTTAAGTTTTCCATAGTTCATGCAAAGGCCAAAATACAAACCCAACACGCTCTGTGAGATTCTTCACGAGTACACTCAGTTCAGGCCAGTATTGTGTCTATAAAAGTTGGGTTCAGCTGTCTGAGCTGCAAAGATCTTGTTATGACAACGAATGTAATTTCATCTAAAAGCACCTCGCACTCTCACCCTCACACTGGCAAAACTCTCGTCATTTCTTCATCCGCCGTCAGAGATGTATATTCGGACCCTGTTCATGCAGAGATAAATTGAATTCACCGAAGTCTAGCCATTTGTCATGTCTTCGTGGTCTTAAAGTCATTATCTTCGGTCTTACTAAGAAAGTGATCTTGTGAAGTATTAAATATTCCAATTGGAAGCCAGTGACAGTGGTCACATGACTGGTTTCTGGTTGCTCCAAAGCACTTTTCTGTTAGCATACTACTAGCTAACCACTATTAATAGACCAGTATGTGGTGAATACTGAACATTGTGCAAAACTACTTCAGTACATCCTGGCTACTTTCACGGGAATTAAGAGGGGAAACTAGGAGCTTCTTGTCAAATTTATTTGACGGGTCGATCATCAGAAAGTCTGATCGCCTTACTTGAGTTTGCTGTTGGACAGTTTTGTTGATTCAACTTAACCTCCATGCCTGACCCTCTGAGCTAGATATTATGTCACTTTAAAGCTGATAATACAATCAAAACAACCACTGCACAAGTACAGTTAGGTTGGAAGGCCTGCCAGTGGAATATGAAGGACCAAAAGTGACATAATTAAAAATAAAAACAAAAATATATTTATTTTGTTTTTCCTTTTGCTCATACGTGCATTCCTTGTTTTTACATTCCCTCATCTCCTCTTTTTACTTTACCTTATGCATTTCTGCCTTATTATGCTAATAAGGAAGGCAGGCCTTCTTGGTCCAGCTCCTCTACTATTGGTCAATAAGCAGGAAGGACCAGGATCGGGCCAAAATTAAGATTAATTACGCAACCTAAAGGCTAAAACTAATAATAATGATGTCCAGATTTATACTTATTATACACAATTTATTTTGTTTTTTATAATGTTTTATAATGCCCCTTTGACCACCCCAACACCACATAAAAATTCCCCTATTAGACAATATTCAGTCTTCAGTGAGCGCCGATTGTGTAAATAAAAATATAGTGAGAGAAAGGAACGCATGTATAAAGAAAAGGAAAAACTAAATATATATATTTCTGCTTTTATTTTTAATTATGTCAGTTTTGGTCCTCCAGAGTGGAAAAACTATTCATTCCAGAAAAAAAAATGCACGGTAGCTCACACTTTTGGATCGATGAGAACGACACCTGGACGGTCGGCCAGCATGCACAGCACAAACATCTCACACGTGCTTGTGGCCACTGATTCGGACATAAACCCTTCCGTAACTCTTACGTATTCCTCCACATTGACAACAGAAAAACTGAAAACAATCCAGGTGTTGCAACCTCCTGCTCAAACAAATGCTCGTGAACTCAATGAACTAAAGCAATATTCGAAAGAAGAGTTTCTCAACAACAATGTGAAACACTGATTACATTGAAGTCCCTGGACCTTTAGGTGGTTTTACAACTCATTGAAATATTGGTTGTAGAGCTTTTTTCAAACATTCCTTTTTTGCATTTTGGATAAGTCTTGATCTATTTTGCAGCGTCATGATATGACAGGTCATGTGCTCCTATGCTGAGGTTATTGTAACCTGTATTTATTTTAAATGAAATATGTCCTTATATGTAAAGTATTTGAAAAGAAAGAAGGCTTAATTTCTTTGTCACGTGAATCTTTTTAAGCCGTGGTGCGACGTGAGCTGTGTTAATGTGTTGAAATGACATGCCTAACCACTGAAAAAGCAATGGGCTTTTCCTCTTTTCATGTACTGTGTGTCAGTCAGACCTGTGTCCTTGGCTACCAAGGTGAGCCCTCTGACGGTGGTTATGAGACTGTTTCTTTGGAAACAAAAAAGAAAAAAGAAAAAGAAAATCTGTTTTTTTGCTCTTTCAGTTGGCCAAATATAACCTAATACTGTATAAACGGCACATGATGTATTTTACCATGTTATTATCAGTTGACCAAAAATTAGAAGAACATTATTGACATATTATAAATGCTGAGTTCTCTGTCAGGTTGTACAAAAGAGGGCTATTTTCCGGAAATAATGGCAACAGGTGACAGGAAAAAAGGATTTTCCTATATCTTCCCCTGCAAATGATTATTTCTCACTCCGAAATGATGGATTCACAATTGACCTAACAACTCTTCCCAGATTCATGCTAACCACCCATCACTTCTCTGGGATCACCCCTGATTCTTTCGCTCCTAGCATTGTGTTACCTCATATTTGCATGTGCCAGACCAGCAAACTACCAAAATCTTCTGCTTTTTTTAGCGGTGCTCACACCGACCGCCTTAAATCAGCCTTAAATCCTCTAGAAGCAGTAGAGAATGGAACAAGTGCTTGTTTTTTTCACACACTGTTGGATTTAGAACATTTTAAGATGTCTTTATATATTTGAATGTTTGGCTCTTAAATGTAGCCAACGGGTTAGTTAAAAAACATAACCAAGATATTGATGCAGAAGAGTTAGTTTGATCTGGGCTTGTTTAACTAAATGTTTTATTTTCCACTTTGACACCATCCCGTCTTCCCCTTAAGAAATAAACTTTTGTATTATTGAAAGATAGACGATGATCTTGTGAAAGTGAAAAAAAAATGCTTCCTCGAGCCTAAATCTGAACGCCACACTGCTCCTCTGTTCAGGCCTGTGTGCGCATGTGTGTCCGCACTTGTGACTGTGTCTGCACGTGTCTGCCACCCGGCCCTCCCCGTCAGCCGAGGTGGCAGGTGTTCGCGTCTCCCCTAAAAGAGCAGGATTTTATGTCGTGTCCTCAAGTTGGTGGCTTGGTTGCCATGGCGATGCCCCAACAGAAGGAGGCTTGTGTCTGGGGGCCGCCGGCGGGAAGAGGAGGACAGCGGAGGAGTGAAGAAGGGGCTTTACTTGAACCACACACTCTGGACTTCACCCTGGTGGTGGTGGTGGTGGTGGTGGTGGTGGGGGTGAGTGGGGGGTAAATCAAGTCAGACACATGAGACAGAGTCGGATTCTCTTCGGGCATCACGTCAAGCTCTGTCTGTCCAAAGAAGCTGCCGATGTTTGATGTGACTCACGTGAAACACTGCCGACTAAATGATGCTTGTAAATCCAAACAATAGAATTGGGAACATAAAAAGGCATCTGATATCACACATCCTATCAGTTTTCTCGGCAGGTGTGACAGGTGCTTGCCTAAAGACCTCTGCTTATTATCAGTGTAACCTGCGCCTTGTGGTGCGGACAACCCCCCCCTATTTAGGTGGAGTGATGAAGACAGGTCCACAATCAATCTCACTTTCTGTGTGTGTGTGTGTGTGTGTGTGCGTGTGTGTGTCTGCGTGTGTGTGTGGGCGTGTGTGTGTGGGTGTGTGGGGGGGGGCAGTAGTTGTAAAAAGAACTGGAAATGACTGAGAGTCACCTGTCCCTTGTTGGCCTCTCTCATCCCCCCGCGGGAGAGCTGTAATTCTCTGTTGGCTGGGCTGATCAGCAGCTGCCGTGTGCACACAACAAGACACACACACACATACACACACACACAAATGTCTTTCACTACTTGTCGTCATAATATTGCCTTTTTTGGTGAGCCCAAAAACAGAAGTATTCTGAGTCATATGACCAGCCTTGGTGCGTTTGACACCGTATTACCACCGTTTCAGTTTTAGATTAATGAGTACTGGGAGGCTAAAATCCTTAAATCCAGCTATCTTTTGAGTTGGGGTACATCCTTGAAAGGTTGCCAGTCCAACACAGGGCTCATATAATTACCAATTAAAGACAATAAACTATGACCTGCCAATGCAATGGAAGGACCTCTGTATTAAACCTAAAAGCCTGTAAAACTTCTGAGGAAGTTCATTTCTCATCCCTTCCATGGACATTTACAGATGATGTGCTCCTTTAAGCAATCAAACAAACATATAACCAGTAACAGCTATTACAATTTATCAGAATAGTATAAGCAGTATCATATTTACTTTAAAGCATATCAAAGGTTATATGCAAATGTAAAGAAGGTGTGGCGCTCCTAAGGAGACATACTATCTGCTTAATAAGCTTTATGTGACACAGAGAACATGAATCATGTTTGAGGGGAAATTTGATTAATTTAAATGTCATTGGAATCTGTGTAATTGGTAAAATTACAGAAGAAGTAATATTACTTTTCTGTGCAGTTTTACCTGAACCAGTCTGCTTTTCTATAGGTTTTTTTTGAGTATCACAAAAATTAAAGGCAACAGCAGAATATTTTATATGACTTTATTCTGTGTAAATGGATGTAAATATATGGGATGTTAAATCCGCAGTTACCCCTCTGCGCTGTTCTCATGTGATCTAATATTCAGTTTAATTAAGGTGCATTAGTATCCATGTAAATAAGCAATATAACTTTAATATTTTGTTGATTCTTCAGTTTGTTCTGCCTTGTTTTTACTTTGGTTTGTTTCATAGAAAGCAAAGCAGAGCTTCCCTGTTATTTGATACCACATTTGGTTTCACTCAACCTGTTTTTAACACTGAAATTAAGGCTCACACAAAAAAGGCTTCCAGCTTATTACCTGACCTGCCCGAACCTGAGGAACTCCCTAAACAAAAGTTTTACTATCTGTTCACCAACCTGTTGATGAATTAATCGGATTTTCAAAGCTCCTTCTTTCTACTATAGTTTAGTTTCATTGTGTTTCGTGCTCCAGCTACTAATTCCCAGGAAAATTCTCATTAAAAACAGGATGAGGTGAATTTGGCCTTGCTCTAACTTGTATTGTGTTTCCATCACTACTCTACATTCCTGGAGTTTATAACAAAAATGTTCCCACTCTTTTCAGCCAGTGATCCCATACAAACATTCACAAAAAAAAGCCATATATCTACTTGGGATCTTGTCATGCTTCAAATTCTATATTTAATTCGGTTCCGCATTTGTTTTGCTTTAAACTCATTTTTCATGATGCATTTGGGAAATAAAAACCAAAATTGTTGGCATATTAGGCCGAAGAAATTGCTCTTGATTTCCTATTTAAAGTGAATATGGTTAAAATATTTAGAATGTTTTATAAAATTTAAAAAAAAACGGCAAAAAGCTTTTTGACATTCACTGGAAACACCTGGATTATTACAACTAATCTAAAATTAAAACTGTCAGCATTGTAGTTATTAAAAGAAAAATAATTCTGTCTACACTCAGAACTGTCATTGTTATAAACAATGTGATATTATAACACAGAATGCATCATACACAGGGATATTTCTGTTCTTTATTGTTTAAATATTTTCAATACACCACCGATGGGGCCAAAAGAATATCTATCATTTCAGCAGCTTTAGAAATGTGTGCGTGCGTGCATGTGTGTGTGTGTGTGTGTGTGTGTGTGTGTGTGTGTGTGTGTGTGTGTGTGTGTGTGTGTGTGTGTGTGTGTGTGTGTGTGTGTGTGTGTGTGTGTGTGTGTGTGTGTGCTGGTTTCACACAATGTGCTGTTCAGAGTTGCCAGATTGTTGACTCTTCAAGTTATTTCCCAGTTCACATTACATGACTCATCGCTGATGGAGGAGGGCTCAATACACAATCAGACTGCATTCAGTCAGGCTGGTCAATAAACCACATTTTATTAGCAAAAATCACATGGAAATAGGGTGTAACCACAGGTAAAATCCAAATTGATTATTTGGTAAATCATCCAATGGTGCAAGCTGTTTGTGCAAACATTCAAGCACAAAGACCATGGGTGAAGGAATGGGTTTGCACACATAGGTAGCAGAGATTGTGCCACAGTGACAGGTTTCCTTCCTCGCGTAGACTTTGCCCGATGCTTTGCCAATTTCAAAAGGGATCCCCCTGAAGCATCAAGACATTTGGCTTGTTTAGGCAGAGACTCGGCAATGTGTTGGCGAGCGTCTTTCATTAGTTTTTCAAAACCTGTTGATTTGCAACTTACTGTTCTACAAGGCAAAGGTTTGTAATGATATTACAGATGACTAAAGAGTAATAAGGGCACAAGAGCTACAACACAGATCGGTTGGCAGGATGTATGTGACCAAAAGGGATTTGACAGCATTCATTGTTGGACAGATTAACAAAAGTAGAATTGAATAAAATGGTCAAATCCAGCCTGTGGTCGAAGCAGCAATACAATACAATAATAATAAGTAAGTAAATAACACTTATTTATAGAGCACCTTTCACAGACACCGGCAGGCACAAGAGCTCATGGACATGTGGGAGCACCTTACCGTTTAGAGCTTTGAGTGTTAAAACAAGAATTTTTAAATTTATCCCAAAACTGACTGGAAACTGGTGAGTGTTTTTAAAATTGGAGTAATGTGGTCTCTCTTGCTGGAGCTGGAGAAGAGGCGTGCAGCTGCATTTTGAACAGGCTGCAGCTGATTTAGGGATCCTTTGTTCAGACAGGTAATAGGAGAATTACAGTAATCCACCCATGAAGAGAGATAAAAGCATGAATAATCATTTCTGCCTTAGAAACATGTTTCCATTTTGCAATAGTTCTTAGATGGAAAACGAAAATAATGAACGAGTCAGCTGCTGAACATGAGCATCTAAGGACAGAAAGTTGTCCAGAATGACCCAGAGGTTACAAAAACTGGATTGTATAAATGCTCCAACAGACCCAAATGTCTGTTTTAGCGTTAGGTTGTAACTGTCAGGAACAAAAATAATAGCCGTTTTATTTTTGTTTAGTTGTAGACCGTTGCTAACCAGGACTTGATGACAGTAAAACAATAATTTAACTCGTGAGGCTAAAGGCATCATTTGGATGGAAAGGGCAAAGCAGCTGGATATTGTCCACATAAAGAATTTTGTAATTAAATGACCAAGAGGCTACATGTACAGAGTAAACAAGATGGGTCCAAAAACAGATCCCTGAGGAACACCAAAGGACAATGCCATTTTTGCTGATGTGAAGTCTTTGATAGAAACAGATAAGCTTCTGTCAGTGAGGAAGGAAATAAACCAGTCTAGGGCAGACCCACAGAGAGCGCCACCACCGTGACCATCCTATAACAAATTACTGTGAATAACAGTGTCAAAAGCTGAGCTTAACTCTAAATGAATAAGCACAGAATCACCTGCCATTAAAACATAATTTAAAAGTCTGAGAACAGTTTCAGTCAAATAAAGTTTACAGAAATCTGACTGAAATTTGTCAAACATGTTGTGTTTTTCTAGAAAAGCTACATGTGGCTCAGCACCAACCTTTCGAAAATCTTTGATAAAAAAGGTCAGCTTAGATCCTAACCTGTAGAATTCAGGATAATATGGATCCAGGTTAGATTTCTACAGCAATGGTTGGACAAGGGCATGTTTAAAAGCAGAGGAACAGAACCAGACAAAAGGGGCAAGTTTATCAAATCAACCTTATAATGGCTGATTGAGTTAAAAACCTTTAAAAAACAGTGATGTCGGGAGGACATCAGCAGGACTTGATAAAGCTTTCATTTTGGACGATAAAGTACTAATCCTCTCCGATGTGCCTGTATTTGTATTTGTATTTATTTATTTGCACATAACAGAAGACAATTTCAAAAACAGAAATAAAACAAGAATAGTAAGTGCAGGGGAGGTTAAAAAAAACTGATATAGGCTTATAAAAAGTACCTCCCCCAAAGATATCAAAAATAGATCAGCAACAATAATGAAAGAAATCAACCACAAATAACAACAAAAATGAAAGTGATTCAAGTGTCATTACTAAAGCAAAAATCTGAAATAAAAAACATGGTTATGTGTAAACGTAAAATAATTGTATATGAGTGTAAGAACATGTATAAGAGATAATAATGTAATGACAACTATACTAGAAAATAAACTATTAGGAGTCTTGATTTAACAGGTGAGCTTTCAGTCGCAACTTAAAAGTATTGAGGGATGAAGATAATTTAACTAAATGAAGGTGAGAATTTTGTGAGAAGCATGTCAGTGTGTCTTGTGTTATAAGAATGGACCATGAAATTAACATATGAGTACATTTATAAATAAATATGCATGATTAGAGTATATTAATATCGTAGATTGATTATACTGTATATATATGTAGTGTTTTAAACAAAGGGGTAGATGGAAACAAATAATTTGAGAAGGTGGCTCTTCTAACAAAATGTATTTTGTGTGATTAGTCATTTCTTTAAATTAGAGGGATATGTGCTGGCCCAGACAATATTACAATAACTGAGATGTGGATACATCCAACTATAATACAGTATATTTAAAGCATTCTGCGATATGAAACCACAGATTTTTCTGATGATACCAATAGATTTCAATACTTTATTATTAGCATTATTAATATGCTCCAACCATGATAACATCTCATCAATTAATAGCGCTAAAAATTGAGTAGAGGAGGCCTGGATAATATTGTTATTCCCGATAGTGGTCTTAGCACTGGATTTACATTTTTTTTCCTGTAAACATAATAAAATTCGTTTTTTTTTTACAACATGCCTGCAGAAAAGGACATTGTAATAGCTTAAAATCATCCACTACTTAAAGCAACTTATTTGAAAAATAAATAATGAAACTGATATAATAATGAAAGGAAAACTCACTGGACAAAACAAAATATTCAGCAATAATAATAATAATTATTATTATAAATTAAGCTAAAGAGACCATTTTTTTTAAATAGAATATAAAGAAAGTTAAGAATACCTTTGCGTGTTTTCATTATGATGTAGACAGAAGGACTGTTCTTATTTTATGACTGGAAGGATCATTTGAGTACAATTTTCATTGTGTGTGATAAGCCCATTAAACTTCAACATAATGTTAAATAACATCTCAGTATAAAAGTGCCACTGTTTGCAGACGATGAGCCACTATGGACAGGTGGAAATAAATAAGTATTTTTGAATTAAACTGAAGTGAATATGGATCAACAACCTCATCTCTTTTAAATAAACTGGATGTGACTCAGACCCAAGCATTGACAAGTGCTTTATAACATCTCCAGTACCTGTCCGTTAGATAGAAAGTGGTGAAATGCTTTTAGAAATATGAAGAAAGTGACTAATGGCTCGAGTCATTCAAAGATTACAAAAGATAGTCACTTCGCAACACGAGCGCTCCAAGACCTGTCTAAATGAAAGAATCTGAATTGATCAGATTTGGGTGTAAATATTTATTTAGTGACTATTTAGTCATCTCTGTGGTTTGTAAGTCATGTCTGATCCAAAAATCCAAACCCGAAGGTGGCAGTAATGGATATTTAAGCTGGAGGTTAGATGCCTTCAAACACAAGAGAAAAAGAAGAAGTGTGACAGACAGACTGACACCCAATCATCTATCAGATAGATAGATAGATAGATAGAATACAGTTTATTGTCCCAAAAATAACATTCTGAGAGAATTGATTCCAATACATCCCTGAAAAAGAAAAGTCAAATGGTATTAATGTGTGTTACAATTTTGTTTTGTTTTTTTGGGGGTTTTTTTTAGGATAAGTTAAACCTTAAATTGACCATGCTATTTCCAGAGCAAAATTTGAGAATCCTCTCCGTGGATATTTTATAAAATGATTTTAATCCAAATCTCCTGTTAAGGGGAGACAATTCTTGTACTGAGTAAGTTACGATACCACAGGAAATTATATAAAATAGTTACACTCTTTCTTAAAAAGTGTGCGTTTGAATGTTTGAAGTATGTCTGTCTCTCAGATCTAGCCTGCGTGCAGGACTTATCTAATTGGTTTGTTCTCCTGTCAAATCAGAGGTATGTTTGCCAATTTATTTAATCTGAGCCATGGTTCTCAGAACTGATTTCACCCACACAATAATGATGAAAAAATGTAAATGCCCCCATTTACAGTAATTGGTCTAGGATCTATTGTCTGCATTGTTCCTTTTGTGATGTTAATGGTTCGAGTTTAGGGTTGTCCGTATAGTTGAGCAGGACACATTGCCATAGATACTTCCATGTCATTATCTCCTATAGTTTTACCTTTTCAATGGAAATAAGTGAATTCTGCGAGCAGCATGGAAGACAAGTTTGGATGAAAACTGTAGCGTTTGGTGAGCAACCTTCTTCTGATCTTCTGTGTATCTTTAATGCACGCTGTCAAATAATGCTGTGATAATGGGACTTGGTTACATGCCTGTAATGGGCTATTCATCGCTGAAATCTGGCATCAAGTCGCGTCATGTCTAAACCGTGTCAAGCAAGAGAAAAAGGGAAAAATAAAAGTTTGTCACATTTTTTTTAGAGAAGTTTAAAATTCAAATATGTTTGGAAATGTCTTTTTTTTAAGTACAATTTTTTTAATTGGAAATTTGAGTATAATTTTAGGAAATATCCAAATGTTAAGTTTATTATTTTTAAAAATGGATGGTGACAGTTATTTTAGCTTTTAATAAAAAAAATTAAGATTGTTGAGATTGATTCATTTTGCAAAAAAATGTTTAAACAGTTTTAAAAATGATTAAACCGTTTAATCAGAATTAGTTTAAAAAAAATAGTAACATACAAAAAGTACATTGTAAATAAAAATAAGAAATAAACGAATTATGAACACGTACAGAAATAAACTTCAATATTGAATCAGGAGTTCATCACCCTGATGCAGTGTAGTCTATAAATGATTTATACAAAATATTTTACCGTGTATTTTGTAATAAACTGTAACTAAAGATAATAATAAATAATTGTAAATAAAAAGGTATTTATTGTGTAGGCCTTTAGTTGCAGATCAACTATTTATATGGTCTTGTGAACTGATAGAATCTGGACTCCTCATGGATGTTAGTGTCAGTGTATGTTGATATTGGACAATATTCCATATATATTATTGGACAATATTCCATTTTTTTTTTCTTTTATTAATAATCTGGGCCTGTTGGTCCACGACCACCCGAACACTCACTCCGACCACCCCAGCCACAGTTCAGGCCAGCGGGCCTTGAACCTGACTGACCCCTTTGGACCATCACTATAGGCCTACTGATGTCCTGTTATGGTTCCGCGTTAAATCGACGGTGTAGGGAACGCGACGACGCGCACCGTACGCCGTGGGCTCTGCGTCGGTGTAACGCGGGACCATAAACCATCCTTCAGGATCTCCAGGAGACAGATAGTGCGGCGGGTCCCTCATTCCAGCCTCCTCTCTCTCTCTCTCTCATGTGTCTCTCTGTGTCTCTCTCCCCTCCCCGCTCCCCGCGGCGCTCCCGGTTTCTGACACAGAAGACAAAACCCGCCGGAGGAGGACTATGAATGGCAAAAGCACCAAGGAGGCCGAGGGAGAGCAAAAAGGAGGCGGTGTGCCTTTGTAGTCGGGGAGGAATGCGGAAATGTCCCCGCTCCGTGTCAAACCTCTCTGAAGGGGGTCAGGCCAACATTCAGCCGGCGTGGGAAAAGCAAGGCAGAGACGGAGCTCCCACGGGCGAGCGCGGCTGAAGTTGCACAGCCCCATCCGCGGATATATGCGAGGGGAGAGAGAGGGAGAGAGAGGGGAGAAAGAAAAAAAAAACACAGAAGACGAAAGAAAAGGAGCAAATCCGAAGAGGAGCGTGGTTTTGGAGGGTTATATCAAGCGTTTTGCCTTTGTCCTATGACTCCCCCACTGAGCAATCTCGCACAGCCCCTCCACCTCCGCCACCTCTCCTCCACACCAGGCGCAACGAGAGCGTGAGCGCACCCTCCTCCTCCTCCTCCTCCTCCTCCTCCTCCTCCTCCCCCCCTTGTTCGAGAGCCTCTGCCCGGGCTGGTGCAGTCTGAGGGATGGGGGGTTAGAGCCTGCACCGTCAACTACCTGTGTGGCCCCCGCATGGAGGACGGTGGACAGGGATGCGTTTTTTGACGGAGGAGTTTGATCCGACACGCGAATGCCTCCTCAGCATTTTCTCGGGCATGCCGACGTTACGACATTTTACTGACAACACAAAACAAGGTAAAAGTGGGGATAGGCTTTTTTATGTACAGAATGTGACACACACGTATATACACACATCAACAATTTTGTTTAGAAATATTGCTTTAAAACACAATCACATTTCAAAGAGTGTCCCCGAGATATTGGGACATCAGTTAGAATTTAGGCCATTTTAATTATTGGGTCTGCGGGCTTTTAAATTAGAAAAAATTCGGGGACGCTGTCATCGCTAATGAAAACATCGGGAATATTCTGTTGGGACCCTGTTCTACACATTCAAACCGGTTTGGGGCTTTGGAGGCGACTTTTACAGTGTTTTAAATGGACTATTAGTGTAGGAAGTTCAGACAATGCAGCACGTGCTCACAGTTTGGGTCCTCTCAAACAGAAACTCCTCTTACAAAAAAAACGAGCTCGCTATGTCGTCATTTACCTAACTCAAACAACTTTCTATGCGAAGTTTGTGCTCTTTTGGCGTGTTTTCCCCCCCAGATGTTAATTTCCTTTACGACAGTAAGGTAGCGCACGTGAACGTTACTTCAGTATTTCTATTGGAGTTGATTGATTCCTCTGCGCGAGACTAATTATTTTATGCAAAGCCATCTTAAAAGGAGGGGAGGGGGGGTGCATTTAGCTAATTTAAATTATTTTTTCATGACTTTGTGTTAGTGGTAGGAGGACATGAGTTGCAGTGCGTAACAGTAGGAGGAGTGGAATCTGGGACACAACGGTGCTGCTTTTGATAGTCGGAATAAAACATGATGACAGTCCTGTTAATGCCTACCTGGAGAGCTCTCTGACCAAATGTGACAAAAAAGATGGTCTCTTCTTCCATCTGTGTCTCCCTGTCATCTAGGCATCGCATGTGCCAACTTTATTCTGTGAATATGTCTTTGTGAGAAGCGCTGGCTCGCCACCCTCGCCGGGATTCCCCGCAATATTTTCAACAAGAGACGAGGAGGGGGGAAGAAAAAAAAAATCTGCAAAAATGGACAAAGAAAGTATTAGTGCTCAATATGAGCAAGTGGCCGAGATTGGAGAAGGCGCCTATGGAAAAGTGTTCAAGGCCAGGGATTTGAAGAACGGGGGGCGATTTGTAGCCTTGAAGAGAGTTCGGGTCCTGACGGAGGAAGAAGGGATGCCTCTCTCCACCATCCGCGAGGTGGCGGTACTGAGGCAACTTGAGGCCTTTGAGCACCCCAATGTCGTCAGGTGAGTGGAGGGGCAGAATGGGCATCCAGCCTGGTGTGTGTGTGTGTGTGTGTGTGTGTCTGTGTCTGTGTCTGTGTGTGTGGTTGTGTGTGTCTGTGGGGTGGGTGTTTGTGTGTGAGAGAGAAACTACATGTGATACTAGACACACTCTACTTCCTTTTCGATGGTTTATGGCGGCAATTGCAGCTCATGTGACCTTTGTGCACTGCGCTCTAACTTGTCTGCCATCACACAGAAGTCCTGTTATTTAATAGTGTGTTGTGGCAGTTCGCCACAGCAATTGACAGGTAGCTGACTATAGGCAAACACCTGTCACACAACATCACTATTTAAATTGTCCAGATTGGGAGCTTCCTGTTTGGTTTACTCATCATTATTGGTTGAACGCAATTTTCATTCATACTTCTCTTATGCACCTGCGTTTAAAAAAAAAAAACAACATTTTGTTTTGTTTTGTTTTGGAAGATGTGTTTTCTGCGAAAGCCTGAGACGCAGCATCATATACAGGACTGTCTCAGAAAATTAGAATATTGTGATAAAGTTCTTTATTTTCTGTAATGCAATTAAAAAAACAAAATGTCATACATTCTGGATTCATTACAAATCAACTAAAATATTGCAAGCCTTTTATCATATTAATATTGCTGATTATGGCTTACAGTTTAAGATTAAGATTCCCAGAATATTCAAATTTTTTGAGATAGGATATTTGAGTTTTCTTAAGCTGTAAGCCATGATCAGCAATATTCAATTTTTTGTTTTTTGTAATTGCATTACAGAAAATCACAATATTCAAATTTTCTGAGACAGTCCTGTAGATGTGGAAGATGTGTCTATATGACCGCACTTAAAGGCCTGCTGGTGTTTCGGTCAAAAGCACTTAAATACACGTCAGCTTACATCAACCCTGTGATGTGTCAGATTGTGCACCTCATCTCCTCTGCAGAATATTTGTAGCTATTAGGTAATCTTGTGCAACAATTTTTCAAAAGCATTTGATTGGCCTGTTAGAATGTCTGCAAAAGACATGCTTTTTTTCATAAATAATGGGGGGCAGCATGTGCATGTCATTCCAAAACTAGCAGATATGAGATATCTCTTCGGTGAAGATCTGCTCTCTGTCCGCGGTGCAGGTTTCGAGTTTCCATTTGACACCCGTGCAAGTCGGCAGTTGAAACGGAATTGGCTTCTAAATGAGTTTTAAATCATCCTAGCTCCTACAAACACTAAACTCAGAGGATGTTTACATTTTCTAATTTGCAACTAGCTTTCAAGATTCATACCCTGCATATACACAATTCTGCACTGTGGGGTGTTAATTAATTTGAAATAACAACTTAGCCCTGGCCCAAACATGCAGAGCGGATAGATGCATAGAACTCTAAGTGGTCTCGAGATTTTGCAGATTGCAATATTTTTTTTTTTTATGGGCACTCTTCTTCATTACTTTTAAAAAAATGCTTGAAATAGAAAATCTGAACATTATAAAATGAGAACATTTCCATAATGTTTTTTTTCTTCAGAATGTCAGATTGTTACAGCTGAAACATGCTAAATTTACTGTATCAAATGTATCACTTATTTAAGTCCCCAAATCAACTTAGATGAGAAAGTAGTCATGTTTCTTGCAAGTACAAGCAGTGTGTAAAGTGTTATACATTATGTACTTTGCTTTATAAATTACTTAATTTTAAAATCTTGCCTCTGCTTTGATACATTGAATATCAAGCTGGTATGCTCATTGATGAAGCTCTTCTCTTGCCAAAGTGCCTTTGAGCAAGACACAACAACTCTTCCCATGTTATCAGACATTCGCAGTACCCCTACCACCTGCTTTCCACACAGATGCTATTTTTCTTTCAGTTTTGTTATGAATTCTCAGGACGATGATCCAGTACTGCGTCATTTGTCGGCCCAGGCCAAGGCCTGACCTTGCGCTTGTTTTATTGTGGAATATTGAGCGCTTTGGGATTGAAGAGGAAGTTCTAAATGGATGTTTCGCTGGTACAGCGAGTGGCCTTGTGCCCTCTGACAATAAACCTCCAATGCATTGATGAATAGTGGAGGATAATTGCTGTTTTCTCTTACTCTGATGGCGGTGGAGTTTAGTCCTGACTGGTAGACAGACACGCCATTAAATTGTCTTGCGTTGCATTCACTGGTTGAACACACTTTGTGATTTTCTGTGAATACTTTATGATATTATTTAAATATTTTGTCGCGGTAAAAATATTTCAAGAGCGGACATGGCCAGACCTTTGAACCTAGCCATTTTGCACGTGTAAGTGGCTCAGCCCAGGAAAAGTGCAATGTGGGCCTTCTGTATGACTCCAGACAACCCCTAGATGTTTGGAATGAGGTCCATTATTCAATCCATATGTTCGGTGTCTGCTGAGAGCCCCCATTGTAGTCCGACAATCAAGCTGTGAGGGGCGTTTAACCCCAGCACTTCAGGAGGAGGCTGCCCTCTATTCCATGACATCATGTTCAATACTAATACCTTGAATGAATTTCCCTTCACTCCTGACTCCAGCACCTCCACGTCCAGTGATCATCAGGGTCACATGTTGGTTTGTTGGTTAGGAATCAGAGTTTAGAGCGATTTAATTCTGAACTTAGACTTAAAATACCCTTGTGTGGATTTGCAATTCCGTCATTTGAGCGCTGAAAGTCCGTGCAATTTGTTTATTTCATCAAGTGTAATACAAGTTGAGCGTCTGTTTGAGGTTCCACTCGAATCTGATCGTGCCTAACTAGTAAAATACCGTGTAAAATTCCTAGGGAAAACATTTTTACCCAACACCCTCTTTCATTGAAGTGACTTTTTTCATGTTAAAAAAATCTGTTTAAATGTCATTTAAAAAAATAAATGTCATTACTTTTAGGAAGTGTTGTCTAGCTCTCGTAGCATCTCCCCTCCAGTATTGGGCAAAAACCAGCTAAAGTAACTTTGCATTCCCATCCCAGTCGTCTCTTACAATATATTGCAGAACAAGTCCGCATTTGCACTGCAGGGTTCAAGTGACCCATTTCCAGTTCTCTTCCCACTCATCATGTGACACAGAACGGATATGACCAGTGGTCGTGTGAAGGCACAAGCATTTGGATACAGTATTCTCTGATCGGTTACAGCCCTCATTCACATGAGGAAATAAATCTGACATGAATCAGCTGTCTTTGTGGTGACAGACATAAATGCAGATGTAAAGGAGCTTCTCTTTCTTCTCCGCTTTAATTTATGCCTAATTATTTGCTGACCTCCATGGACGCCTTAGAAAGATTGTGTTGTGTGTTTTCTACAACGTCAAGAGTAACCAGGCGAACACGAGAGCTCTGTTTTGCTTTTATTAAACCAATGGGCAACATACTGTAGCAGCATGAACCACGAGGTAGTGTGTCAATACTCTAATAAAACTAGCTCCACACACTTATTTCACTGAATCGGTAGATACGCACCTTGCATATGACTTCTAGCCCTGGTGTATGGATACAGAAATAAGGGTTTAAAAGGTAACGTAAACCATCCCAAAATGATCAGATTCAGGCAATAAATTGGTATTGGTCACCAAGACCTGCAGGGTAAATGCAGCTGAAGAGACTCAAGAAGAAAGTAATGACAGAAAAGAAGACAAGAAAGTGACCGAACAAGAGTAATCTCAGTCAAAAAAGCACCTGTAGGGGGACCCACTTAGCTCCTTTGTGCTGCTTTAATTAATCTACTTTACATTTGTCTGTAACATAGATGGGCTTTCTTATACGACTACTGTCATCAGTTGTAACATTCATAGATAACTGTATCGCTACACTAACGTGCTAGATTCAGTCCACCGTGAGTCCACGGGCTCCGGTTGGTTGTTCTCGGTGCGTCGGTAGTTGTCATAGCGCCGGTAGAGGAATGCTGCTTATAGACCCCAGTTCATTGAGGAGAAAACACTGGATAGGGTTTTTTTCAGCCTTTTATCAAAGCTCGCGTTGGCAGGTCTGCCGACATAATCTGGATTCTTGGCCTTGGTTGGTCCCTTACTGAAGCACAATCATTTTTACTGGTGCTTAATGGATGTTCCTATGTTTTCAAAAGCTTTGCTATAAACTAGTTTAGTGTGGCGTAACCTTTAGTGTTACCGAACTGTATGAAGGAGGTTCAGGTTGAGGGCTGAAGAAAGACTGCACGAGGAAAGGACATATTATATGAACAAAAGATAAAATCTTGTTAACGTGTCATAGCAGGAGACATGCAGGTGTAACTAATAACATTAAGGAGAGCTTTAGGCAGACATTCCAGTACTAACGTCATCAAGCTCCTCTGTGTTTTGCAGTAAATCACCTTTTTTTTCTTTAAAGTGCATTGTATCGTCTTTGCACCATTTTATTAAAAATGTAAAAATTATTTTTCAAACGGTGCATCAAAATATTTAAGCAAAATGGAGCAGTTGTGTTCACAGGAAGTGTGCTACTTTTTGGTGGAAAAAAAAAGGTCCAGTTTATTGCTTTTGTCTTTGATGTGGCTGAAGTGTCTGAAATATAATTGTCCAAACTATTGAAATTTACCAAAGAAAATGTCTTGTTTTAAAAGGGTAGGTTGTGCGGTCACCCCCCAGGTTCATGTAGCAACCCTGAGCTTGGCCAACCCCTCAGATCAATCGCATTGATCGTGTACGTCTGTTTCTTTGCTGCAGGTTATTCGATGTGTGTACAGTGTCTCGAACTGACCGAGAGACCAAACTCACTCTGGTCTTTGAGCATGTTGATCAGGACCTGACAACTTACCTGGAGAAGGCTCCCGACCCTGGGGTACCACCTGAAACCATCAAGGTAAACGTCGCCTTCGTGCCGATGGCACTCGGTCCCATTGGTGTGCTTTGTTGTCAAGAAAAAACACGGAAGAATACACAAAGTAAACTCTTAAGTACACATTTCAGAACATGCAGGAATGTAAATTAAAATACTACACAGTTTCTGTTTGAAGTATAAAGGAGGCTATTGAGTAATCCTCTGCGGCTTCAGCTTCGGTTGAACACAGGCATGTTTCTATGGCTCGGAGTGAGTTTTCCTGGCCAGAGACGCAGAAAACACGGGGCAGCTCCTCCAGCATCAGAGGTACCAGCGCGTTGGGAAGGGCGGCACATGTGGCAGATGGGCTGCAAATTAGAGGCTCCCTGCCTTCTCTATTTTCATGCTGCCCTCCAACTTTATAGTGTAACAGATGGAGACAGGAAAATACTTTACTCCCTTTGTGTTGAAAAAACAAATTCGATCCCGTCAGCTGTACTTCTCAGTAGGGTGTCCTCTGTATCAGTTTTTCTATTGGCAGTACATTCTCACTAGCCATCATCATCATCATCATCATCATCATCATCATTATGCTCCTCATCATCATCATCAGTGTCCCTCCAAGTAAATTCATTCATTCAAGTGTTCATTTACACTTGACCCAAAGGTCGGAAACGGATGTGTCACCAGCTTCTTTCCACCGTAACCGTCTCCTTTTATTTAAACCTTTCCCACACAAATCCCCCTTTTAAACATTTCTTCATCAAGTTTCACCCTGAGGTCCGTAGATGCGCCACAAACTCTACTGAAAGGAAATAGATCTGGTCGGGCGGAGGGGCGCTTCGAGTTTGAAGTGTCAAAATTGAAATGGAGAAGTTCTGGTGAAACAGCAACACTTGATTTTTCACCTCAGGGCTTGGTTTATGTGTGAAAGTGTAGTATCACGCTGCAGTGATGGCGGGACGCTATGAAAGTGCAGATGAGACCGGTAGATCGCACCCGAGGCCTTCCCAGGGCTTTGGCTGAAGCGGATACGGTGTGTTGTTGGTTGGTGGATGATCATACCTGTAAATGTTGTCGTGCCGCAGAAGATCTTTGTAATCCATTAAAATACTTCATTCATTCATCAGCAGTTTAAAAAAAATCAATATGCCTGGCTTTCGTGAGAGGAAGACGATGGTTGAGCTTCAGAAGATCCGTAATACGGTTCCTGTCCAAAACCTTCTGGTATCCCCAGGTTCATCCAGACTTTTGGGGGTTTGACCTGCTCCAGAAACTATGGCGCAGCTTCATAGTTGTTTAGTTTTTCCTTCATTCTGTCATTCTCTGTATTGAGGTTTTAGGTTTTAGACATCACGTTGGTGGTGTAGAGGCTGACAGAGGGTACCCGGTGATCAGTATTTCTGAACCTTTGCATGCATAAGAGTAATTATTACTAATTCTGCCAATATTTACCACTGATGAAGAAAAAAAAAAAGCATGTCTCATATTTTACCCATGGGGGGGCTTTGATAGTTATTGTGACCAGGGCCGCCGCAAGGGGTGTGCAAACCGTGCGACCGCACGGGGCCTCGCGCTATGGGCGTTTTTTTTTTTTTTTTTTTTTCGTTTTTGTTTTTCGTTTTTTCCCTTATAAATATCAACAGACACATTCCATTACAGACCTAAATGTGTACTAGTCTGTGCATATCAATAAATATATGTGCAATGATGCGCGTGTCTGTTGTTCAATACAACTGATCAGACCAAGTGCAGACACAAGCTGCTCTGATCCAGACGGGGGGAGTTGGAACAAACTGCCACACAATGTCGAGAGAACGAGACGGATTCAGAAAATTTTCATCAGGGGATGAAAAAAGAAAAAAACTAAAGATAATGGAAGAGTTTAATGCCTCTCGGAAAGGCTCGTTTGATAAATTTGTTACAAAAATCAGCGATCCGACCGGGTCTCAAGCAGCCGTGGGGCCCCTCGTCGAGGCAAGAGATGATGATGAGGCAGGGGAAGGTATCCAGTATTTTGCTAGTTGGAGAGTTAAAATTGCACATATAGACACTCAATCCGACCCGAAAAACCCAAAAATTTTGGGTTTTTCCCCCCGCCATTTCGCACAGGGCCTCGCAAATCTCCCAGGCAGCTCTGATTGTGACTTACAGATGTCGGGCAGCACCGGCGGGATGGGATGGTGTGACAGATGTCAGTTTGGGCACATTTATTTGGAATAGGGCTGCAAGATATTAAGAATATATGAAATATTATGGCTGGATATTATTTTAATGATAGGGTTTGCAGTATTTGTATAAACCAGTACCCCCCCTGGCAGTGTAGTGTACAGCCATTAAAAAAAAGAAATCCATTCCAACAACACAATTTTATCTAAAAAGAAAGGGAAAATAAATGACTTCTATTTATTTCAATTTTTGTCTTTGTTTTATGGTATTGATATTGCAGATGTTGATATCATGATAACGTCTCAAACTTCCCAGGCCCGCCAGCACGTTGAAATAAAAAGCTTGAGGTGAAACTATAAAGACTAACCAGAATGCAGCTGACAGCCACTTCAGCGGGACTTTTCATTAAGAAATCTTTTCTCATCACTTTGAAGGCCTCCATTTAAGAAAAAAAAAGTCCAGATGCCTGTTTGCACACACTCGTATCCAGCTTGGACACACATGAACGTTGCAAACGTTAGATGAACGACCAGTTGGAGTGAGACTGAAGCACCCAACTCGCCACTAATTGTAATTTAACTTCTTTTGCGCTGCTGCAGTGAGACCGTGGCATCTCTGCTCATGGATAACCATGATTTCAGAGAGATTTAGTAACCTTTTTGATAATCATTTTTTGAAGACTGTTAGAAAAAATAAAAAACTTATGTCAGCTTTTTGGACCAGTATGATGGTTCTGAATCTGAATCAGGCTTTTTAAGGTGGATATAGCCGCTCTGATGTCATCTGTTGCTTTGTTGAGCACATCTCACAAGTCTTATGTTCGTCTTATGACCATCCTTGGTTGTTGAAGTGACGGATGACTTGCAAGGGACAAACCCTACAACACTGTGTGGTCCTTTGTGTGGTCCTTTATTGCACCCCCCCCCCCCCCCCTCACACACACACACACACACACACACACACACACACACACACACACACACACACACACACACACACACACACACACACACACACACACACACACACACACACAAAATGACACTTGCCAGTAAAAGTAACCTTGATTAAACTTGTATTAATGTACAACCTGGAGCCTTGATATAATGTAAATAGGTGTTCTTTTCCCCCCTCACGTGGTCATCATAATGCCCAGATGACCCATAAGGCCATTAATCTATATTTTAAAAGGCTGTAAATGTGTATTATTAAGGCAATGCAAGTTTATTTGTATAGCACAATTCAACACAAGGTAATTCAAAGTGCTTTACATCAACATTAAAAGCAACAAAACACAATTAAATAGTTAATAACAAATAAAATGATAAGAAAAGAGGTAAAATAATAAAAAGCACAAGTTGTTACAAAGTAAGGGCAGTCCAAACCCACTTCCAAGGGGTGGGTTTGGAAGGGGGTGAAAATATGTATATGTTTGTTTGACATCATTGTGGATGCCACCGTTTATAATTAAAAAAAAAAGAAATATAAATAAAAACATTGGATCACAAAAAAAAAGTAATTGCAGTAGAGTACAGCAGGTAAGTATTTCATTTAGGAGTATGCTTCAATAAACAGTAATGTTTTTATCCTGATTTAAAGGAGCTGACAGTTGGAGCAGACCTCAGGTCTACAGGAAGTTTGTTCCACCGGTGAGGAGCAGAATAACTGAACGCTGCCTCACCTTGCTTGGTTCTGGTTCTTGGGAACCACAACAAACCAGATCCAGATGAACCTCAGGGGTCTGGGAGCTTCATAGGAACCAACAGATCAACCATATATTTTGGTCCAAGACCATTCAGTGCTTTGTAGACCAACAATATTAATCTAAGTTGCTCATGTTAATATAAGGGGTTGTGGGTTTTTAGCTTGGTTTAAGGGAACGGCCATTAGTGGAACTGCTTAACCACTTGTTTAATTACTCGACTCCTGAGGTTGCAGCTTGGTCTAAAGAGGAGAGTGTTCTCACTCGACCGTCCACATTTGAGGCAAGGTTGACAAATCCACAAACTTTAGTGTCTGTGTCCCTACAAACGACATTCAGGAGAGGACGGGCCGCATGCATGATCTTCATAATACAATCGTCACAAAAAGGGAAGGAAGTAGATGGTTAAAGGAAGGAAAAGAAATATAGAAGCTCAAATGTTCTCTACTCTTGAGAGTCCACATGTAGACTCGCATCTGGAAAAGCAGGACAGATCTTCAGATGAGTGTATTTACATCCCCGCAATTTTAATTTGGAGGAGTTTGAGAGTGGATGCTTAGCAGTTGGACCCATTTGACCCCCCCCCCCCCCCCCCATCCTTTCTCCTAACATCCGTGCAGATGGAGCCTCAAGGGGAACGGAAGGACAAGGAGTGACAGCACATCATAAGCACCATCCCCTGTTATTTCTAGGACAGTGGACACAGCACAATGACCCAAAGGTGACCCCGTCACCCTCTCAAACATTTGAATGTTCTGCCCCTCAGCTGCACCGTATGACACCAGACTTTAGAGCAGCCGCACCAGCGCTCGCCTCATTGAAGTCCTGTGAGTCTCAAGCTTAAATATTGAAACATTTTCCCCTTCAACATAAAGCGTTTGCCCCTCAGCTTAATAGAAAAGCCATGCTTTCCCTCAAAGACATCCATCCCCAGCAGCAGACACACCACCATGGCCCATCCTTTTTACTTCAGCCCCCATCCCTCCACCACCCACTCAGACTCAAGACCCACCACATGGTCATTGATGAAAGAGGCCCTCCTCCAGGAATCAAATGAGCTGGAAGGACATCAAGCAGCCTGGTTGCCCCAGCCTCCGTGCTCCTAAGCCAGCCTGGCGCTTGGGTCCCTCCTCCTCCTCCTCCTCCTCCTCCTCCTCCTCCTCCTCCTCCTCCTTCTCCTCCTCCTCCTCTGCCGCCATCCACCACCGTCATCCAAGCTTCCACAGCTCCATTCTGTGGGCCCAAGAAGGGGGAGGTTAATGAAGCATGGGGAGGGAATTACACTAACGTTAACTGGCAGATGTCCTATATTGTGCCTCGCTACAATAAACAATATGGCTGCCTCTGGTACATTTGCATCAGAGAAGGAGGTGAACTCAGAAAAGCCATGTTTTGACTGCTTCATGCAGTGAACTGACTTTTCTTTTCTCTTTTTGTTTGTTGTTGTTGTCTTCGTGGCCAAGTTGTTTTGTGGAGCTTTTGGTTGAAGCTTTTCCAAAGCAAAGAGAGTCGGTTGCTGTTGGTTGCCACTAAAATCAGCTTTACTTTTGCACAAGTAGGGCTTCAACTTTGTACCGGTATCAATCTTTCCATTTTCCATACGCTAATCTGATGTTTTCCCCCCCTGGTTATGTTTGGTTAGGTTATTGAACCTGCCCGATAGGGATGGGCGGTATGGACTAAAAAATGTATCACGATAATGTCTGGCATTTATCCCGATAACGATAAAAATGACGATAAAAAAAATACCAATTCAACTCCACCTTTGTAACTATAAATCTATCACCACATTCAGTCTTTGAGGCCCCCAAAACACTGCTCTAAAATAATACTAAATACTAATAAACTACACTAATTAAATTGAATTGATAAAAAACAATTAAATGAGTTACACCTGTACTGCAAAACTGACTCAAGCTCCTCGCTCTCAGATCCGCCTTCCGCCATTCTTTCTTTCTTTCTTTCTTTCTTTCTTTCTTTCTTTCTTTCTTTCTTTCTTTCTTTCTTTCTTTCTTTCTTTCTTTCTTTCTTGGATCATTTCTTTCTTTCTTTCTTTCTTTCTTTCTTTCTTTCTTTCTTGGATCATTTCTTTCTTGGATCATTTCTTTCTTTCTTTCTTTCTTTCTTTCTTTCTTTCTTTCTTGGATCATTTCTTTCTTTCTTTCTTTCTTTCTTTCTTTCTTTCTTTCTTGGATCATTTCTTTCTTTCTTTCTTGGATCATTTCTTTCTTTCTTTCTTTCTTTCTTTCTTTCTTTCTTTCTTTCTTCGATCATTTCTTTCTTTCTTTCTTTCTTTCTTGGATCATTTCTTTCTTTCTTTCTTTCTTTCTTGGATCATTTCTTTCTTGGATCATTTCTTTCTTTCTTTCTTTCTTTCTTTCTTTCTTTCTTTCTTGGATCATTTCTTTCTTTCTTTCTTTCTTTCTTGGATCATTTCTTTCTTTCTTTCTTTCTTTCTTGGATCATTTCTTTCTTGGATCATTTCTTTCTTTCTTTCTTTCTTTCTTTCTTTCTTTCTTTCTTTCTTGGATCATTTCTTTCTTTCTTTCTTTCTTTCTTTCTTTCTTTCTTGGATCATTTCTTTCTTTCTTTCTTGGATCATTTCTTTCTTTCTTTCTTTCTTTCTTTCTTCGATCATTTCTTTCTTTCTTTCTTTCTTTCTTGGATCATTTCTTTCTTTCTTTCTTTCTTTCTTGGATCATTTCTTTCTTGGATCATTTCTTTCTTTCTTTCTTTCTTTCTTTCTTTCTTTCTTTCTTGGATCATTTCTTTCTTTCTTTCTTTCTTTCTTGGATCATTTCTTTCTTTCTTTCTTTCTTTCTTGGATCATTTCTTTCTTGGATCATTTCTTTCTTTCTTTCTTTCTTTCTTTCTTGGATCATTTCTTTCTTTCTTTCTTTCTTTCTTGGATCATTTCTTTCTTGGATCATTTCTTTCTTTCTTTCTTTCTTTCTTTCTTTCTTGGATCATTTCTTTCTTTCTTTCTTTTTAGGCTCATTTCTTTCTTTCTTTCTTTCTTTCTTTCTTTCTTTCTTTCTTTCTTGGATCATTTCTTCCTTTCTTTCTTTTTAGGCTCATTTCTTTCTTTCTTTCTTTCTTTCTTTCTTTCTTTCTTTCTTTCTTTCTTTCTTGGATCATTTCTTTCTTTCTTTCTTTCTTTCTTTCTTTCTTTCTTTCTTGGATCATTTCTTTCTTGGATCATTTCTTTCTTTCTTTCTTTCTTTCTTTCTTTCTTGGATCATTTCTTTCTTTCTTTCTTTCTTTCTTTCTTTCTTTCTTTCTTTCTTGGATCATTTCTTTCTTTCTTTCTTGGATCATTTCTTTCTTTCTTTCTTTCTTTCTTTCTTCGATCATTTCTTTCTTTCTTTCTTTCTTTCTTGGATCATTTCTTTCTTTCTTTCTTTCTTTCTTGGATCATTTCTTTCTTTCTTTCTTTCTTTCTTTCTTTCTTTCTTTCTTTCTTTCTTTCTTTCTTGGATCATTTCTTTCTTTCTTTCTTTCTTGGATCATTTCTTTCTTTCTTTCTTTCTTTCTTGGATCATTTCTTTCTTGGATCATTTCTTTCTTTCTTTCTTTCTTTCTTTCTTGGATCATTTCTTTCTTTCTTTCTTTCTTTCTTGGATCATTTCTTTCTTGGATCATTTCTTTCTTTCTTTCTTTCTTTCTTGGATCATTTCTTTCTTTCTTTCTTTTTAGGCTCATTTCTTTCTTTCTTTCTTTCTTTCTTTCTTTCTTTCTTTCTTTCTTGGATCATTTCTTTCTTTCTTTCTTTTTAGGCTCATTTCTTTCTTTCTTTCTTTCTTTCTTTCTTTCTTTCTTTCTTTCTTTCTTTCTTCCTTCACGTACGTTTATCGTTTTTACCGCGAGATGACAAATTCTTACCGTGGGGAATTTTTTTGACGGTACATCGTGAACGGTAAAATATCGCCCATCCCTACTGCCCGATAAGATATTGGTCACTTGGTTGTGATAGAGAAGGCCAAGACGGCTGAGACTGCCGGTGTCCAAGAGTCACACGTCTGAGATAATTAGTGTTTACTAGGAAATGCTTATGAAAGGAAGTTCAGTGAAATGACTATTTAAAGCAGAGAGGAACTGATGGGTGGGGGAATGCTATTGTGTCAGACCCCCATGGCACACACACACACACACACACACATAAACACACATGCACACAAAATGGCCAACTGCCTGCCTCCGTCCTATAGCCCTGTCCGTCTGCCGCCCTCCTCCGTAGGCCATGGCTGAATGGAGATGCAGAAAGGAAGGTCTGTTTATACATCCTGCCCTTGGTCAGAGGGCACCCACACGCATGTGCATGCTTGCACACACATGTTGAAATGCACGGACATGGATACGTAGATTCACTCATTGTGTTTTTCCCAACCCAGAAAGGAGGAGGGGGTTCGGTTTATTGGTGTCACAACGCTGCTCATCTCCACCGTTTTGTGTCGGGTGGCCCGTCCCCTCTTCTATGGTGGGGTCGCAGCAGCCAGCCCCGCGCCGTTGGCTAATGTTTTCTGCTTGAGCAGCGCTGATCCCTTTGACTCACACACCAGCTGGTTCCCCCCTGAATGGAGCTGCGGGCTCGGGCCTCTTCACTTGTGGGGTCTTGTCGGAGGGTTTTCGGGGTGATTTTCAGTGTGTGTGTGTGTGTGTGTGTGTGTGTGTGTGTGTGTGTGTGTGTGTGAGAAAGAGTACGGCAACAACCTCAGCATCCTAGCATTTCACTTAAGCTGGACATACACTGTGCGATATTTTAAATCGTTTGATTCAGCCCCATCTCACACTGCACGACTAGATCGCTGAGTTCGAAAGTTCGCAGCCTACGAGTCTCACACTGTACGACCCAATGCTCTGATGCGACCCGTCTTCTCACCCTATACGTTCATAAACCTCACGTCGGACCTCTGTTACTGGAACTGCAACGTCAAAAAGAAGTGGAAGCGGAGGAACCCCGAAGTGGGAGACACCAAAGATGCTCAGCAAAAACAAACGTGCTGCCTTAAGCCTGAATTATGGTTACGCGTTAAATCGACGGCGTAGCCTACGGCGTACCCTATGCCGTAGGCTCTGCGTTGGTGTAACGCGGAACCATAAATCAGCCTTTAGCAATTTGTGCCATTCTGTGTGGCGATAAATGAAAAAAGATTAAACAACGTCGCGATTGGACAAGGAATTGGCTGGGCAGACGTGGGAAATGCAGTCTTTTTTTTCTGCTATTAAAACATGATTTGTAATGTGAATTTGCAACACTTTAAACTGCAAATAATAGTTTTTGACGTGACATCAGAGATTGCGCATGCTCTCTGTGAAAGGATGAGGCAAATCTGGTCGTAGCTGCTTCAACTGTGCGATATCTTCACGAGGAGCGACCAGGATTTCAAACACGTTTGATTTTCTTGCAAGCACACGATTCATGATCAGGAGCTCGTCGTGAGGTGTTAATCTCTCGTCGTTACCCCACGTATATTGCATGAGGCACGACCAATGATTGGGTCGAAATCCGGCCTGATCCAAAAAATAGTCGCACAACTGGAAAATCGGTTCAAAACGAGCCGACAATCGCACAGCGTCTGCCCGGTTTTACCAAACGCATTACCTTTGTTTTCAACGAAGCAGACGACCCCGTGAACAAGGTGCTCTTGAGGCCATTGCACCGAACCTTAGAAGCATCTGCCAAAACTACCTACCAACAATCCTGTGTGTCTGCACATTTGTTTACAGGTGCGAGACTCGTTAAGAATAGTTAAAAAGGACAACTCCAAGCGGGTTTTCAAATAGCTAGCCCGTCTGCAACATGCACGGCGAATGCGGTGCCTGCGATGTGGCCATTTTCTCAGGCCATGAAGAGAAAAGCAGGCGACAATCAACCAAAGCAGGACAGCGGCTGAGCTGCACAGATCTGTGCGTGTCTAAGCAGGGCGTCTTTCTTCCTCTATCGTGGCTGTGTACGTGTGTTTGAGTGTGACAGTTATCAAACATCTGCCGCAGTTGACAAGAAAAGATACAGGCTTCTCGTTGTTAACAGCCCCCCCCACCATGATGTGTCAGCTTTTGTGCTGAACATTTCAATGTCATTTAGGCCCTTCTCTGTTTCAGTTTTTGTTTAAGGGGTGCGATGTTGTAATACCATTTCTTTGTTAATTAGATTCACCAGTTTGACTTGAATCGTTCACAACTACATGTTTTAGTCAAAAAATGAGAGCGAAATGAGAGAATTTGGGCTCAGTTGGGTTTTTATGTGACTCATTTTGTTGCTTTTACAGGATATGATGTACCAGCTGCTCCAGGGACTGGACTTCCTGCACTCACACCGCGTGGTTCACCGTGACCTGAAGCCCCAAAACATCCTGGTCACCAGCGGAGGACAGATCAAGTTAGCTGACTTTGGGCTCGCTCGCATCTACAGCTTCCAGATGGCGCTCACATCTGTGGTGAGTCAGTTGTTCGTACATCGTCCCACACTGTGGAAACATACGGTAGTTTAACAACTGTGTGGCGTGCTGGGTCAAAGCTTTGATCTGGAAATATTCCCCGACAGTGATGTCATGTGAAGCTCTGGCTCTGGGGCCAAACAAGCCCCGCTTCACCTGTCTACTTCACTTTTTCTACATTCTCCTTTTAATTTGATATCCAAAAAAATCCAAAATGATTATCTATTGTTTTCCACTGAAGTTTGAATCCTTCCTCTTGCTTCTAGACAGTTAAACGCCATCACACACGCATATGCATGTACAGAAACAGTCTTAAACATCCCCTCCGTCTCCCGAGAGTTGGAAGAAAAGTGCCGGATGTTTTGCAGCGGACACATACGGGGTATCAGCAGCAAACTCCGGAGAAGTGCGCCGAATGATAGGGCTTCTCTGTGCAAAGTAAGAGTCAAGAACCCCCCTCCTCCCCTCCTCCACGGCCCGTCTCAGGAGCCCTTCAATGGGTGTCGCGGAGTGGCATGGAGCAGACGGGGAGAGACAAACACCCCTCCCTTCCCGCCGTCGGTACTTTGATGTCCAACTGCTGAGCTCTGGGCTCTGATGACCAGATAATATAGAGAGGGAGTCTGAAAGGAGTCTTTGGAAGAGCTTGAAATGAGGAGACATGAGACTTGAAGATCAATTTAGCTCAGCACAGATTTTATTTTCAAACCTTTAAGTAAAAGCTTAACCGCCTCATGAACACACGTCTTTTAAAGATACTGGGTATTAATGAAACGTTCAATTAATTATATTTGCTTCAGAAATGATTGAATGAAACGAATCAGGTGCCACCTCGGCTGCAATCAGCAGTTCGTAGCAGTCGGCAACAAGAGGTACGCCACTTAGTTGCTTAAAGCAAAGACAAGTTGAGCACAAATATTTCTAAAATCTGAGGTTAATGGCCGTCCACTCACACTCTGCCACCGAGACACCAGAATGACGTGGCGATCGGAACAAAGGGAGAACAGCTCATGTTATGTCAAGTCGGAAAAACTAGTGGGAACGTAAACAGGTCCGTCCAGTCGCGCGACATTTACCATCTATAGGAAAACTAAACAACTTTTTCTAACTTTAAATGTACTCTCAGCGTCCTGGGGAAAAAAAGAATTTAGCAGTTACAACACGAATGCTTTAAAAGGCGCCAAAAGATATGAATCAGTGGTGTATATATGTTTTTATGTTATGCAACGATAGATAAAAAAGCTTTCACTTTGAAACCTGCAGCCTGCAAGCAAGCTTCGGTCCTCAGATTGTTATTTGGCTTCACATCCACTAAAGTACACTCACAGTTTTCTCTCGTCAGGGTTTCATTGCTCAACTCCATTAGTGTAGCTGTTATCATGTTAAAAACATCACACAAAACTGTGTAAATCCTCAAAGGTAGTTTTGTTTTGACCACATGTTGCTTTGTCATAAAATGCATGTTAAGCTAACAAGCTTATTGCATCGTGTTAATTAAATCGACGTTGGATGGGAGCAATGTTGATTGATAATCAGAGAGCAGAAATATAGATGCAGCTAAAGCACTTTTAATCCCAGGTTTCCCTTCAGCGTCTCAGATGCTAAAAAAAGAGAAAGAAACCAGGTGCTGCAGGTAATTATCATAAATAAACCCATGTTTAGACCACGGTGTTATTTAATAACACAGTCTGTCTGATAAGGACTAATATTAACCCATCTCTAGTATACCTTTCTTTGGGACAGTAAAGGTAAAAAAAAACTTTTAAAATTGTAGCTAAGGGGAGTATTCCTGCCAGAGCCAGTCATTTATACGCCAGCGGTAGATAATAGGGGACTGGTAATGGCAAATGCATTATGCAGACCGTATGATGACAATAGTTGCAGAATCACAGTCAGCTGCAAGGTGTGGAAGGTCGTGGTGGTGGTGCATTACATTAAAGACGAGGGTCCCCCTACAAACATGGTGGCATTGCGACACTGAGTCAGTCTTGTTGGGTGTCTTGCTTGGTCACTTTTGTTGTGTAAATTCCTCGTTTCCTCCATCATCGCATTCTTGAGTCTTAAGAGTCTGCCGTGACGTCCGCTGTAACTCTGAGCTCGTTTCATCCCTACTGATGCGTGCTCGAGTCTCATAAAGTGATGTGCAGTTGTTCTGCATCCTAAACTCTTAAACCCCTCACCTCCAGCGTTATCAGTCACTTTCATCCTCATTTACATTCAGCATCAATGCTGCAAGAAGGGCTTTTAGCAATGGGAACACCAGCAAACTCTTTGAAGCTCCACTTTCAGCACTCTGCTGAATTCGCTGCTTCCTCCAGCTGCCAATCTCTCCACAAATTCCTTTGCCTCCTTTTTCACTGATAAGATGGCCGCTATCAGTAGCCAATTCACTGAACCTCTGGGCATGCCGACCACCTCTGTTGACCATACATGTCGCAGTCATACGACATGTCCCTGTTTGACTCCTCGGAGTGTTGCCATCTGACTTTGATTCAAACGTGTAGCAGTTTGACTTCCCCTCCTGGTAATTGCATATCACTCTGATATGCAAACGTGATATGAAAACTCAGTTTTCACGCAGAATTATTCAACGTGAAAATGGAGTTTTTGAAAATCTCCACTTTGGCCGGAGTTTTCAGAAATTATCGTTTTTGGAGACTTTGAGCTTCGTTTTCGTGTAAACGAACGGCCAAAACGCATGAAAACGCCTCCGTGTAAACGGGGCCTGAGTTTACTCAGAGGAGCATCCCCTGACTCGTTAGCCGTCCAGCTACATTTCAACTCGATCCCATCCCTGCGAGACTCCTCCAAGTCACAGCTCCGGCTGTTCTGCCAGCTATCACACATGTGATAAATGCTTCCTCGAGTTCGGGGACAGTTCCCACTGACTTCAGTCAGGCGCAGGCGCAGCCTCTACTCGTGAAACCTTCCTTCAGTGTCACTCCATTGCTCAATAGTCTGCGCAAGTCAAATCACTTGTGTTGTCCTAGAGTGATACCTGGGTCAGGTCCCGCCCTCCTCGGCTCAGTCATACAGGTTTCTACTCCGGCCGGCTGGTGCTGCTCCTGACAGGAACCTTGTCAAGCATCTCT
Source organism: Cololabis saira (assembly GCF_033807715.1). Classification (NCBI taxonomy): domain Eukaryota; kingdom Metazoa; phylum Chordata; class Actinopteri; order Beloniformes; family Belonidae; genus Cololabis; species Cololabis saira. Next base: position 14,078,948 of record NC_084601.1, on the reverse strand, counting down.
ACCCTCAAGACCGTCAAGACCGTCCCTCTCCATCTCCACGAAGACACGCCTTTTCCCTCTTCTCCTAACAGAAACTAATCCCACTCTCCATTGCACTTCTCTATTTAAGGGGATTCTCCAACTAAAATTGATTGTGCTTTCTTCTCTCGCTCTGCAGTTGCCCTTGTCATTCAGAAATTGCCCTTTTTTTTTTGCATAATGCAGGTCTCCCTTCACTTTTTGGCTGGATCGCGTTCCTTTTTTTCTACGTCGCTTTGGATAAAAGCAACATACAAAATAAATACAATGTAATATAAAGTTGTAAAAGACACTTTGAGTGATTTTGCTGACAGAAGAAGCCGGTGACCACGAAAGACTGATGACACTTCTAAGAATAATCAAACATCCCTTCAAATGAAATCAAAACGGCTCCGCTTCAAAGAAAGCCTGACGTAAAGGTGTCTAAATAGTCCTGATGCGTGCTTGACTAAGTGACATCTTTAGATGTGGTCTTTCACTTTAAATCGGAAGCAGCCGCATGAAACCCAGTTGCAGTAAAGCGCGGATGACACCCATGGAGATCCGAGTTTATTTGCATTTGGAAGCTGCTTTTAATTCAGAATTTATAATGAAACCATTCACAAGAGGAAGACTAAGCAGCAATCACAATGCAAATCTTTTTAATTGGCATTCTTGTTCTCTTATCTTTAATCTTTAAATTAAAGTACTTTTTACATCAGTTGTTGATGTTCTTATTGAACTAATAACATGAAATAAAGAGATCCGTGCTCTTATATAAAGGTTGACAAATGATCTAGAGACCATAATTGAGATACTTCCATTTTAATCACCTTTTTATTTTCTCCAATTATGATGCTATTGATGAAAAATGAAAAAAAAATAAAAAAAAATATGACAAAGTGATTTATTCACCAAGTGGTACTTATAAGTTGCAGAATAAATATTTAAGTTTGAAATGTCGTCACTTGTAACTACGTGAAAAGCAACTTTTCTATGTGACTAACTCTGCCTGCCCTCTCTGTGAGCTCTTCTCAGGATGATTATCAGGGGTCATTTTTCATGATTAAGATGCATATATCCCGGGTTAATTTCAAAGATTTCTCACCCTGATTGATGATAATTCACAGCCCACGTGCAGAGAGAGGCGGACCTCCTCGCTTATTTTACAAAGTGTCGCACAGTTTTCAGGGTAAATGTAGTTTCACCGGAGGGTTTGTCTTGTTTTACTTCTTTTATGAGTACATGGGGACACTTTTGTTGAAGGTTGAACGCCTCCCCGGGAATTCACCTTTTAAATATAAAGGTCCCTGAAACTACTCGTGCACACAAGACCTCGAACTTTGAATATGTCTGCACACATTCACACACTCATTTCCTTCTTCGGTTAGATTGGGCCACAAAAAGGAGATGTGTGTGTGTGTGTTTGCATGCGTGCATGCGTGCATGCGTGTGTGTGTGTTAAGCTTGTGCAGTATGGGACCTTCAGTCCCAGATGAATGTTTGTGTGTCAGGAATCCCCCTATCTTCCAAGACTTGCACACAATCTCCATTCATTCATTGTTTCCTCTTACTAATAAAAGCAACCCAATCTACACTGTCTTGCAGAGGACGAGCACACAAAACACACACTTTGGTTAGGAGGATCTTCCCCTTTGCCCAACAGACCAGCAGTTACTTATGCCACCACCACTGGCGGGCCGACGGGTTTTCGAGAACTGCTGTTGCTTAAGCGAACGCGACAGTTTTCTAACTTTCAACGTGATTCATTGAGTACTTGTACAGAGATGTGCATCTGCATAAAATGTCCAACAAGGCCCTCCCCCGCCAGTCTTGTACTTTTTGCTGATAATATACCAGTACTTTCTGGAACTTCTCTTTTTGTGATGAATTTGCTTTTTTCACCTAGCAACGTGCTGGGTTGTCATGTCGTCGACATGTGCGGCCAGCGTGCATGAATGCGTTGCTACATTTGACTGAATGCTCGCTGGTATCCACCGCTGCTTGTTTTTAAACCATCTTTGAGGGAAGGAGAAAAAAAGGGGGGAGGGAGACCACACATTGGGCTGGTATGGCGGCCCAGATTAGCTTCCCTTAGGGACCATTGCTTTGTTGTTGGGTTTTATTGACCCCGGCCTTTGCTTACAGGCTGATTGGTTAATCTGACAAACGAGATTCTGTCTCTCCCATCTCTGATGAAACACCTTAGGGAGGATTTTTATATCTTATTGTAATTTTGAAGTCTGCAGGGTTAAAGTTCAGAGGGTTACGATAGCTCCTAACTGGCTCGTTGTTAAGAAAAGTCAGAGAGAGGTTAGTTTTGTCCAGTTTACGATCAGTGAGCTGTTGGGTAGTTGTTTCTGTCATAGTCCCCTCCGGCCTGCTGGGAAGTTTTCAACGTGTGCAGCAGTTCTGCATCCTTGACTATCCATGAAAGGTTTCTCAGCGCCCTAATTAGAAGGTGTGCAAACATCCACAGATCCAATACGCGCAGCTTGAGGGTCGCTGGACGTGGAGAGTACAACATGAGCGTAAGCACTTCATCAAACGTGATGTCACGCAGAGCGAATTGCTCGGCACTGGCCTTATCTGTCAGCGAAGGAAATCTTTATCTTTTTAAGTAAATGTTGTGAGAAGGTCTTGAGAAGGAGCCCAGCCGCATGGATGAGAACGCCTCCCGTTAAGATAATTAGTGATAAAAACAGCCGTGGATCTGGAGGTGACAGAGGATTAGAGGTCAGGCGAGATCTTGTTTTCATTAGATAACCTCCAGCAGGCCGGCCCGCGGGGGTTCTTTCCACACCATCCCCACATTGGCAACTATTGTAGTACGAGACTGATTGGATGGTCCCATGAAACTCATTTGTTTACCCTCCCATGCATGTCATGCGCATGTCGTTGCCTAATATTGGATTTGGAAAACTCAAGGAGGTATGCAACCAGACTTTTGTGTTGACCATTTCTGCTGGACATTTTTTTATTTTAGTTTGAAAATAGCAGAGCATGAAGTTTACAGGAATTTAGATGATATTTAAGTTATTTTTTCCTCACTGTTCCTTCTGTTATTGAGAGACATGAAAGCCAAAAGGAATTTGGACTCTTTAAGCATAGTGATGCTTTTTTTTGTAAATATTTTATCTTTTGCTGCTCTAATCGTGGGACTATTAAGGGGTTAATGTTCCTCTTGCATCTTGACTAAAATGATGCCGGTTTATGATATGATCGAATGCGCCACTTATCGTCACAGTTATTGTACGTGCACCCGTCGAGACGATCTACACCGTCGCTCTCGGGGTTTCCAGTAAACGATGTTACTAGTGACTGTGCAGAGGAGTGAGATTTGTTGCCTGTTCGAAGGTATTTTCCCAAAGCTTTCCCTGGTGCGCTCTGGTCCTCGGTCGGCCTCACACTTCTCTTACCAGAATGAGACACCCATATCTCACAAAAATTAAGCAAACTGAAACCTGATTTCCTGCCAGAGCTTAAAAGGCAGGCAAGCTTTTAACAGCTCTCTCTTTATTCATTGAGTATCAGTAATCTTTCAGTTAATTATTTTCTGCTTTTGCACCACTGTTACACTTTGGATCCCTTGTATTCTTTACGTGAGGACCACAGAAGTGTAAATTGACATCTTCCCACCTACCGTCAACCCCTGCCTTATTTTACAGCCTTTAGTGACTGGTAGCGGCTCAGCTCCTCCGCTGTTTCCTCTTCCCCCCCTGAACTTCACGTGTGGCGCTATGCGCCTACTTATATTGGCCACCGTGATGTCGGGTAGGAGCTTGGATGTTTTGCAGGGGCAAGTTTCACTCGGAGGTGATAACCGAGGATGTATCTGCGAATTTGTTCCAGACACGTCTCTCAACCCCGCTCAGACTACAGGAAGGGCTAGCAGGCGGGAGAGCAGGGAGAGGAAGAGGGGAAAAACCCTTGCGCTGCACGCAGGAGAGCACGTGCAGCGCACTCTGGGAATGTTTAAATATCTCCTCAAACAGCTCCACATGGGAAAAAAATGAAAAGTCATCCTCGGTGCTTTGACTGCAGTCGGCCAGGGCAAAGGGGCTGCACAGATATCCACAGCAAATGTGCGTAAACAAAGGGACGTGGGACACATTGCATATATGCAAACAGAAAAAGAAATCCTACTTTTATGAATTCCTATACATTTTTTATTTTTTTCCTGTGTGGAGCCGCTCTGACGGGCTAACAGAGCAGCCCTCCCTCCACACACACAAACCCAGACCCCACAGCTCACTGTATTTATCGCTGCTGACGTCTTGGCAGCGCTCCAGGTGGTGGGAACACCGACTGGCATGTGTGCATTGCGAGCTGCATGCAGGGTCACCTGGATAGTACGGCCTCGTCTGTACCAGCAACAGCAAGAGGAAAAGGAGGAAGAAGAAAAAAAAAAAGAGAGAGAAAGAGAGAGAGAGAAAAAAAATTACAGCATATTTCAGGAATTTTCCAGCTAATGATGTGCGGATGTGGTAGCGCTGGAGAGAGAGAACCACTGACTGTGCTGTCTTTGTTTCGTTTGCTGAGGGCCCCGTGCTGCATTCCTATACGCGATGCATACTTTGGCAACAGTTGCAGTGCCCCTTTTTTCTGTTTTACTGTATACAGTCTGTGTGCTGCTCTTGCAGTTTTTTTTTCTTTTCTAACCCTCCGGTTCCTTTCCTCCCTCCGTAAGCCCCCCGTCTCAGGCTAGATTTCCCTCACATCGACCTCCTCAGTCTTCTGTCCTCTCTTGGCTCAGCGTATCAGTATTTTAGGACATGGAAATTGTCCTTTTTTTTTTTTTTTTTTTTTTACAAAACAAGTTAGAGAAAGTGAGGGAGGAGTAAAAATAATGGTGTTTACAACATGGCTGACTGCTGGAGCCCTGAATGGGGCCTCTCTGGAGACACAACATCACAGCCTTTTGCTCTTCTGTACTTGGGCATTTTTATGCTTATTATTAGGACATCCGCCCGGCCTCTCCCATATGTGGCCCACCTTCATAGGCTGTATCCTTCTGAGATCCACAGAGGAAGACTTTCATTTGTGATGGACCGCATTCAGGAATGTAATTAAACTCGAGATTAAGAGCCAAACTGTTCAACAGCTGAGCCAGAACACAGAGCCTTAACTGCAGAAATGTAAAACTCCCCATCATGCTTTTACTTTTTTTTTTTTTTTTGCAATGACAGCAGTCATTTGTTGGCTCTTGTGCATGTGAAGCACTTGTCTGAGTGTGCATGTGTGTGCAGGGTATGTGTCTGTGAGCAGTGGTGCTCTTTCATCCTTGCCTTCCTCAGTAAGAGGGAATGTAAACATGGGCCTCCAGCCAAGCTCCATCAACCCCGCCGCCTCCGGTGCTGTGACCCTAAGCTCCGGGCTCACGCATCCTCACGGCATCGGGTTATTCTGAAGGTCTCACAGACTGAAGGGGGAGACTGCCATGGGAGCCATCTCTTTTTCTTTTTTCTTTTTTCTTTCCCTGTGTGCGTGTGTAAACATAACTGTCACCACTGAGTGCAGAGCAAAAAAAAATCTCGTCATCACTGCCAGCAGGAAAGAAAAGGAGCAGTGTTGCTTTATCGAATGTTTAAAAAAGCAGGTCAGGATGATGTTATGAAGTAGCTTTAGGTGATAGTTTTGATGAAGAAGCGCTTATCTTGTATTTCTCACTCGGATGGAGTCATTGACAAATGCAGAAAGTGAAATGCTACCATAATCCCAGCAGGAACGGCGAACCCTCCTGATCCCTGAAAAGAATGGTGGCCTGGAAATCTGGAAAAGGAAACATCAAACACATGCTGGGGATAACTTGCATACAGTTGCAGATATCAGCATACCGAAGCACTTGGCAGCGAACAACGGTCAACTTGGCAAAAGCAGGTGCTCTCCAAGTCACGTGCGAGCACTTCCACATCACACATACACCAAACACCCCCACACTCACATGCATGCGCCCCATTGTCACATCATTCCGCTGTACATGCACGGCGCACTGGTTGCACAGATTCCGGATGTTGCAAAGCGGACGGGCTTGGAGGTCTGACTTAGGAGGTCTGGGGGTCCTCTGGGGCAGGGGAAGCCATTTCCTCCCTCATGGGAAGCAGGGAAGAGAGAAGCAATGAGGGCTGCAGAGGATGGTGCTGGTGGTGAGGGGGAGGATGCTCTCAGCAGAAAGGAATTCCCAGAATGTTGTCCTTTAATCTGGAGTCGGCCTCACACACTCTCACTGTCTCAGTCTTGCTCCTTCAGTTTTGTTTAGTTTTTTTTTTTTTTTTTTTTGTCGTTTGGCTTCATCGGACTTCTGGGTTTTTCTGTTATCATTCCAAAGGGAAGAAGGGTGTCAGGTAGACCCAGAGACAGATTGAAAATGCCAAGCAGCTGCCTTTTTGAAAGTAAAACATCCCAGCACAAATTGAAAGGCTCTGGCTTCTCTCTGGTACTCATCCAGCTTACTGTACATGGGACTTTGTATCCATTTTTATGCCGCCTCTATGGAGCAGGGAGAGCAGGCAGGGGTGGGTAATGAAGGGATATGTGAAGCAGAACAGAGAATGAGAAGGGTGAGAAAGGGAGACTAAGGAAGTAGGAATGCAAACGTGGTCGGAAGAAGAGGAGGGGAAAGGACACAAAAAAAAGGGAAGATTACAATTTGAGAAGGTTCTCTTCACTTTACAGCAGATGTGTTGCTATAATCATCTCTATGAAAACAGTTGTTAAGTTTTAGATTTAGGTTATGACTCAGAGCATGTTCTTCGGGGAAGCATAAAAGTTTTACGCTTAATGTGAGACTGCGATCAAAATCCATGTATGGATCTTTTAGGCTCGCCAGCTGTTAAGTTTTGGCTCTGCTGCATTTCGGGGATATGTGTTTCTTCAGTTAAAAATGTTTATTTATAGTGGAGAACATGAGGTCGCAGGGCAGAAAAGTACTGTTTTAATTTAAAAAAAAATTTTGGATGGGGGGTGGTGTGGTGATGTATATCATTAATAATTCAACAATAATGGTCTAGACTGTGTCTTGTTTTATTCCCATCAACAATTACATTGACTTCATGTGGCATTTTATGCCTAAAATACTTCCTGGTAGCAGCAATGTATTACACGCCTATTTTTAAAATAAGTTGGGAAAAAAACAAAAATGGTCAAATAATGAAACTGGCAGTGAATTAATTAATTTAATTATTTGCCTGTTTTCCACTTTTCTAAAAGATGCGTTTCAGGCAATAAAAATACAAAAAATAAGAGCATGTGTTTCAAAACGTTAAAAAGAAATCAAATAATCTTTCAAAAGTCTTCGCGGAATGTGGTTTTTTTTTGTTCATGCATTATTAAAAACAAAGCTTTAAATCTCACCTGAAAAATCGTTAAAATGTACAACATTTTTTTCTTTAATTACAATTCACACTTCAGGTCTGAATTGGCTAAATATTCTTTGACTGTGTGCAAAGATGGAAAGTAACTGTCATTGCTTTGCCTAAATAGATTTGCGGTTTTCAAAAAAAAAGCGTGTGCAACGAGGAAGCTGTCAAGTGTAATTATATGCTAAATTAAAACATATTGAATCTATCTTCCACTATAACTGTGAACCGGCGTATATACTTTAATCTGTAGTTGCGGCCAGGTTTTCGAATAACTGCAAGGCGGATATACTCTGAGCTGTAGGTCTGTGGTTCTTCCTAGAAGGCTTTGTGTGTGCTCGTATCAACTCTGGCTTTTCTTTTGCTGGGTGTCAATTCCATGCAATAAACTGCAATATAATGCATTTGAGCATGTAGTTGCAAAAGTCACAGGAAGGTGCTGATTGATCCGTTTGCAGAGCAACAACCAGCAGTTAGGTATTTAGGCCCATGGTAGAGGCGTTTTCTTGCTGGTGAGAACTCGATTATAATGTGCACCAACAAATATCTGCAACCAAATTCTTTCCCACAAAAAAAAGAAAGAAAAAAAGGCAATGCGAGTTGGAATTCATATGTTTTGAATTACATAATCTGGACAGTCATGACTTCCATTCATTGTTTTTTTTTTTTTTTTTTTTTTTTGAGGTTTCACTTTTCTGAAATTCTTCAATGACCCCAACAGCAAGTCTGTTCATTGTGAGCATTTCTCATTTCTGGTCACGTGACTGTCTATTCATCTCATGCAACTAGCCTCAACTTCCGCCCTCTTTCCACTGAAGCAGGAAGTGCAGATGAAAGTATCACACATCTGCAAAATGCAGCCCCCAGCTCTATTAGTAGCAACATTCAGTTTAAAGAAAAGAAAGGAAAAAAAAGACGAACCAAACTTTTATCCATCTTATTGGTCTTTGTTGCCTCCAATGCTGCTTAGCAATACGTAATGTTTGTAAGTTTAGGTCAGATATCTGAAATGTCATTCCGAGTTGCATTTTGACTGCCAGAACCTTTTCCAGGAACGAGTGTCTTCTGGGGGGTTCTTTCCTCGAACCCTTCCACCTCTCACATACAACCCATTTTTATTTCCTCCGCAAAAACCAGGGGCTAAACTGCGTTGCGGGGGAGATATTTAAAGCACTGAAACTGTGCTAAAAGTGAAGTAGTGCTTTTTAAATTACTCGGAACCTCTGCAGCTCCTCTAACCACCATATTCACGCTGAAACGTCGGGTGCACGTGCATGGAACATTGTAATCAGATTACAACCAACTTAAATTTCCAACTGGAATGAAAATGCCCAAATGAAAACATTGTATTTGATATTAAACCATCCAAAAATCTTAATCAGATTTGAATTTTTAATCAAAAGAAGAATTCTACCGTGTAAACAAATACATACCTTTGACTTTTGCGTCTTTTCCTGCGGGGCAATCATCGCACACAAGTATATGAAATGGTGATGGTGGACGTTTAATCAGTTACTAGATGTACTAAAAGAACGTTAATTATTCAGCATCTGCTTGGAAAGAAGGTGAGGGATACAGCTTTTTCTCCAGGTGTTGCACGTTCAGACCAAAGCAGGATGGGATGGAGCGCACCACGGCTCAAATCAAGATGAGGAAATGTTGAAGTTAAACCAAATCCCATGCTTAACCGTGGCGTTGCTCTATTACAAATCAGCCAAATGCAAATCTTTGCCAAATGCAAAATCTAAACAAAAGAATCCAGCCGAACACACGCGCCACAAACTTATTGTGATTAGAGGAAGCAATAAGCAATAAAGAGACCAGATTAGGTAATATTTAGTGAGGGAGTGGTTGGAGAGCTCACCCGGTTCAGCAGACACCCCGCGGTCCTCCTGCAGCTGGACCAGTCCAGTCCCCGCCGCTGGCCCTTTGCTGCACGTACTCCCCTTTTCTCTCCTCACTTCCTGTTTCTCCACGATCAGGGCCACTAGAGGGGCATTGCTTCCGTGCTTTTTATCTGACTATTTTATTATTGCTTTAATCTTTATTTAAATTTATTGTAAAGCACTTTATGTCTGTTGTATGTGAACTGTGTTCTATGTATAGATGTTACTTCCTGATGTTAAATCCTTCATTTTAAAATAATAATTACAATAACATCATTTTTTTCCAATATTGTTTCTGATGCCTGAGATTTTTTGGGAATTTTATTTATTATATTGGTTGTTTTTTTCTAAATGAAAAATAGTAATTTTCAATAAAGAAATCCAGGAGTTAGATTTATATATAATGATATCCGAACTCTGTCCAAATGTCCATTGTGAAGCCGATGGCCTGCACTTTTTTCTTTTTTTTTTTAATAAAGTATTTTTGAATTTGAATTCTTTCGGCTGACATGAAACATGTTGAGTCTCGTTTTGTTTGCAGGGAGCAGTTTCCCAGCTGTATTCCTGACCTGGGAAACTGCAGCAGCTGCAGATGTTCAATTGTCCAGTCAAATTATTTCTAGTGACCAGCAGGGCCAGCGTAGCATCGGCGCTGAAATGTTCGGTTTTATCAGTAATTTCTGTGGCTTTCTACGGGGAACTTGTCTCATTTATGCAAATCAAACTCTCGAGTTGGCTCGGCCGGCGAGTGTTTCTGATATCTGCCCGCTGTCACGGAGGTCCCGCATCATCGGTTGAAGGAACCGACGCAACATGTGAAGCGTGATGTTCTGCTGTGAACGTCCGCCGGCAGCTCTTGAAGGAGCTACAGCTAACTTTGATGGCGTGTTCCCTGCATCATGTTTTATTATCTGTCACAGCTGCATCCCTCCTCATTTCTCCAGACTATTATTAAAAATCAATACATCTGTAACATACTTTATTCCTTTACCACTATAAAATCAAAACTAAGAAATGGTACAGAACTCTTCCTCATGCCTCTAATGATACCTGTTTAAGCACGTTAAAACATGTGTAGAGCACACACTGAAATAAGTCACCATTGTTTCACTGATGCACATTAAAGCGCTGATGCAGGACCAGCCAGGACTAAAGATATTCAGGAAACACTGCTCCCCTCTAGCTTACAAGCATTTGCTTCAAACTCTAACATCCCGATAAGCACTCTGCAGTGCCTGGAGGGGGAACTGCAGCCAAAAGCTGTTGGAAAAATCCAGAGTTTAGGAAAGCACCTGGAACCAGTCCACTCTCTTACTAGGGGTCACTGAGTTTTGTCTGGAGACTTTTCCTACTGTAGCTATTAACAATGCTGCGTTCCTGCAGGCTACACACACACACACACACACATACTCTCTCTCTCTCTCTCTCTCTCTGTGAGAGGTCCCAATAGAGTTACATGGACAAATTTGGAAACCTTGCTTAGTGTGAAGTGGCACAAAATGGCTGTCGTTCTACCTCACGAGGGTGAAGTGCTCTTTTATGAAAGATGGGAAGTACTGTTAGTATGAAGAAGTGGTTGGGTTGGTTTGGTTGACGCGACGCCACTATCTTTCCACCCCTTAATTCAATAAATGCGCTCGTGACCATATGCAAAAAAGTAACCCTATGCATCGTGCGTACCTGCTGGCTCGCTGTGGAAAGACTGGGTGATGTCAGTACAGTGCTGGGAACAGTGACACGTCCTGCCAGATATTATTTCATGTCTTACTCCGAGCCAAGTTGTGGAGCAGAGAAGTCTTTAAGATCCTGTCTGAGCCCCCCCTGCCTCCCCCCCCTCAGATAGTGACATTTACCCAGTGCTGGCAAGCGATCTGCATTTACGTCTTTGCGCTCTGAAAGTGAAGTCTTGTTTTGTGCTGTGTGTCGTAGGTGGTGACGCTGTGGTACAGGGCCCCAGAAGTGCTGCTCCAGTCCAGCTACGCCACTCCGGTGGACTTGTGGAGCGTGGGCTGCATCTTTGCGGAGATGTTCAGGAGAAGGTGAGGTCTGCTGGGAACTGTGTTAACCCAGAAATGCGGTTATATGGGTGGAGTCTCATCAGTGCGTGACCGGCCAAGATGAAGTAAAATGAGCGGAGGGAGGCTACATCACAGAGGGAGTAGAACCAGGACCTGCCAACATCCTGGACCATATATCCGTGGCACATCCAGCCACTTTTCTTCAACAACACCAGAGTAGATTCCCAATCTAAAGAAAGCTGCTTGTTCACCTTATTATCACTATTTTAGAAGGGACTAGTAGACAACACGCATGAACCAACAGGGATCAACGTGAAGAGGGTTCCAGGCTTTTTGAGAAAAAAACAAGTCTGATGTCTTGGATTTCACCCCCGCCCACCCCCTGGTTTGCTGTGTCTCCTGAGGTAATCCTAATAACAACCAGTGTTGTGCTAGTTACTGAAAAATACTAACTAGTTACCTTTACTAGTTACTTCATTAAAAAAGTAACTCAGTTAGTAACTCAGTTACTTAGACCAAAAAGTAATGCGTTACTATGAAAAGTAACTATTGAGTTACTTTAAATAAAACATTTTTTTTAAATGCTCCCATTAATGCCCCTCTAGCCTTCATTTCAGCAGGTTCTGTATGGATTTGCATTGTGCCTTGTGTTCTGCATTCTGATTGGCTAAAGACAGTCTCCCCGCTTTTGATTGAAATTCTTTATTCAGTCACTTCACCAAACAAACATTGAACACAAACATTATCAAAATAAAATAGTGACTGAAAAGGCACAGGCAGAAGCATAGTGCTTATATTAATGCCTGTCCTACATACAAACAAACAATAGCAAAACTAATCCAGAAAAAACAGAAACAGCTTCTTCACTTCCTGTGTCAATAACGTTGGTCTCTTAGCAACAAGCTGAGAACGGCCAATGAGCTTCAGCAGCAGCTCAAGAACGGGACACTTTGATGAATCGGTCATTACAGTCTCAAATATAACCAATGGTGGCATGTCGGTTTATAAGAACCTTTTTGCCCAGAAGAAAAAAGAGCGACAAAACGACCCATAACTATTTTCTTCTCTCGAAAAAACACACCTGCACCGCGGCCTTAGGGGAAAAAGACGCTACAGAGTCGCGATGCAGCGGCATCAGAAGAGCAGTGGAATACATGCGAGGCGGGGCTGATCTCCGCAATTTGAAGCCTTCTATAATAATTGTAAAAAGAATTTCACTTATCACGAGTTCTTTTTGGAATGTAACCCCTGCGAAAAACGAGGGATTACTGTAATGACAATATCTCCATGTTGCGAAACTCGCCTTCTCTTGGCTCATGACCGTTGTGTTTCCTCTGGTCTCCGCGTGTGGGGAAAAAAAGCTTCACTGTAGCCAGAAATAACGGAGTAACGCACCGTTTGGTAACGGTAACTGCGTTACTGAATTTAAAAAGTAATGCGTTACAGTATTAGTTACCGCAAAACTAACGGTGTTACTGTAACGCGTTACTAAATAACGCGTTAGTCCCAACACTGATAACAACGGTCTTCCTCAATTCATGCAGCATCGAGTATTACTGTCAATATTCACTAGTTTTTATTGTTATGTTAATGTGAGAAACACATGTTTTTGCTCTCTGGGTGCAGCTGATGCAGGGTTATATGAAAAAATGTATCAAATGCCCAACTACAGACGGATGGGTGGAAGCTGTTACTACTGTCATTTAGCTTTCATCCAGATCGACTTACATCTGAGAAAACAACACAAGCTAGAAATCCTCCAAAATGTTAAGCGAGTCATGGCGCTCCAGCCCATCCAGTAAGATATGTAAATGATCACGTCGGTCGCTTCACGCTTTGAAGCTGTCGGTGGTTTGAATGGTTCAGCCTGGTTCTGGTCTGTCAGTGCAGAGTGTCCAGTGTTTTTAGTTTCAAGTAGATGTGAACTATTACAGGAGCTTGTACTTCTAAGAATATTACTCAGTCAAATGCTAAATGTCTTAGTTTTAGTATTCGTAGTAATGGTGTCGTCGTACACTCGAGGGTCTCACTTTAACCGTATGACGACGGCACTCCTGGACGCCAAGGATCACAGAACAAAATCAGTCGGCGCCATGAAATGAGAAGAAAATGATTACAAGCACGACGAGTCAAAGCGCCACGAAGCGAGCGAAGAGGCGGGAAAATGCTGAGACAAGATGTAAAAAGTGACTGAAGTCAATATAAAAGCATGTTCACCACCTCCAGCCCCGGTCAGCCCCGCTTGGCCGGACAGAAAGTGGTAAAAGTGACTGCGTTTGCATGCATTCAATAACCCTTTTAAAACCCGAATATTGGCAATAACCCAAATTTGCACGGCCATGTAAACACCAATAACCCCTTTGAATAACCCGAATTTGCTCATATTCGGATTTTTAAAAACCCGAATATGACCCCTGGGTTACTCCTTTTAAAACCTGAATATTGGGTCGTGTAAACGCCAAATGGAATATCCCCATCAAACGGAACAGGAATTTGTTTTCTGCGCATGCTCTGTTCACAATCCTGGTGTTTTGAGTCCAGGACGTTCTTATAAACACGGCGAAACGCAAGACCACGCCACCCCTTTGGAGTGAGGAGGAGACTAATCACTTCATAAATATAATGAAGGATATGAACATTTTGCCATTTGTAAATGGTAGAAAGTACGGGGATAGCAAGATTTACAAGAAGGTGAGCGAAAAGTTGCACGAAGCAGCATTTGTTTTGAATTTGGATACAGGAAGAAGAATGACGGGAATTGTGGCATGATGTTCTCCGTGCGTCACTGGTTTGATGGAGATATCCCAAATGATTAGTTACCATGTAAACAGGGATAACCCTGTTTTGCTCACGCATGTAAACGGAATATTCTGAATGTTTCAGTAACCGGAATTTTAGCAATAACCCGAATTTTGACTGCATGTGAACCTAGTCAGTGTTAAGCAGCGGAAGTTTGCCTCAGTACGCTAGGCTTTGGATGATAGCAGGAAGGCAGCTAGGATGTTTTACAGAAGCTGTTAAACGATGGATGTACCACATTTACTTTTTAAACTGATGAATAACCCACAGAGATCTGCAAATATCATCCACTTTCTGTAATTCGCTTTTGGAATCATAAGTTACATCTTTGTTCAGCGTGGGCTTGAGCTTTACCTTTTCTCTCAATGTGAATGCGAAACACAGGAATTGACAGATTTGCGAGGTTCGCGTCAAAGCCTTTCGCATTTTCTGTGATCTAAAAATTATATATATTGTGTTCATCGTTCAACACAGTCAGTTATTTTGGGAGTTTCTTACACCAGTCGCGTTCTCCTCAGATGACACCTGTCAGACGCGCGTGAGTAATAAGCAATCACATTTCAGTTAGCTTATCAAACATTACAGTAACGCTGGCTGCCTGTCTGCGGTCGCAGGATACGAGCCAATATTCGGCTTGCTATAGGTGCCTGTCAGTTTGTGGTCTAACGAACTCCACACACTACCGTCGTGGCAAAATCAGGCAAATTTTCTAAAGGAAAAAAAAATAGACAGAAATGTACTTCCTCATTATGGAATAAAAAAATAAAAAGACATGTCTGTTGAAGCATATTCTGTCACCGTGGGGTTTAAAATGATGTTTTAAGTCATGTGCAATTTGGTGTGCAGTTAGTAAACTGAGGTTAGCACGGCCTGTGATGGTGCATGTCGTTGTAGATATGAACTGTCGCCCTGAGGTAGGGCTGAGCGCCAGCAGGAGCAGCCCTGCTTCCTTCCCCAACTGTCATCACACCCCACCAAGCACACGCTCACAATTATCCAAGTTTGAATTTTGAGGCTCCAAGTGCTCAGAGGCTGTAATGGTCGCAGTTCGCTGTGCCGGTGGGACGATTTCATGTCAGATAGGTATATAAAACCCTCTGCGTGTCCTATCTGAGGAACAACCAAATATCAACCCAGTGGAAGCGCTGCGGGGCCGTGCAGGATTGCCACTGTAACACCATTTAGATGCGTAGGCTTCAAATTTGAAGACCATTTTTCTGCTTTTCACACCCATCAAACTGTGATGAAAGTCCTGCTCTGATGCTCGTTTTCTCACATTTATACAAGACCATGTATGAATCCATCAGCGTCAGGTGGCCATGTCGTGATCTCAACTTTTTTTTGGTGCATTTTTATCATTTTCTGATGAAGACGACTATCAGAATTTGGTGAGACTCGAGTTTTGTCAGCCATGTTAGTGAATATCAATCAACGCCGTCAATCACAAGTGGCAGTCAGCGTCGCCGGCAGTAATGATTCAGTTCATTTTAGCTGTTGAAGACGATGTCGACGTGCCGGAATGCTCCGCTGTGTGGCGACCCTTTAAAGGAGCTTGAGGCAAGAATAAGAAATGAGACTCATTAGCGCCACGACGACCGTCGGGGTTACTGCAGCCAACAGCGAAGCCGGCACGGGAGAATGCACATGCAGCGTCATTTGACGTCACATCCGCAGGACAGCACGGGAAATTCGGGCCCAGAATTGCAGCACATTTTGCAGCACACAGCCTGTTCAAGGCAACGGAGAGATACACTAGAGAGGGCTCATTCTTTTTGGTTTGGAACACCTTCATCTGACATTATTACTAGAAAACTTAAAACGTATACGCATTTTTTTCATAAATCCTGCCTCAATCCTGCCTCAATCTCCTTTAAAGTGACTTTTGAAAAGTTGGCAAATGATATCCTTACTCATGTCATTTATCCCTAGAAAATACGCTTTCCCTTTGCACACGTTAATAATGATAGCGCCACATTGCTCTTGTTTCGAGGCGTTCGTACCCACCGTCCTCGGTCTCTTGACTGTGACTTTCGCAGGTCTGATGACGATGCTGTTTCATCTCAATTTCCTCTGGTCATAGCTAAACTTTCCTCTCTAAGTGGCGCCCCCCGATGGCAGAGAGGAGTCGTCGAGCGTGTCTCATCTGGGTTTGACACCCCTGCTCTCATCCTGACACAACAAGCTATCGAAGGCTCTGCTGTGCATCTTCACAATCTGACACCTCACCAGCATTTCCCTCAGGTGGATTCCCTTTGACGGCTGCGTACGCAGCACGTGTGTGTGTGGGTGTGGGTGATTAAGATGGCTTTTTAAAAGGCCACCTGTCAGAGATTAAAGGGCACCTGGAAAACGCGGTGAAAGAAGCCAAAGGCATGATTGTTGGGGAGGGGGGGCGGGTGCAAACCAAGGCAGGATGAGAGCGTGATGTCTGTTAGCGCACATTTAAAATGGGTTTAGGAGTTTACTGGTTGACTGCTCAGGCATCCATACACGCGTCAGTAATATAGAGAATTCACATGAGACTGACAGAATTTAATTAATGGCATTCATTTTAGTAAGAACTACTGGTTGAGCTTCGAACTTTCAAACTTTGATCAGTTTTTTGTTGGGACCAAGCAATCTGATGGACTGTCTTTAGGCGTGAGTGACATTTGGAGTTCAGTCAGAATCGATCAAGAGTTAAAGTCCGACACGTGAAGGTCCACCTCCATCGGCTGGGCAGCAGAAGAAACGCTGCGCTGTCGGCCAGCGGGCTTCGCCGCTCGTACGGCTCCCTGACAGTGTTCCTGAGCGATAAGCAGTCACCGTAAACACAACACATGTGCGCCGCTTTCAGACAGTGACAGTTGCCTTCGACCCAACGAACTTCAGAGGCCCCCCCTCCCCCCCCTTCCCATCATAACACATGCCTTTTTGTACAAACTCTTCAGTAATAACTATGTGCCGCAGTGACAATGTGCCGCACAGGAATTTGAGCAAATATTGTACAAGTCTGCATCTGCATGGCTGGGATGGCGTCTCGGTGAGTCACGGTTCAGCTGAATAGGGAAGAGATCGCCTGCTTGTTGACATTTCCCCGATCAAAAACGCTGAACGTGGTGCCTTAATGGTCCGGGAGAGGCTCCACATCCGTGTTGACTTTCTCACAGCTCGGAGCTCAATTGATAAATCCACAGCAGAGAGAGAGAGAGAGAGAGAGAGTGTGTGCACTTGCATGAAATGAAACTTTACATAAGACTCTCATGTCCATCTCCTCCTCTTTTGACTGCGGCCTAAACGCTGTAAGAATCCACCCTCAAACACACACTCACTGTATTTTCCCACTCAGACAGACACACTCACGTGCAAACATGCGCACATTCCAGAGGTTGTCTCCGTGGTATGCGGGACAGAGCTGCACCGGCACTAAAGGAAGCGTGACTCAGCTGCCTGTCCCAACCCAGTCACAGTCCTTTCTCCACCACCACTTCAGAGAGTTTCTGCGTGTGTGTGTGTGTGTGTGTGTGCGTGCGTGCACATGCATGCATGCACAAATCTCAGAGTGTGAAACAATTCCAGTGCATGCGTTTTGCACACCGCTGCATGTGTGTCCAAATGTGCACCAGTGCCCAACTGTTGACCGTGTGCATGCCGGTGGCCGAACCTTGTGTACACGAGCCCCGGTTCTGCCCTCCCAGCAAACAACCCCAGGTTTAAAAATGGACCTCTTGGAACTATCAGCCCCTACTTGTTTTGGCACGATAACTTTGCTGTAGGTGTTTGTTTGTTTTTTTTTCTCCCTTCCTTCCGTTGCTACAGTCAGGAACTGGTTTGGTCTGATCTTAAACTGCTTTCAAAAGCTTCGTCCTGGGAGACCTGCGCGTGTGGCGTGGTCGTCTTTAAATGCGTTACGAGAGCAAAGACGCACCAAAACATCCCTCCGGGAAAAGGGGATGATTGAGTGAAACGAGCACCTGCGTCCCCCTTCTGGGGGAGATGCTGTTTCACAGTGAAATACCTTTGTGTGACTAATATCCTAAAGTTCCAGTGTGTCGGAAAAGTGGATGTTTAACTATGCAGAGCTCGCTGAGGGTGTGAAAACACAGGAAAGCACGTGGAGGCCGGCCGGTCCTTGATGACCTCAGCTGCGTTGGTTCCTCTTGAACTTTCATGGGGCCTGGAAACAAACTCTCTAATCACCCGTGTATAGAAAGTTGCATAAAAGCCTTTTCTCCTCTTTTGGCCCTTCTGTTGTCAGATTGAAAGTCACATATATAATCTTATTTGCCCCAAAGGCCTCGGGCGCCGTGGTGTTGTAATGAAGCCTTTGAAGGCGCCACCTCCTCATTTCTTTTGAAAGGAACTTTTAACAGGAAAGTGTCGCTCTCATACCTCTTCTTCTGCTATAATAATCCAGCTTTTCTTTCACACGCCTTTCCCTCCCAATTTCCTACACACATCAACGCTCAGAGCTAAAGCAGACACACAGGGAGGATAAATAGACCTTTTTTTTTTTTTCTCTATCCTGTCCTGCGCGGCGAGCGGGGGGCAGCGGGCTTGTGCTGATGATGACTTCTGGAATTTGCGCCGGTGCCAGGGAAAGCCATGACCGCCCACGGGCATCCAAAGACTGCCCAAAGCCGCAGGAACCACCAGCAGCCCCGCTGCCGCTTCCCTGCCTCTTTTCATCCCTCCATCCCTCCCAGCTTCCAGCGGTCTTAGCGTCGCCGCTCCGCAGTCCTGACATGTGAACTTCAAACATTCACATTGGACCCAAACGGTCCTCACCGCTTTACGCCGACGGCTCGGTCACATCCAGTCACATAAGCCTTATTCATCTGCAGGAGGAGGGACGAGCGTTAAAACCTGCATCTGCAGACAAACTTAACCCGTTTCTGATTCCTCCTTTGCAGGCCGCTGTTTCGAGGAAACTCTGATGTTGATCAGCTGGGAAAGATTTTTGAGTAAGTACCGGCGGACTTGTTCTGGAAATTTTTCGGGGGGAAATTAATTAGTTAGTTTGGTCAATTTTGAAAAGGTCCCCCTTTTTTTTTATTCCTAAGACTCACTTTCCTTTTCACTAGGGCTGGGGATCGATTCAAATGTGAAGAATCGATTCGATTCCGATTCTTAATATTCAGAATCGATTATCAAGATTTGATTCGATTCGATTCCGATATTGATTTGGGTTAATGTTATTAAAACTAAAAAGTTTAAAAAGTTTTTTGAGCTGTTGCATGAATTATATGACTGTAGTTATGCAAAATATTACTACTAGTATTATATTGAGATTAAACAGTAAGTATTGGCAGCTAATGATGCTGTAAGGACCAATCAGCTCCCAGAATGCTGATAGAACTGCTTTCAGAAACATCGTGGATCAGAATTACCAAACAGATCCAGGGAGGAAACAGAGACGGATGAAATCGGTTTTATTTTTTCCCAATTTCCGTTTTTATTTGTTCCTTTTTCAGTCTATTTTGGTTTTTAATTTTTGAGAATTTGGTTTTTAGCATTTTCTGCAAATGTAACCCCAAGACAGTATATAAAGTAATGAAATATAGACAATTTATGCAATTATAACTGAAAACTTTAATGTTTTCATACCTTTAAACATATTTAAAGGCAAAAACATGGCACCAGTTATTCTCGTGTCCAACAAAACATTCCTTTTTTGGGGATAAACAAAAAAATAACCAAAAGTTGTAATGTAATGATGAAAAAAAATAATACATAAATAAATAAAAGAAAATTAAAAAAAAAAATAAAAAATGAATCGATTTAGAATTGGGAAATCGATTTTTTTCAACACAGGCCTACTTTTCACATGAGCGTATTTGATCCGGAGAGCGAGCGGTTCTGATAGTTCTGCCTCTGTCGTCCCACAGCGTTGTTGGCGTACCGTCAGCGGAGGACTGGCCCCAGGAGGTGGCCCTGCCACAGAGTGCCTTCATGCCGCGGCCCCCGAAACCCATAGAAGACTTGGTTCCAGACATGGACGAGCAAGGACGGGCCCTGTTGATGGTAGTTCCAAAGTCCAAACTAGTCCACATGAATCGTATCAACAAAAAAAAAAAAAAAAATCTCCATCTCACCCCACTTCTTGTTTCTGTATCGCCTCCCCGCAGCAATTCCTCGCCTTCAACCCCTCCAGGAGGATATCGGCGTTCGCTGCTCTGAGTCATCCCTACTTCCAAAGCGTGGACAGCCACAGCAGGAGTCTGTACGCGGTCCAGCCCATCCCCAGCAACAGGCCCGCCATCGGGGAGAGGACCGCCTGACGGCCCTCCACCTTCCCTCACACGGCGCCTCTTTAGTATTCTCCAGTACATCTCCATTTTGTTGTTTAGACAACATTAAATACATTTTAGCCTTTTTGACACTGATTATCAGAAAAGTTTCCAAATTAAAGATAAAGCTGCATAAATCAAGCTGGACCGCTCAGTAACTGGGTACTGGTCCCCTGCTTGAATCTGGATTGGCCTGAGAGATAAACACAGTTCAACGTTGTCCTGCTTGGATAATCCCCCCCCAATATGTCAGTAAGGCTTCCTGTGGGATTGTGTCGGGGAGATTTTACTCCCTATGCTCTTGAATCCTACGGGGCCTGCTAAAACGACATTCTGCCAGCGTCTATCTTTGCAAAACTGTCTGTTTCTTGAACGTGTTGCCTTCTTCACCTAAAAGCCTTGCTCCTGATGACCTCCCGATTTTCACGCTTACGTTTGGAGATATTGTATCAACAACCCTGTTTCAGACATGAGAAATTAACGTTACAGCCGTCATCAGTCCGCCGAAGCTACGGTATTCAGTTACTCGTAGATGCCATTGATTCCAGAGTCGACAATAAATCCAGTGTAACGTCGTGTTTGTAATTACAACATGATAACAGCATATTTGTTATCAACGTGAGAAAAATGCAGTGTTTTTTTCTCTCTTTTTGTTTCACTTGTGGACAAGCAAGAGCTGCGTCTAGGTGCTGTCGGTTATTAACTTTAGCAAAACCGTAAAGAATCCAGGTTTGGACAGCTCTTGATATCTTTGTCCGATTCCTCTGAATGTCTAATCAGGAGCAAAATTGCCGGTCTGTCCATTAACTGGAGCAGTTCAGACTTTTGCCATTTTCAAAGCGATACGAACATGTTTCTAAGCTTGACCTAGAGATACTATTGCTGCAAAATGTTAGCGTCCGTGTCAGGGGGTCATTCAGACATCATGCCGACACCTTTGGTAGCCATCAGATTAAAAGAAAGCAGTATATTTCTCAGAACAGCTTTTGTGACAAGGTGTAGTATTTTTGTAATTTAAATGCATTTTTTTTAGATGTTTTCTCTTCGATGAGAAATACAGTATATTTTTCTGATAATCAGTTTAAAAAAAAAAAAGAAAAAAAAAGCTTGATCGTTTATTTTTATGCTGTATATGAACTCCAAACATTCAGTGCACGTAAGGGAAGAAAACTCCTTTATGATCAATGCACAAAGCTCCGGAAACCTCTCAGAAAAAGAGACAGCAGAGATGGTTTGAGGATGGATCGCCACCCCTTAACCATGCACAGAGGCTATCTTCCTTAAGCGAACGGATGGACTGTAATTGCTGCTTTTATGTTGTAAAATGTTGGTAGATGTGAAACAATGCAACGAGATCTACATCTTGGATTGACTGTCAAGGCAATGAGGCTGAAGCTTCCTATGGATCAGGATTGAGGCTTGTAAGAGACCTCTTGACTTTGTTGCCTGGACAGAAGGCCAGACAGGACGTGGATCTCACCTGCCTGCATGGTCACTGTGGCAGTGTGCATTGAGAAGATGAACTGCAGAAACACACTCACAGACTTAAAGCATTTACCTTGTCCACTGATGGTGCCAGAAGCTTGCTCATGTACCCATGGACTAACTGAAATGTAATAAGGAATGTCAAGCCAGCCACTCCGCCATGTCATCATTCCAGGTTTACTTATTATATTGCTGCCCCCTGGTGGATATCCGTAGTAACTGCAGACCAACCAGTAGCGGGATTCTAATGGTTGCTGCTCTCCTCAACTGGTTATAATGGGCTGATATCAGAGCTGAGACAATGATGGGAAGAAACAAAACAAAACAAAAACAACTAACAAATAATCCTGCCACTTACTTTGACTTTTGAATCACTCTTAGTCTGCTATCATGGGCTTTTATAAAAATGCTGTTATTACAATGTGGATGACGCCGCAATGGATCGCCTTGCAATAAGTCCTTCCAGCACTATTCATCAGCAAAACATTAGTCAGAGTTCTGATGCCCATATCTTGTATTTAATTTTAATTTTATTGACAAGTCTTACATACTTGTTACTCGTTACTGAAGCATGTGATATTCTTACATTAAGTACACCAACTCTGTAGATGATCATAGTTAGTGTATGTGAGGAATGTATAAAGGTTTGGCCTTGGTACTGTACAGTGTATTGAGCTAGCTGTAATGAGACACATTTTTGATAAGTACATTGTCAGCACATAGACGCGTCATAAAAGTGGGTAGACGTAGAGTAGTGAAGGTCAGTGGCATGTTGTACAGCAGGATTATTTTGTCTTTTGAAGATGCCGGTGGGTCACGAATGGCTACAAATTTTACAATAGATTTGATCATGAAATGACACAAATATTTAGTGTCCAAGTTTGGCTTTATTTTGCCTACGAGTTGTTATATTGCAGTCTTTTTTTTTTTTTCTTAAACCACCAAGGAAAAGCAAGTGATGCAGAGTTGTATTTTTGTACGTTGAAGTTCTTGCAGAACAGTAACATTTTAACACTGGTTTATGTTTTATTAACAGGTAGAACTGTTAGCACACACACACGAACACAGACTCATTCTCCAACTTTCTCAGGTTTTTGTTCTGGACGTCCAAACCTCTTGGGCACAGTTTGCACATCTTCGGGCTACTAAATGACCACAGTACAACTTCTTCAGGTTTTCTTTCAAGCTGTCTCACATAGTATTTTTTTTCTTTTTTGCTCATTGTTTACTGTCATAATTATTTATCAAATATATGTTACTGTAGACATTACTGTTCGAAGATAACTGCCTGTATGGACTGTTATTGCCAGTAGTTTTCAATTGCTGCAAGGCAGACACAACAGAAATACATGTGTAATTATCTGCTTAACTAAACACTGTGTGAATTTTATACCCAATAATGATAATTCTGGGTTAAGTGCTGCATAAAAAAAGAAAAGGAAAAAAAATGCAATGAACGCTACAAATACTTTAGAAATAGTAGTTTACAATGAAAATAACTGCTTTTGTCACATTACAGTTAATGCGATCATTATTCCTATCCCATTTAACCAGTTTTAACCACATTTCAGTCTCATAACATCTGTTTAACTTTTAGTTGTTTTACTGTTTTGAAACCAGCATAGCTTCATATATAATTCAGATTGACATACTTATGTGTGGATGTGTTCCTCTTATTGTACCACCTGAATAAAAAGGAACTTTTTATGAATTTTGTTTTGAGCCTGTCTATAAATGTGATCAATTTATTTTATTATCATCATTAAATCAGAATCAGAAAGAAGTTTATTGCCAAGTAGTTTAACACACACAAGGAATTTGTTGTGGTGATTGGTGCAATACAAAAGAGCAAATAATATTAAAGGAAAAGATGTACAACAAGTTGGTTCTAAAGTGCCGGAGTAATGATTCTGTAGGAAAAAAAATGTACATGAGATAACCTGGGATGTGCATTAATGTGACGCATAAGGTCAGGAGTAAATATAGCGGAAAAGAATATATTTGAAAAGAAAAAATGTATCAATCCATAGAAAAAAAAACTGGTAGTGCATGTTGAGATTCATTTTAAATGTAAATATAAAAAAGGGAAGTGATTACTTTGAGATATGTTCTAATTATGTCCAGCAGGCGGCAGTAAAGTCGCAGGTTTAACAACCGAAGAAGAAGAACGCTGTAGCGCCGCTAGCTTCATCAGCTATGTAGATACAAACCCGGGGTAACACTAACGCCTGCTTCGTCTCTGGACATTTATTTAAATTACTGACTCGATATGGGAAAGCGAGATAATCGAGTGGTGAGTTATGTCATTGAAAATAAAATAGCTACCCTTTACGTGGTAATTTGTGGCAAATGAACTAAGAGAAACAAACACCACAGCGTTAGCTCTGTGGTTAGCATCGGTTAGCACATCGATCTGTTATGTTTATCAACTCGGACAATTCAGTCATATATAAAGCCACGTGTTAAAAAAAGATAAACGTATTGAGAAACGTGAGAACAAGTGGTTTGTCAGCTGTACAATGTTTTATTTCTGCATTTCTCCCCCCATCATGGGGATGTTTTTGCATGACAGTGCGGTATTTATGTTTCCCCAGGCTGAATCACATCCACTGGTCACATACATACCTGCACACTCACAGAGCTGCACACAGAGCTGTTTACACTAGATTAGGCAGGGGCCACATCTGCAAAAAGATTGTATGGAGAGGGCCGCACTGGAACATTTGTGGGTTTTCAAAATGTATTTTGTACGACGGAGTATTAGGGCCAAACTAAGACAAAAAAAATGGAAATTACGAGAATAAAGTCATAATAATATGATAATAAACTCGTAAAATTACGAGAATAAAGTCATAATAATATGAGAATAAAGTCGTAAAATTACGAGAATAAAGTCATAATAATATGAGAATAAAGTCGTAAAATTACGAGAATAAAGTTTTAATATTACGAGAATAAAGTCGTAATATTTTGAGAATAAAGTCGTAATATTACGAGAATAAAGTCGTAATACTAAATATATTATAAATATATAAATATAACTTCACAAGATGCTCAATATTCCTCATTTTAACATGAGAAGATGAGTGAGAAGATGCTCTTCCTGTTAAAGTTCTCATAAATTATATTCTAATAATATTACAACTTTATTCTCGTAATATTACGACTTTATTCTATTACGACTTTATTCTCGTAATATTACGACTTTATTCTCATAATATTACGACTTTATTCTATTACGACTTTATTCTCGTAATATTACGACTTTATTCTCGCAACATTATGACTTTATTCTCGTAATTTTACGACTTTATTCTCATTATATTATGACTTTATTCTTGTAATTTCCAATTAAATTTTTTTTTCTTAGTTTGGCCCTAATACTCCGTCGTAATTTTGCTCTCAAAGACGAAGATTTATGTATATATAATACATTTGTGCTCAGGAATGAGAAGGAGAATATATCTGTCTAGTTAACATAATAATTATGTATTAATTGTCTCCAGATTTAGTCATTGTGAATGTTAAATATAATATTCAGATAAAGAAATATTATTTTAAATGCAAGTTCATTTTGAAGCCATGCATTGTGCAAACTTAATGAAGTTGATATTTACCTACTTTTAATAAAACAAGCCATAATGACAAAGCACCACTTTCCACCAAGATTTCCTTATTTGGATATTATATTAAGCATTGAGCACAAGCATTTCAGTCCATAGTAGCCAGTTCTATGTTATAAATAAGGAACCAAAATATTAACCATAAGCTCCTTTATTAATGACACATCTGTGCATTATATCAGCAAAACAAAACAATCGCATGAAATTATAGGAGGCTTAAAAGTCCATCTGAAATGCAAAGTCTTCATTTAGAGATTCAAATGAAAAAGATTTCAGGCCAATCCTAGAAGCCTAATGATGTAAACAAGCCCTCTAAACAACGGAGGTTAATAACAAATAATGTGACAAACATTATCACTGTGCAACACTGGCAAAAAATCTGAAGTAGTAAAAAACATCTCCAACAGAGATTAACATGTACAAACACTGTCCAATGAATCATTAACCAACTGAAAAGGCTACCAAGCATCTTCAAAGTTTATTAATTAAGAAAATTCGATATGTAAACCATGTTAGTTTCGCTCGCCGACTGGAAGTCCCCCCTTTTTTGAAATATGACCAGGGGCCGCAAGTTGAATATCCCTGCACTACAAGCTGCACACAGAGCTGTTTGCAGAGTGTATGTCCTCGTATTCGAGCAGTTATTCAGGTGTAAGTGTTAGGTTTGACTGCGATGCTCTGGTGCAGCTGCGAGTTTTCCCCGGAATGCGGAATCTATTACTGCTCCCTCCTTTGCAATTTAGTCTGTATTCAATTCAATTCAATTCATATTTATTTCGAGCAATACAACATAACATAAGTGACCTGCGTGCAACAGAAAATTAAACAAATACCTTTATCAGGTGCAGGGTCAAAATACAAATTAATTCTTTTTTTTTTAAACAAGAAAAACACACTTTATACAAAACTGCTAGTAGAGGAAATATAATAAGAAAAAAGTACATCTTGGAGGTTTTATGAGCAAGAGACATACAAACAAAAATAAGATAGACAAGTAAAGTTAATACAAAGAAACAGTAAGGCATTTTAAAGCAAATAACATCAACATTTCAGAAAGAGACTTAAAATAAAAGATACTTTGATATATCGGTTAATAATTTTTTTGCAGAGTTATTTGACTTGATATTTTTTAAAGAAACAAAAAAACTTTTGAAATCATTTATAAAAAAATGGCAAGAGGGCTTCATTTTTCTCCACTTACAACAATGTATGTGGTATTTAGCCAGTAAGAGAATGGCATTAACCAAGAAAGACACTGATTTGTCAATAGTATCTATATAAAAAATAATGTTAACGATTAAAATACAAATTAATTCGTTAACACTCGAAAGGGAAGAAGAAAACTTATTTAATCCCACCCCTGTTTCTCATTAACAACTTGACAGATTTTTTTTAAGGCTTCCTCCTGTCTCAAGATTTAAACCAAAACAATGAACAAAAGACCTATATCCAATTATAATAAAAATTATTCTACAGTTCACCTCACCTAAATTCACACACATTGTGGTTGTGAAATGCAGATGCATTTCATGGCCACAATGCGTGCAAATCCAGGAACTACGGTATATATATTATCACCATGGGTGACAGTTAAGCGTTAACTTATATTTATAATAAATACCAGCAATGGTAAGGACAACAATACCAGAAGGTAATGGACATAATGGACATATAGTACATACATACACGTCAGTGATTGTCAGAACAACAGTACCAGAAGGTAATGGACAATACATACTTACTAAATGATCAACAACAATTACACAAACATTTCAAGACCGAAGTTGATTTAACATAGTGTTACCACCCACTCTCTTTATAATTTGACCAGACCATGTGTTTATATGGCAATTTAAATCTGTGGATATCTATCTGGCATTGTGTTGGATATCCAGACTGATATTCAACTATTTCCTTAAGCTCCATATTATTCAAAAGTGTATTTGTTTGGTGTTTTTAGGCTTATATCAACCCTATTGCGGCTGCTAGAGCCAGGGGACCGGCGTCGAACTCCGGACCAACCATACAGGATTACTTAAGCAGACCTCGACCAACATGGTAAGCACAAACGCACATGTATGATGACTTTTTTGTAACGAAAGACAAGAATGGGTGTTCTGCCAATCCTTGCTACCTGCTGAGAAATGCTACTTTGCGGTTCTGCGCATGCGCATAGTCGATTTTCAAAGTTTTATTGCCACGCCAATCATTTCTTGCACCATGTAAAATTGATAATATGGGATGTTGAGTATTTGATCCTTCAAAATACACTACCCATGACATGAATTGCATTACACTTTGTGAACATTATACGATAAAGAGGATAAAAAAAAACAATTCTATCGCTTTATTTGATATTCATTCAGTCATTGGCCTTTATTTAGCCAGGCAGGTCATTAAGAACATTCTTATTTACAATAACGGCCTGGCAAGTGACAAGGACCATTTGGGGGTAAAGGAAGTGGTTTAGGGAGTAAATCACAGTAAAATTGTAGCTCTACAAAAAGGTAGAAAACCATTAGGTAACATTTTTTTGGCAAAGCAGCAGAAATTGGCAGAACACCGGCAACCAGTTTTCTATCGGCTACACGGCTCCTATTTCATTTTTTTTGTTTTGCGTGTTGGGTGCACTTCAACATCTCAGCTGCAGCAGGTAACACCGTGGGCTGTTTTAGACTCATTATGAGGGTGTATTGGTCTTTATCTCATGTATGGTTTGTTGAACATGAAAAAAGCCTTTTTCTGATGTCATGGTACTGAATAGTACTTCAGAAAAGCACACTTTGAAGTGTCAAAGTTGATGTTAAAATTTGCCAATGCAGAGAAATTAAGACATACAGACAAAAATATAGATGTGTACCGCATATTCTTTTTTAATTAGCTTACAGATTTCAGTCAATTTAGCCGCAACATGAGTGCAAAGAACAGGGAGATCCTCTTGAATCAAATAGGTGTGTGTGATGTGGTTGTTGGTTCATTTACTGATCCAAAATATGAATTATAAATGAGGTACATTAAATTTTCATTATTATCATCCTTTTTGGTCATCTCAAGAGATCATGTGTGAAACTTGCCTGGAATCAACCACAAAGCATAAACCTTTTAGATAAGTATTATCTCTTCTTCCATCTCCTTTCTTTCTTTATATTCTTGCAGTACCATAAGTATTACTGCAGGAATATTTGTTAATTTTCATTACCACATGAAGGATCAAGAACACGGTGCTGAAATAATGTTTTGACTGCTTGAGAAAAGCAAAATAAATAAGTTAACCACATTAGTGCGTGGTAATCATCTCGATTCATAGTTCATTCTTTTGGGACAACTGTGACAAGTTTACTTAAAGACCTAAATTACAAACAATGTATATTCTCTTTAACAGGGAGGAGTTAAAGGAGCAGTTGGAGAAGAAGAAGAAAGGTTCACGATCCCTCGCTGACTTTGAGGATAAAATGAATGCAGTATGTATCGCTTACTGATGATGGCGTCAGTCTAATATTCCTTTTTTTTTTAAACCACGAGTCAGTCCCTGTCAGTGAGCTGCTTATGGTCTTTGCTCACATTCATACATACATATATGTGTGTGTGTGTATATATATATATATATATATATATACATACACACACACACACAAATGAAAAAAGGATTTTGGTGGTGTGGACATATTTCGTTTAAAATAGTTGAGATAACCTCAAAGAACCTGAGTTTTTTTTTTTTATATGGTGTTTTTGAAGGTGCATCATGTTAAAATAAAAAGGTGTTTAAGATGCGTCATACTTTAAGTGTAACATGCAATGAGTGTTTTAAGATTAAATTGCTTCTAGTATTTAAATACTCTTATATTTTTCCCTAGTTAGATTTATTCAAGAGCCTCAATGATAAGAGAAAAAAACCTGATTTGCCATTAAACGGCTCTTACTGATGAACGTTAAATGCTTCCAGTTTGGCTTCAGGGGCATAAATATGTGTTTGTTAGACAGTTCTACTGCATGAAATCCTTGTCTATGTTTTATTTTATTTTTTTAAACTGTGCTATTAACTTGGGTTAAGGTATTGCTGCATAATGGGAACACTCAGTCATGTTAAGTGAAAGTTCTGTAATATTTAAGATAAGACAAGAAAAATAAATGATTCACTGTTTATTTCAGAGATGGAAGAAAGTGCTCGCAAAAAACCGAGAAAAAAGGCTTGGCGACAAGGACAGAGACAAAAAATCCATGGACAAAGAAAAGGAGGAGAAGAAAAATAAAAAGGAGGTGTGATAATGTATTACATACCATTATTTCAGTATTGAACGTAAGTTTTAGGTTTACTCACATTAGTTTCTTTTTGTTTATGTAACTAGAAAAAGAAGAAGGAGAAGAAGAAATCCAGCAGGGTGAGGAGAGACTTCCAGTATTTTAACGAGGAACAGTCCATCACTTCTGTTTCATTCACATATATATGAGGCCTGGGCGATAAACCGAAAACTTACCGTTACTGACATTCACTGCGATGACCGACGTCAATTTTCCCATGTCGAAAATTTGGTGTTTTGATTAAAAAAAAGAAAAGAAACATATTTTTGTCTGTTTTGACTGCGTGTGCTGATAGGCTATTTTCATTCCCCTTTAAGACGGTGTACAGCGTGTGTGTAATCACGTGACTCCATCCATCCAGTTTGAACGAGAAAAGGAACCCAAGAAAATGGCTGATGGTTCGAACGAAGAGGCGGCAGATATAGCCGCAGACGAAATAACAGGGCCCTAAAGTCTCATGCATTGAGCGTGAGATTCATGCATTTCAACAAGTTCACATGCTCTCACGCCACAGAGTAATTCCAACAGCACATCTTTCAAACGAGTCACTGTGCGCTCAGTTCTCAGCTCCGAGCGGCTGTATGGATTTACCAACTTATCGGCCAATCAGAAAATAGAATCTTTTGTTGCCAGGTAAGGTCTGAGTTTCAGCTCCAAGCGTTCCATGAATGCGTAGTGGACGTAACCTAAGTTACAACACACAAGTGCATTTATCGTTATCGTGGTAAAACTGCCCAATTTATCGTGATATTGATTTGAGGTCATATCGCCCAGCACTGATATATGTACAAAACTGGCAAAATTATTATTAGTGGTAGAATTATTCATTTTTGTTCTCTGATTCGATGTCAGTTTCAAAAAAGCATATAACCTCAAGTCTAATGAACTCTGCTTTCACGTTGTTTTGGTCAAGCGTTCTTCATCTTCCTCCTCCTCATCGAGTTCTGATTCCTCCAGCAGCTCTTCTTCAGATTCAGAAGATGAGGTAAGACATGCAAGACTGGGTATATTTCCAGATATTTTAAATATAGAATTGAAAGGTGCGCAATATATAAAGAAATGAATTAATAAAACATACTACTAAGAATAATGTACTGCGAAGGTAACAGGAGTTTTTACAAAGTTTAAAAAAAATAAATAAATAAGGTAGATGGATCAAGCCAGTAATTCAGTTTGAATCTAATAGATCAGGCCTGTCACATGCTTTAAGGGAAAAATCAGAGAACAAAGCCCTGAAAAAACTAGAGCTGAGTTGGCCACATTACAGCCTCGCCAAAGTACCACCAGAGAAGCACCTGGTGATTTCTATAAATTGCAGAATTCAAGCAGATACTGCGTGCAAGACGTACTGTATGCCACATCCCATTATACAATGACTGTTCTCGTATAACGACCTCTGCTTAGTCCAAAATGTATGCAAATGCACTTAAACCAGGTCTGATGTGTGTGCTTTAGTCAAACTGTGATTAATGAATGAATTGTTTATTTGAAATTTTAAACCCTGTTGTAAAGTTGTACGTCAAGGAGAAATGTCCTTTTCCAAAACATTATGGAGCTCACTGTAGATACTGATCTGAACATCCATCTATTTGCAGAATTAGTCTTCTGTTTACTTTGGAAAAATCCTACCAAGTTCATCCATATCACAGGTGTTTGGTATGGATAACTAATGAGCAAGGATTACTAAATTACTCTTATGTGACATAGTTGCAGGGTTAGGATTTTCAGTAGCATGGCGAAGGATGACAACCCTGGAGTTGGCTTCAGATTAGATGAGGTTAAAAAGGCTTCTTTAGAGCATTGTATATCAAAAATAGAATAAAAGTTTCACAAACCAAAAAACTGAGTGTATTCACAATCTAAGAAGAGAAGTCTGTGGGAAAGTAGCATGACCCCTGCTGTGACTGGTGTCTGGCAAAAAATATAAGGGTAACTAAGTTTGTAGCCTGTAATCTACTTGCACAGTTAGAAGTTTGAAATGGGAAGTGGAATCGAAAATGAATTCCATATTGTGTTGGCAAGATGCAGATTTGCATCTATTCCCGTGCAGCTGCTGACTTTGCTCCACATGTTGTAGAGCAGGAACAAGGCACAAGGTTTGGGGAACAATAAAGTCTGAATTGGTTAAGACCAAAAACTCCCTTGACGGGGCAGAAATCATCGATTGAAAGTATTGATTGTAGTTGTTGTGACAGAAATATATGATACAAATTTAAAAGCTGCTCAAAAAAAATGAAAGGGTGATGGTTCTAAAAACATTTTGGTTCGTCACTGTTGAAATCTTGCAAACTAGTTTGATAATTCTGTTGTGCACATGCAATACAAAAATAAAGTGATATATTTATTTTTCTTGCACACAGGATGAAAAAAAGAGTATGAAGAAGAAGCGGAAGCGCAAGAAGTCTTCAGCTCGAAAAGCATCGGACGGCTCAGAAGAAGAATCAGATGCTGAAAGCAAGGTCATAACGGTTCTACTGGCATCTTTTGTTTGGTTGCATTTCAGTAGAAACGGGCTCTGGCATTAAACAATGATCTTTTTTTCTACCCAAAAAAGAAAAGGAAACTAATCAAAGAAGAGCCTGACAGAGATAAGGTCATTTATTTTTCTCATGTGTACATTTATTTTTCTAGATGGTGTTTCTCTCAATTAATCAGGGTTTGCTCTTTTGTCAATCAGGATGAAAAAGGTCACAGAAGAAAAAGGAAGGCTGAGAGAAGTCACAGAGGTTCAGCTTCGGAGTCGTCTGTTGATTCAGATGGAGAGGAAGTCGTAAGTTCTGCTGAGCAATATACTTGGTGGAGGGGAACAGTTCCTGGACACCGTTACTTAATTGTATCTCTTTGTTCCTCTTTTTACAAATTTTTCCTCTTTTTTTAAATTTGATGGGAACTTATTTATAACTGCTGTAGACAGGACTATACATCAGCTTAAACTTTGGCTGCTTTGGCTTGATTAAGTGATCATCACCTTTCCGATATTTAATTGATTCCTAAACATGTCATAGTTTAAGTCAACAAAACATTACAATTTAGCTTTGGTTAATTTGTGAATTTAAATTTTAATTATAGATGCTTTGATGATCACCTACAGCTCTTAACTATTTCATATCGAAGCCCATTTGTGGCATCATCTCATATTCAAAACACTAAACAATGGCCACATCAAATGTCTAATCAATATTACATTTTTCACATTATTCAGATTAGAAAATAAACTGATGATTTTTGCTTCACCTTCTGTTAGTAAAAAAATTTTTTTTTTGTATCTGTCAGTCAAATTTCTCTTTGAGATAACCCCAAAAATCATTAACATTGAAAAGTTACAGGCAGTTTTTTTTTTTTAAGAGATAGATGGATAGATATGGATGGATGGATGGATGGATGGATGGAAACTTTATTAATCCAGAAGGAAATTTAGGGCATCCAG
Source organism: Cololabis saira (assembly GCF_033807715.1). Taxonomy (NCBI): domain Eukaryota; kingdom Metazoa; phylum Chordata; class Actinopteri; order Beloniformes; family Belonidae; genus Cololabis; species Cololabis saira. The sequence goes on along the minus strand of NC_084601.1, from coordinate 14,045,787 downwards.
TTGCTTAAAAACACTTTACAGTAGACAACCGACTCACATTCAGACACGTATACACAAATGACATACATTTAGGAAGACTTGTTGGGGGGTAGAGACTGTAGCTTGAGTGAATAAGTAGCTGTCACGGATGACCTCCCTTTGACCACAGTCACATTTGACCCTTTCCTTCCCACAGGTTGAAGCAAAGAAGAAAAAGAGAAGTAGTGAGGAGGAGAAATTAACAGTAAGCCGCTTCCTTAATTTCTTTTTTCATTTTGAGTGTTGTGTTGTTTTTTCTTCCAGTTCATAATCAGAATCACGTTTATTTGGTCACACAAGACATGGAATTTGATTCGGTTGTTATCGCTCACTCTACAGTAAATAGGTAATAGACAAATGACAGCTCTTATTAACATATATACAATTTTTTTAAAGTGAAAGGTGCAGCAGAATGAGGTAGATAGGATTATTGGAAGGTGCATTGTCACGGCATATGATTGTGTTATTATAATAATTACTGTTGTTATTATTATTATTGCACGGTGATTGATTTCTCTGAGACTCTATGAGTGATGAGAGTTCATCAGAGCAACAGCTTGGGGGAAGAAACTTCTTTCTTTTGTAAGAAACGTCCTGTTGTTGAGTAAAAGCAGAGTGTTTGTCTCCCCAGGACAAGTCCAAGAAGAAGAGGAAAAAGAAGCACAAGAAACATGGCAGAAAAAAGAAAAAGAAGGCAGCATCTCAGTCGGACTCGGAGCACGACTAACAGTTTCATCTGTCCGTTGATATTACTCTCCCGACAGTTCACTAGTAGCATTGTTTTTGCTTTCGACTTCCAAAAACTTCTCCCGTCCAGCTTCTGTCATGACGCTTGAAGGAGGAGACTTACAGACTTGTGAAGCTGGGATTCTGTGTTCGAGGGGAAAATTCGGCAGCACCATCCCTCTAAGTGGCAACTGCCGGTACATGTTGTGTGCTGCGTTTTTTTTCTTTTTTTTTTTTTTAAATATAATAATCTACAAAAGTCATGTCATATTTTATTTTATTTTCCCCTCCCCTCATATTTTAATGCGCCTCACACTCACTGCCACTCCAGTATGTTGGCCCTCAGGGAGTTCCTCCCTCTCCGTCATCCTCCATCGCTACATGAGGCTGTTCTGCTAGTGCCTGTGTCATGCATGTAGACCTGATGACCCGATGTCTTGCCAGCCTCATATTGAAGTTGGATTCATTATAAGAAATGTTATCTGCACAGTTAACATGAATGGAGACGAGTAATTGTTTTGTTAGATGAACGCTTACACTGCTGTGTAAATGTATAAACAATGGGAATTCAATAAAGTATTGTTTGAGCCTTTATGGCTGTTATGTAGTCAAAAAAAAAGACTGATAATTGCTTGTTTTTGTTTTGGCACACTGTGGATGCACACACCAGCATATGGCTCGTCTTCTGGTACCTACTATATTTAATGAATCCGTCTCCTTTTAATATGAAATTATGATAAACCCTAGATTCCTTACGAGATAGCTTAAGCATTGTGCGGTCTACTGAGAAACTCCTGAACAACATAACATCATTTATTATGGAACCTGAACACTTCCTTTTGTGTCCATGTAATTCATTGGGTTCGTGAATTAAATGACCTTAGAACCAGGCACTAGTTTCCCTGAGCATTTTCCTTTAAGGGATTTTATTTATTTTTGATATTCAAATTCCTCAGCGGTTTACTACCGTCAGTGACAACGTAGTGCCATTTCATCACGTGTCTTAACTTCAGTAGTAACCTGTAATGCATTACAATCAGTAAGTTTTAAACTTAACTGAAGATACTGAAATATCATACAGGGGGGCTCTTTTATTATTCTGTAACCATCCAACCCATTTTTTTTATTTTTTATTTGCACCTGGAAATAGGCTATAAGAGTAGGCCTATCTACACAAGATGAGCATTTGTCTTGTTTCGTAAGACCAGGAGACATAAATATAGTCTGATATGGTGTTTATATGGTGAACAAAAAGTTTTTTTTGTTTGCTTAATGTATAAATTCAAAAATGATACTCAAAGCTCTGTTTCAGGAATTGTGCAGCTGAAATATAAGGAAAGAAATTGACTCACTTGATTTGTGCAACAAACCACCCAAATGTGTTTTTCTGTTGATTTATATCTATTTCATATAGTCCAGAAATTGTTCCAGTAAATAAAGAAAAACCCATAAACTGTTACTGATATAGCTTGAAATGTACTAAAGTGACAATTTACTGATCACTGACCACTGAAAATAAGATAATTTTACAGAATCATTAGGGAAAGAAAACAAAACTGATGATACTCAAAGGTTTTTATTGTGTAACGTTTTAAGGCGATCACTGCAATCACATGCTTTCTGTGACTCAGTGATGCTTCTGCACCCACATACGGGTGTTTTGACCCACTCCTTATAAATAAACCGCTCCAGATGTCTCAGGTTTTAAGGGTTTCTTCTCCAGACTGCATGTTTCAGCTTTTCTCTACAGATGTTAAATAGTTTTTAAATCAGACCTCATGGAAGTCTATGTCAGAATAATCTAGTGTTGCGTTCTAAGTCATTCCGGGTGTTTTAGTTTTGTGTTTTTGGTAATTGGAGATCCCATGACCTGCAACTGAGACTGAGATTTCTGATACTGGCAGAACAAGTCAATCCAGAGTGCCAAGTCATGATAGTCTTGAGATTTCACTGTAATCTGCATAGATGTCTGATTTTCATTAGTCATTGTTTTTTTAATAGAAGAGTGCCGTGTAATTTGTCCACGTGTGTATATTATTTTTTTACTTTCCTCAATGTACACTATAATGCAAAAGGTTACATTTCCCTTGAGGGACTTTAAAAGTAAACATGAAAATTGAACAAATCAGTTCATATAGTAAAATAAAACCAGAGTTTCAGAATTAAAAATGCTGTGAGAAAATTGACAAATAACTCACTGATTTCAGAAAAAAAATGTGTAGACTAGGATTTAATTATTTACAGTAGATAATATGCTTTCAAGATGCAAGTAAAACTGAGTTGAGAGATTGAAGGGTGTGTCTGTTTGTGTCCTTCTTTAACGATTACCCAACTCTCCTTTGAAAATCCATGTGTCTTCACTGAGAACTAAAGTAACGACAGGAACTTCTCATATTGCGAAAGAAGAAAATATCGTTTTCTTACGGTCATGGGACCTGACAGGTTATTTTATGAGGAAGTGAGGAGATTTCGTCTGGCTGCTCTTGTTAGGTGGGAGTGTCCAACCCCTATAAAGAGCGATGCATGAGTGTTTCTATCAGGGAGAGTGTGAAGTGTGTAACAGGAAGCTGTTGAATTTCATCTGAGCAAGGTAAAGAACTACAAATCTCAATGAAATCTTTTTGTACTCTTTAAACAAAGAGCAAGGACAGGTCGGGTTTATCGCAGTGGCCCAGTGAGTCATTTCATCTGCAGAAGGTAAGGAACCGTGAATCTGTGTGGACTCTTTCCTGGGAAGAAATGCTTAAATAAACAGCCCCAACTCTGATTTATCACGACTGCTGCACGAGTCTGTTTTGATTATCAGGAAACAAAAGTGAAAGCTTCAGCAGAGGAATGAGGAAAAGAAGTTTTGGCGCTCCACATTAAAGGGGAAAACAGAGTTTTAACTGTGAAAACCTGAACTTTTACACATTTACAAAATGATCAAATTGAAATTCTCTCTTCCAGATGTTGAGGATCACTCTGTGGTTGTATGTAGGAGTGTTTGTGTGGGGGTCTGTGTCCTGCTCCATCAAATGTCCTGATGGGGCTGTCTGCCCCGATAGCAGCACCTGCTGCTGGACCCCTCAGGGATATAGCTGCTGTCCATATCCAAAGGCAAGTCTCATGCATCCATGACGACACGCTTGTCTAGTTTGGCTTAAAATGCTTCAAACTTCCAGTCAGTCTGAGTCTGTATCTGTGTCTCTGCAGGCTGTGTGCTGCGCTGACAAGGCCCACTGTTGCCCTCAAGGACGTCGCTGTAACCTGGCCAAACAGACGTGCGAGAAAGCCGACCAGCCATGGATGAACATACCCATGGTGAAGAGGGAGCCTGCACAGGAGCCTGCACAGGAGCCTGCACAGGAGCCAAGCACCCCTGAACTCGCTGTGACCCCTCTGCAAGAGTCCAGCAACGTCCCAGAACAGGTTGAGAGTTCAGTTGTCCGCTGTGACAGCGTCTACGTATGTCCGGATAGGACTACCTGCTGCAGACACCCTACAGGTGTCTGGTTCTGTTGTGGCTACACTTATGTGAGTAGATGTCTATATTCCTGCACAATAATACAAATAAGAACTCTTTTTTCTCCCTCTCTCTCTGTCAACAAAACAGTACAACAGCTTGAGTGTCATCATCTTTGATTTCTCATGCAGGGTAAGTGTTGTCTGGACGGCTACCACTGTTGTCCTCTTGGCTACGACTGTGACCTCACTTACACCCACTGTCTGAGGCGCGACCTGAAGTATCTGTCCCGCCCTAAACCGGCCCTGACTTCAGTCCCTGCCTCTTTCCTTCCAACGTCGGATATGGACCACAGCGAGACAGAGGTAACGGATACCACACGTCGATTAGTCCTTCTACAGGTGTATGCAGGGATTTTTTTGGTCTTTGTGTGGTTGTTTCTGCTTCTGGGCTTATGCAGAATAACTTATCTCTGCTCAGCTCAGTGTGTCTTACACAGCCTGCAGCTTGACTGCTCTGGTTAAACATCACATGTTTTATGTGTGATAAAACATGTTTGCAACCGCAGCAGGGAACTGCTTCCAACCTTAAAGTACTGATAAACACTAGATGAGGTTTTTAACAAGTAAGTTTTCAGAAATTAAACCAAAGAAAAGTGGATATGCGACTTCCATTCATCAGGCGGTCTGAAAATGACTCCAACTTAATGCTTTTATACAAAGAAGTACATGTTTTGTTAATCCCTTAAATCGTAGTGTGTCGTGAGGTGATGCTTTTCCAAAGCTAGTATTATTTTCACTGCTTATTTCTGTTGCCCCCAGTGGTTATACAACCCATACACTCATGTGCAAAAGGGAGAACATCATCTTTGAATTTTAAGGTTTTATGTATCAAGAAATTTAAAAAATCACATTGTTCTCACCTGATAGTAAAATTATGCAAATTTAACAACACGTGATACATCATACCATCTAATTGCTTAACAGATACTACACAAAAATGCAGAAGTAGCCTGCCTGTGAAAAACCGATTACATCCTAACTTCTCCATTGGGAATAAGGAACAAGCATTGGACAAAGCAGAGCTATGATGTTAACATGAGGAAATTACTTTATTATAACTTATATAACTTTATTATCAGTGCATTCATATCAATAATTCAATTCAAAAATAATGTATTAGTCCCCGAAGGGAAATTAGGTAATAAGGGAAACATTTTACGTAACAATGAAAAAAAAACCCATCTCTATAAAGGCTTTAAACATAACTTTGGTTAACTGATGTTCGTAACAGGATTTTACCAAAGTATGAACTCAGATATTAAGATTATTGTCTTTCCATTTTGCAGAAGCCGCTGACAGCTCTTGTAGTAGCCAGCAGCAGCAGCAGCAGCAGCAGCAGCAGCAGCAGTCTGGAGCATGGAGTCATTCGCTGTGATTCCAATTTTTACTGCCCCGCTAAGACAACTTGCTGCAAGGGACTCAGTGACCAATGGACCTGCTGCCCCTACCGACTGGTTTGTAATATTCATTCTTCTAGTTGTTCTAAAACATTATGATTTGGAGCTTAGTCATCTGATGTTACAGATACTAAAGGATCCAATGACCTGAAAGTAAGAGTTTAGTCCAAAATAAATTAAAAAAAAAAGCCTTGGGATACAGTAGTGCAGAAAGTTTAAAGCTCTACCCAATCAAGACTCATCAAGATGGTTGTATCTTCTTCATAAATCTAGGAATGAGTGTGCTTATGATCGTTCCGTGTAAAATATTCTTAATATTCTACCACTGTGACTGATTTCAGGGGACCTGCTGTGCAGATGGTAAACACTGCTGTCAGTACGGATATACCTGCGACGCCACCAGCTCCACCTGCAGAAAAATCTAGGTCACCTGAGGACCACAGGGACACTTTTTTTTAATTCTTTTTGGAGCAGATTATGTCATGCTTTATTACCTTATTGAACACTCAATCTGAATAGATATCAAATAACATTTGTTTCACGTAAAGATTATTAATGGAAAAATGATGCGCTTGATTGCACCTAAAATGCACTATTTTCCTCTAATCAGAGCAGCTGAACAGAAGCTCCAGCACAGTTTGTGAACATCTTGAGAATTTATTTTATATACAATGTATTCTGTACCAATAAATAAAGACCTTTGTCAGAACAAGTCATTCCATTGTCTTTATTAGTTTTGTCAAATATGCTGCATAAGACACGACTGCTGGCAGAATACTGTGCTTTTATCCCTTGAAATACCATTTGAAGTATCTTTTTTTCTCCAATCTTCCCACCCCTCACCAAACAGGTTGTTTTCCTTGCACAAAACATTCCTGACACGTTATTCAGTATAACGATAGTAATTTTACAATTATAGGTACCCAATTATAGGTAGTTGACCTAATAAAGTGATAAGTGCATGTTTTTATTCTCGTATCACATAAGTCAATAAAAGAATCCAAAAATATACTTTAGATTCATCAATCCATTATTACTAGTAGCAAAAGTAATGAAAAATATTTGTCAACTCTAATTCAGCTTCACGTTGCCTGATGGACCTTTGACTGCACCATAACTGGATTAACTTCTGCAGCACTTACAGTATAAAGAAGGTTTAGGCATGTGCAGCACAACAATGTCAAACAATAGAAATATTTCCAACAAAGTTGGATTTCATGGGAAACCGTAAGAGATTATTTGCCTCTCTTGCGTCCAGCTTACATTGAGGTCAGTAGAAATAAGAAAGCTGACATATTTGCTAAGAAGCCGTTGAGAATAAAGGGAGATAAAATACAGATACCTTCCATTAAAAATGATGAAGCCAAATAATGCAGTGGCAAATTAGGGATGCATACCCAAGAGGTTGGACTCTGGCATTAAAGTAAGACCTTATGAAAACAGACAAATCAATTAATATGGAAATGTTCATTTGTTTTCTCATGCTCAGGTCTTTTTTTGTACACATTTGTTATAGTTTATATTTACAATTGGTGTTGTCTTACATGTTCCTTGTGTTAAGTTTCAGTATCTACTTAGTTAAAATCGTGAAAAATCAAGTCAGTTTCTCGTTGTTTTTATTCCATTTTAAACTGTTGTTGTACTTTCTTGCCACATAGTAATGAAAAGTAACTACCAGTTATTAAAAAGCTGGAAATGTATGGAAATGTTATGGGTGCATTTGGGTTATCATACTCAGGTCTTTTTTTTTTTAACACATTTGTTATAGTTTATATTTATAATTGGTGTTGTCTTACATGTTCCTTACGTTAAGTTTCAGTAGTTAAAATCATGAAAAATCAAGTCCGTCTCTCGCTGTTTTTATTCCATATTAAACTATTGTGGCACTGTCTCATCACATAGTAATGAAAAGTAACTACCAGTTATTAAAAAGCTGGAAATGTATGGAAATGTTCAGAGTGCATTTGTTTTCTCATGCTCAGTTTTTTACACTTTTTTTATAGTTTATATTTATAATTGGTGTTGTCTTACATGTTCCTTATGTTAAGTTTCAGTATCTACTTAGTTAAAATCATGAAAAATCATTCAAATTCCTTTTTAAACTGTTGTGGCACTGTCTTACCGCATAGTAATGAAAAGTAACTACCAGTTATTAAACACTAAAGTTATTCTGAAATAAATATAAAAAGCAATCACTCAAATTATATGATTTTAACATCAAATAACAAAATAATTCCAGGCAGCCCTATAATACTTGGTCAATAAAAGGTTCATTTATTTATGAACTTGGTTGTTTTGATCAACCAAGTTCAGTTTGTTTTATTTGCAGATGATACAAATTTTTTTTGTTCTGGGGATGATTTGGGGGTTATCGCTGAAAATATCACCAATGAAATGGTTAAACTTAAAAGTTGGTTTGATAAAAATAAGCTTTTGTTAAATCTGAAAAAAACTAAATTTATGGTTTTTACAAATCGAAAAAAGGATGAAATTGCACTTTCATTTGCAGGAGAGAGCATTGAGAGAGTGTCTGTGTTTAGGTGTTTGGGTGCTGTTTTAGACGACAAGCTGACATGGAAAAACCATATAGCATATGTAAAAGCCAAGGTGGCGAAGAGTATATATATTTTGAATAAGGTTAAGTTTATTTTGAATACTAACACACTAAGAACTCTGTATTGTACATTTATCTTGCCATATCTAAATTGTTGTGTGGAAGTGTGGGGTAATACCTATGTAAGTAACATCTCTCCTCTGTTTATGCTACAGAAAAGAGCAATGAGAGTCATTCACAGGGTCGGCTTCAGAGAACCATCAAACAGATTATTTATTTCGTCAGGTTTATTGAAAATAGTGGATATAGTTGAACTTCAAACTTTAAAAATAATGTTTAAAGCAAAAAAAAAGATCATTACCAGAACAGTTACAAAATTTGTTCAGATTGGAGGATGAGGATAACAGACTTAAATTTGATTTCAAACATACTTTTGCAAGGCTAAACATAAAACAAATGTGTATTTCTGTTACAGGTGTAAAATTATGGCATAGACAAAGCAAGGAACTGAAAAGTTGCACAAGTTTGTGTCAGCTTAAGAAAATGTTTAAAAAAGAAAAGATAAGTGCCTACAAAAAAGAAGAAGGAGAAAGAGAAAAAAATAGATAGAAGAGTGGTATTTTTGTTTGTTTTCTTGTAGATTGGTGTTCAGCAAGTCAATGTAATTGTATTAACAGAGAGGGGCAGGTATCATAAGTTTTCTTCTTCCTGCTCCTTTTCTTTCATGGTGATAATGTGTACTTCTTGGAATTTTGTACAACATTGTTAAGAAGATATACCATGAATGGAATAAATGAAATGAAATGAAATATTACAAGCAGCAGTGTGGTTAATGCCCTCCGGAACGGCAGGGGGCGCTGCTTCTGTTAGTTACGTTGATTGTCACGTTGGTTGTTTACTGCGCCAGATAGACAGAAAGTTGTGTTGACCGTATTTACATCTCGTTGTGTTTCTGTTTCTGGTCTCCAATAACGGGGGGAGGGGGAATGAGCCAAATGGAAGAACTGAAGGCGTTCGTTTCCGAGCGGCTGAACGCGGCTGCCACGGAAATACTTGGTGCTTTTGCACAGACGATAACAGACTACGAGCAGCAGCAGTCCCGTCTGGCGGAGGAGAACCGGCGGCACCGCTCTCTCCTGGACGTCATCCTGCACACCAAGCTGCCCAGCACCGCAGGTGGGCGGCTGCACATGCGCAGTTACACACACCAGCTTCACGGTTTACAATCGATGGTGGACGACCCTTGTTGCAGCCTGATTTATGGGTACGGCGCGCGTCGCCGCGTAACCTACGCCGTAGGCTCTGCGTTGGAGTAACGCGGACCATAAATCAGCCTTTACCAGTTATGCCAACAGCTCCAGTTCAGCAGTTGCCTCTAAAATCATAGCTACAGTCAGTACTCGAGTTGTAAAATAAATCAGGGGGGATGGTGGATTTTATCATATGGGGACAGATCATTTGTGCTGATTACAAATAATATAATATATTACAAATAATAGCTCTGACCAAAACAGCTGCAGAAATACTGCAGGAATGACATAGCAGCAGTTAAATGCAGCCTTCTGTAAGCTTTAAATATCCACTGGGCTTATATCAAGTACATCAAAACACAACAATAAAAAACAGTTTTCTGAACTTATCAATACGACTCTGTCCTTCACATAATAAGTAAAATGGATCACGGCAAAAACTCAAAATCTTAACAAGAATATTTGTCTTATTTCTAGTTAAAATGTCTAATTTTAGTAAAAAAAATCTCATTACACTTAAAACAAGACCCATCACTGGAAAAAACAACAATTTTCACCTGTTTCAAGTAGATTTTCACTTGAAATAAGTAGAAAAATCTGCCAATGGAACAAGATTTTTTTGCTTGTAATGAGAAGATAAATCTTGTTCCACTGGCAGATTTTCCTACTTATTTCAAGTGAAAATTTACTTGAAACAGGTGAAAACTGTCAAATAAGTTATTTTTCTGGTGATGACTCTAAATGTTGAAATAGCAGTAAAACCACATTCATTGATGAAATGACATAAGGGATGGAAAGGGGGGGGTGGCAGTTTTACAGGGGGGATGATTTTGACCGTTTTTATTTCAGGGGGGGATGCCATCCCCCCTCATCCCCCCTCAACTCCAGTACTGGCTACAGTTATTAAGTATTAAGTCATTACAAATAGTACAAGAAGGTGAAGCAACGTGTAGCTGTTCCCTAATGCTAATTTAATGTAAGGCCAGGCAAGTTTATTTGTATAGAGCACAATTCAACACAAGGTAATTCAAAGTGCTTTACATCAACATTAAAAGCAGCAAGACACAATTAAACAGTAAATAACAAATAAAATGAATAAGAAAAGAGGTAAAATAATAAAAAGCACAGGTTGTTAAAAAGTAAGGGCAGTAGAGTACAGCAGGTAAGTATTTAAAGGGGACCTATTATGGCATCTAATACCTATTTTAAACAGGCCTTGAATGTCTTAAAAACAAGCTTTTGATTGTTTTTGCTAAATAAATTAGAAATTCAGCCTCTGAGCCATGTCTTTATCTTCCCATTTTCTAACCTCATTATCTATGAGGGATTCTGAGTGGGTGGGGCTATGATAATGAGGCTCTGTGCTGATTGGCTGCCTGAATGACGCAAGGGCGTGGTTTCACGCATCGGAGGCCAACCGATGCATTTTGGTTACGTAACGAAAGGGAGCAGAATCTGAACGGCTCGTAGAAGCCACATCACACTGGACGGCTCATCCGGGCGGCTGTACAGACACTGCAGAATTTGGTTGCTTTCCTCCTTCTCTGAGTTGGCAGGCTGAGGGGAGACCACTTTATATATGTTAAAGCAAGAAAAAACGTGTTTTTCATAATAGGTCCCCTTTAATTTAAGAGTACGCTTCAGTAAACAGTAATGTTTTTAGGCCTGATTTAAAGGATCTACAGTTGGAGCAGACCTCAGGTCTACAGGAAGTTTGTTCCACCGGTGAGGAGCAGAATAACTGAACGCTGCCTCACCTTGCTTGGTTCTGGTTCTTGGGAACCACAACAAACCAGATCCAGATGAACCTCAGGGGTCTGGGAGCTTCATAGGAACTAACAGATCAAGCATGTATTTTGGTCCAAGACCATCCAGGTCTTTGTAGACCAGCAGTAAGATTTTAAACTCTATCCTTTGACTCACTGGAAGCCAGTGTAGCGATTTCATGACCGGTGTAATGTGGTCCAGTTTCCTTCCACGTAGCTACCAATTTTCCTAAGAGAATATTACAATCACGTTCAATCACTTAATGCTTAGAGATTATGTAATTTTTCTTTCCAATACTGGTTCCAATATCTTTGGTAATGACCGATACTGAGTACTGATCCAGTACCAGTGTTATCTGCTTCCTTCCTGCTACCCTCTTATTCAGCATCATCTGTGCCCCCTCAGGAAAGAGCAAACCTTGCATAATGAGCATGTTGCAGTTTCCTTGGTGGGAATTTCAGGACCAATAATTCAAGACTAATTTTAATTGCCAATATAACGCTAAAGCTCCATCAACTCATCTGGTGACTCAAAACAGGGATTTGCAAGGCAGCATTGAATAACATCTTATGAAAACAGGGTTGTATAGAACAATAACATAGCACTTGATGTATTATACCTTAAGTTTGAACAATAAAATGGTTAATCTCAGAATCTTATCTAGTTATCTCTGAGCTATGTAAGAGTTTAATGGCAGATACATAACTGCAAACTTTCCTTCTTTAAAACAGAATGTCTGTTTTTTTAAGCCTCTGTGGACAGTAAATTGTTGATGTCATCTATCTAAAAGGACTTTTTAGCATATTGTGTTTCAACAGTATGAGAAGAAACTGAGGAAACTGACCTAGTGGGTATGTTTCCAGGCCTAAGAAAACCAAACCATGCAATAGACAATTGATAAATGCGTCCTGGTCTGTGAGGGCCTGTTCCACATCCTCTTCAGACCAGTACATGACTCATATGCCATAACACTTGCCTTGCACATAGCTGTGCATGTAATCAAACATAAGTCTAGAAGATGCCACTTTGATTTGGCACATCACTCCAAATACTACTAGTGTGTTAACAGAGGCGGTAGCTACAAGAGATGCTAAACTGGCCTGCCAACACCAAGCCCATGTCTTCTGATCATCATCACTCTGTCCACTTGTCCTCACAGTCAAAACCACTACTGGTATTGATATAACTGATTCATGTTCTTCTCTTTTCTGTGTACATTCTGAAAGATACTGACACCATAATAATGACAGATGCTTAAGATATTCAGACAGTTTTGGGTTTGTTTCTCTTCAGGTGATACTACTACCAAAAGTCCAGTTTCTGCCGCCAGTGCTGTGGAATCACTTCCAATAGATTCAAAGTTTAAATCCAAGACTGGGGAAGCTGCAATCACATCCTTTACAGGTTGGAATTACATGTAATATTGTACGTCTACATTAAGTTGATGTGGTCTGTCTAGTTTGTCAATAAACTTGCACAGCATGATATCAAAATTGATTGCACCTCTTGCCCCAGTAATTCATATAACACCTATTGCACAAATGTTGCTTTCTTGTTTTTTATTGTTACACTCTGAAAGTGAAATTGGCATTTCACTCTATTCTGTTCTTCCCCCTCGTACACTATCTCTTGCTATTAGTACTTTTTTCTTTAACAATACACCATTTTTCTTCTAGTCATTAACATGGATATTGATTTATTTTCCAGGGTTGCAGAATGTCTTTGTTGCACGGGAAGACTTTCTGAAGTATACAGCCAAAGGGAACTGTCCCTTTTGTCTCAAAGGAGTTCCAGCCAGCGAGAAACACTTGATGCAAAGGCATTATTTTTATGCTGTTCATTTTATTCAGGATGGCACTAGTAAGTTTGTCATATTAACCTAATCATAATGTTACTTTTGATAGCACAGTCAATGATTATTTATTGCTTTATCATAAATTGTCGAGTCTCATTCAGCAACATATTAAGTTATTTTGAACTTCAAGGTTCAAATGTTATTGTTAAAATCTAAAAAAAAAAGTTTCAGCCACACTACCTTAGAATCTTTCCAAAGACTACTCTGACAAATTCTGATGATTTTTTATTGGACAAAGACGCTGAAACAAAATCAAATTCAAAGTATTTTGAATTACAATGGAGTTCTCTTGTCAAGCAGTTCGCAAGAATGTTAGCTGATTTATGGCAGAACGAACGTTTAATCCTCAAATAACTTCAGGCTTTTGTTTCTAGTTAGAGGGTTTTCTTCTTTTCCTTCAGGAAAATTTGCCATACCATGTCTGTGTAAAGACAAGATTGCAAAGAGAAGCCACTGGCACTGCCCTTGCTGCAAAAAGATACTTTATCGGAAATGTAACTTTGAGACCCATTTATCAAAACAACATGGTATGTTTTATGTTTGGTTTCCTAATTGTTGTATTCAGTTTCACATTTCCTGTAATGCCACCACTATAACTCTGTTGTTGTTTTCCCTCATAATATGAATATGTCTTTTCTTTTTCTCCTCTTTCATTTGGCAGCATATGTTGTACTCCAGAAAAAACAAGATTCAGGTTTGTGTGTCTGATATGTTTTTGACTATTCATAAATTATTTCATTTTAATCTCAGTCTGGTGACTTGAGTGCTGTTGTGTAACTGTGGTTTAACATTTAAGGCTTTACTATCAAATGAGCAAATGCCCCCCCCCCATGACGATTCCCGTTCTTACGATTACCTCACCAGATGCCTTCCTTTCCTATTGGCTGTGTCTCCAACAGGGTTTCCTTTATTGACTCCTGATATTTGGCTTTTTCAGTATTTGTCGGCTTCCAGCAATTGCTCAGTGAATCGTTGGTGGGCATCTTTGTTGAGTGTTTGAGTTGTTCAAACATAATGATCTTGTGTTGATCACCAATGGCACCGGTGTGAAGGTGTGGTGAGCCTGTAATTTTTTAGTCTAAATGAGTTAGGTTTTGCGGGGGGGTGTTGGAATAATTATGTATATAGACAAATGTTGAAGTTCTCATTTTTCATGATTATGCCATAAGTTTGAATATTAATCGAGTTGCTGAGGGTGTCAGTCTGGACCTGACAGGGGACTATAGAGTTCAATAGGTCGATCTAAATGATGCTTGTGGGAAAACGTCCTGATGTAACTCTGACTGCACAAAATGCCTTTTCAGTCATCTTTTTTCATAATACAAAATCAGCTGCATGATCATAAAACTGGGATCTTGGCAATCCCTATAACCAAAACCTTTTTTATTTTTAGATGTGCTCTATAAATAGATTTGATCTTGACCTTGACTACAATGCATGTATCTATTCTTTCCTTCCAGAGACCCATCAGCCCATTGTCTCTGTCTTGGAGGAGGAGCTGCAGTTATTTCCTGAACCGTGGTGTCAGCAGATCAGCCGTCTGGACGGGCAAGAACAGCAAACTTCACTGCTGATTCGAGTTAAAGAGGAAGCAAAGCAAGGTATCATAGTGGACCCATGTACGTTCAGTGTAGTGTTAATTACAGCTCACGTAAAGCTTATGGTTGTGTTTTTTCCTTTTCTTTTCATCTTTTCCCTAGTGAGAGGTCAAGAAGGGCAGCAAGCCCAGCAAGCACCAATACGAAACAATAATAATCAACTGGGAGAACAAAGTCTCGAGCCAAATAATGCTCAAGACTCTGCATACAACATGTTCTGTGCAGGCACTTGCATTCAAAAGCAAAGTGAAATCAGCATCATGGAAAACCGCGAGGGACGTCCTCATCTCATTTCTTCAACTCCCAATACTGGGATTAAATCAGATCTCGCTAGAGAAACTGAGCACACCACTGGAAATGGGGCTCTTGCAGAGAAGGGAAGCTGCAGCAAGTCAAAAACAACCCAAATAATTGGCTTAAATTTAAATCAACCCAGTCCAAAGATCAAAAAGTGTGTAAAAAGATCTTTACCCCCTGTAAGTTTAAATATAAAGAAAGCAACACATACATCTGCTGGTCCAGCAGGCTCTTATTGCTGTAAGGCATGTGGAAAGTCTTTCCATTACATGTACACACTGAGGACACATGTCCATACACATGCAAGGGATAAAATCTGTATTTGTGGAATTTGTGGGAAACATTTAGGTTTCAGAGTGCGGTTAGTTCAACACTTACAGAACCATACCAAAAGGAACAAGTGTGTTATATGTGGTAAAGAATTTTCTAGTGACTCCCGTCTGAGACGGCACGAGAAATTTCATCGACCAAGAGGAGGAAGTGCTGTGTTATCGGTTTAACTTCACATATTACACAGCAAAAACGTCATGTTATTTCTTAAAGCCAACTGTTTCTGGTGTCTGCGGTTTAAGTGGAAGATTATCTTGGTCTCATTTTACTGTCCTCCAAAATTATCACAGCAACCACTAGATGTCTCTGTTACTGTGTTTGGTTAAATGTAATTTGCATAAAGGACACATCTCACTTTACACACTAGTTTTATTAGTATATACCTTCATTTGGGCGCATGTAAGCTGCTGGTTTAAAAGACCAACTGAAAAAATCCTATTTATTGTTAACTGTTTATTCACCAGGTGCATTTCATAAAGCAAAAACAAGTGCACACACAAGTTCACACAGATTGTATTATTAGGACATTGCATTGACATTCATTCATTCTGTGCAGCCAAATGCAAATCCTACCTTTTAACCTTGTTTATGGCAAACCCTTAACTCAGTTCAGACATTAACTAACTCCAACCAGGACCCCAGAAATGATCATGTGTCTAACAGGGACCAGGCCTCGGCCCTCACATTAGGCATTTCATTTTATTTATGATAGTAAATAAACATTTTTGGTGTAATGTAAAACACATTTTATAGGTAAAACATTTTAATGCAAGCTTTAGTTTTAGGCTGAAGGTTACATCTCCGGATAGTATGACTTGATAGTTTCTCCACAGTCATGTTCATCTTTAAATGCAGGTTCAGGTTTTACTCCAAATGTATTTAAGTGCAGTTTAGGTACCCACATGGTCACAGACAGTGATTATCTTATCACATTAGTAAACTGATACAGTCAGTTTACTGATGTGATAAGATATCACATCCAGTGTTATTCTAGTACAAAGTTTTGACATGCTTGTTTGACACTATGTTGACATTTATGGATCATTGTGTACTGCTGTGTTGTTTATTATTTCCAACTCCGTTAAACAGTCCCATTTACGGCAATAGTTTTAGACCAATAAACTTTTAAGTTAGACTGTTTTTTATGTAATTGTTTCATGAAGTTATATGTTTAACGTTCTAGCAACTCGTAGCCTTGGTACACTGGAGTAAGTATCGATCCATCAATTAAACTTTATTTGTATAGCGATTTTCATACAACTTGTGAAACACAATGTGCTTTACATGTTTAAAACAGAAGCAACATTAACTTTAATGAAAAAAAAAACTCCCTACCTCACATCAAAACGGATAAAAATAAGTAGAAATTATATGTATATGAATGCCTCAATCATCAATGATTTTAATAAATGAAGACTCAAACAGGTAAGTAAGCAATTAAATAGGTAGGAATGTGCCAAATGTAGGGGTTGAAGTAATAATAAAAAAGATTCAAAATAAGTATTAGATGATAAAACTCAACTATATATATATATATATATATATATATATATATATATATATATATCTGAAGACATTTGAGCCAGTGTTTGAACAAATCCATAGGTTTGTATGATAAAATGATAATGTGCTTCTTTACAACCAGACTTTTCCATATCATTGTGAAAACATCTGGGAGAATAAAAAAGTATCCGAAGAGCTCATCGCCATTGGTGTAATCTGATATAAAAAGTCGGTCCGCATTATTATCCCTTTTCCCAAAAGCCTTCATGACCAATGTGTTGCCTTCAAGTGCATCAGCGTTTGGATGGAATCCTCAAAGAAAAACACAGCGTTATGTAAAATTAGACTTACATGAGGCTACATCGCGAATAAAGAGGTTAAATACAGTTGAAAATGGTGGAAGCTGTTAACTGAGGACAGTGCAATTGTTTTGACTTATTTGGTCTCCGTTTGCAGTTTATTAAGGCTGATTTATAGTTCCGCGTTGCACCAACGCAGAGCTTACGGCGTAGGGTACGCGGCGACGCACACCGTACGGTGTGCGTCGCCGCGTACCCTACGCCGTGGGCTATGTGCGTCGATTTAACGCGGAACCATAAATCATGCTTTAGTCCTCTCTTGTGCACACATTCACGGTGTTCCTGCAGGAAGAGAGGAAGCCGCACAGCTCCAGAGAGACTGCCCTCGCTTAGTTAATGCACAGCAACTCCCGGGAGAGTCGCTGGTTCTGGGAGTAATGGCCGTGCTGAAGATTCAAGAGCAGGTAGGTGTTTGTTTGTGGGATCAAAAGGTTACAAATCCCAATCCCACACAACTTAATAAGCAACAGTTTGCCCTCGTGATCGCAGTATAGTCTGCTAAAACCACGTGCTGTGCGTTAAAACCGTGCGGTGTATCGTTGACGATACAAGTGGACGCAGCTTTATGGAGGCTGGTGAGTGAAAACATTTAAATAAACTAGGGTCTAGGCTATTATTATTAACTGGCTTGTTAGCAGGCGAGCTAGCCCCAGTGGCCCCAGCGTTATAGACGGGCATTTGTGGTTTTGTTGCGGTTGTTTTGGTCTTGTATAGTTAGTTTGTGGCCGCCTGGGCTGGTGAGGGGGGTTTGCATGGTTATTATCATGCCGCGTTCCATTTGTCCTCGGAAGTGGGGATTTCCCAGTTCCCAGTCGGAATTTTTAACTGGAACGCCCCTCGAAGTGGGTCTTCCCACTGGGAAAGTGGGAGAGTCTTCACCACCCCCGAGTTCACATTCCAAGATGGCTGCCACGGTTGTAAACAGTAGAAGAGAGCTCTGTAAAAATTCATAGCACTTCATTCTAGTTTTGGTCACACTAAATCAGTCGTATACAAGTATTGTTCGGCATATATATGCTGCTATAGTGTAATTTACATTTTTCATGTGGTATATGCGAACTACAATCTTGTTTTCCTACTTTGTAACTGGAACGCTGATAACTCGGCTGTGACGTCGTTCCCAGTTGCGAGTTCAGACTTCCGAGGTAAATGGAACGCAGCATCAGTCTGGCTAATCTGCTGCACATGGTTGTTCCCTCTATTGTTGCATTATTGTCATCAAGTTAGTCTGAATCTACATTTTAAACATCGATTGTGGGCATCTGTTTTGGTCAGCTGTCTTGGATTCACCTCCCTGAACGTGTTGATAATGTAAATACAGGACTGGTCACCTGTTGCTGCTGATGAGGAGGAAGGCTGGCTGCAGCAGCTGGTCCTGCTCTCCGCTCGCAGCTGTGTTCACACGGTAAGGCTGATTTATGGTTCTGCGTTACATCGACACAGAGCCTACGCGTACCTTACGGCGTAGGCCTGCGTTGGTGTAACGCAGAACCATAAATCAAGCCTTTAGACAGCATCAGCAGCTCCTTTGTGGACGGGACACATCCATTGTGTAAGACTAAAGGATTTTTGTTATGGATTTTGGTGCTGAGTGAAGGGATTTACTCAGAATGCCTTCAAAAAAGCGCTTTGCTTCAACACAATCATTCAATAATAAATGAATAAACTGGCCATAACAAATTAGTTGGTACCAGAGGTGTGGAGTAATTATTTTTCAGACGACTTTTTACTTTTACTCCTTACATTTTAAAAACAGCCTCGTTACTCTATTTCATTTCGGCCTTTAAAAAAAAACTATCCAGTTTAATTGCTCCATCCGGATAGAGTGAATTTGGTTGTGGTTGTTTCAGATGTTCTTGTCCAGTTTTGTTCTTACATCCGTTCCCTCAGATTCCTGCAACTAAACTTGGATGTACATTCCAATAAAGGTTAGGATAAATGATAACATGCCTCTGAAGTTTGACTTTTTGCACCATTACAATACTTATAGGCAACTAGTCATCATATCTTCTGCTCTCTGAAACACATGTTATTTTCAATGGCTTTTGTCCTTAATTGCTTTTTTCCCCCTTACATTACTTTTACTTTTATACTTTAAGTAGTTTTGAAACCAGTACTTTTATACTTGAGTAAAAAACTTGAGTTGATACTTCAACTTCTACAGGAGTATTTTTAAACTCTAGTATCTATACTTCTACCTGAGTAATGAATGTGAATACTTTTGACACCTCTGGTTGGTACCCCCATGATAGGGTTACCATCTCCCTGAAAAATAAATAAGGGGCACCTCATCTGCAGGGCCGGTGTTCTGCCAATTTCTGCTGCTTTGCCAAAAAATGCTACCTAATGGTTTTCTATCTTTGCAGAGCTACAATTTTACTGTGTTTTACTCCATAGCCCACTTCCTTTACCCCCAAATGGTCCTTGTTGTTTGCCAGGCCGTCATTGTAAATAAGAATGTGTTCTTAATGACCTGCCTGGCAAAAATAAAGGCCAATGACTGAATGAATATCAAATAAAGCGATAGAATTGTTTTTTTTTCCTCTCTTTATCGTATAATGTTCACAAAGTGTAATGCATTTCATGCCATGGGTAGTGTATTTTGAAGGATCAAATACTCAACATCCCATATTATCAATTTTACATTGTGCAAGAAATGATGGACATGGCAATCAAACTTTGAAAATCGACTGTGCGCATGCGCAGAACCACAAAGTAGCATTTCTCGGCAGGTAGCAAGGATTGGCAGAACACCGGCCAACCGGATTGGCTTCACCTTTCCTCACGTGGTGAATTTTTTTAGACCCTTTTTTTGTGAGTGAAACGATTTTTTTAACTATTTGACTTGAACCTGAATTAGGTAGATGCATATTTTTGAATGCCATGAACACATGGAAAACAAATTATTATCCAGCAAATCACTTTAATAAAAAAAAAAAATGAACTGAATAAAATAAGTATCTTTCTTAAACAGAAACCTGTCCTGCATAACTTAAAATTATATAAAACAATAGAAAGACAGCAGAACATCCATTCTGTAATAGTGCATATTTTTAGTGCAATAACAAAAGTGCAAACAGAAAGTCTGTAGAAAACTTAAATAAATATATTTGTGCCCCAAATGCCATGACTGTAGGCTACAGTTGTAGTAAAACAGAAAAAAAATAACTCATGAACTCAACAGCTCAATGCCATTTGGCATTTTATGAGTATTTTTTGACTCTCTCAGTAATACGGGACAAAGTGCGTCCCTTTTCAGCTCAATACAGGACAGGTACTTTAGTTTATAAATACGGGACGATTCCGTTTTTCAAGAGACGGTTGGCAGCCCTACCCCAGGAAGAGATTGAAAATATTTTGATCATAGTCACATGTTAAACAAAAGTATGTCCTGTAATTAGCATCACAGATGTCTTCAATATTAAGTCAATCTGGCTATTTAAGGAGTGAAAAATCCTTGTTCTGCTGTTTGGTATCATGGTCATCACACTGAAGATGGAATGAGGAGAGGGGAGGGTTATCTGCGGAGATCAGAAACAAACTTGTAGACAAGCATGTTGAAGGTAGAGACCACCACCAAACAGCTTCATTCAAATTCAGACTGCATTATTAATCCCCAAAGGGAAATTAATTATTGTTTCTGTGACTACAGTTGTAAATTTCGTTCAGAATTTCAGGGTCCATGAAACTGTAGCCAATCTCCCTGTACATGGCTGCATGGAGTCGTATAAAATCAATGGTTCCAAAAAGACCTGGACAACTCAAGGTTAAGGCACATCAGGGTCGATTCACTCCAGAGGATTGAGCCAAAGTAGACATAATGGAAGAGGACCAAGGTGGAATCCACTGTTGAGAGCAAATCATAAAAGGGGGAAAAAAAGAGCCAGCCTTGAATTTGTCAAAATACATAAACTACAATGCTTCTAGGAGACTGTTTGAGAAACAGATGAGACAAAGCTGGAGCTTTTTGTCAAGTCACATCAGCTTTATGTTCACAGATGCAAAAATTAAGCATTCAAAGATTGTAGCTACTGTGAAACATGCAACAGCTCCAGAACATGACAGAGTCCAGAGCAATCTAGTACAGGTTGTCTGGAATCTGTGCAGCGTACAATGAAGTCTCGAGACTATCAAGGCATATTGGCACAAAATGTGCTGCCCAGTGTCAGAAAGTTTGTTCTTTCTCACAGGTCAGGGGTTCTCCAACTGGATAATGATCCAAAAAAGACAACTGAAAACACCCAAGAATGACTGACTAAGGACGAAATATAGAAGTATACTTCAGAATAGTCCTGATCTAAATACTATTGAACATCTGTAAAAAGAGCAGAAACGTGCCGTCTAGAAAAGCAGCTCGAGCAACTAGCGTCCCCTTTCTTGGGGCCTTTTTGCACATGACATGTAGTTATATACTGCATTATTTGCATGGTTAAAGGATTTAATAAAAATTTGTAATGCAAAAATACTTTCTAAGTTTTAAAGTAAGAAAAGCGAAATTCGAATTTCAGATCTGTAAAGCAATATTTGAAGACATTGTCTTCTAAATGTGTTTTCTTTGGCTTTTCCCAAAGTATTTACTTTCATTCAAATTACAAATGTTGACTTATTGTTTGAAAATATTTTGGGCCAGTCTTGTTTAATTCTGCGATTTGTGGAATGATTAAAATAATAAAAAAAATCAAATCAGCTCACTGATATTTCAACAGAAAGTGGTATTTTGTATGAACATTATCAAATAACATAATCAAACATCATTAAAAAAAAAAAAAGAAGATATTTTTGTCTTTCCCAAATCATTAAACCAAAGAAAATTGTTATGTGCCTTTGTGTCACATCCGACAAAATATTACATGCTGTTTCCACTCTGGTCTGAAATGAGGCATTTCATTAGACAAAGCTTTTACTTCAAAACTACCTTTAACTACTTGTAACTGACTGCTTCACACAGTTAGTTATGTGTTGCAGGTATGCGACTTATTAATAATTCATTACAGTTTGATGATGATGATTTAATGGAAACATGAACATCAAAGGTGTAGAATTCCTAGTGTTCTGTTTAAGAATTAGCTTAAGTGGTTGTAACTAGACAAATCTTTTTTTATCTACATAGTTTCCACTAAAAATGTGTAATTGTGACGCTCTGTGGCCTGTCCTGAACTGACCAGACTTCTTGGCCGCCGACAGGCACTCAACAAATGGAAGAGTGTTTGTGATTAGGTCCCACTCTCTATTCTCCATTGTTCTTTGTGTTACTGGCTTAGAGAGACATGGACAAAGGGACAAAAATAGTTGCTCTCAGCAAGGCCAGAATGGAGACAAGAACCAGTCACTTTTGGCCAAACGTTTTGTTTGGCCTCTAGGGGGCGTTCCTGTTGCTCAGGAACAAGAATTTTCAAAGAAATGCAATGTAGTTCAGACTGAGAGGATAATGACAATGGTAATTTAAGAAGCACACATTATTATCACAGTTTTTAAAGAATACTAACTTGTTCATGTTTTTTCTTGTCTGGAATTTCTTTGATATGCTTGTGATCTCTGAATCAGCAACCGTCTCTGAGCACTAACACCCTGTTTGTTCATAAAAGAATATGTACAGTATGATTACTTTAGTATTTAGGTATATGCTTTTACTTTTTGTTGACATTTGCTTTGGATATATCCAGAATATCATTCAGTGAGTGGGAAGGAAAACGGATGACAATAAAAAACAAACTATGAAGCAGCAACTTTTAACAGTTCACACACTTACTCATTGTAAATGCTCCTGGTAGTTGCTGTAGTATTCACATTTTGCCATAGTTGCAGATCTTCTGGACTTTTTACTATGTAGCTGGCTGGGTAATTTCCTAAAGCAATTTAAAGTGGGATTTTGCATAAATTTGCATTTTTATATGTTGCTCTTTCTTTTTAAAGATTTTTTTTGTGGCTCTAGTGGCCCTTTTATTCAAGTTGCAGACAGGAAGGGGGTAGAGAGAGAGAATGGGGATGACATGCAACAAAGGTCCGCAGGCCGGGATTCAAACCTGCGACCACTGCAGGAGGGCTGTAGCCTCAGTATATGAGCCGCTTGCTTAACCAACTAAACGGCCCATATATGGCTCTTTCAAAACATATCTGGAAAACTTTAGGGCTGCAGTGCATTTATGAAGGTAGTTATAGAGGCTGCAGCGAAGTTTAAAGTGCCAGGTTGCATCTAGGACACAGCCATCAGCCATTACCAGATATTTCAAATATAAATTGTAGATAAAATCAAACTATACAGTAGTGCAGTGCCTTCTATTAAACAGTTTGCATGTTTGTGAATCTGCTTTGATGCAGTCAAGCATGGACATCGGTGTACTTTTGCAGTGCAACAGTAAACCTATATACATATCATCCGTTTTAGCCCTCTAAAAGCCTTGAAATCACATTGTGTCAATATTATAATTTCTTTTTTCCGTGAGAGAATGTGTTTATGCTTACACAACAGCTGACGTGCATCTTTTGTGGGATTAGGTTACACTCGCACGAACATACAACTGGATCCTCTCGGGGTCAGCAGGGGTCAGTGCATGCCAGCACACACAAACTGGTACATGCACCCTGTCACGTCACGTTTCTCATGAAGTTGAAAGGGCTTTGATTGAAGTTGTATTTACGGCGGTGTGGTTTTTACATTGTCTGGTTGTATTCACCTTTCTGTGTAGTTTTTCTTGTGTCCCAGCCCACTCGTGATGTATAATGCATTAAAAGTCTGTTTTCCTCATGCAAACAAACCACATCACAGTTTTATTTTCAGACTTTAGCTTTCAATCATCTCAGTTTTTAGTTGCTCAATTATATGATAATGTGAAAGTCTTGCTTTCCTAGCTATTACACATCTTATAGGAAGGACTAATTTATTTTTGGCAAATGACAAACATGCTTTGTAAATGTCTTTTAGCTGCACAAGGGAAAAGTTTTCCTAGTACATGCAATGAGAGAGAAAAGGCATTGTTTGGACAATTTGTTTCCTACAATGTGCCTTTTGATGCAAATCTGTAAGATCAGCTTGATTGATGTAGGAATAGAAGTACTTTAAGCTGTGCTTTAAAATATGTCTCCAAACGGTAGGCTACTAAATTGAACCTTTAGGCCTCCAGAAAGGCTCCCATCAACTTCTCTCCTTCATTTGCTCCCCCTTGTGCTGTCCCTCCCTCCGAGTTAATAGGACTGTGTGGCCTGGCAAGATTACTCATTTTAGGA
Organism: Cololabis saira; assembly: GCF_033807715.1. NCBI lineage: Eukaryota > Metazoa > Chordata > Actinopteri > Beloniformes > Belonidae > Cololabis > Cololabis saira. The sequence continues at coordinate 14,021,402 of NC_084601.1, read as the reverse complement.
TCTGTGTTGAATATGAAGGAGACTGAGAAACACAAACACACAGTCATGCACGCACAGACTGGTCTTGTTAGCTACCCTCACATTCTCTGGCAAAGCCAGTTTGTTCCAGTTTTATAATGAGAATGGGACTTTTGAAGCGATCCCAGAGGGGATACGGGAGCACACATACATGTGCACGCACCAATCTGGTACCCATTTTTACTTAATTCTCTGTTGTTCCGAAGGTCGCTTCTATTTTTGTATTGTTTTTAATCGTAAATATATTCAACTGCTCTGTATTGCTGTGCACTTTATTAAAAAAAAAAAAAAAAAAAAGAAGCTGCATTCGTTGCAGCGTTTTAGATGTGTGAAATGTGGCTAATTAACAAAATATAAAGAGGCTTTTTATGCTGATTGGATTACTATCATTTATTCTAATGAACATCATAGTTGTGTTGGATTAGCACCGAATCTATAAAACAAGAATCAGATGACTCAAATGATACAGTTGTAAGCATTCAGCTATCCAGAAAGCGCTGAAACACTTACTGGAGATGAAACATGATAGGCAGTGTTTTCTTCCAAGACGAAAATCCTATTAAACTTCAACTTTTGTTATTACAGTTAAAAACTATGGTAGCACTGTGTATGCTTATAAATGTGCGTGTTTATGCGACCCTTTTCCCAATTTAACACCGAAACAGGGCCATAAATGTCCTTTTCCTCATAAATGTTCCTGCTCTTCATTCCTTTAACTTTTACTAGTTGACTTTTCTTTGATTCTCTGTGAACGTCTCCTCCCCTACATTACTTTTGTGTACTGCACAATTCATCTTTGCATTTCTTTGTGTTCTGCAGAGCTCTAGGTACCCTCTTGCAATCATCTCTCTCTCCCCTGGTCTGGTTTTGTCTGTCTGTGTCCCCTCCCCCTCCCCTCCCTCTCTTTTCAAAGAGCTGGCTTCAGCAGTCTGCCTGAAATGAGCGATGCATACCCACACATGCATTGGGTGCTATTGCTCTAATCACAGGATCTGTGTGCATGTGCCTTTGGCTGCAGCACAACAGTGAGGATATGTAGCTTCCTGTGTGCTGCTGGCAGCGCAGGCTCATTCTGCCGCATGTTTCTTAGCGCCACCATTACGCAGAGGAATTCCCTACTGTGTCTGCTACTGCTGCTCACACAGAGTGTGAGTGGAGGTTAGAGGGAGGAAAGGAAAAGGAAAGCAAAAGGAGGCATGCTGCAAAGCGACACTGACAGATAGAGGACGGAGCTGGATTTCCATTTGGATTTTACATGAAAATGTGCAGCGTTTTTTTACGTGGAAACCACTTTTTGTGGGATTTACGGCTGACCTTTGTGCTATGAGACTGAGCACATATGTAAGAAAGAACATTCTGTATTTATGTGTGAGTGAAAGCGTGTGTGCGCGGTGAGTGTTTGTTCCTGATGCGGTCAGAACGGGCTAGTCGTGTGTGCATTGTGGTGCTGGAGGAGGTGGAGGAGGATGAGCCCTCTTCATCATCATCCCCACCTCCTCAGCACAAATCATCTCCTGAACCCAGATCCCATCCTTCCTCTCGAAGGACCGCTGCTCAGGATGACAAGGTGAGATGGGTCCTTTTGCTTACTTCTTTGTTGTTTAGTTTGCTGATTTCTTTAAATTTTAGTTATTTCTTTATTTTTGAGTGAGGTTATAGTTTGATGCTGCGCTATTTTAGGCATAGCTGTTGTTTTATTTGTAAATAACATACACTAGGATTATCAGAAGACTTTCCCATGCCAGGTATGAAGCTGAAACTTATGCTGAAGCATGTACTTGTCTTTCCCATTGCATGAAACCACAATTCACTGCCAACACATGTCACCTAGCACTAAATATAGCAAGAGTATATTCCTGGCCCATGAGAAGACTACTGATTTGTATAGCTTATCAGCAAAGTCTTGTTTAATCTTTGTGGCCCCCAGTGCTGGATATGTAAAAGACAGTGGTCACAAGTTTATTAAGCATGAGGTGGATGCTGCTGGTGTACTAACTCACTTTGTTCTGGTTTGAACAAAGAAGGTGCAAATAAGCTTGAAATCCAAGAAATTGCCATAGATGTACCGTAGTTGAACTTCCCTAATTGAATTTCCTAATTGAAGTTTCCTAATTTCCTAATTGAAGTTGAATTTCCCTAATCTTTCCTTGGTAACACCTCTGGATAAAACAGGTCTGTCTTGGTGTCATATTAGACACCCAGCTGACCTTTAAGGATCATGTGGCCTCGGTTTCCCAGTCGTGCCGATTCGCTCTTTACAACATCAGGAAAATCAGACCCTTCCTGACAGAACGTACGACACAGCTCTGGGTTCAGGCTCTGGTCATGTCATTCATTGACTACTGTAATTTCTTGTTGGTCGGCCTTCCTGCTGCCTCAGTTAAACCTCTGCAGATGATCCAGAATGCAGCAGCACGTCTGGTCTTCAACCAACCCAAGAGAGCTCATGTCACTCCGCTGCTCATCTCCCTGCACTGGCTTCCAGTTGCAGCATCAAGTTCAGAGCTCTGATTCTGGCTTACCAAACACTTACCCAAACGGCTCCTGCCTACCTTCACTCCTTCATCCAGAGCTACACTCCCTGTCGACAGCTCTGCTCAGCCAGTGAAAGAGGCCTGGTGCTTCAACCTCAACATGGCGTGAAATCGGTAGCTAGATTCTTCTGCTCCATTGTTCCCGTTGGTGGAACGACCTACCAAACTCTGTCCGATCTGCAGGGTCTGTACCTACTTTTAAGAGCAAGCTAAAGACTCAGCTCTTTAAGGAGCACTTCTGCATCTAGTTAATTTCTCTGCTCATCAGTAGGGGTGGGTATTGGGAAGGACCTCACGATACGATACGCATTGCGATATCCCGATTATGCGATATCCCGATTATTATATTCTACATAGTTCACCAAAAAATTTTAAAATGCATTACACATCTTAAAATCCAAGTTGTATATATGTACATCAGATGATAGTGATGTATCTTAAAATCTGAGTTGCACGTTCATCAGATTATAGTGACAATTCATGGGACAAACTGAGTCAAAACAATGTTTTATTATAACTATACAAGCTAAAGTTACAACATATTTGTATATGTTTTTCATATTATTTACATCATATGGAATTAACATTAAATTTAGTATGAGGTTGCTTTAATTATGTGGCAAATGATAATAAACACAAGAAAGATGGGTACTAAAACCAGGGACAGGCACAGTGATCAGTCAGTATAGATATAAATCCATAAATAAATAAACCTCTGTCCATTATTTTTCATTTTTTAAGGACAGGCAATTGTGTTATATAAAAAATAAATTATAAAATGAAATAAAACGTGAAATAAAACCTGAGCTCAGTGCAGGGCCCTCCCAGGGTTCTTAGAGAGTGGCAATTCCCAGGACTGTCACTTAGGTAGGAGCACTGGGTGATATAATGGGAAAAAAATCGGGGATAAAAAAAAAAAAAAAAAACGATATTCAAATTTTGAATATCGATATTGAATCGGCTGGAAAAGTATCGCAATATATTGCCATATCGATATTTTTGCCCACCCCTACTCATCAGAATTAGTTAGAAGATTAGTCCATTCTTTGCAGGACTCAGCACTGAGTAAGCTGCAGGCACTCATGACAAGATGATCGCATGTGGTGTCTTTTTAAGACGTAGCTTGCTTGTATAAAGGGACTGGTGGGTTGGGTGTAAAAGCACTGGCGTGACAGCACCTGTGTCCAACTGGACTCTCAGCAGTCTGACCAGCACTTATGCAGCTGTAGCCTATGTGATTTCTTGCTTGTGTTGTTCTCTCAGATGTAAGTCCCTTTGGATAAAAGTGTCTGCTAAATGACAATAGTAGTAGTAGTAGTATGTGGAAAAACAAATGTTCAAGTCTCACGGGTGCTTTTGTGACATCTGTGAAAGATCATAAAAAGATAAAATGGCATCATTAATGAAATCACAACTTTCCGTGTTTGTATGTGTTTATTTTAAGTAATATTCTAAAAACAAATTCTGAGTGGTCAATGATACCAAAAATGATTCAGTAATTTCTTAAGCTGTTTAATTGTTTGTGTTATTTTCAAATTAAGATTGCAGTACTTATCCTAGACCATGATTCTCACACAAACCACACTTAATCAAAAGTTAGTAAAAACTGATGTATTCTTAACGCAATGTCCAGAGTTGAAGTGTTATTTTGAAATAGCATTACTTGACTTTAATTTTGGTGTGTTTGCTTGATGTCACACCAGTCTCTCTTAAAGGTTCATCACGGCTGCAGAGGAATGTTGTTTTTAGAAATCTCTCTCAAAGTCCCTGTAATTACCAGGCGGAACCATACTGTCACATTCACTGCTGGTTGCATTTATGCACAGAAGAATAGCATAAACAGAGTTGAGGGATATTGAAAGATGCAAGGTCGTGACGTTTTTGTGCCTCTTCTTCACTTGCAGCTTCCTTCTGTTACATTTGTCAGATTTGTCTTTCTTACGAACATGTATTCTGTAAACAAATTAAAAGTCATGGAGAAGACAAAGCATGTCTGTACTTGTGCCTGCTCTCAGATCTTTTTTTTTCTTCATATTCCATTCATGTTTTACGTCGGCATTTCTGATCAGCTGTTCTGTCATTAGGTGACAAGAGAATAATTAACTCTTTACTACCCTGCTGAAGGATTTATGTAACAGTGGGTGTGATCATGTGATGTAGCCTACAACTGCTTCTTTCATAAACAAAGAGGTGATATACAGCTATGCGTGACCTGTACTTCTATCCCAGCCTGGGATTATGCTCTGTGTGTGTGAGTCTCCCATCTGTAACAGTCGTAACTCTCACAGATGTCTGCACAGAAAATGACTGCCTTACAAATGATGGTGTTTTTGTTGTGTTTTTTTTTCTCAAGCCATCTCTGTTGAAAGCTATCTTTAACGTGGACCCAGATGAAGTTCGCTCTCTCATATACAACAAAGAGGATGTAAACATTCAGGTTAGTAAAGCTTTTGTTGACTGTGGTTGATTTAAAATTGCCATTTGTTGCTGATTTTCCCCCTGAATGTTTTTATGCATGACCTTTTTGAATACTCGTGTGGTTTCACACTTACACATAATGTGGTATATGAATGACATAAAGGAGAGCAACACTGAGCTGTATTTGTATAGATTGAGTTGTTGGATGTTTTCTGGAAGATTGAAACATCTTAGAGAGATCTTAATCTGTCAGGCTTAGGGCTGTGCGATTAATCGATTTTAAATCTAAATCGGATTTATTAATCACAATCGATGTTTAAAAAAAGGAAAATCAGAAAATCGATTTTCCTTGTTTGCAGTTGGCTGCATTACAGACAGAGCTCGTCTAGTCATCTTTGTTTGGTCAAGAAAATTGTAAATGTTATCACTTTACTAAACTCAAGGAGGATTTACAGTATCTTTCAATTGCACTTCATTCCCAATAGGGAAATGTGTGTGCTATTTTTCTTTAAAAATAAAGATAAAATATTTGAAACAATTTATTCCATTGTCTTTTGTAGTTTTACCAAAAAAATCGAAATCGAAAATCGGGTTTTCAGAGAAAAAAATCTGGATTTTATCTTTGTCCAAAATCGCCCAGCCCTAGTCAGGCTATTTGTTTTTATTTATATTTGAATTGCTCTAGCCCCTTAGATGTGCGAGTACCTAACCTTCACCTGACTTCTCCTTTTGTTGCTCCCATTGCTTTTTTTTTAAAAATATTTTATTTATAGCACTTTTTTATACATGCATACATACATACAGGTACAGTAAGTAACTTATAAGTACAAAATCAGTAATACAAGACAATATACAAATCCCACCCAGCCTCCCTCTTCCTCCCCCCCACCCATGAGACAAGGACTTCACACAGGACAGAAAAAAAAGAAAATAACTAATATAAAAACTAAGATAAGGGGAAAACGACGAGTGGGCTGCCTAGATGTTAAGATTCCACTGCTTTGCTCCCATTGCTTTTGCCCTGTTTTAGTCTTGATGAAAACATTTTCTCTGAACCCCGTTTTGTTGTATTCTTTGTTTTTCTCCCTGGGCTTCTGTCTGCCTGTGGTTCTGTATTGCTTGGGTCATCAGACTGAGTCTCTCTGGCGTCAGCAACACTGACCCAGGTCTCTTGCAGTCACGTGACATTTGTTTATGGCCCCACTTTGCTGATTGCTCTCTGCTGCTCTGAAAGAAAGAGAGGTGGGGATAATGCAGCAGGGTGTGCTGAGGTGATGGAGTGAACTGGGGAATAAAAGTGAAGAGATGAAAGATATATTTTTCTCCTTGTGGCTCTGGTCTCATGTTTCCTGCGGTTTGCAAAAGTTCAGGTCTATGGATTCTGTTCTCACAGCTCATATGTCCTCTACGGCCTATGTTTAAAAAAAAAAAAAAAAAAAAAGGGGGGGGAGTTGCCATGTTTTAATTTGTGCTTATGTTTTGTAATGCTCTCCCAGGACAATGAGAAGCGCACTCCGCTGCATGCTGCAGCCTACCTGGGAGATGCTGAGATCATTGAACTACTCATCCTCTCAGGTAAACAGTTCAGCACTGCGTTGCTACCAGGATTCTGTCTGTCTCTTCCCCCATACATTGAAATGTGTGTTTGACATGCATGCCATACACGCCTCATGAGCACGTACCGGTACTACTGCTGTTGCAGATCAGGAACAGAACACGGATCGCTCAACCAAGCTGCAATAAACTAACCTTTTGAGGGATTACTTATGTTTTCAACAATAACAAGTCCAGATATTCAGTCAAACGTGTTTGAGTCACAGTCGGATCTGGAGCATGAAAGTTGTCAACTGGAAGAACCACAATAACAAAGGTTTAATGCCAACCTCTGCTTGCGACAGCTGGAACCTTTTGCAGGTTTAGCTTGAAAATACATGCAGCTAAATCAATCCTTTGTATGCTCACACAACCAAGTAGACATTTCTTCTAAGACATCACAGAAACAAAAAATAAAACAGATTGTACAAAGCAGAACCTGATTACTTCTTCCTCTTGAAAACTTTTGCTTTTACGGTAATTTGAATGTGGTGTCTATGTATATCTTAACACTAGACTGGTTGTAAGGATGTTTTCATTTGGTTGGCGCAGGGACATCGTGACACATAGTGAGAGGCTGTTCTCAATTAATGCTTTTTTTTTTTTTGTTTTAAGCCATCAAAGATGACTAAGTTCATGTCCACAGCAGATTTTCTTACAGGCTAAAAATACAGTACAGGCCAAAAGTTTGGACACCCTTCCCCATTTGTTTTGAACGAGAAGGTGTGTCCAAACTTTTGCTCTGTACTGTATGTTTTACCACTTTGGTTTGAAAGATTTCTTTTCCTAAGGGATTGTTCAACAACTATGTGTTTTATTTAATTAATCAATTTGCCTCATTAAAAGATTATGTCAGTTCTGTCAATAAAATTCTGGAAAAGGTCAAATTAAATTGAAAACAAGTACATTGTTACATCATTTCCACTTTCTAAAAATTGTATAATTTAAGCTTTAGTAAATCAAATTAATTAGAATTCATCAATGCCATGCTTTCTTTTTGCTTGCATTCCTGATGTTTCCTATTGCACTCTGTACTTTTGATAAGGACACATCTGTTTCCCGTCTCATTGCCAAATGTCCCCCATTCCCCCAGAAATTCCCCTCACCCTGTTCACCCCCCAAGAAGTGTGCTGTGCTAACTGGTGACATTTAATTGTGATTTTATTAATTTTCTGATGGCGTCTTTTCTGTCTCTGAAGTGAGGTAAACATGTGATAAAGAGGAGAGCGTAACAGACACAGTAGGGTGGAGTGATTGCATAGGTGCTCGTGTCGAGCGTTTCTGAATGATGTGAAGAGTTAGCAACAGGTGCAGCATCAGGGCTATTTTAACCCCACGCTGTGTCAGACGATCAGAAGTTTTATACCTTCCAGGCACTGTCGGCTCACCCTTTCCACGAAGCCTTGTAAAACATCTTTTGCTTGTTTGTTTGTAGGTTCCTCATGTTTTTCCTGGTTTTACCCATGTTTGTTTTTTAATGAATGTTTTTAGGATAAAACTTATCTAAAGAATGATTACTTTTGACCCATGTAAAGTCATACAAGTGGTTAGATTAAGGAAGAAACAAGCGAAAAATGGCCTGTTGTGTGTCAGACATGTGTGACATCACGCTGTCTCTCAATTCTCTCATTCAAGGAGCCCGAGTTAATGCCAAAGACAACAAGTGGTTGACTCCCCTTCACCGAGCTGTGGCTTCTTGTAGTGAGGTAACATTACACAGACACACATGCTGATCTGTCATTTAGTCACTCCACTGACTATCACTGTGTTATCCTCTGTCACAAGTAATAAAACGTGCTTAGATTTATAGTGATAATAAAACTTGTCATCTCTTTTAGAAGCTCCTATTAGATGACTTTCCAAATGATAGAGCTGTTATAGCACACATGGGGACTAACATAGGCCCAATCCCAATACACCCCCTACTTTCTTTCACTCGCCCTTCTTTTCTTCACTACCCCTAAAAAAGAAGGGACAGATTTTAGGGCACTTGAAATCTTCCCAGGGGCCTGTCCCAATACTCCCCCTACCCCTCGTTTTCATCCCTACCCCTAATCAGGAAGCTGAGAGCCAAAAGCTGTTTTAGACCCCGTCCACACGTAGCCGGGTATTTTTAAAACCAAATATTTCCCCCCTCCGTTTATAAAAAAATTTGCATCCACATTACATCGTTTTAAAAAAAAACCCCTTCCACACGTAACCGAAGATCTGCGTTTTCGACCACATTCATAAGCATTTCAAACCTGTAGATAATCTGCACAGGGTGCGCGTCGCCGCGTACCCTACGGCGTAGGCTCTGTGTCGGTGTAACGCAGTAAGCGGTGGTCAAGACCAGAGACCATTTATTTAATAGCTTGGAGAACAGATGCTGGATCATCTGTTAAACAAAAGTCGCACATCAGAGCAGATTTGTTGTTGTTTTGGCGCATAATGTGACGTTCGAAGACGCAAAACTCCGGTTGTGTGTGTCTACACGCATCTACATAAACGGAGTTTTCAAAAATCTTCACTTTGCCCGGAGTTTTTTTAAACCTTCGTTTATTTGCGTTTTCGTGTGGATGACAGGTCAAAACGTAGGAAAATATCTCCGGTTTAGCAGATATCCGCAGATATCCGGCTACGTGTGGACGGGGTCTTAATTTCAGCTGTAGCGCTGTTAATATGGCACTTTATTAAGTTTTAATATTTTTAAACTCATTTTTATGAAGAAACTAACTAAGAATATTGATTTTATTCACTAAAAAATAAGAAATGTCCACCATGTTTTTTTTTTTTTTAATTCAGTCCGCAAATGACGACGAAAAGCATTCTGGGAAATGTTTTGGTCCCTAGGTCGGCTAGTGAGGATCGCAAAATCCTCGCTCCGTAGGGACAATTCATAGCCACTACCCCTCGTTTTCTCCACCCCCCCTAGGTGAAAAGAGGAATTGGGACACCACTACCCTCACGGGAACGCGCAAACTTTAGGGGTAGTGATGAAAACGAGGGGTAGGGGGAGTATTGGGACAGGGCCTTAATGTAGAATATCTATTAGATGCCTTTACTGGATTTGAAAAACAATTATTGTGTGATATGTACAATCTGGCCTTTAAGGAACAAATGTCTCTAACTACCATAATACAGGCATGTGTTCAAAAGCTCTACCTATTTCTCGTGTCTTGGGCAGTATGCCCAAGCCATCACACCCCCTTGTTCTTTCACTTTCCCAGTGCTATTTTCAGCATAAAAGCTCCCCTAAGAATAGCAAGGAATTTTCAAAGCACGCACGGAGCCACCTGAAAACACTGGCATGTACTTTGTTGGCCCATAGAGACACCTACTTGTACACCCTCGGTCTTCCCAGTCCAACCAATGCTCTCTTTCCCTTCAGGATGCGGTGGCAGTGTTACTAAAGCACAGCGCAGATGTAAACGCTCGGGACAAGAACTGGCAGACACCACTCCACGTGGCAGCTAACAACAAGGCAGTTCGTTGTGCTGAGGCGTTGGTCCCGCAGTTAAGCAATGTCAATGTATCGGACAGGGCAGGGCGCACCGCCCTGCACCACGCTGCCTTTAGCGGACATATTGAGGTGGGTCTCTTTCTCTAAAGTGCACATACAACCAAACATACCAGCTCCTGTTTAATTTGATCTTTTTTTTTTTTCTCTTCAGATGGTGAAGTTGCTGCTTTCCAGAGGAGCTAATATAAATGCATTTGACAAAAAAGACAGGAGAGCTATCCACTGGGCAGCCTACATGGGTAAGATATTTGTGGATCTCTTGGCAGTTTAAATAATTTAAATCTTGTTTTAAAATTTTTACAGAGGAGAATCTGGCTCACCCCTGTGTCACCTCTCTTTATCAGGTCACCTGGAGGTTGTGAAGTTCCTGGTGGACAGCGGTGCTGAGATTGACTGTAAGGACAAGAAGGCCTACACACCCCTCCATGCAGCTGCATCCAGCGGCATGAGCAGCACAGTGCACTACCTGCTGAGTCTGGGCGTCCATGTCAGTACACGCAAACACATTAGTCCACTAGCAGTAGTGCTGGGCGGTATGACCAAAAATTTATATCACGGTATTTTTCAAAATTATATCGGTTTCACGGTATTTTTTTTTTTCATGCACAACTGGGTGTTAACCACATTTTCTAATGATTTGGAAAGGAATTGCTGCAGTAAATTGGCTTAGAATGGCCTATTTTACTGTCACGAGGAGGAAATATTGTAGAAAAACATTAATGTCCACACTAGTATAAATACAGGTTTGCATGGCCTCACAAATTTCATGCATTCTTGATATTCTATCACATGTTTGCGGCTGAGGTGGTGGCGCAAGTTGCTAGTGTTGCCTCCCGCGGCTACAACTTTAGCTTTACAACACTTGCAGATGATTGTTGTTTGTTGGACGTCGTCTTTTTTAAAGCCAAAGAATTTCCACACAGTCGACACGGCTCCTCTTTTCGGAACAAGTTCCCCTGTGTCATGTTCTGGAGCAGTGGTGGGACTTTCGCTTTAAACCGCTGTAAACAATGCAACTGCTAAACAGTCCCCTCACAAACAGTGTCCAGCGGCGCTACGTTCCGCCGCGCGGCGTTCCCAACGTTGTGTACGCTACTGTACATACTCACCGGTATTACGGTATATGAAAAATTCATATCATAAGAAACATAAACACCGATATTCGGTATGAACCGGTTTACCGCCCAGCACTAACTAGCAGTGTCAATTCCAATGTTTTGTGCGAGATTTTAAATAATGTTCATTGGCATATCAATATTATCACTTAAAGGAAAACAAGATTGTTCTTCTCTGCGTAGGTAAACGAGGTGAATGCATTCGGCAACACACCACTCCATTTGGCCTGTTACAATGGACAGGATGTTGTGGTTAGTGAGCTCATCGACGCGGGAGCAAATGTCAACCACGTATGTGAGCATCACTATGCAAGTGGGATATGGATTGTCACTACCCGAGCTCCCTTGAGTCATATTTGTTCCCTTGCTTCAGGTGAATGAGAGGGGATTTTCTGCACTCCACTTTGCTTCCTCCTCCCGCCAAGGTACGCCCTGCCAGGAGCTGTTGCTGGCCAACGGAGCACGTATGAATTTGCAGGTGTGCCCTCATGCAGATGTTCTTTATTACTTCTGTTGGAGTCTACGAATTTAACCAAGAAAATGTGTGTATTTACTTTGCAGTGGCTGAACCAAAATAGGTTTATCTACAGTGGGTTTATGTGTGTGTATAGGATAAACTATGAGGCATTTGAATAAGTGTACCGTCATCACTTTTCTGTTCAATATTTAATAGAAAGCTGAAATTAGATTATTGCAAACGCTTTGATTACAGTGAATGAAACTGATATTAGGGTTCCCACAGCCTCAAGATGCAAAGCCATATGGAAGATGGAGGGGGAGGACTGACTCCCTGAGGCAGCAAGCTGTTCAGATATTATGTGTGTGGGTTTTTGTGGTTCACTTAGGCACAGAAAAAGTGATACAAAGGCTCAAAAACACCATCTCCATCTTCTTGCCTCTCAGAGTAAAGATGGCAAGACTCCCCTTCACATGGCAGCTACACATGGAAGGTCCTCCTGTTCTCAGACCCTCATCCAAAATGGTAAGAGCCCCAAAGTTGTGTGTTTCTTGTCCAAGTTTTTTTTATTTTATTTATTTTTATATAGATATATAATTTTAATTTTTTTTTTTGTTTGTTTGGTTTTTTTTTTTAGTTTATTTTGTTTTGGTCATTTACATTTTAAGATGTTTGCATATAAACACTATATACAGTATACACACAGGTATAAATATATATATTATATATATGTACACATTTCCTTTTTTTTTTTTTTTTTTTTTACCAAAAAGGTATAGGCTGAAGTCTCATGGCTTATTTTGCCTATCCTTTTCAACAAAAGGCAGACTTCAGAAACAAAAGATACTAATAAGAAGAAAACGAAATGAACAAACAAAACAAAGAAAATAAACAAAGAAGAGAAGAAAATAAATGTGGTCACTCACGATTGAGGACAACTGCAGGAGGAAAGTTGCATAATTTAGACAGTTTAATATGAAGATAATTTATATTTGTGTTCTATATTTATCCATTATTTTAGATTTATAATTTTTTTTTTAATTTGTAAATTGAGCTACTTTTTTTAGTTCCTCATCCAGGCGGTTCCTTAGTTTCACCCCTTCGACATTGATACACCTTGACATTTTTTTTTGTTCTTGGCCATTTCTGCTCAAAAATGTTTGTTCACAAACTTTTAATAAAAGAAGACATTCTTGAGTGTATTTGGTTTATGTGTGCGTAGGAGCTGATATCGACTGCGAAGACAAGAGCAGAAACACTGCCCTTCACATTGCTGCCCGCTATGGCCATGATCTCATCATCTCAGCACTCGTCAGACAAGGAGCCAACACTGCCAAGTCAGTAACTGCCAGTGAATCATCTTTGTGTTTTGCTGCTTGATGTACTCTCTGCTTTAGTGATATAGAAAATGCATGGTTAAAATGAGAAGAAGACATTCTTTCAAAGTACCAAAGCTAATGCTTCAACATCCTGTAAACGCTTGTCTTTGCTTTTTTTCAGGAGAGGTATTCATGGGATGTTCCCGCTGCACCTGGCAGCTCTCAGCGGCTTCTCAGATAGCTGCAGGAAGCTGCTGTCTACAGGTATATTCACACTTATATCCAGTGGAATCGCCTGGTTGACATCTAAATTGCTGCTGATTGCATATTTGTGCAGGTTTTGTCATAGACACACCTGACGACTTTGGAAGGACCTGTCTACATGCTGCTGCAGCCGGAGGGTGAATATTTCTGCATACTGCATTATTTATACGACAGTTATATATGATATTATATCTAGTCTTCTTTTTCTGGCTTTCTTTTGCACTTAGTGTATTTTTCACATTTTAAGTACGTTTTTAATTATGTTTTTCATGTGTCATGTTTTGTTTTCACACTAAGTTTTCTCTCCAACCAGGAATCTGGAGTGTTTGAACTTGCTATTAAAAGTAGGAGCAGACTTTAACAGGAAAGACAACTTTGGAAGGTAATCTCAGATGTATGTTGTTGGGGTCTGAACATATTACTAACATGTCTGGTATGAACAGAAATAAAGTAAGACAGATGCAGTGGTAAACTTTGTACCACATTTTGAAAAGAAAAGTAGATTTTAAAGCCCTGACTGGTCTAAATAATGGTTAATTTAGTTTATTTTTCCCTCCCAGGGCTCCACTGCACTATGCATCAGCCAACTGTAACTACCAGTGTGTGTTTGCTTTGGTGGGCTCTGGAGCAAGTGTTAATGAGCTGGACCAGAGAGGCTGCAGCCCCCTGCACTACGCTGCCGCTGCCGACACAGATGGAAAGTAAGTTCAGCTTTGCGTTTGAATTGTGCCGTTAAGTTCAAATGCCTTGAAGTCCGTAGTTATTCTACGGTAAGGTATGAAGAAATCATAAAATGTGATCTGATCCTTATCAGTCGTAAACACATCTTCCACTGAAAAACACCACATGACTTGTTACAGTTTGTCATGGTTTGTTTTAGTTTAACTGAAAAAAAATTCAGAAGCAGTTTGTGAAAATTAATGTAACTCTATTATTACGTAACTAGTAAAACTATTATTGTCAGCTACCATTGGAAATAATGCTGTTTGTTTTTGCTAATCTCTATTTTGGTCTTGTCTGTCCAACGGACATCGTTCCAGACGTTTGTTCAGACGCAGCTTTTAAATCTTAAACCATGCTGCTGTGCATTTTTAGAGAGGAGACACTTCCACCTTGGAACCCTTCCAAACAAGCAGCACTTAGGGGGAAAAAAAAAGACTACACTAACTGTCCTGTCATCAACTTTAACATTTACAGTGCTTACCAAAGCCTGAGAGCCCTGAGATCTCTTGTTTTTTTTCCCCTTCATGTTCATTGATGATGCCTTTCCTCATTAGCCATGTGTTAAAACACACCTGAATGCTCCAGGAGGTGTTTACCCTCTTACTATATCTGGAAACTGCTTCATTTGACACCTAATTTTAAGACCTATTGTTATTTTATTTATTTTTTTTGAAGTATTTTTGTTCAAAAAGAAGTGTCCTTGGTCTCTGATAGATGTGTGGAGTACTTACTGAGGAATGATGCTGACCCGGGGGTGAGAGACAAACAGGGTTACAGTGCAGTACATTACGCCTCAGCCTATGGACGGACACTCTGCCTGGAACTGGTGGGTATATCTGCTGCACTGAGTGAAAAACATTGAAAATATTTTCCATGTTCTATAGAGAGTCACACAAGTTTAAAAAAAAAATAAAATAAAAAAAAATTGTCAGTCATAAACATAAATCATTTATGTTCTTTCAGATCGCAAGTGAGACACCTTTTGATGTGGTAAGGAAGACATTTAACCCACTGAGCTCTTGCAACCGCTAGTTCCCTTTTTTAAACTGTAGAGACTAACGAGTGAGCTTTTGAAGCTGCTATGGCCTGGCATTATGTCTTCTGCGTGATCCAATCATAAGTGAACGTCTCTAAACATAGGAGCCCAAACCCGCCATTAAAAAAGCATCTCAAGGTGTCTTGAGTGAATGTTTGTCATCAGATCTCTCCACCCTGATGTACATGCACGAATAAGAAATACCAGTTACAAGAGGCAGCTTTCCAGTCTGCTGGGAATCGGTATACAGTATATTCCAGCTATGTAAAGGTTGTTGATCCTGTATGCATTTGTTTTCCCACTGCTAGACGAATAAGGTCATTACAGTCTGGACAGCGTGTACGTGATCCTATCTCACTGTGTGCTCAACAAGTCTTGGGTGTCTTCATCCCTGTTCTTCCATCTGCCCCGTCTTATTCAGATCACTAAACGCTAATGCAGTATGAAGATTTAATAGATAACAGTAGATGTGCCAATGTTTTAATACTCGCCTCCTTGTGGCACACCTTTGGAAATCCCTCTTAAACATCTGCACTCTTGCTTCTTATTCCTGGAACAAATTTTAAAGCAGTGACTGAGCTCTCATTTCTCAGAAACCTCAATGGGTTTGATGATATCCACATGTACACATCTTGTTCAGAAATGAAAAACATATAATCCATCTTTCTGTTTCAGTTAATGGAGACATCAGGAACAGACACACTGAGGGATTCAGATACCCAGGCTCCGCTCAGTCCACTCCATCTGGCTGTGAGTATGAGGATCTGATAGTGTGCTTGTGTTTGACTTTGTCTTTTGGCCATTCAAGCGTTGCCTTGTTGGTTTCTTTGATGGTATTTTTACCTTTTTGATGTTAAAAGAAAAGTTTTATCTGTGTCCCACCCATTCATCCAGGCCTACCATGGACACTGTGGAGCATTAGAAGTCCTCTTGTCATCCCTATTGGATGTGGATGTCCGTAACCCAGAGGGACGGACCCCCCTCAGTCTGTCTAGCTCCAGGGGGCATCAGGAATGTGTGTCCATGCTGCTGCACCACGGTGCCTCCCCCATGACTCGTGACTACATACACAAAAAGACAGCCTTACATGCTGCAGGTATACCATCTTCACATCACGTGACTCAGCTTTTACAATAAAACAAAAAAGGAAATGTTTCTTTAGAAAATTAAATCAATGTATGTGTGTGTATCCCGTAGCTATGAACGGCCACACGGAGTGCCTGCACCTGCTCATGAGCAACAATGACTTGAACATTAATGTGGACGCACAAGACATCAATGGACAGTGAGTGTTTAAGTGTGTGCGTAGACTAAATGGCTCATTTCTGTAAATTAATTATGTCACTTTGTGGATGTGACTATAAATGGTTTCAGCTGAACATCAAATTAAATTTAAAAACCAAAGAAATCTCATTGAGTTATTGGTGCACTTTGCCCAGGACCCCTCTGATGTTGGCAGTGCTGAGCGGCTACACGGAGTCCGTCTACTCTCTGCTCAGTCAAGGAGCCAGCGTGGAGACTCAGGACCGCTGGGGCAGGACAGCACTGCACCGAGGGGTGAGATAGTCCAACCTCAGCACAAATATCACATGAATGAATGAAGTTTATTCAATCATGACAACACAAAAACAACTCAACACCAAAAAACATTGTGCACAGCATTGACATTTCACACAAAACCAATAATCATGTGTTGAACAATGACTGAAAAGGCCTAGGCTGAAGCAAACTGCTTATAAAAGCCTATCCTATATTACCAACTTTCTTTTTCTGGCTACAGACATGTTTTGAAATGTATGTTTGCATCATTCCAGAATTTAACTCCAGTAATGGAGACACATCTCCTTTTCTTAGCTTTTTGTACAGTAAAATTGCAGACACCTAAGATTATACAGAGTCTCCTGAATTGAAAATTAAGTCAGGGAGCCTTTTTGATTTTGCTCTGAACATAATTTGCATGATTTTATAATAAAATAAAGCATAAAATTTAATAACATGAGAATTTAGAAAAAGTGGCTCTGTGTGAGCAAAGTAATCAGACTTATTGATCATACGTATTGCTCGTTTTTGCAGTTTTATTATTGAATTTAAGGTGGTTTTAAAGGTGGATCCCTACAATTCCACACAGTAAGATAAATAGGGAACAATCAATGAGAGGTAGATCAAATGCAAGGCCTTGGAATTCAGTACATTTCTGGATTTATACAGGATTGCGAGTGATATACAGGATTGCGATTGACAAATCTTAAACTCTACATGCTTATTTAAAGAAGCATTATGTTGGTTTGCTCTGCTGTTGAAGTTTGTAACGGACTGTAAAATTATTTATAAGTAACACATTTTCTTCGGCTCCTTCTCCGACGTGGTTTAGCGTTGAGTAAATATTTAGTTGTAATTGGTCAGTCTTTGGAGAATATGTAATTGGATTTCTGGCCAAGTGCTAACAAGGTATCACACATAAAATGCAGTAATCTGTTTTCCACAGATCATCTCTTCAAAGCAAGTCAGTTCTCATCTTTGTTTGGAGCGAAAGAGTACTTTTTGTTTTTTTGTTTTCTCAGGCTCTTGGTTCATATTGAAAAGTAACCCACATTTCCAATCTCCACTTCCTTCAGAACCCTTCCCTGGGTTTGTAAAAATGTCATACCCCTAAATAAGGGAGGTAATGAGAACAATTCAGATCATAATAAATTCATATAGTGCCTGCTTTGCAAAGGTCCTAAAACCTTTTTTGTAAATGTTTAAGTGCTAGTATTAATTCCTGTTTCCACTCTTCACTTTAATTTCCTTCCTATATGATTTCTAAAATACTTGTAGTAATTTTAACAAAAGAAAGCGGCAACAGATTTTTGTTAATCTGTCTAAAGCCTTTTTACTGTAAACCACTGCCTCCTCTTGCAACAGCAACATAAAAACTGGACTTGGTGCTGGTGGACGGGATCTGTTGAGGAGCTAATTATTAGAAAAAAGAAAAAAAAACTATCTTAAACTAGAACCCTGATTTTGAGTACAGCTCTACATTAACAAACTGCTGTACCCACCAATACCTATGACAGATTTGGAATTTTATTTCTGATTCTCTTTGTCAGCTATTATAAAGAAGCTTAAACTCAAGCTTTTTTTTTTTATTTTTAAGTTCAACATGTAAAGATGAGAATGATTTGATTAATATGAATTCCCTTATTTACACTACTCCTACATTTTTGAACTGCACTTATTACCTTTTTTTCCCTTCAGCTCATTTCTTTTTTTACTTTGCTTTCATAATTGTTGTGAATAATTTAATGAGGGTGGACTGAATGATTTTCTTATAATGTAGTAAGCAGGTTATTTTTATTATATGAATATTTTTTTAGTTTAATTTATTTCGGTCATGACATCACAAAAAAAAATAATAAAAATAAGACAAACATCGAAATAGCTTTTACAAAATTAAAAATGACAACAAGGAAACGAATACACTGTTCAAAAACACATCACACATTACAAAAAAATTTCCAGTATAATAACATTTAAACCGAAAAAGGTGTAGGCTGAAGCAAAGCTTATTCATTGCCTACCTTCAAAAGGATTATTTAAAGTAATGAAATAAAAGCAAGAAGTAAGAGATGGGACTGCCAGTAAAACAAATTGCCTCCATGGGGATAACAACGATTCCTCGAGAAATAAGAAAGAAAAAAAATAAAAAGGTGCAGTCTATATGTTTCCTTTATCCTTGAATAATCAAATCAAATCAAATCACCAATGAAATGAATACCCAAATCAACATAGTAAGTATCACCACTCATTACTTTGGTATAGAGAAATCATCCTTCTTTTCAATGTTTGTTTAAATAATATTATATTTGAATAATATATATAATATTTGAATTTGTTGATGGAATTTGATCCTTTTGGATATTTTCCACCTCTCTTGCTCAGGCTGTGACGGGCCAGGAGGAGTGTGTGGAGACTCTACTCCAGAAGGGGGCCAGTGTGTGCGGGAAAGACATCCGGGGCCGCACCCCACTACACCTGGCATCGGCCTGCGGCCACGCTGGCGTCCTGGGCACCCTGCTGCAGGCCAGCAACGCTTCTCACGCTCACACCAACCTCACCGACAGCCAGGGCTACACACCTCTGCACTGGGCCTGCTACAACGGTACGGGAGCACAGCGTGACCCGCTGGACAAACACGTCGGCATCTCTGCTCCGTGTAAAGCTCCTTTGATGCAGCATGTGCTCTTTGACTTGTCCTCTAGGATACGATGCGTGCGTGGAGATATTGCTAGACCATGAGGTGTTCAGGAAGATTAAAGGAAACTCATTCAGTCCGCTGCATTGTGCTGTGTAAGACATCAGCCGTTCAAATGATTACCGTATTTTCTGGACTATAAGCCGCTACTTTTTTCATAGGTTTTCAACCATGCAGCTTATACAAAGGTGCAGCTATTCTGTGGATTTTTCTTCCACCGCTCGGGGCGCTCTAACCAGAATTAGAATCAAAACTAAGACAAAATACATGCAAATAAGAATACACTACTTCTTCTTTAGCAGATAGAAGTAGGTAGAAGCAGATTTCAAACAGATAAATGGATAAATAAATACCGGTTATTTTCTCTTGGTTCTGTCCCGTTTTAATCAGCAAAGTTGTTGCCATGTTAAAAGACACTGTTAGGAAAGGATCTATTTAGGTACAAACATGTACATCATTTACACTTCAAAATGGTTCTGTACATGTAGTAAATATCTAATCTAACAACATAAATATCTGCGGCTTGCATATCCTTTTTTTTTTTTTTTAAATGGAGCGCATGCGGCTTGTATGCAGGTGCGGCTTGTACATCTTTTTTTTATAATTTTTTAAAAAATAGAGCGGGTGCGGCTTATAGTCCAGAAAATGCGGTATATATGGAAAGTCTCTGTGACAGCATGTGCTGGTCTTTATTTTCTTTCTTTTTTCTCTCCAGAATGAATGATAATGAGGGAGTGGCTGAGATGTTAATTGACTCCCTGGGTGCAAATATTGTCAACACCACTGACACCAAAGGAAGGTAAGAGATTTAAACAAACTCAAGCTAGATAATGTTTCCCTTTTTTTAACAAATTGTGTTCAGAGTGAACCAAAATTTGGAGCTTGTCTCCCTTTTTGGTCACCTCTATAACTCCTTTCCGAGGTGGACTAGCGGAGCAGTGAAAATGTGCTGTAATCTGCCAGAGGTGGAATACAGATGCATCACTCCTGCCTTGAAAGTGCTTGCGTGTAGATTGTTGATTCTAACTGTGTTGGCGTTTTTGCAGGACCCCACTTCATGCTGCGGCGTTTTCTGACCATGTGGAGTGTCTTTCCCTTCTGTTGAGCCACGGAGCTCAGACAAATGTTGCAGACACACACATGCACCGGACCCCGCTAATGATTGCAGCTCTACACGGACAGACCAACGCAGTGGGTGAGTGTACTTACCGACGCATGCACAGTATAACGTACTAGACTTTGGTGTGGAGGCTTTTTCATAGGCCTGTGTTGAAAAAATCGATTTTCCGATTCTAAATCGATTCTCATATTAATTCCTAAAAAATCGATTCTTATGTCTAAAGATCGATCTTTTTTTTTTTTTTTCCATCATTTTTGCCAGGTGAACTTTAATCCCAGTAGTCGGACACACAGTTTGTCATGACACTTCTGGAAAAATGCCAGGTGCTTCATGGCAATATGTGTGCGTGGTGACAGAATAAATTAGATAAGCTAAAATGATTTGTTTACTGCATGAACTGTTGCAATTTCTTTCTTTTTTGCACTTTAAAGGTATTGTGACATCATTTTTAAAATGCTTTTAACACTATTAAAAGTCTTGGCCAACATCCCTCAAATGTGTCTAAAAGAGTGTAACAAGAAAAACTTCACTCTAGTACTCTATTCCTGGCTTTTTATTACAGTGTTTTTTTGCGCCGTGAAAAATGCTTCCTTTCCCCCCTTTCCTGTCAATCATTGCTCCGCTCCTCCTCCAAACCTCCTCCTCCTCCAGCCATACGCTCACAGCGGCGTCGGAGAGTTAAGCCGGGAGCGACAGGCGAAGCATGCACGGAAAAGCAGCAGGGCGAACCACAGCAAACAATCATAAAAATAAAGGCATGCAAGCAGCACTGTCCCCTTATCTTAAGTCCAGTCAGTGGCCGCGGGTCTTTTTAGCAGTTTTCCTCCGGTGATTAGAACAAAAGAGGCTCTAAACAGCTGCGTGTTAAGCCTCATTTATGGTTCCGCGTTAAATCGACGCAGAGCCTACGCCGTAGGGTCAGCGTATGGTGCGCGTCGCCGCGTAACCCTACGCCGTAGGTTCTGCGTCGGTGTAACGCGGAACCATAAATCAGCCTTTATGGTGCGCTGGAGAGGAGGCAGGGAGCTGGGTGGAGGGGGCGGTGATTTAGCGGATCGTTACGTAACGATCCGCCACCAAACCACATGCGCCGTTTTGGCACAGTTATGCGGAAAATCCCAGAAAGCACACAATACACTGAATGTTAAAAGTTGTCAAGACACCCAACAAAACACAAAAAATCAAGAGAAATGTGTTTTTCATGTCACAATACCTTTAAATGGATATTGAAAGGCCTGTTTGAGTTATTTATTTCTTAGTTATTTCACAATAATTATTGTGAAATTATTATTTCACTAGTTATTTTACAGTCATATAATTCAGGCAACAGCTCAAAAAACATTTTAAATAACATTAAGCCAAATCAATATTGAATCGAATCGAATCTTGACATTTGAATCGATACCCAGCCCTACTTTTTCATATACCTGTCCTGATTTGTGTGTTGCAGAGGCCCTGGTGAGCAGTGGTAGAGCAGATTTGTCTCAGCAGGACATGGCCAGGAACACTGCTCTGCATCTAGCATGTAGCAAGGTAATAACCAGTGAAAGTGTGGAAATGGTTTTTATTCATTCAGTATTAAAATCTGTTAGCTGGTGGGAAGAATTGCTCATCCACATAATTTTTCACGAGTCACTGAAAAATGAATAAGTCCACAATATGTTTCAAGAAGATTTGTTCCACGTGTTGGTACAAAAAACACTTTGAGTTTACATCTGAATGAGATAAAGATGAATTAAAATTCCTTTTTTGTTGTAAATATTGAAATGAAAGGGAGCTGCAATGTATCAGCTGCCCTCTGATTTCTGAACACTTACCTGAATCCAGATGGTTTTCTTAATCTGAGGTGACAGATTTGTCTGATGTGATGAGGTATGGAGCACAATTATAGGACTAAAGATAAACACATTATCACCCTGGAGAAGACAAATGCTTTCGTTAAATGGTGCAAGGTTGCACTTTGATAGTAAAGATACAGGAGGGGAAAATCACTCTGTCCATTTAAAGCTCTCAGGGTCAGACTAACTGCTATTTTCTGGACTCGTTTAATGACTTAAATGCTTCTAAAGTACAAGTACTGTATGTTGGGAAGTTTAGCAATAAGGTCATGCCATACTGACGTTGAAGAAAATGTCAAAGATAGTTTGGTCTGCTTTTAGGCTCTTGCAAGACGTTGATGATTGGGATCCTTTCTGGTTTAATTGTTCATCACGTTGCTCTCGGCTTCTTGCAGGCTCATGAAACAAGTGCCTTGTTGATTCTGGAGAAAACCAGTGACAAGAACCTCATTAATTGCACCAACGCTGGACTTCAGACGTATGTAGTTCACGGTTCGGTGCTCGGGTAAGCTCTGACTGGACATGTTTTAACAGTGCGTCTCCCTGTACTTGCAGGCCGTTGCACATAGCAGCCAGGAAGGGCCTGACGGTCGTGGTTCAGGAGCTAATAGGGAAAGGAGCCAGTGTGTTGGCAGTGGACGAGAACGGTTAGCTTCCATGTTACTGCATTAGGACACGTGCTCAGTATTCACATGTAGGGCTGGGCGATATATCGAGATTTTAATATATATCAATATATTTTCAAACGCGATATGGTACGCGACAATATCGTTTATATCGATATAGCTTCTTTTTTTTCTTTTTTTTATGATTTTGATATAGATTATTTTGTGACAAATTGACTTGAATGTTTTATTTGAGATTTGCACAAATGTTTTGTTATTTGCACAACTGTCAACCTCAGTGGAAAAGTCTGCCTGTTACTGTCTACATTGTATTAATTGCACAGTGTATTTTAATGTAATTGTTATGCAGGAAAGGGATATTCGTTTTATTTTATTCAAGAAGCATTTTTATTCTATATATGTAGGCAGTTTATTTTTATTTCATTTGTTTTATACATTTTGATATTGTGCCGACCTGTTAATAAAGGTACCTGTGTGACATTTGGCACGAGGCTTTGTATTAAAACTGACTGTTTTTTTTAAGAGTTTGCCTCAGAAAAAAATGAAGCCAACAGAGATGCTAACAGAGATGCTATGCTATAATGCTTTGGGGGAAACCCCAATTATGGCACAGAAAAAATATCGATATATATCGAGTATCGCCATTCAGCTAGAAAATATCGAGATATGACTTTTGGTCCATATCGCCCAGCCCTATTCACATGTTCTGCAATGGAAATGTATTTCCTTCTTCCCTTCTCACTCTTTACTTTTCCAGGTTACACTCCAGCTCTGGCCTGCGCTCCCAACCGTGATGTGGCCGACTGCTTGGCCCTCATCCTCCACTCAATGATGCCCGCCTCCCCTATGGTCACCATAGCAACTATACCCGCTCTGTCTCTCACTCAGACGGTCGTCAACCACCACCCAACTTCCAATCACAATTCCAAAGGTGTGGCCTTTGATACTCCACCCCCGCTGAGACCTGATCACATGACGTACTGCAGGCCGGAGCGGCCGCTATCTTCTGTCTCTGCGGACGACGAACTGAACGACTCTGACTCGGAGACGTATTGAAGACAATTGGACGGAGCCCCATAATGCTGACAGTCCAGCCAGCCACTCAGGAGCCTTAAATAAAAGACAAGAGACTAAAAGATGGAGAAATAGAGCAGATTATTTTTAGGTAAGCTTCTTCAAATCTAAAAATAGTCTTTGTATAAACCTGATATTTGCTTTCTTAAGGTGAAAATCTGTGTTTAAATAAAACAAAGAAAATCCCACACTGCAACACAGACCAACGTACACACACACACACACACACACACACACACACACACACACACACACACAGACACAGACCAACGTACACATACATATACACACACACATACACACACTTTTTCCAGGCAGCATTGTTTGTTCAGTATTATGGCCAGTATGTTTTAGGATTTAAAACAGTTTTCTTTTAGGAATTAAGCTCCAAATGTTCGTGGAAACTATTTAAAGGAGTTAAGCATTTTCAGAGGTTTATTTCTAATTTATTAGACAAGCATCTAGTGAAGCAGGGGACTGCTTTTTTAAAGCATGATTTTTCTAAAGAAACAGGTGGAAAGTTTTATGGGACCAGCTAATCAAGTTGTTGTTTTTTTCCCCTCCTGTACTTGAGTTTTTTTATAAACTGAGTTTTTCTTTGAGCTGTGACGGCAGACGTCAATGACTGTCAATCACAGACGTCGGTGTTGCTGAGCGGGAGCCGTCTTTACTCGAGAAAGTAGTGGTTGAATCCTACATATTTATTCCAAGTGGAGACAGAGCCGGTTCTGTCAGCAGGCGGACGTAAAACCCAGTTACTGTACGGATGGTTCCAGTGTCAGTGAACCGACAACCTGGAGGAGCAACTCATGAACTTAACCTGTGACGCTGTAACTACACAACCCATTTCCAGAAAGTACGCTTTTTTGGTTTTTCTAAAATGCAACATAAACTTAAATCTGTCTCTTTTTTTTTTATTAATTGTAATCTTTAGCAGATGCAAGTGTAGGGAAATGATTTGCAGTGTCTTCTCTGACCAACTTTGTATTTAACAAATACAATCAAACCTAGCATTTGATGGCACAATCTACTGTCCGGTTGCCACCGGGCAGGAGGTCTAATGAAAACAGGGTAGCGGTGTCTCTGGTAGGGGCTCGTGTCCAGGTAACCTGGCTGCTTCTCTGCGCAGAGCTGATCTATGGCTTCCTCGCTGCCTCGCCGAGCTTCAGGTTACATATCTGGATGCAGTAGGAGATTATGATGAGTAACAATGGTTTCCAAGGTACCGCTGACACCACAAGGATATATTTATCACAGTAACATCAAGTTTCTCATGCAGTTTCTCCTGAGGGCTCCAACATCACACGCTCCTCACACTCCCTGAATCGTTTCACAGTAGTATGCTTTGTAAATGTATACATTTATTTTTTTAGTTTAGCACCAAGTGATGAGTCACGGACCATCTTACCTCAGAATGACTAAGCCTTTGATGGATGAGCCTTATTAACAGCCTCAACTTTTATTTATAGTATTCAATTTTGCTTTAATTTCTACATGACGTTGGTCACTGATGACATTGAAAACTATTTTCTTTGTTCTTATCTCTAAAAAAAAAAAAGAAGACCTTCTGCAGAGGTAAATGAGAAGTATTGTACGAGTGTTTGAACAGATGAACGTTTAAAAGGCATCATAAAAACACTAAACATTTACCAAACAGTTTAATAAATTAGATTGAAGTTTTTGATGCATTTTAGAAAACTTCCCAACTTTAATTGAAGATGGGATAATGGTGACACTGTGAATGCATTTGTATTTTTGTGTGTGTGTGTGTGTGTGCTAGTGTGCGTGCGCTTGTGTGTGAGTGAGTGAGAAAGAGAGAGAGATAAAGACATTAAATATTGCCTTTTTAGGAATATGCAAATTTCATGCAGAGCTGGATGCTACCATGTGCAATGTTTGTAAAGACTAAGTAAGTGATGAATAAAGAGATTTGTTTTTCACCTATTTTAGTTTTTGTGCAGAGACAGAATGTGTAACAGCTGAATGTCATTACTGGTCATAAGAATTTAATTTGATGTCATTTAAGTTACGTGACTACTTCTGTCTTTTGTAAGCAGGATTAAGCAAAATGTTTCAGGCTGGATTTTAATGACCTGATTTTAATGGTCAGCTTTTTCAAAACAAACAGCCTGAGCCACGCTGGAGCACGACCAACTGCCTAACCGGCTTTTCTCTGCTTTTTCTTCTCAAGACATCTTGTTTACTTTGCATCTTTTCCACAGCAGCTCATTCATTGTCCAGGTGGTACATTCGTCCGTACAGATACGCAGTGACCAGGCCCCCAGTCATGTTGGAGTGTTTCATGGCCACTCTCCCAGCATCAGTTTTCTCCAGCCTCTCAGGGTGCTCCAGCACCATACGACTCGTCAAAACTAACGGGTACACATATTTGGTATCAAACTTCCCCTCCAACAGGAAGTCCATCTTAGACTCGGCCTCATCCACCTCCTGTCCACAGGAGCTGGGCTCCAGCTCTGCACAGCGCACAAGTGCACACACCTGGAGAGGAGGGGAAGAAAGATGAGCAGAGTCATGGTGGAATTTAAACACTTAAGGTGCATGTACTTAGTTCGCGGCCATCCGTTTTTTGTTTTGAAATGACAAAATAAAAATAGAGATATAATCCGTTTCCCATCTTTTGTTTTGATAATAAAAAGCGTAAAACGGATCGTTATCCATTATCCATTATCCGATTTCGTTGATGTTTGAAAATCGAAATTGGGAATTAAAACAGCGAGTGGAAAACTCTTCTCTATTTCCTATTCGTTTCCAACGGGGGGCCGTATGTTAGAGTTCAGTTAGAGTTCAGTACATGTTATTGATTGGACGCTGCTTTTTTTTTACGCTGCAGCTGAACGGACTGTCACAACATCACTGCAGTTTCATGATGGAGTGAAGACAGATTACAGATTAAACTCATGTTTCACTCCCAGGTTTCATATTTGATTTATTTTCTGTTTCGGCATTAAAAAAAAATCTAAAACTGTTAATTTTCAATCTGATCCACAAAAGAACCAGAAACAACTTTCTTCATTTATTACTGCGCATGTGCAATCCCCCCATTTGTCCAATCATTGTTTTCAGTATCCTTGGAAACGAAATAGGAAATAGAGAAAAGAGTTTTCCACTCGCTGTTTTAATTCCCAATTTCGATTTTCAAACACATCAATGAAAACGGATAACGATCCGTTTTCCGTTTTTTATTATCAAAACAAAAGATGGGGAACAAACGGATGGCCGCGAAGTACACGTACCACTTAACTATTCAGAAATCCTACCTGCAGGGCGTAACGTCCGTTATGGGTGTGCAGTCCTGCAAACGCTCCCAGTGCATAGAGTTCTTTCATCTTGCCTTGCGTTGTCCACTTGTACCCAAGATGACAGCAGAAACTGCCATTACACACTGTAAGTTTGTCCTCTGTTTTGTTTAAGAGGACAAATGTAAAGGGATCGTACATCATGGAGGAAATGAATGTAGGGTGGGAAGGAGGAACTGCAGAAGCATCTGGAGCAGCAGGAGGAGGGTCGGGACAGCTCTCTGTGTGGCAGTAACCAGAGTCTGTAGCCAACGATGATGCAGATTCAGCCTTTTCGGCCTCCTCGTCTGTGGGTTTACTCTCCATCAGCCACAGGTCGTCTAAAACTGGCACCGTGGACACCAGCAGCCTGCCCTCCTCCGGGTCTCCTCTCATGGCATGGTGGTAGGTGTCAGAAAACGGGCTGTAGATACCGCTTCCTGTCATGATGAGGTGGTCGTTACGGAGGTTGGCAGCCAGCAGAGTAACATTGGCACCGTGACTGAAGGCCCACTGAAACTGGATTGAATCCAGCAGGGGGAGCTGGTTCATCCAGGCAGTGGGGTAGATCAGCTGTCGCACTCCCTGAAAGAGGAGAGGATCTGAGAAGCTGAAGACAAAAGTTAAAGGGGACCTATTATGGCATCTAATCCCTATTTTAAACAGGCCTTGAATGTCTTAAAAACAAGCTTTTGATTGTTTTTGCTTAATAAATTAGAAATTCAGCCTCTAAACCATGTGTTTATCGTCCCATTTTCTAACCTCATTATCCATGCAGGATTCTGAGTGGGCGGGGAGGCTATAATAATGAGGCACTGTGCTGATTGGCTGCCTTTTGACGCAATACACAGCTACGAAAAAATGGCGGAAGCTCCAGCTGGTGGAGTTATAACTGTCATAACTGCATGCGATGTGAGCGAGCGTCGGCGACAAAATCACTTCCATTGCTTTATTTTCTATTGGACTGTCCTAACTGGTGCCGTTTTGAGCTGAACATTTGTCGGACGCCCTGCTTCTTCCTGTCGCTCGTGTTGAAAGCCGGTTGAAAGCGCTGTAGGAAACAGTCACGGATGAGGAACGGCTGATCCAGTTAGTTGAAATGAGAAGTTATCTCTATAATTCCTCCTCATTTCACTACAAAAACCTCAATAAAGTGACAGCTGGCTGGAAGGAGATGGACA
This sequence comes from Cololabis saira, assembly GCF_033807715.1. Classification (NCBI taxonomy): domain Eukaryota; kingdom Metazoa; phylum Chordata; class Actinopteri; order Beloniformes; family Belonidae; genus Cololabis; species Cololabis saira. The sequence goes on along the minus strand of NC_084601.1, from coordinate 13,993,054 downwards.
GAGAGCGTCCGATGTCACGCAGTGCTACGCTATAGTCGGACGCTCGCATGCAGTTACACGGTTTTATAGTTGTGGGCGTGGTTTGCATTTTGGTTACGTAACGAAAGTGAGCAGAATGTGAACGGCTCATAGAAGTCACATCACACTGGATTGTCATCCGGACCGGGCGGCTTTACAGACACTGCAGAATATGGTTGCTTTCCTCCTTCTCTGAGTTGGCAGGCTGAGGGGAGACCACTTTATATATGTTAAAGCAAGAGAAAACGTGTTCTTCATAATAGGTCCCCTTTAACTAAGCTGCACACAGGTAAGCGTGTGTGTGTGTGTTTTCTTACCTTTTCCAGCAGGGTTATTGTAGGATCATGGAACAGGATGTCAAAGCAGATGAGGAGGCCAAACCTCCCAGCAAAAGGCGTATCAAATGTAACAATTTCAGCTTGCGGGGGTTTGTCAAAAGCCTCCTCAAAGTACAGGTTGTTTTTATGGTAGCGTGACACCAGGAGACCGTCTGACCTGAATGACAGAATCCTCATCAGTTCATGTGGACCAGCTCACTGCGACTGCACACTTAGTAGCGTTCCATTTTAAATCCTCCTCGTCACCTGAAAACCACATTGGTGTTGAACTGCCAGCGTCCATCGGGGGGGCAGGATGACGACGGGTCTGTCCTCTGGAGACAAGGTTGCAGAGCGGCCATGTTGGCTACCAGGTAGAGGTTGTAACGACGGGCCATACAGCTCAGTCGCTGCAGAACCTGGAAGACATGCACACTATTTTTTTTGTGCCACATTTGATGATCCTGGTTGGCCAAAGTAGCCAGATCTGCTTGGCATATGCTCAAAATGTACATGTTTTACATCTTACATTTATGACTGCACAATGTCAGGGTTGCAGCAGATCAGATGGTGCTAGCACCTGAAGAAAACTGTCCCAGACTGTCAAAGGTGACTCAGGTCACACATGATTCACATCACAACAGTAAGAAGTGCAGAGATATATTCTACATGAAACAGGTACATTTCTATTTTCAAATATAAGATGTGTTGCAACTTTAATACATTAATGGCCACATAGAATAAAAATGTTAAATGTGTTTAATCAGTATGTTAGTGACTCAGGAGAACTTCCATTTATTGTAGCGTGAACAGAAAAGGAAATACTTTAGTCCACTTACAATCAGACAGTATTAAAGATTAAGAAACAAGAATATTGTGGGGAAATAGTGGGCCTTATTTAAACCTAAAGAGGGTTTTCTAATAAAAACATAAACGACTTAGACTGTTTCTCCACTTTGAAAAGAAATGGTCGGGTCTCAGAGATTACAAGTGCTCTAAAACTCAGTCCCTTTCTGGTTTTTGTCTTCACTGCAAAAATGTGCATTTCAGTGTCAAAATCTGAAGGACTACATCAACATCAAATGCTAAAATAAATAAAAGGTCCCCCTGTACCTCAGTGTTGTTGTATCTGTGTGGGTCTGTGCAGGGGTTCCAGGTCTCCTGCTGAGGGTCAGGAACGCTCTCCAGGTATCCAGAGATGGACAAACGGGTGAAGTTGAACCCATGAATACCATCCTCTGGAAACACCAAGATCTGGGCACCCTGAGTGAGAGTGGAGAGAATATGCGAGAGGAAATAAAATGTAAAAACCCCAAAATAAAAAACCATGTCTTAGTCCAAAGAGGGAAACATTTGTGCTAAAACATGAATCACTGGTTAACTTTAAACCCCCAAGTCTATGGAATAATTATTATTTCATGTTTTTGACAATTATCCACCAGTATCTGATCCTTTCTTGTCTGTTTTCAAGCTGTTTAGGTTTTAGGTGAAGTTAGTTTTAGATCTGTTATTCGACGGAGATTCACTGCGGAGCCTAAACGGTGTCTCTTAGGGACCATCCATGAATTACCGACTAAATGAACTAATGCACATATACATTTCAATATACTTCATACCATCTGTCCAGTTCACTTCAAAACTAAACCGAATTACTGTACTAAAAGCAGTTGAATAAGCACACTTCTTTATAATCATATTTAAGGACTTTTTTTTAATTTGGTAATTTTTTTAATGAGAAACAAAAAAATCTAATGTTTTTCTGTTTTTTTTTTAATAGCCTTTACAAACCTTGTTCTCAGGACTCCAAATCTATCCCAAATTGTGGCACTCAAATATCAATATGAGACACGCCTCTTTATTTTGCATTAATACATGTTATTTTTTATATTAATTCTTATATCCAAAAAGTCACTGTTCACCTTGACCTTGTGATATTTTTTTCTGATAGCTTGCATGTCATTTGAGGATTTACAATCTATTAAAATTTTTAAAATTCAAAAGTTACACTTTTAATCATACATTTTATGTTCAAAAATTTATATTTTCTTCAATAATACAAACAAAATTGAATTGCTTGATACAATATCAGGTAAGGGTTTTCTGTACAGTTAATGTAATTTTTAGGAGCAGTATGGGGACGATTAAAAAAAAAACTTGAACTTGATCGGCACAAATAACAAAAATAAGGTAGGCAGGTGTAGGTGTAGATTAACAGAAATATTGACTAAGAAATTTAACTTTTTATTTAAAAAACAAAAAAAGTGTGTCTTTTGGGGGAAATCGGGATAGATTTTAAATCCTCAAATGACGTGAAAGCTATTTGTAAAAAAATACCACAATTCAGGATAGATTTGAAGTCTTCGGTGATTTGAAAGCTATTGGGAAAAAAAATCATAATGTTAATATGACCAGTGACTTTTTGGATATAAAAAAAATATATAAAACATATAATATGCATAAATGCAAAATAAAGAGGTGTGTCTCATGTTGATATTTGAGTGCCATAATTCGGGATAGATTTGGAGTCCTGAGATCTCGGTTTGTAAAGGCTATTGAAAAAATACAAACAGGAAAACAACATTAGATCTTTTTTTCTCGTTAAAAAAATATTACCAAATAAAAAGAATCATTAAATATTATATAAAGAAGTGTGTTATTCAACTCATTTCGTACAGTAAAAGCGGTTTAGTTATTAAGTACATTTGACAGATGGTATGAAGGCAGAGGTGTCAAGTAACGAAGTACAAATACTTCGTTACCTTACTTAAGTAGAAATTTTGGTTATCTATACTTCACTGGAGTAATTATTTTTCAGACGACTTTTTACTTTTACTCCTTACATTTTCACGCAATTATCTGTACTTTTTACTCCTTACATTTTAAAAACAGCCTCGTTACTCTATTTCATTTTGACCTTTAAAAAAAACTATCCAGTTAAATTGCTCCATCCGGATAGAGTGAATTTGGTTGTGGTTGTTTCAGATGTTCTTGTCCAGTTTTGTTCTTACATCCGTTCCCTCAGATTCCTGCAACTAAACTTGGATGTACATTCCAATAAAGGTTAGGATAAATGATAACATGCCTCTGAAGTTTGACTTTTTGCACCATTACAATACTTATAGGCAACTAGTCATCATATCTTCTGCTCTCTGAAACACATGTTAATGCTCAATAGTACACATATATGGTTCTTTAATATATTTACATTATACTAAGATGCATTCATTTTCAATGGCTTTTGTCCTTAATGGCTTTTTCCCCCCTTACATTACTTTTACTTTTATACTTTAAGTCGTTTTGAAACCAGTACTTTTATACCTTTACTTGAGTAAAAAACTTGAGTTGATACTTCAACTTCTACAGGAGTATTTTTAAACTCTAGTATCTATACTTCTACCTGAGTAATGAATGTGAATACTTTTGACACCTCTGTATGAAGGATATTGAAAATAAAACGTGCATTATTTCATTCAGTGGGTAATTTATTGATGATCCCTAGACCAGACCGTTTAATATCCAACCTAAAACTAACTTCACCGCAGTAATGTACAGTGGAAGTGACGCTTAGATTTAAAAGGTCCCCTCTATTTTTTTTTTTTTTTTAGATGGGACCTTTAAATATCAATGTCGGACTTTTTAGTCTGAAAGACGAAACATGGCGCAATGTTTGACTATTGCATAAGACAGGGGGAAAACAAAACAACAAGGTGTAAAGGTTTAAATCGACGGCGTAGCCTACGCCGTAGGGTACGCGCGTCTCCGCGTATCCTACGGCGTAGGCTCTGCGTTGGTGTAACGCGGAACCATAAATCAGCCATAAGAAGAAGGTATTGATACCTGCCGGGCAGCCCGGGCAGCCTGCTCCTCGTAAATGTCCAGGTTTCTCTGCATGTGTGTCAGGGCATCTCTGCGGCTCAGGGGGGTGCGAGGCTCCGGGTTCAGGATGACTCTGTGCTCGTACACCGCTGCTACGTACGAGCCACCGACACACTCCGTCAAACCCACCGAGACAAACGCAAAAACCGCAAAGAACCGCAGCATCTTGTTCCACTGAGCCCTGGTGGACTTCAGCACCTGCGGTCCTGCTGAGGTCCCGAGTCCTGCGCGTCGCGCAGCTGACGCAGTCGGGACCAGAGCTGGTAGAGTATCCAACAAATGTACTCAAGTAAAAGTACTGTTACTTCAGAATAATATGACTCAAGTAGAAGTAAAAAGTAGTCATGCAAATAATTACTTGAGTAAAAGTAAAAAAGTACTTGGTGAAAAAACTACTCAAGTACTGAGTAACTGTTGAGTAACGCTCATTTATTTTTTTTAACACAACCATTCAAACAGACAAAAGTACAAAATAATCATCTTCAGGCAAATTAAATCAATAAAATAATAACATAAATTAAAATTAATAAAAAAATAGCTTAAATTAAAATAATCTTAAAGTAAATTCAACTACTTTAATAACTTATAAAATAAATAAAATAATAACAGGATAAAAAAAATTAATTAAGCACAAGTAGCACAAAATTTCAATCCTTCGTACATTTCTTTTTTAACCAGGCAGAACTAGAACAAGCCAATGAACTCATAAAAGACTGTGAGTCTAGGTGTAAATGTGACAAAACATGGAAAAACAAACATTTTTCCCAAAGAATCACCCATGAGATTGACGCGTACACGGATAAAAGGGATAAAAGAAAAGTAACAGCTCAACGTAGCCTAATGTAGCGGAGTAGGAGTAACAGTTTCTTCTTCACAAATCTATTCAAGTAAAAGTAAAAAGTATAGTGATTCAAAACTACTCCTGAAAGTACAACATTTCCCAAAACTTACTCAAGTAAATGTAACGGAGTAAATGTAACTCGTTACTACCCACCTCTGGTCGGGACTTTGTACAAAGTAAAATCTTTACTTGTGAGGCATTGTGCAGCAGTTTCTGGGTTTTTTTGCATACCTGTCAAGTTTGGGATTTAAAAATGCCCGCTGTCCCACCAGCCCAACCAAGGTCCAGTATTACATTTTTTGAGACAGGTTTACAAGAAATCTAAAATGACTACATGTCAACCACTTACAAACTACAATTATGTGATCAGAATCTGATTCTACCTTTGTTGACACTGAAATGCTGTGGACATTCTTATGTTTCTAATTCCTATAATAGAGCCTAAATGAAAACACAAAAGTGAATTAAAGCACATTTATTTATTGTAAATATTTTCAGTTTATTTACACATTGATGGTCTTCAAGTGAAACATTTACATTTTATTTTTATTTGTCATTTTCACTCATGTGGCTCTCTGGCATTCACTGGCACACACTAAAAACGCAGTTACACATCTTTCAGGACACGTAACTGTTCCCTGCCCTGCTCTTGATTGGGAAAGTACATTTTCTATCCCATATTTAAACGAAGTCTTCTATTTTTGGGCAGAAATGTCTTCTCTCTGGGTTACGTCCATCCATCTCTGATTTGTTGTTCCAAATGTATTACCGTGTTGCCACTAACCTCGCGAGAACTGCCATCCAGGCTACAGCAGGGGACAGTTATCGTGAGATTAGTGACAATTCAGTTTGCTGTTTGAAAATTATTATATTATAAAACGGGAAATTTACGGGAAAATACTTAAAAGGGGGGTAAAATACAGTAGTTTCCCAGTCAAAATGGGAGACTTGACGGGTATGGTCAATATGTGAATTTTATTGACACATGTTTGAGTTAACGGCATAACAAAAGACTGGCTTCAATCCATCTATTTCTATCGTTTAATCCTGTACAGGGTCACAGGGGGCTGCTGGAGCCTGTCCAGGGTCATTACAGGCAAGAGGCCGGGGTACAGTCCACTCTGAATTAAATCACTACACTGACTTCCAGTGAGTCAAAGGATAGAGTTTAAAATCTTACTGCTGGTCTACAAAGACCTGAATGGTCTTGGACCAAAATACATGCTTGATCTGTTAGTTCCTATGAAGCTCCCAGACCCCTGAGGTTCATCTGGATCTGGTTTGTTGTGTGTCCCAAGAACCAGAACCAAGCAAGGTGAGGCAGCGTTCAGTTATTCTGCTTCTCACCTGTGGAACAAACTTCCTGTAGACCTGAGGTCTGCTCCAACTGTCAGCTCCTTTAAATCAGGCCTAAAAACATTACTGTTTACTCAAGCGTATTCTTAAATGAAACAATTACCTGCTGTTTAAGGATAATTAATATATCTGACTATTATGAACCAACAAATAATCTCTTTATTAAATATTATACTCTAAAATTCCATGATATAGTAGAGCAGAAAACTGTTCTATTTGCCTTTAAAGCCCAGCAGAAACTGCTTCCAAACTGCATTCAGGACCTGTTCCAAATAAAAGAAACCTGCTATGACCTGAGGGGGAAACTCATGTTTAAGATGACGACAGCAAGAACAAATATTAAAAAGAGATGTACATCAATTAAGGCAAGAGAAATATGGAATAGTTGCGACAACGACCTAAAAATGTGCAGTTCTATCTACAATTTTAAGAAAATGTTTAAAGAAAATATTGTAATTAAATAAAAAACACTATAACTATAAAGTATATTATCAAAAACATTCTAGAATGTGAAACGTCAATTTTATATTTTGTCTTATTTATTTTTTGTCCTCGTTGTGCATTGTTTGTGTCCACGGATTAATTCTAATGTCTCAGATTTAAGCTGATCACAAGAGAAAAAAGGTAGACATTATAAGCTACGGCTTCAGCCTACACCTTTTTGGCAAAAGCAATGTTTATTTTACTTTTTTCATTTTGTTGTGTAAAATAACTTGTACAAGACCGAAATAAAGACAATTCATTCATTCATTCATACTCTACGGCCCTTACTTTTTAACAACTTGTGCTTTTTATTATTTTACCTCTTTTCTTATAATTTTATTTGTTATTTACTGTTTAATTGTGTCTTGCTGCTTTTAAAGTTTATGTAAAGCACTTTGAATGACCTTGTGTTGAATTGTGCTATACAAATAAACTTTTTTTTTTTTTATTTAACATTTGCAAACGGTACAATGATAACAAATCTTCACATTATGCAATTTCACGTTGAATTATAACATATAAAGAGTATAACTCAAATAAAAAACAAAACAAAAAGCACAACACATTATAACCAGCCAGGGATGAAATTATAACAGAAAGCCAAAACATTTACATACATTTATGGTTTTAATTGCTTTTGAATTAGTAGAAAACGTAATAAAGTCAGATACTGATTTAATTCACAATGAAAAGTAAAAAAAAGAGGGTTTTTTGTGTAAGAATTTGGATTTGTGGCTACAAATAAACTTGCCTTGCCTTTGGACGGGTCGCCATTGCGTCACAGGGCCACAGCAAAAGGCTTTTATTTTGAAAATTCAAGACAGGAAGTGTAAGGCACACCACCCGGATGTACTTCGATAAAACCAAACACTTGCACATGAAGATTTGTTAAGTTACAGCGTTAAACCAAGAGTTTGTTCTCAGTTTTGTAGTTTGTGTTTGTTCCTGAGACGGGCATTGTTTCATGCCGCTGGTTTCTCTCTAAAAGGTGGCGTCCTGCTGACGTATTTACATTAACTCCTCGCTGTTTTACAATGTCTGCGGCTCCCGCGGCTCCCGAGGTGAAGAGCGGCCAGCTGTTCAAGGACTGCTGGAGCTGCAGGGTCGTGTCCGGGGGCGGGCTGGTCCTGTCCGGGGCTTATGTGTACCATGCAGCGAGGAGAGTGATGCAGCGAGGAGGCCCCACCTCCATGGGAACAGTAGCGCAGGTGACATTTGCTGCATGTAAGTTGATTCAACGCTCAAGTTTCACCGTCGTGGGTTTCTGTAACGCCTGATTTATGGTTCCGCGTTAAAACGACGCCGTAGCAAACGCCGTAGCCTACGCACGGTGCGCGTCACCGCGTACCCTACGGCGTAGGCTCTGCGTTGGTGTAACGCAGAACCATTGATTGATTGATTTGTTTATTTCTAACGCATAAGGGAAAAAAATATAAAATTTTAAAACAAATTCAAAACATACAGAAAAAAAGCAACAACAACGTAACACAACGGGGGACAAAAACAGTGTCCGAAAAGGAGCAGGTAGAAGTAAAACTTATTTAACCCTGCCCTTTGTTACCTCTATTATAAATTAAACATAAGCATTAATAATAAATAGCTGCTAATTTACCTATTAGGCTACCGATTTTCCCATTGGTTGTGTCTTTGCACTTAACCAGCTAACAAACACAATATTTCCTTAACATAACTCCTCAATCAAATAACTTCCCAGAACCTTTTTGTACCGTTTTTTTAAATTGATTTATATTTGTACATTGCTTCAACCCATCACCCAACCCATTCCATAGATCCACTCCAACAACTGAGATACACATGCTTTTCCTTTTAGAATTAACACATTGTTTTTTTTAAATAAAATTTTCCTCTTAAATTATAACCCCCCTCCCTGTCACAAAACATTTTCTGTAAATTGTCTGGAAGTGAATCAGTTCTCGCTTTTGAATATGATTTGTAGAGTTTTTAGTTTGACAATGTGCCAGAATTTCAACACATGCGACTTTAAAAACAGTGTGTTTGTGTGATCCTTATAACCCACATTGTGAAGTATCTTAATTGCTTTTTTTTGCAGTCTGAATAGCGGTTGTAAATTGCTTATATATGTGTTGCCCCAAACTTCCACACAATAATCCAGATATGGTAATACTAGTGATGAATACAGAATGTGCAATGATTTATAATCCAGCATGTATCTTGTTCTCCCCAATATTGCTACACTCTTTGCCAGTTTTGTTCTTATATGATTTATATGGGGTTTCCAGCAGATTTTGTGATCCAGTATCACTCCCAGAAATTTATTTTCATACACCCATTCAATATGTACATTATTGATTGTTATTTGCACAGTATCAATTGGGATTGTGCGATTTCCAAACAACATAAATTTAGTTTTTCTTAAGATTTAAAGATAATTTGTTAAACATCAAACAAGTGTTTTAATGTTTTCATTTCTGCCGTGACCATAAATCAGCCTTAACGTGTCTCATTCCCATCTGGATGTGTGTGTCAGGTCTGGCCGCCTGGGGACTCGTCGTCCTCACCGACCCGGTAGGGAAATCACAGAGGAAAGACTTGAAGACCCAATAAACTCGGAACTGACCTTTTGACCTTAAAACTGCGCGGACTGCCGTGTGGCGTTGATGTGGAGCTGAAGAGATCAATCAGATCGATGTGTTTGTATGGACATTATATTCTGTGTTAATGAGGAGCTCTTGACGGCTCATATTAAAATGGAAAACTCAATGTGACTTAAAATCTCCTGCTTATCCTTGAAATGTTATACATGCATGGTGATTGTACAGGGATTTAGTTTTCATGGCCAAATCATACCTGTCAAGTTTTGGACTTAAAAATAAAGGAGCATTTCCACCAGCCCAACCGAAGTCCAGTATCTTACATTTTAAGACAGGTTTACAAGAAATCTAAAATTACTACATGTCAACAATTACGTGCTCAGAATCTGCTCGGCCTACCTTTTGTTGACACTGAAATGCTGTGGACATTCCTATGTATGTATTTCAAGATTCTTTGTCATTGTTCATATTTCATAACGAAATTACAGGTGCTTCATCGCAGGTGCCTATAATAGAGCCTAAATGAAAACACAAAAGGGAATTAAAGCACATGCCTTTATTTGAAATATTTTCAGTTTATTTACCGGTACACATTGATTGTCTTCAAATGAAACATTTAAATTGTATTTGTCATTTTCACTCATGTGACTCTCTGGCATTCTTGACTGACGACACAGACGCATGTTTCTGAGCCTCCAGCTGGTGCTGCTGATGGACATCAGTCCTCCCCCGTGAGAGACAATAAAAATCGCAGTTACACATCTTTCAGAACTCGTAACTGTGCCCCATCCTGCTCCTCATTAGGAAAGAAAATTCGGTTTCCCATTTTTAGAGATATTTACACAGTCTTTGCTTTTTTGGCAGAAATGCCTTATCTCTTATTACATCCATCCATCTCTCTGGTTTGTTGCAGCCTCGCAAGAACTGCCACCCAGGTTACAGCAAGTGGCAATTCTTGCAAGGCTAATGACAATTCAGTTTGGAGGGGCACATGAATGCTTTTTAAAAATTATTATATTATAAAATGCTAATATGGGAGGACGACGGGAAAGAGGGGTAAAATATGGTAGTTTCCCGGCCAAAACAGGAGCCTTGACAGGTATGGGCCAAATGATTTCCTACCACACCTGCTTGGATTGAACATCTCATTAACTGACTTGTGTGAACGTTGATGACGAGCTGATGGTCATCCATGCGTTTCTATCAGGTGTGTTGGAGCAGAGGTGGCCCTGACGGAACAGGATTGGGGGACACTTGTGGACGTACACGCCTTTATGGTCTTGTTTCAGTGCTTTTAAAAGTATCTTTAACAGCCGGTGTACTATCACTCTGTTCAGGTGGATCCTTTATTAGATTCTGTGAAGTGTCACATTTTATTTATATACAAAAAAGAAAAAGTGTGCTGAATAAAATAAGGAAAGTTGGACTATATAACACTTACGTTCATAAGGATAAAGTTGTTTAAAAAACAAAAATGAAAGAAATAGTCCCTTCTCCCGCATTTTTTTTTTTTTAGGATTATGTTTTAACGTGGATGTTTAAATACATTTGGAGATTATACTTGCAATTTTTGTTTTAATGTTAACTGTGTTTGGGAAAATCTCAGCACAACGTATTATACAATGCTTTATACCTAATAGGAACCAAGCGGTGCCACAAAAATAAAAAAACTCGCGGGGCGGTGGGGCCCGGGGCCCAATGTCCCCTGAAGCCAATAAATATAGTTATTCTCACTGGTAAATATCATATTCATTGTAGTAAGTGGAGGAATAGCAAACCCTCCTTTGATTGGTTTTTAAATGATTTCAAATTATTCTTCTTATCCTTAAGAAAAATAGACTCCAACAAAACGGCTAAAAAGATTTATGGCTCACTGCCGTTTCTTTGCAGTTGTGCTTGCAGTTCTCACATGTATTTATACATTAATAATATTCTAGCGACCTTTAAAAACTGATTTGCCTGTTTGTAACATGAACGAAGCTTAAAAATTGTATTTTATAACCGATAATTATATATTGTCTTGAGTAAATTTGTAGTACCCTCTGTTGCGCTTTTGCTGTTAAGTGAAGGACTGTTAGTAGCTTCTTATTTGTGTAAACTCGGTCTGTAGTAATGACCATCAGTTGTTTACTTGTTTATGTTGGAAATGGGGAGTTGAGAAGAGTAATTCTTTCTAGTATTGTTTTATATTTGCAGGAGTAATTAAGTGTTTTTATAGGCGTTTACCAATTAAAAAACAATGTTTTTAAGTTTTTAATTATTTAATTGAATAAATTAATGAACTGATACATGGATTTTTTTTAAGTCCGTTTAACTCAGTGTTACTCAGCCCATGAATTTTGAGAGCAAATGACCTGCAAAAAGTGTTATTTACGATTAAAACTGAACACAAACTGATGTATTTGTTTGTATAGCATTTTCTTTTTTAATTTAAGTTATTCATGGTTGTTTATGAATCTTAACAGGATCTGCTTTTGGTTGTCATCAAAAACATCCACTGCTCTTTTTGCCACATGCTCCACATGGATGTCCTCCTCTTGAATGAAAGGTGCCTCCTGGAGTAACCGCTTCCGCAGATCGTGAAGAAATGTTGCTTTAGATTCGTTCAGCTCAGCAGCCAAACACTGCATGTGTTTAGATGGAACTTGATTTTCTGAAATGTGGACAGTAGACATCATTTTTGTTGGTTCCAAATGATAACGTATGAAATGACAGTTATGAAACCGACCTCTGGCAGTCTTCATTGCTTCAGATATGAGACGTCGACAGGCCTGGTCAGCCTGGTGGACCACCCTGGCGGCGCATTTCAGACGATCAGCTTCCTGCAACATATACAAAATAACAAGAAAAAAGAAAAGAGGAACAATTCACTTTAGTAACTGCTGGTTTAAATTGTGTCTCATGTGTCACAGATTTGAGCTGCAGTGACACCTTTTGTTCAACGTTGTCCTCAGCTGGGATTAACGGGTTACTCATGGCAGAAGAAATCAACTCCATCACTTTCTGGCTGAGAATAAGTCACACAGTAAGAGAAACAGAGACGGGCTGCATTTAAGACAATTTAGCTTCACGAATAGATTTAGTTAATGGTCCTACATGTCACACTGGGACAAGTTGTCGGTGTTGTTGAGTAGCAAGCTTTGCTTCTCCCACGAGTTCTTCCCTGGATTTGGAGACTAAACGTTTCCCCATTTCCAAAATCACCTCATGTGGAATGGGCTGAGGCCTGCTTTGGTTTCTGTTGATGCAGGTCTCCAAATCACACTCAAGATACACCTGGCAGAAACCCAGCGAATCTGCAATGAAAGATCAGAACCCTCAAACTCCACTTCATCAAAATATAGCCATATTATTTGTTCACAACAGGCTACTCACACTTTCTTGCAAGTTGGAACACTTCATATCTCATGCTTGGACAGTAGAAGTTGTCATCCAGTAAAAAGAGAAGTGGTACTCCATCAGACTTCAGCGCTTCGGGCGGCAGCAGACCTTGGAAGCATCGTTCCCAAGCAGTGGTGTTGATCAGAGTTACTTGGCATTTCCTTGAATATTTCCTGATTCCTCAAGAACTGCTCGATGCACTGCAGCACTGCTTGTCTGTGGGACTTCCATTCAGTGTGCTGGAAGACAAAACCAATTTCTAAATGAATAAAACATTTGTATATTTACTTTTGAGAAGGCTCTCTTTTAATGTACACTGATGGTAAGTAATTACTTTTACCGTGGTGACTTTGTCTGTGAATCTAACTCGATCAAAAGCAGGTGATTCTGTGTCTGGACAGTATATAAAACAGCGAAAAATGTCATGACTTACCATTTTTCTGCACAGTTACATAATTATCTTCAGTTTTATATATTAGGGTTTCTGAATGTTATTCGATCTATTGATACTTACGAGGTGACAATGGCTTTTTTATGGTTATGCATATAAAGTTTCCACATTATCTCTATGCCCTGGATCTCCTCCTTAGATGAGACCCATTTGTTAAGAAATGGTACAAAGAAAATGCTGCAGGTCTCACTTTTGCTCTCCCAGCAAGCTTTTGATGTGATCATCATGATTATCTGCGACCAACCATGGCCGGTTGTGAAATAACCATATTCAAAAAAAGATTACCAGTCACGGTCTGAAGCTGTCTGTGATAATATCTGTAATCTCTTCAGGCCTTGTTCCCTCCATGGTGTATAAAAACCAAAAATACTTGAATTGAATGTGATATGCCACCTTTGTTTGGCTCCACTAGACTGTGTTTTAGAAACACTACAGCTAACAATCAGTGTGTCTTTTTATTTATCCCACCATCACATCCAAGGACCAATGTTTGTTGTTGTTCTGCCTTTTTAAATCTGAAAAATGGCACACAACACAGACAAATTGTGAGCCTATTGTACTGCTGGTTACCATGAAGCTAATTTAGCTGGACAGAAAACCCAGATGGGCAGTGACCTGGAGCTGCCACGAAGTAACCTCAACACTGGTTTGGATGACCAAAACAGGTCCGGACAGAAGTTTCCTTGCACAGTGGCTCAAAATCTAGCCACTTGGCATTTTTCCTCTAATATATGTATATATATAATAATACACAAACAATAAGAACCAAGCAATTTTCCTTTTTTTCTTTTTATTGACACAACCAAAGACCCGTCAGGCACCCTGAAGAGGGCTTTGAGTGTTTTTTGCATGTTCTCCCCATGCTTGTGTGGGTTTCCTCTGATTACTCCAGCTTCCTCCCAAAGTCCAAAAACATGTATAGTAGGATAATTGATGATTATAAATTGCCCATAGGTGTGAGTGTGAGTATGCCTGCTTGTGTGTATATCTATGTGGCCCTGCGATGGACTGGCGACTGTCCAGGGTGTAACCAGTACTCGAGTTGTAAAAAAAAAAATCAGGGGGGGTGGTGGATTTTATCATATGGGGACAGATCATTTGTGCTGATTACAAATAATATAATATATTACAAATAATAGCACTGACCAAAACACCTGCAGAAATACTGCAGGAATGACATAGCAGCAGTTACTGTAAATGCAGCCTTCTGTAAGCTTTAAATATCCACTGGGCTTACATCAAGTACATCAAAACACAACAATAAAAAACAGTTTTCTGAATTTATCTATATGCCTCTGTCCTTCACAGGATAAGTAAACTGGATCACTGCAAAAACTCAAAATCTTAAGAATATTTGTCTTATTTCTAGTTAAAATGTCTCATTTTAGTAAAAAAATCTCATTACACTTAAAACAAGACTCATCACAATTTTCACCTGTTTCAAGTAGATTTTCACTTAAAATGAGTAGAAAAATCTGCCAGTGGAACAAGATTTTTTTGCTTGTAATGAGAAGATAAATCTTGTCCCACTGGCAGATTTTCCTACTTATTTCAAGTGAAAATTTTGTTGAAACAGGTGAAAATTGTCAAATAAGTTATTTTTCTGGTGTTATTTTTCTGGTGATGACTCTAAATTTTGAAATAGCAGTAAAACCACATTCATTGATGAAATGACATAAGGGATGGAAAGGAGGGATGGCAGTTTTACAGGGGGATGATTTGGACCGTTTTTATTTCAGGGGGGGATGCCATCCCCCCTCATCCCCCCTCAACTCCAGTACTGGGTGTAACCCCGGCCTCTCGCCTGAAATAAGCTGGGATAGGCTCCAGCAGACCCCCGTGACCCTGCAAAGGTTAAAGCGGGTATAGAAAATGGATGGATGGACGGATAATCTGTCCAACCTCAAACCTATTCTCCACCTTGGTAGAAGCAGTTGCTCGCTCGTCTTATTGTGAACCAATGCTTGATTTAAAGAACTGTAAAGAAACGCCAATCAGGATGCAGCTCTGGTCAACTTTCACACCTGCTAACACCTCCAACGTGCTGTATAAATGACAACAAACTGACTAAAAGGCACATTTAATTAATAGTAGATCCTTCTTAGATAATGATTGTGGCTGATTTTGATGGTGGTAAGAAATTGATTGTACACGCAAACTTTATCAGATCATATCAAGTCCTGTCAAGTCTGGATTAATGCTACCTTTTAATGTACTATAATAATTTCTCATCACACTGAGGAGTGAGAATTTTTCTAATTTTGAACCTGTAATATTCCAATATTTTTTTCCCACAGCTGGCAATGTAAATGCTGCATTGTTGTTTTTCAAACTGGTTATCAGAATCGTAACCATTTGAACCAGTTCCACCACGGAAACCATCCCTGCATGTATTTCATTTCTGTGACTACGACCCGCCAGAGGATACTGAAGAAAATAAACCTCACTCACATATAAAAGGTAGGAACAGAAACTTGTTTGCTGTTTAAATTTCACCATCAGTAACCTCCCCAAAATAACTTCCAGCTGATGAGATTTAAAAAAAGAAAAGGCATAGATATGGACATAATATGATATGATCATGTTTCCATCACTGTGTAACTATATTATCTGTCTTCTTTATACAATTTGTGATAAATTGTCTTGTAGTTGCTGTTATTAGTGATGTTTTTCCACTCTTATTGTCTTTTTTTGATTATCTCAGAGGTGATTCATGGAAGGAGAAGAAACACAAAGAAAGCAGATAAAGGAAAGTGACACCAGCAGGGACATGACGTCAGTGGAAGAGGTACTTATCGTCCTTTTGAGCATTAAAACGGTTTCTTACTGAAAGAGGTGAACGCATCTCCTACTGATACAACTGCATTATTTAGGTTTTTGCTCTCATCACTTTTCCAACGTCCTCTGATTCTGTTTATGTTGTCCTTATTTATATCAACATCCTATTTTATAATATACGACGGAGTATTAGGGCCAAACTAAGACAAAAAAATTGGAAATTACGAGAATAAAGTCATAATATAATGAGAATAAAGTCGTAATATTCCGAGAATAAAGTCGTAATGAATAAAGTCGTAATATTATGAGAATAAAGTCGTAAAATTCAGAGAATAAAGTCGTAAAATTCAGAGAATAAAGTCGTAAAATTCCGAGAATAAAGTCGTAATGAATAAAGTGGTAATTTATGAGAATAAAGTCATAATATTATGAAAATAAAGTGGTAATTTATGAGAACTCTAACAGGAAGAGCAGTCTTCTCCCTGTGTTAAAATGAAGAATATTGAGCATCTTGTGAAGTTATATTTATATATTTATAATATATTACAACTTTATTCTCGTAATATTACGACTTTATTCTCGTGATATTATGACTTTATTCTCGTAATTTCCTTTTTTTGTTTTTTTGTTTGGCCCTAATACTCCGTCGTAATAATAACAATCTCATAAGAAAACAATTTTATCTGAAGCCATTTGCTAATATATGCAAAATGTAGGGTACTTCATCAACTTTCATAGGCTTTCATAAGCATTTTAAATTTGATGGTCAATATGTCATGAAGGAATTGATATAAAAGTCATAAATTTACTAGACTTATCCAAGGCTTCATTTATTTATTTTTAAAGGCTTCATTTATAAGCAGTACCTGAAAGTGCTAATTGGCAGACTTGTCAGTTTGGAGAACATGAATGACCTATGCTCATTAAAACGGCTCACTAGGACACAGTGGTCACACCAGGTCCTGATAAACCATGCTATTGTAGGAGTTTGAGAACAAAAGAGCTGAAAAACGCTTTTTGTGGACGAAGGAAAAACTTGTGTTGCTTATTTGAGTCACTCGTTTCAACAGCCCGTAACCAACGGTAACAGAACACTAACTGAAAACTCATCGTCATCATTAATAACGGCTAGATTCTTGTGAATTCTAACCTACTGAAACTAAACAGTGCCCTGCTAGTGAGTGGCCACTACACCATACAAGTTTGTTTTTCGTTAGACGTTTCATCTGTCTGACCGTTAACTCCTCATCGCAAAATGAAAAATAAGGCAACAAATTCCCGGGACTAAGAACCCTGCGTCAGACAAAAATAGGACAATATTCTTCCAAAACTCCAGCGAATTGCTCTCATCACTTCCAAGACGTTTACTGAGATGCCACACAATGGTGAACATCACCATTTCAACATTTTATGAGTTGTGTTGCTGCCGTCAAATTCAAAATAAGCCAGTCTTCCATGAAATGGCAAAATGTCTCAGTCTAAAAATCTGATGTGTGCTTTACCAGTTGTGGTGCAATAAATGAGGACTTTTTTTGATTATTTTGCTGTTTACTTTGAATCCAGGTTTATTCAAATATGTTTTGTAGATGCTGAGAAAATCTGATAATGTTTTTATACTTCTCTCTCATCTGTTGTTTCACAGAACCAGACCTGCAAAAACCAGGATGAGCCTCATCACAAGGGAGAGCTTGGTTCAGGGGACAGACTGCAGGGTCAGTCTACCAATCCGGCAAAGAAAACTCACCAGTGTGACCAGTGTGGGAAGAGCTTAAAAAAAAACATAAATTTAAAACATCATCGGTATATCCACACAGGAGAAAAGCCTTTTACCTGTGACCAGTGTGGGAGGAGCTTCACACACCCCAGTAATCTGAAACGTCATCGGTATATCCACACAGGAGAAAAGCCTTTCCCCTGTGACCAATGTGGGAAGAGCTTCAGACAGCGATCAAATTTAAAAGTCCATAAGCGCATCCACACAGGAGAAATCATTGGTATTTGTGACCAATGTGGACTGACGTTCGGACACCCCGGTAATCTGAAAAGTCATCTGTATATCCACACAGGAGAAAAGCCTTTTACCTGTGACCATTGTGGGAAGGCGTTCAATCGCCGCAGTAATCTGAAACGTCATCTGCAGACTCACTGGTGAAAAGCCTTACATGTGCAAAGGGTGTAAAAAGAATTTTCGGTCAACAATAGCAGATAAACGTCATCAAGCATCCTGCAAACACAGAGAAGAATCCACTGGTCTGTGACCTGTTTCTGCTCCTCTAAGCCTCCGAAGCTCCACGCCTTATGGCTTTAGGAGCTTTTGATGTATATTCAAGTGTGTAAAACCTAAAAAAAAGAAAATGTTTTAATTATATTAAACTGAATTGGGCTCAAAATGTAATGTTTTCTTTCATCAGCAATTACACTTCTCAAATAAATCTCTTAAAGGGGACATGCAATTATCTTTATTATGTCATGAAAGTGCAGCATTTGTTGGTTTTTATACGAGTGTGGCTGTAATGTGATTGGTAGAATTAAAGTTCGAGGAAAAAACTAATGCTTTCATTTGGGAATTGTGTCTTTCACAGTGAACCCACTATATTATAATGCCAATTTGTGTGTAAATGCTTTGTGCCAGATGTTGCATTGTAAACATTAATATACCGGTACTTTAATTGTTATTAGCTCTCATTTTGGTATCTCGGCAAAGGCTTGATGTATTTGCTGCTGATAGATTATATGAATTTAGGTTTATATACATTTAATAATAATAATAATAATACATTTTATTTATATAGCGCTTTTCAGGGCACTCAAAGACGCTTTACATTACAACAAAACACAAATACAAATTACAATTACACAGGACAGTACATAAGGACACAACATGAGACAGGACATTAATCACACATTAAAAGCAGTTCTGTAAAGGTGGGTTTTGAGATGGGATTTGAATGCTGGGAGGTCTGTACAGTCACGGATGTTTTTGGGGAGGGAGTTCCAGAGGGTGGGTGCAGCGATGGAGAAGGCCCTGTCGCCCCAGGTCCGGTGCTTGGTTCTGACTGGAAGGGACAGGAGGTTGGCGTCAGAGGAGCGGAGGCTGCGGGAGGGAGTGTAGCGGTGGAGCAGGTCGGTGAGGTAGCAGGGGGCCTGGTTGTGGAGGGCTTTGTGGGTGAGGAGAAGGATTTTGAAGTGGATCCGTTGAGGGATGGGGAGCCAGTGGAGCTTCTGGAGGACTGGGGTGATGTGATCTCTGGAGCGGGTGTGGGTGAGCAGGCGGGCGGCAGAGTTTTGAATGTATTGGAGTTTATTGAGGACCTTGGAAGTTGAACCGTAGAGGATGCTGTTGCAGTAGTCGAGTCTTGAGGTGATGAAGGCGTGGATCAAGGTTTCAGCGGTAGAGAAGGAGAGTGATGGACGGAGACGGGCAATATTTTTGAGGTGGAAGAAAGCAGTCCTTGTGATGTGGTTGACATGGTGTTGGAAGGAGAGGTTACTGTCCAGGATAACTCCGAGGTTGCGGATGTGAGTGGAGGGAGACAGAATGGAGTTGTCCATGGTGAGGGTGAAGTTGTGAGCGGTTTTGGTGAGGGATTTTGGGCCGATGATGAGCATGTCCGATTTGTTGCAGTTGAGTTGGAGGAAGTTCGAGTGCATCCATGATTTTATCTCAGTGAGGCAGTTGGTCAGGGTAGAGTGGGTTGCAGAGGTGAGGGATTTGGTGGAGATGTACAGTTGGACGTCGTCGGCGTAGCAGTGGAAGTGGAGGCGGTGGCGGCGGATGATGTTGCCAAGGGGGAGCATGTAGAGGATGAAGAGTAGAGGACCAAGCACCGAACCCTGGGGGACGCCTTGTGACAGAGGGGCAGTGGAGGAGGAGCAGTTGTTGATGCTGATGAATTGATGTCTGTTGGTGAGATAGGATTTTAACCAGGAGAGGGCGGATCCGGTGATGTAGAGAGATGATTCCAGGCGGGAAAGGAGGATGGTGTGGCTGATGGTGTCGAAGGCTGCTGTGAGGTCCAGGAGAAGGAGAATGCTGAGGTTGCCGGAGTCGGAGGAGAGAAGGAGGTCATTGGTGACTTTGATGAGGGCTGTTTCTGTGCTGTGACGTGAGCGGAAACCAGATTGAAATGTTTCAAACAGATCATTGGAGGTGAGGTGGGTCTTGAGCTGAGTGGCGACGGCACGTTCCAGAATTTTTGACAGGAAAGGGAGGTTGGAAATGGGCCGGAAGTTGTTCATGGTGTCAGGGTTGAGTCCAGGTTTTTTGAGGATGGGGGTGACAGCTGCCAGTTTGAGGGTGTCCGGGACTGATCCAGAGCTGAAGGAGGAGTTGACGATGTTGATGATGAGTGGGGAGATGGCTGGGAGACAGTTTTTTATAAATGTGGATGGGATGGGGTCCAGAGCACAGGAAGATGTTTTCATGCCCATCATGACTGTAGAAAGAGACGCTGGAGACATGGGAGAGAAGTGAGACAGGGACTGAGAGGTGGAGGGGGGGGAAACAGGTGGGGAGGTGGAGGGGGTGGAGGAGGTGGTCAGGTTACTGTAGATGGTCTGGATTTTGGATTGAAAAAATGAGAGGAAGTCGTTGCACTTAGAGACTGTGAAGGAGTTGGAGATGTTGTCACTGGGTTTGAGAAGTTTGTTTATTGTGGAGAAGAGAGCCTTTGGGTTGGAGGAGTCGGAATGGATGATGTTGGAGAAGTAGGTGGAGCGAGCTGAGTTGAGGGCATCCTTGTATTGGTGGAGATGATCAGTGTAGGCGAGTTGATGAACAGTTAATCCAGATTTCTTGCAGAGTCGCTCGAGTTGACGTTTGCGGGATTTCAGTTTGCGGAGTTCAGGGGTGTACCAGGGTGCTGAGCGTGCGAAAGAGACTGTTTTGGTTTTGATGGGAGCCAGTTGATCAAGACAGGAGGAGAGTGTATGATTGTAGTAATCCACGAGGTCCGAGGGGTTGTCGGGTGACGGGGGAGGGGAGGCAGACATCTGAGTGGCAAGAGAGGCTGAGAGGGCAGAGGGGGAGATGGATCTGATGTTGCGGAAGGATATTTTGCGTTTAAATCATTTAAATGAATTAAAATCTGTCTTAATTAATTAATACATAATTAATAATTAATTAATACATAATTAATAGGCAAAGCAAGAGTATTTGTATGACACATTTCGGCAATAAGGCAAGTCAAGGTACTTTATGTCATGAAAGAAAAAAGAATATAAGTTACAGTGCAGTGGCATAAGAAAGTGTAGTACTGACATTTACATTGTTTAACTTCAACTTCAGAATGATTTAAACAATACAGTCAAAGTCAGCTGCGAACAAATGACTTGTTAAACTTGATTTGAAGGAACTGAGATTTTCAACTTTTCTGCAGTTTTCTAATAGTTTGTTCCAAATCTGCAGAGCATAAAAACTGAATGCTGTTTTTTCATGTTTGGTTCTGATTCTGGGGACACAGAGAAGACCTGAGAGGTCTGGATGGTTGATATGGAAACAAGTATTTTAAACTTTATTCTCTGAGGCCCCGTTTACATGTAGCAAAAACGGTGGCGTTTTCATGCGTTTTGGCCGTTCGTTTACACGAAAACGAAGCTCAAAGTCACCAATAATGATCATTTCTAAAAACTCCAGCCAAAGTGGAGATTTGCAAAAACTCCGTCTTCACTTTTGCTTGTAAACAGAGGGAAACGGATATTTAGGCTTAAGAACGTCACATTATGCAACAGAAACATCACCACACTGCAAAAATCTTAAGAATATTTGTCTTATTTCTAGTTAAAATGTTTCATTTTTAGTCAAAAAAAATCTCATTACACTTAAAACAAGACTCTTCACTGGAAAAAAGTGAAAATGAACTTGAAACAGGTGAAAATTGTCAAATAACAAGTTATTTATCTGGTGATGACACTTGTTTTAAGTGTAATGAAATCTTTTGACTAAAAATGAGACATTTTAACTAGAAATAAGACAAATATTCCTGGTAAGATTTTGAGTTTTTGCAGTGCAGCGTCATGTGTGCGACCTGTGTTTACAATTTGTTTTGCCACCGTCAATATTTTCTTGTATTTTACCTGTTTTATATTCTAAAGTCACACTTAAAAGTAACTCCACTTCTCTGTCAATCCAAGCGAAAGACTGTCGTTCATCTTGGAAGTAACTGGAAGTTAAACGTGTCATTTGCCTTTTTTTTTGAGGATTCCGATTGGCTAGCATGACTTTCTTCGTCACACTGCTCTCTGTAGGTTTGGCTGCTCATAGCACCGTAGCATACCATACCATACCAGTGTATTTATGCGGGTTCGTGTAAATGATGGTATTTTTCAAAGCGTAGATGGGGAAATATCCGTTTTTGTAAATACCCGGCTGTAGTGACTATCTTTAGACTTTAGACTCTTTCTTCTTTTGACCAAACATCTTACTCACTTCATGAATGGTAATGACGACAGATTTTTTACGCGTTGAGTACGGCAACAGAACCGTCAACAGAACGGTAAAACGCTGTGTTGCTCCACCGTCACTCGTTTATTCTTTTAACTGACATAAGCATAAAAACACACTTTCAGCTGATACGGAAGCCCCACTGGCCCAAACTACCGAAAACGTTAAGGCAAAACAAATATCAGTAGTGAAATTTAGGTCTTAATCACTAAACTATAAAATAACTCAAAACTTAAACTGAAATATATTCCTTCTCTGTGAACAAGGCATATTATGCAATAAAAGAGTTAACTATAAAGTAAATTATAAGCTATACATGGCGCTTACACCGGCTATGTGTAAACGTTGCCTGAGATACTGGAAGCCAGCGGAAAGATTTCGGAACCGGAGTATGAGGTCCACTTTCCAAGTTTTAGAGTTTAGTTTGATAATTTTTTTTTATGACAGGACTATTGGAAGTCTGAGGTGTAAAGTGTAAAGAGAAAGGGTGAGAGTACAGTCCCCTGAGGTGCGCCTGTGCTGCTGACCACCTGGTCAAACATTCAGCCTCACAAACAGAGGTCTGTTTCCAGGTGATTGTAGAGGCCTCCCCCTGTGTCTTCTGGAGCGTCCTACGAAGGAATCCCACCTGGATGTTGTTAAATCCACTGGAGAAATCATAATCAGAGCACTACTTGCTTTTTCCAGATGAATGGGGGTTTCTTGAGGAAGACGTATGTTATTGTGTCTTCAACTTCAATCCCAGAACGTTAAGCATACAACAACGTGTCCTGGAAGGCGCTTGTTTGCTTATTCAGATGGGCCAATAAAAATCTCAGGAACTTTCATGATGTGGATTGTTAGGTCTACAGTTGTTAAGAGAAGACGGATGAGATCTTTTTTGGTTCTGGAACAAGGCATAATGTCTGTTATGCAATGTCACAGAATTGTTACTCACAGAATTGTAAAACTATAAAAATAATCATTCTAATTAAAGTCTACAAGATTAAGAGATTTTTTTTTTAAACCTTAACCTACTTGTGTACAACAAGCACTGACAGACAAAAAGGTTAATCCTGGGAGGACGAGGATTGCCCACCCCTGCTCTAGGGCAACATGGCAAAACAAGGAGTCCACACAATGGTCAACAGTTTTAAAGTATATTTATTAATTAAAATATCAAAATAATAGCCATAATCCAGTGTGAGGATATCAGTAATCAGTAATGTCTGCAGTGTATGGATGTGTGGAGTGTGCTGGGTGAGTGTTGTATAAAAGGGTTCAAAAAAAGGGGGTCAGAGAGCTTGCAGAAATTCATGGTATTTTGTCTCCCCTGTGCTGGCAGGGTGAGGGGAGACCACTTTATATATGTTAAAACAAGAAAAAACGTGTTTTTCATAATAGGTCACCTTTAAATCATGGTTAGGCCAGGTGTTAAGTTCCCCTCTGCCACCACCAGGTGGCAGAGGTCCTGCTGCATGGGAGGATAGAGAGAGAGCGAGCCTGTGGAGAAGGAGCTCCCTTTATGCTCCACAGGCCCCGCCCACCACAGGTGAGCAGGATTGGTCTGACCTGCTCCCACTCTGCCACACAGAGGCTGCTAGCTAGCCTACAGTGAGGCAGAGGGGGCAGAGCCGTCACATGAGACAAAGAAGAGACTCACACATGAAGAATGGAGAGAGCAGAAGAAGAGGTGCAGTGCACCATTGGCAGTAGCAGTTGAAACCAGAAGTTTACATACACTGTGCAAAAAAGACATTTTTTGTGTCATTGTCTGAAGTTAAATCAGACTAAACTTCTCAGGTCAGTCAGGATTACCAAAATTATTTCATTTTCATTTTTCTAAATGCCATAATAATGAGAGAGAATGTCTTAGAGAATTGTATATTACTTTGTTTGAGGTCAAAAGTTTACATACACAAAAAGTACTATGTCTTTAAATAACAGCATGGGCTGAAAGGCCACTCAGCGTGAAAGAAGCCATTACTCCTAAAGAAACGTAAAAAAAACAAGATTACAGTTTGCAAAAAAGACACCAAGACCTTAACTTCTGGAGACATGTCCTGTGGGCTGATAAACCTAAAATGGAGCTGTTTGGTCATAATGACCATTGTTACATTTGGAGGAAAAAGGGGAAAGCTTGTAGACCTGAGAACACCATACCGACTGTGAAACACAGAGGTGGCAGCATCATGTAATGGGGCTGTTTTGCTCCAGCAGGAACTGGAACTCTTCATAAAATAGACAGCATCCTGAAGAAAGAATATTACAAGGAAATATTAAGGCAACATCTCAAGACATCACCCAGGAAGCTAAAACTTGGGCAAAAATGGGTCTTCCAAATGGACGATGACCCTAAGCATACTGCCAAAATAGTTAAAAAGGGACTTGAGGACAACAAAGTCAATGTCTTGGAGTGGCCATCACAAAGCCCTGATCTGAATCCCATCGGATATTTGTGGGCAGATCTGAAAAGGCGTGTGCGAGTGAGGTGACCAACAAAACCTGACTCAGTTACACCAGTTCTGTCAGGGGGAACGGGCCAGAACTCCAGTAGAGTACCGTCAGAAGCTTGTGGAAGGTTACCCAAAACGTTTGACCCAAGTCATGCAGTCCAAAGGCAATGCTACTAAATACTAAAGAAAGGTATGTACACTTTTGACCTTGAAGAAAGTAATATGCAATTCTCAAAGAAATTCTCTCTCTCATTATTGTGGCATTTAGCAAAATTAGATAATTTTGGTAATCATGACTAACCTGAAACCGGAGCGGTTTAGTCTGATTTGACTTGAGTGAGACAAAAAACGTCATGTCTTTTTTGCACAGTATAAGTACACTTTTGGTTTCAACTATAGGTGTAAAACTCTGGATTAGGGTCATCCAAGACAAGTCCAAGTTTACATAAATCAGTGTTTCCGCGGGGTTTTAAAAAGTATTAAAAAGTGATAAATGAAAATTGCCAAATTTAAGGCCATTAAAAGTGTTAAATTCACTGTCAGAGGTATTATTTTTTTTTAAATTGGTATTATTTTTTACCTTTTACATTTTAAGCAGTCTATTTTATTGTCATTCACAAAGTGAAATAAATGTGAAACATCTGGTCAACATCAATGAGTCTATAAATCTGTTCTGTATAGTGTTCTATAGTTCAAAATCTGTTGTTAAAATGTTAAAAGGTCCGTGATTAACACTTAATGTTGTGACAGTTTTTTTTTTAAATCTGAAGGTAGTGAAAAAGGTATTAAATTGGTATTAAATTTAACATAAGGATTGCTGTATAAACCCTGTAAATGAATAATTTAGTTTACATCTAAATTCATGATTAGAACTTTTTACTGAACAAAGAAATCCTCTTTTGACCAAACACGGAAGTTGATAACTTTAGACCATTAAAAAGAAGCTGACCTTGAACCTGCCACAAGCTGGCGTGGCTTTTGTAAAAAAGTTTAAATCTGCCATCTGGAAACATACTTGCATTCAACATGCCTTTTTATATTTATTTTTCATTAACTTTCAAACAAACCAAATGCCGCTGAGGTTTCACTAGGATCATAAGCGAGGCCAACTGGTAAGGCAAGCGAAGGCAAGGAAATCTTATCTCATGTAGAAGACAATTCAAAGTGCTTTACATAAAAATATTTGTAATATGCATTTAAAAGTAAAAGAGTTTAAAAAGCAGAAATTAAAGACAAACAGGCAAAAGTAAAAATATATATTTTTTTAAATTAAACAGATGAGATGCAAGAAATAAAGGTTGTAGTGTAGTGGTGAGGCAACATGAGGCCCCATGGTCCTGCCGAATAACCCGTCCACAAGGTGAATAGTTCACATTGCAACAATGGACATTTTATTTTACTGCTTAAAATTCCACCCCTGAACCTCTCTTCATTTCACACATCCGTAAATCTCGATGAGGTCCTCTTTGATTGCCAACGCATGTGCCAGTTTTGAACACGGCTCTGGTCATGTTTTGAAGCCTTTATTTTGTGAGCCACTCCTATTAGATAACTGCAAGCACTGCAGATGCCAGTGCTCCTCTTCACTGCATACCCCACACACTCAGTTGGAGACACACAATATTCCTCCAGAGGCAGGAATTGAGAAGGCGGAGCATCAGAATGCATCTCTGTGCAGTGTGTTAGGCTGCTGATATGACAATTCACTTCCCCTCTGCAGAAGTCCAGAGTTCACAGGTGGTTTCATCGCACTCAAACTCCTTAAAAGCTGGAAACAAATGTCAAATGTCTAAAATAATTAACGTTCCTCACTAGCGAAGAGTAAAGTTTTTCAAAAACTGCTGATCAGTGCCTGTTGGTCATCTCCTCCCAGTGAGCTCTCAACCTGCAGGTAGAGATGCTTAAACGGTCTGCAGAACACTTTACAAGTTTCTCTGGATTTAAATAAAGTACTTCTGCATGCTGAGTTTCGTGCCGGCTCTTTTGTGACTGAAAGTATATCCATGTTACCTAAGCTGATGATAGACCTGAACGTTGTTGTCAGTCTGAGGAAAATGGTTAGTTTCAGCTGGTCTCTCAGGGTGTGACACAGAGTGGAGTGACTACAACCCAACATGACGCCACACCACACAAAACAATCTGGTTTTTCCCTGAGTATTGGGCGTAAACTTAACCCTTTAAAGCCTGACCAGTAGTGGAGCATATATCAGAGCCGGGCCCTTTGCAGCCTGGAGCCTCTCGTCTCATGACCTCCCGTCTGGCTCTAAGCTGCAAAAATACCCGTCTCATTATCATAGCCTACACACAAGCATTACCAGATGTAAGAGCAGAACATAACCTATTAGAGATTGTGAAAGATAATTCTCAAATTTGTTAAAATAATACAAATTTTCAGAATAATTATGTTTACTTGCAGCAGGGTAACATATAATTTAATGTCTGCCCCTATGAATTGCATACAGAGGAATGTCAACAGCATTTCAGTGTCAACAAATGTACATGAAGAGCACATAATTGTAGTTTGTAAACAATTGACAGGTAGATATTTTAAATATCTTGTAAACCTGTCTTAAAATCTAATACTGGACCTCGGTTGGGCTGGTTGGACAGCGGGTGGCGGAAAATGTCCCTTCTTTTTTTATTCCACAACTTGACAGGTATGTATGTATGCCATGTGTATTCATATAACTGGCATGCTGATTAGAAATGGTCAGGTTCGTCAAAGCTTTTTTATCAACAGCTATTTTTTTTACATAGATTTACAAGCGGTTGAGTAATAGAGAAGGATACATCATGTTCAGCAATTTAGGAGCACAGAAGGGTGTTCGCATCACAAACCTGGTGGGCAGTTGTTGCCGGGGTCGTGCCAAAAAGTGATTACCTGCCAGAATCTGATTTCTGAGCGCGCACAGCACAGCAGCCCGTTGAGCGATAGCGCTAAAACGTCAGATTTTCAGATTATGAAGCTCAAGAATGAGATAAAGTCATATTTAGGCAGAAACAACTTTTCATTAACTGTACTTGGCCTTCAATCAATTTTTGGTAGGTGAAAATGCTTATTTTGTATTGTAATGGTCCTTTAAAAGAGTTAAAAGTTGTCCTGTGAGCTCTAGTGTTTATATTATGAAGCCCAAGAATGAGATCAAGTCATATTTAGGTAGAAACAATCTTTCATTAACTGTATTTGGCCTTCAATCAATTTTTGGCAGGTAAAAAGACACATTTTCACGGGAGAAATCAGATTCTGGCAGGCAATCACTTTTTGGCACAACACTGGAATACTTTAAGCCGTAAGGGACACTTGGAAAACATGCAAGTGACGATCTGGACTGAGACACAGATTAACGATCTACCAAACCTGAAAAACTATATAAACATAGGATGAACACATTAAGGACATTAAACTATGCGTCTTAGTCTGAGTTGCCTTTTATTAGTGTTATATTGATCCGAGCACAAGTGCTCACAAGGAAAGTCTGATAAGCATGATGCCAAAAAAAAAACACCCCAAAGTAATTTTCAGTCATATAAAATGATCATGACGTTCCAATTCACTTTTGCTTTTTAGTTTAAAGAAAAATATGAAAATAGAATTGACAGTACAATTAGGCACACTATTAACACATACTGTACACAGATATGCACAATTATCATAGATTCATATATACTGGGGTTAAAAAAAAAACAAAACAAGACAAAGCTTCCTGTATGAAGAGGTGTGCAGAAAGTTAAAGGTGACATCTCCTCCTCCATCAGGAGACGACATATAAACTCCCAATAAGAGATGCTCCCGTTCACATCCTCCTGCTCAGCCAATCACAGTCCACCAGGCCTGATCAGTGCAAGCAAATCACGGCAGTGGACGGCGCTGCGTCCAGCAACTGCAGCTCGGTGGAAGCGGGGCTCCCACAGTTGCTACGGTAAGTGCTAATTAGCAGTGATTCAGTTGGTCACAGTCTCCTCAGTGAACTTATAGGACCTACTTTAAAGATTTTTCTCTTCTTGTTTAGGGAGGTATACACACAGAAGGGGACAACTTTCTAGCAGTCATAGTTCATATTAAAGATAGCTTTGCACTCTATGTGACAATCTTGAATGCTTAAAACACCATAAGTTAAAAAGAAGCAGTTGTTGGAGGCCGCCTCTGAATTACTTACAGCCCCCGTGAGCTGATCAATGAGCTCTGACATGGACAAATCCTCCAATCACTGCTTTATTAATACAAAAAAAAAAAAAAAAAAGGATTCTGCAAGGGGATAGATGGAAAAAAAACAACCCCCGCACAGCAAAAACAAAAGAAAATAACATTTGAGACTTATAAAACAAGTCTGTAAAATAAACATTGTACTTTCACAACAACGGAATGTTAAGTTGCCAGGTTATGAACATATTTCCGGGGAGACGCCTCATGTTTTCTTCTATTAAAAGAATAGGATTTACTACTTTCAGTACACAACGATTCAAAATGCACATGCATTAAAGGAAAAAAAATATATTGCACCAAATCAAAGACATTTTCATAGAATAAAAGTGATTAGGGATATATCTCCATATCTCTATCTTGATTTCCTTGTAATGTTCAGTCATGTGAAGGAGAGTTCTTCTAGCGTGCATCTCTTGGTCAGTATATACTGTATATAGATTTAAGGCTGGTTCACTAACTCGCACTGGCACAGTTTCTGACTGAAGAGGGTTGCATCTTCGTGCTAAACACACACACGCACGCATTTGAACAAAATTCCACACAGGCCAAATGCAAGAAAGATCAGAGTACATTCAACGGTGTGCCTCCCACAGTGACACGCGCTTCTTCAGTGTGTCCTTAAAACTTCACCTTTTTAGGTCATTAAAGGTCTTCCTTCTTCACATGAGCGACATGAATGAAGCACAGTAATGTTTGGAGTAACTCAGCGTCACACGTGTATGGACAGGGTGAGCTTTGGTCGTCACATATTGTGACAGTAGCATTAAAGGGGGTGTGGCCTATTCTCGGAGGAGGGCGATGCAGAGGATGTAACACAGAGTTGTTCAGAGCAGTTCTCAGTAAGGACAGTAAAAATAAAACCTTTTCGACCCAGATCTGTTCAGTCACATTGTTTTTAGGACAGCGCTGTAACCCAGTGCTATTAGCATTTTTGGTTGTTATCAAAACAAAACTTTGCAAGTTAACAAGTGCTTCTGCAGCTCACATTTCTACAGCATGAGAGGATGTTTGATTGCAGCTGTGTGGCTCAAAGATGGAGGACTGATGCGGGAGGTAAGGCAAGGTGTGGGTCTGCGCTATCTAGTCCTGCAGTTTAAAAACAATACAGTATTTGTGGTCTGCTCTCTGGACCACAGGAAAGCCGCATTGGCTGGCCCAGGATAAAGCTTAACAACTAAAATGTCCAAAGAAAAAAAGAAAAAGGAGGAGGAAGAAAAAGAAGTTAAAGACTGCCACGCTCAGTCTTGGTGCAAATGATAGGATTTGTGTTTGCGCACGTGTCCGTCACAGAGTGAGAACGGGGCAGAGTCGCTCATCCATCAGTTCTGTCTCGACAGATGTGATCAGCTTGATAACTGGAGTGTTTTCACTGACGGGAGTGTGTGTGAAGGAAGAGGAAGGGCAGACGTCTCACACACTCACACACACACACACACCAACACAGCTCACTAAACCCCTCCCACCCTGACCCTCGGCTCTCAGGTCTCTGTGTGTCTAGTCAGTCTGTGTCCCGACGCTGTTTCCTGTCACCTCTTCAGGGACGAGCATTTGAGTTTCTGGCTGTATCTGCTGATGCGTGGGGAACGGGAGTGCAGCTTCACGAAGAGCTCGGGGAACTTGTACTGAGGGAACATGGTCTCCAGGAAACCCTCCAGGAATACATATACTAGCCGCCGGTTCATGGGCTGGTACTGAAACATGTCAAAGACGCGGAGGATCCCCTTTCTTGTGGTGTCCGCTCCAATGATGTGCTTCAGCTCATCTAAGGCAAAAACACAAATGTAGTGTTAGTTTCAGGATCTACAAACTGTCAAAGGGGCATGGGGAGTATTTAGTGTGCCATGACGGATTGAAATATAAGCCTGTTCTGTAGGGCTGGGGATCGATTCAAATGTCAAGAATCGATTCGATTCTTAAGATTCAGAATCGATTATCAAGTTTTGATTCGATCCGATTCCGATATTGATTTGGGTTAGTGTTATTAAAATGTTTTTTGAGCTGTTGCATGAATTATATGACTGTAGTTATGCAAAATATTACTACTAGTATTATATCGAGATTCAACAGCAAGTATTGGCAGCTAATGATGCTGTAAGGACCAATCAGCTCCCAGAATGCTGATAGAACTGCTTTCAGAAACATCGTGGGTCAGAATTACCAAACAGATCCAGGGCAGCAAACAGAGACGGATGAAATCGGTTTTATTTTTTCCCACATTCCGTTTTTATTTGTTCCATTTTCGGTCTATTTTGGTTTTTAATTTTTGAACATTTGGTTTTTAGCATTTTTTGCAAATGTAACCCCAAGACAGTATATGAAGTAATGAAATATAGACAATTTATGCAATTATAATCTAACACTTTAATGTTTTCATACCTTTAAACATATTTAAAGGCAAAAACATGGCACCAGTTATTCTCGTGTCCAACAAAACATTCCTTTTTTTGGGGATAAACAAAAAAATAACCAAAAGTTGTAATGTAATGATGAAAAAAAAAATACATAAATAAATAAATAAATCGATCTTTAGACATATGAATCGATTTTTAAGAATTAATATGAGAATCGATTTAGAATTGGGAAATCGATTTTTTCAACACAGGCCTACTGTTCTGTATTTATCTAAAGCAACATCAACAAGAACACGAGGAGGTGAACCAAAAGGCAGTGAAGTTCAAGAATAACAAAGAATCGGGTCATTTTTCAAATTAAAACGTAAGTGGTAGCAGCAGACCAGAAGTTAACTGGTGATTATGAGCGAGAACTTGAACCACAAGCACTTGCGTCACAATCAAGAGTCCCTTTCTAAGGACACTGGCAGCAAAGTTAGTGGAGGAGTTTTAGGAACAGAAGGTTGAATAACCCACTAATTACATCAGATACCACAAATTGATGTGACTGTGCAGTGAAAGTGCTGAGCAAAAGTAAAAATACTGGACCAAGAAAGAAAACGGCATTGTAGATAATGTAAATGAGGGAAAGAGGACAGATTTAGAACCTGAATATTTAATTTAACAACATATATCAATGTATTTTGCCTCAATTCAACAAAAGAACAAACAAAAAAACATAGAAGTAGGTTATTGATGCAGCTCAGTATGTGGTGGATAAGTCGATATGGTGTGTGTGTTTTCACCTGGCATGATGCCTAGCAGGCTGGTTTTGGCAGCAACTCGTGTCCTCATGCGAATGCACTTGTCCCGACGGGGCAGGGTTTCCGCTAGAATACCGTTTGGCCAGTAGGAGTCCCTTAAAGAAGAGAACAGTCACAATTCATCAAGATTCCTCAGACTCAATAAACAATTATGCATCAAAAGGAGGGAAAGCTTACCTGAACTTTTTAACATATTCTGCCACCTGCTCTGGTGATGTCATATAGTCCACATGGTCCACAATTTTCCTTCATTATAAAAAAAAAAAAGAGTTAAAGCTGTGCTGTTTGTGGAGCTGATTATTTACTACGGCGAGAGATTTGAGAGGCTCTGACCTGTTGATCGTGTCTCCGTAAGTGGCTCTGATGAGCTGCTGCAGCAGGTTTTTTATGTTCCTCCGCAGCCACTGGTTTTTCTCTTTTAGGTCAAACACTTCATCCATGAGCAGCAGCATCACCCGGAGCGGGATATTATCATCAACCTGGAAACACACAAAATACATGTTTACAGTTTTACTCCAAACACTAAAATACTCAGAATTAATCAACAGGGTCCAAGAAGATTTGCAGCTGCAACTACAAATGGTTGAATGGTTTGAACACCACCCACATATTACACTTTTATCCAAGTAATTGCAACATTAGCCAAAGAGCCTTTAATCATCCCTGGACCACTTTGGAAACTGTTTGACAAATCAATTCTTTCAATAAAGTGGAGGAGGAGCTGCACACCCTTTTTTATTAAACTGATACCAAGTTTCATTTACTTTGCATCATAACATCACAAGATGGATAAAAGCCAAGAATTCCCTTTGGGCCATATCCAGAAGTTTGTCTGGCATACAATTTTAAAACAGAAGAAGGAGAAAGAAAATCTTCACAGAAACAGGAGGGTTCTGGCAGCTTCACTACTGGCATCCACAAAAATGAAGTTGAGTCAATATAAATTGATCAGAATTCTAATCTAATAAGAAATTAATTTTATTTATCTGCAAACAACTATTTTAAACAGTGTTTCAATCAAAATAGCCCCCAGATCAAAGTTTGCTCTGTTCCCAGCTCCTTCAGTCGAACCCCATGAAATATCTGCAAAGCTGCGTCAGACGTTTCCAGCGTATGATGTTTAACAAGTCGATTTAATGGCGAAATCAACGATGACAGTTGCGTTTACCCGAGGCTGGGTTAATACAAACAGGTGGTTGCTTCACTAGGTGTGGTAGCATGACGATTACATATGAGGAAGTGATAACGGTTAGCATGGGCTCAGCTGACTGTCAATCAATCATATTAGAAATACATTTATTGCTTGATATAAACTCTCCTGGTGTGGTACAGAAGACATTCTCCCTTAAGAGTTATCACAGGTGGGTAATTAAACGATTGAGAACCAAATGGTTAATTGAACCAGGCCGTAAATATGTTTATTTCTGCTCTAAGATAAGATAAGATAAGATAAGATATTCCTTTATTAGTCCCACAGCGGGGAAATTCGCAGTGTACAGCAGCAAAGGGGATTGTGCAAAACAAGAGGCATCAATAGAAATAGAAATAATAATAATACTATAATAATAACAGAGTATGACACACTATAAACAGTACTGATATATACAATAATAATAATAATAAGTCTAAAGTCGGACATTGTAACGTGGGAATGAACGGAGATTGGCCCGCTTCTGCAGCCAGCCTCTAGTGGCCAGTCGAGGAACTGCAACGAGCCTTCGCTCTGCATGGACCTCAACCCAGAAGTGAGATGGCTGGCTCTTGGTTTGATCATCCTGAGGATTATACAAATTAAAAACTGGTTGAAACTGTTCTTAAGACTATGGTCTCCCTTTTTTTAAATTGAAAATTATCTCAAGGGCATAAGGTATTTGAAATATGAGCTGGAACTTGTTAAAGCATCACCAGAAGCTAGTCATGGTAAAAATAACTGTCAGACGTTTAGAGACTCACCTGGAGAAAATAAGATACACTATTAATGAAAAAAATTACCAGAGTTTGAAAAGATTTGACATCCTTTAATCTCTTTTCTTAAAAGGAAACGGAACTGTGCAGTCTGTGGGTGGATATGGGAGGGAGAATGGGTGGGTGTTATTTGTGCCTTGGCTTTCGGTTTTTTGTTTTCCCTTTATTTCTTCATGTTTTGTTTCCTCAGGAGTTATTCTCACAGCTTGGTTTAGATATTTGTAGAATTTATTTTTCCTTTACAGACAATCAAGCCCAACTGTGCTTTGCTCCCCTTTTTTTTGTGTGTTTTTTTTTTTTACTATTATTTTTATTTCATCTACTGCTATCTATTGTTCTTTTTTTGTGTAAAAAAAAAAACAAAAAACGATCATATGTCTAAAACTGTTGAAAATTATTTGTTCAATAAAAATATTTGAAACAGATGTTTAGAGACTCATGAATCTACATACAAAGTTGTGTGTCATGATAACAACAACAATAACAGAGGAAACAACCATCTAGCAGCCGGACTACTGCTGACTCACATTGTCATCAAGCTGTGCGGAGACTCGACAGTGTTCTGGGTCGATATCAGATTTAGGAAGGAGAGGAGGCACCTGTGGACAAAGGCCAAGGTTTGATAATATAACATTAGCAGCACAAGCAACAATTATTAACAATTATAGCTTAACCAGAATTATTATATGAAGAATAAAGGCACGACTAAAGGGGTTGTACCTTTAATATGGATGATTTAAGGTCCTGACCCAGTCTTTCTGACATTCGGCCCATGTTGTCGGAGACCTTTGTCATGCCTTCAGCCAGACTGTCTGGCAGGCCTTTTACTGCGTTGGACACGTTCCTCATGGAGCTCCGGAAAGGATTTACAAATGTGTCTACCTGAAGGAGAATATAACAAATGCACAAAGTTATTTTCACACAACCAGCCACGTTATTCCGTGATAAAGCTTTTCATCACAGAATTTTTGTCCTTACATTAAACATTTTCCAGCAGTTCATTAGTAAAACAACAAAATAACAATTAAAGGAGCATGAGGCAGGATTTATGAAAAATATTCGTATAAGTTTTAAGTCTTCTAGTAATAATGTCAGATGAAGCGTTCCAAACCAAAAAGAATGAGCCCTCTAGTATATCTCTCCGTTGCCTTGAACAGGCTGTATGCTGCAAAATGTGCTGCAATTCTGGGCCGGAATTTCCTGCGCTGTCCTGCGGATGTGACGTCAAATGACGCTGCATGCGCGTTCTCGGCGGCGCACGAGTAAACATTGGATACGCGTTTGAGTCATGGAGGCAGCTTCAACTTGAATTGGGACTGAAAACAGATGCTGACATGGCTCATTTCCTACTGACCAGGTAAGATAACATTGTAAGTCATATTTAGAGCTTGATTTGAAAATCACATGAGATTACACACGCGCTCCCGTGCCGGCTTCGCTGTTGGCTGCAGGAACCCCGACGGTCGTCGTGGCGCCAATGAGTCTAATTTCTTATTCTTGCCTCATGCTCCTTTAAAAGCTTTTTTTTTTTAATAAATTAAATAATTTAGAGACCTTCCGTGCAAACTCTCCTTTGCCCTTGCTATAAGCTTTATTCTCTAGGAAGTCGTAGACATAGGGAATCAGGTTTGGACAGGCCTTGACCATCTCTGGGTTCAGCAGCAACTGAAACACGTGCACACAAAGTTATACACGCTACTAAATGATACATAACATGACAAAATGACTCAAGCAAAAAGTGACATGCAGAGCCATTACCTGAAGGTAAGCATTGAGGTCTTTTTTTCTCTTTTCCAAAAAGTCTCTGTCCATGTTGTTGAAGGTTTTCTTCCCAGGAAGCTTAAGGATTGATGCCAGGTTCTCAAACTAAAACAGAACAAGATTCAATATTTCCCAAAATAAAAAAAAAGGTGAGTGGGAGAATGTTGTCGCTGGATGTCCGAGAAGCTGCTTTTGACTCATTTACTGTGAAGTTATTTAATTCACATGTACCTGTTCAGTGATTCTCATGTGGAAGTCGTGGAAGTCCGAGTAGCGGCGGTAAGTCTTCCAGCAGTCCTCGCTGCCATCCATGCTGCGTCTGAACACGGTGATGGCGTACAGCGCGTAGGTCTTACCATGATCATTGCAAACCCCTGCAGCACCCCACAAGCCGGGAAAATAAGTATCAGCTACCCCACCGGGCCAAACATCCAAAAAAGGCGAGTGAAGGCAGGGTTGTTTTTTTTTTGTTGTTTTTTTTTAAAAAACAAAACAAAAACAAAAAAAACATTGGAGGTGCAAGCGTGGAGGTGGAAGAGCAAGCAAAAGGAAAAAAGCAGGAGGATGTGGAAATATCACAAAAAAGGAAGGAAACGTAACACCATGACAGAAAAAGGTGGGAGGGTGGAAAAGGGGAAAAAGAGAAAGAAAAACAGTGAAGGTAATGGAGTCAAATAAAGAATCGTGGAGCACAATGAAGTGACACAACAGACATGCAGATGAAACAAACTAAAAGGTGAAGAGTTTAAACAAATCAAATATGTAGGGAGGGGCTAAAACAGGCTTACAGATACAAATAAACTGGCAAAGTCGCAATCATTCGGAATAAAACGTTACAAAAAACAAAGTCACATCCAGTCAGAAAAATGCTTTGAGACACGCATATTCAACCCTTTAACCCTTCAAACTTTATTCACTATATGAAAATGCTACAAACACAAAGCCAAGCAAACATTTGCAGTGGTTTGAAGAAAAGCGTTGTTTTAAAATAGTATAGTTAAAGCCAATGTTCTCCAAAACTCACTAGTATAAAAAGGACTTGGTAATGATACCTGTATCTGAGATGAAGGCATGTAGCTGCATATATTCATCATGGCAGGAGTTACTCAAGTCATCCAGAGACTAAAATCACAACAGGAGAATAAATCATAAAAACAAGCCCCAGCGCACCAACCACTTCAACATTTTCAGCCCAGTTAAAGTGCAGAGGACTTACCAGGTTCAGGCTTCCTGTAGGAGAGCCATTGAAAGACTCTACATCACCGTCGTCAGATCCG
This sequence comes from Cololabis saira, assembly GCF_033807715.1. Taxonomy (NCBI): domain Eukaryota; kingdom Metazoa; phylum Chordata; class Actinopteri; order Beloniformes; family Belonidae; genus Cololabis; species Cololabis saira. The sequence continues at coordinate 13,955,742 of NC_084601.1, read as the reverse complement.
CGGTAACTCGGCTCTTTCAGCATGTCCAGCTCCGCCAGCATGCGGACATAGAGAGGACTCTGCTTGAAAGACGGGTAAAAGCGCTCATCGCGTAGCATCATGTCATACACCTGTGATATGGGCGATAGTACTTGTTAGGAGGGTACAAAGGGGGAAAAAAAGATGCAAAAAATGATAGTCTGTCCATGCGAACTAAATACTATGAACCTTTCTCTGGATTTCATCGAATATTTCTGGTGTGGGGTCATCGGTTTGCAGCTTCTCTCCTAGTTTTGTTATTGCTGCCTTGTCAACCTGCACCCTGGGAGAGGCCTGTCAGTGAAGAAGTCAGTAAATAGCCATGTATATCAAATAACTATCTTCAAGCTAATACCTAAATTTAGGTTGTTATGTGATATAAGACAAGGAAGCACAATGACTTTAAAACAGATTCAGCCTGTGGTTGAAATAACAGTCTTAGGATATTTCAGTGTATGGGAGATCTGAAGTTGCCCCCTACCTTTTCAGAGAGGTATTGCTCAAAGACTCCCAGCGCTGCGGCCTTCAACAGTCCCTTGGTGGTACTCGGCTGCTTCTTGCCATCTTTCTGCCAGCCCTGCATCACCTCCAGCTGCTGCTGTGCCGTCACCCTGTATCCCTCCACGGTGAGCCAGAAAAACAGCTCCGCCTGAGCCCCTGCTCCCTGCATGAAGTCTGGATAAAAAAATAAAAAAAAGACAAGACAGTTTTTTTTTTGTTTTCTTTTTTTTTAAATATTTTTATCCCGGTTTCCCCCCCCATTTTTTATCACCCAGTGCTCCTACCTAGACAGTCCTGGGCATTGCCACTCTCTACCAACCCCGGGAGGCTTAATACAGCTTAATACAGATGGTGCAAGACTGTTGCACGTCGGCTAGACATTCACAAGCAGTCAGCCTTTTTAAGTTTAGCACTCTGGCAGGCACTGGCATCTATTGATCCCTCTTACACTCTTCTAATACCAAGGCCAAGCTTGTTAAACATAGTTTACTGCATTATTTCAGTTGCATTGGTACAATTTTAATTTACAAAACAACATTCAGAGGAATATAAATGCTACAATGACGGATGTAGCTGTAATCTTAGGTCTTCTGGCTGTTTTCCAATCCAGATCTGACACGCCTTGGCTTGACTCCTAGTATGCACACACACACACACACACACACACACTACACACATGCCATCGTAATCTGATCTGTAAGGTGGAGTGAGGTTTTAAAATCACTGGTGAGGTCACGGTGGACTGAGAAGGAGCACATCTACTGAGACAAGCTGGGGTTAAAAGTACGTCAGAAATGGAAGAAGTTATGGATTACAGGGATGATTAATGGAAATGTTCAGGATTAAGGCCACTGGATAACTACAGTCATCGTTGGCATCCGTGTGAGATTTGACTTGTTTTCAGAATTACCCATAAAGAATTGCAGAGCTATGTTGTGGACAAGGATGTGCTCCAGTGGGATAACGCACAGCTTGCCAAAGTTGGCTGCCAGCTTCAAAGCATCCACCTCCTACACAAGAAACAGAATAAACACGCCTGATTTAGAGCAAAACATAAAACAACCTGCCTTTGTCAAGATTCAGCTGCAGATTTAACTAAAATGAATGATAGTTGTGTGATTAAACTAGATTTTCCAGTATAAACATTCAAAAAATAACTCACCTTGCCAGATTGTAGTCTCTGGATCCTGGTCTCACACACCTTCTTCACAAACAGAAGACTGTTAATCTGGTTCTTGATCACGTTGATGTCTTAATGGCGGAGAAACAATAAGATGAGTAAAGTAGAACAGTACACAAGCTTCAGCTAGGCATCAATTAAACAAGTGAGAAAAAGCGAGCGCCCACCATCACCAGCGGTGTCCAGGGAGCGGAGAAACTGCAGCTCCTCAAGCACCTTGTCTTTAACGGCCTCCAGCTCGGCAGGTTTGTCTGTTAACTTCAAGATGTTCATGAAGGCTTCATAATTACAGCTGGAGTCCCGAATCTAGACACAAAAGTAAACATGACAATTTTTATTTTCTTCTGCCAAAATACAGGAGTAATTGTGTCCTGGGGCTGGCTCTAGGAAGTAACAAGGAGCATTTTTTATGCTGGTGTATAATCAGCGTTCAGTCCCTGGTCAGGATGCTCTGCAGTATTGTTGAGCCTCAACTGAGTGTAGGCTGATTTTAATGGCTTGGTAAAAAAAAAAAGAAGAAAATACTTGAGCCTGGCTATCTCAAAAGTTGAGGTTATCAGATATGTTGGTTTACAAAAACTAGTAGGAGACAGTTTAACGTCATTCCTCCATGTTATCATGGTTTAAAAGATTCTTTAAACCTGTGTATCTTGTTGCTTCGCAAGCACACCGATGGCTAACACAATATTTTGGCAATCGTGAAAGGAGGTCATTGTTCCTTTTTAGCAGGTTGGTTTAGCAGGTGTGTCACATAAAGGTGATAGTTTGAACTCTCACCATCCAGATGACAAACTGGTTGATGTAGTCTGGGTCACTCAGCTGGTTGATCAAGGGAAGTAGCACACCACACGCCAGCACCTCCTAAAATACACGAGAGTGTTTCCAACCACACTCAACATTTACATGACAAACATGCCATCGCATAGCTTACTCAGGAGAAACAGGGTCATGTGACCCGCAGTGGAAGTTGCAAAATCCACCGGGTGGCTTCACCACGGTGGATTAAAACTATTAAAACTAACTAAAACTACTCACTATCTTAATGAGTGAAATCCTCCATCTCGTATTTGTATCTCAGTTTTGTTGTGCACTCACCCGTAGAAAATATCTCATGTTCTTGTTGTGGAAATCTCCAGGAGGTAGTAACAGATACAGAAGCAGCTCACACAAATCACGAAGAAAACCTAACACAACCCAAAACAAATCCCCAAGTATTTAGGTTTACAACAATTGGAAATACCGTTAAGAGAAATACACTTAAAAAAAAAAAAAGAAGGGAAATGCAAGAAGCAGCACACCTTCTTCATCTTTCTGCGAGGTACATACGACATCTCGACAAATATTTCTTTCCATCTCCACTTCTGCCTCGAAGAATGAGTCGACCAGCTCTTCTGTTATGTCTCCTGTTCAATGATATTTTTAATTGTCATTATATGCTCTAAAGCCAAAAGCTGCTTTTTTCCAAAAAGAAAAAAAAAAGAAGACAGAAAATTATCTGGGACGAAACTGAATGAAGCCTGGAGACAAGAAAAAAAAACAAAACAGACAGAATGCGAGTTCGTACTTTGCTTGTCCTCTCGGTCAGCAAGACGATCCTGGGCTTTTCTAAAGACACGTAAATGAGTGGCAAAGTCGTCCACCAGGCGGGTGGTGAAGTAAGGCTGCCAGTCCACCTCTTTTGATCTTGATACCCAAAACAGAATAATACTTATTAAAAACATTGCCTGCAAAGACAGAAAATGTACCTGGATCTGTGTTTCGTACCGTGTGGAGAACTGGATGAGGGCATTCTGTAGCGTCTGTCTGATCTCAAGTAAGAAGGACTCATCTTCGCTCAGAGTGTAGTACCAGTATTGAATGTAGTCTCTTAGGGCAAACTGGATCACCTGAAATACAGAAAAAGTGGAGCAAATACCAATAAATATTTAGTAACTTTGTTTCTTAATTTTAAATCTGTTTATAATCAATATGATCATTAAAAACACTCAGAACAGATGCTACGTGATTGTAGGGATGACAGATGTTCAATACACTAGAGACGTAGCTAACAGTATGATTCAATCAACCTGATGTGAATTGTTATCTCTTGCGATGTACGTTGAGAAGAAAACAGAGTTTATGTGAGCTCGGGGGAGACCTCGTGGAAGAAAAATCAAGACAACTTGCTCTCAGGAAGCATGACGCCAGCTGCGTTTAGCCGTGCAGCATCTCAAGGTTCACATGCTGCTTAAAAGATAAGTGTGCATTCCCAGGGAGGATGGGAGCACAGAGACACCACAGTAGACCAGTCAGCATCATCTGACCATCACTAACTGCTGTGTCTGCACTTAAGTCTGCCTGGCCTCACTGCTCTGCTAAGGGAAACATGCTAAAAGGTTGTGAGCGGTATAACCACACGATATAATTGGGGCAAAGAAAAAAAAAAAAAAAAAAGGCCGACTACCAAATTAAAGCCTTTATGATCATCTTCTCCGCCTGCAAGGCTGGTGGCCAGTGGTGGACAGTAACGGAGTAAATTTACTTGAGTACTGTACTTAAGTACATATCCAGAGGATTTGTACTTTACTTGAGTATTAGATTTCTTTGGTACTTATTACTCTTACTTGAATACATTTCCAAGACAAATATTTTTACTTTTACTCGAGTAAATTTCTAGGAAGGCTGAAAAGTACTCGTTACTTTCAGGTCTGCTCTTTTTTCTTCTTCCCTAAAATCCTATTGGACACAAGCTGTTTTTGTCAAAGGAGGAGACCTATCACAGTGCACGCTCTCCACTGGGATGTACGTAAAGCGGAAATACGTCAAGCCTCCTCAAAACGATACTGCCAAAGTAGCCTGCAACAATTAATTTAGAAAAAATATAGTAATTTACTGATGTGGAAAATAAGAAATGTACTCTTACTCTTACTTTTACTTAAAGTAAATTTAAAAGCATTTACTTTTGGATACTTAAGTACCTTTAAAAGCAAGTACTTTTCTACTCTTACTCGAGTAATATTTTGACTGAGCTACTTTTATTTGTAACAGAGTAAATTTTGACCAGTAGTATTTGTACTCTTACTCAAGTACTGGGGTCGAGTACTCTGTCCACCTCTGCTGGTGGCCAATCTAAATATAGCTGAAAACATATTTACAAATGTGCTGAACAGTTAAGATGGAGTTAATCAGCCATAGATTTCAAGAAAAAATGAAAATGGTCTTGGTGTTACAGCACAGAATGCTTGTGTTCCTTTTCCCCACTTTTAAAGAAAAATAGCATAATAAACAAGCTTTTTCAAAGTGTGCAAATAGATGTTTGCCTACTGTGAGCTTTAAACTCATTGAGATGATAAAATGTATTGTGAAGGAAAATCTACTGTACAAAGTGGCAATATTTATAATGTCTCATGTACAAAAATACAAGAGCTCAGCTGAGATTAAAGACAAAAAAAAGCATAATCTTGTACACGACTCACTGTAAAATTTGCTTAGATAATATTTTCTTTTGCTGGGACAAAAGTCAGCGTATATCTGCCAGGCAGCCGGCATCGTACTAATATACTGATATAGTAAAGACAAGGAGCAACAGTCCAGCGAACACACGGCACAGAAACTTAGGGGGATATGGAGTGTTTGACAGTGATTACGCCTCTTGGCCTGGAGCCACAGTGTTAAGTCGCTGACCTGGGTCGGTTGATGGATCAGACGGTGAGCTGAGTAAACCAGTGTTTAAAAACGTCTACATTGTTTTCTCTCGCTCGTAATCCTCGCTATTCAGTTTTCAGTTAATGATGACAGTCATTTAGCACACTCACACACCTGTTGTAGTGGTTCATCAATGAAACTGGAGCCAGTCAGTCTTCTGTCAATTTTTATGGGCTTCATCTCCAGCTTTATCTCATCCAGTGACTGAAAGAGACAAAACAGCAGACTAATGGAATCAAAAATGCAACAATCCTCATGATAACTGACGGGCCGACGCCGTCAATAACTTTACTAATAAGTAATTCATGTGCTTGTGAAGGTTCTGTCAAAACACATCTCTATTATGTTCTTACCTTAAGTACACCAGTTTGTGTTGGTGGCAAGTAAGAGTGCTCACACATTTCCAGGTGTTTCTCTGAATTTATCTTTCCATATAGCAAAGTGACAGCAAAGCCCCTAAGAAACAGAAAAAAACAATATCTTTGTGGTTACTGTGAAACTCAAACTTGTGTGGAGAAGTGAAGCGTGGTTTCAAGGTTCTGATGTTCACCCTCCAATGAAGCAGAAGATATAAAAGGCCAGGTAGAATATGGCAAAAGGTCCAAATGTGACGAGGAACAGCACAACTCCAAGACCCCCCCATCCCCAGATGGACAGACTGGCCTGAAACACACAGGAAGACACAAAAAAAGTTAAATAATCCATATGCTGGACAAAATTTAAGTATGTAAAGTCATGGAACGTAAAATTCAGAATCCAGACATGTGATCTGTTAAAACCACAAAATCTCAAAGAAAAACAAAGAGACAGCGTTTTCAGTGAAATTACAATCCAGTTCCCACTTTTGAACATGAGTCAACATTACTGCGGGAGGAGGGGCAGAGTCATCCTAACGTGAGACGGTGAGACATCCAGAACTCTTAGCAGACAGCTTGCGTCTCACTTTATCGACTGGACACTTTTGACTCATATTTGGCATACAAGGACTCTTCTATTGATCTGCAATGCTGTATTGGACTTTTCACATAGGACATTTTACCACATATATCCATATCCTTATATAATCATAGAGGTTGCCACCATGTGTCTTACTCTGACACAGAGAGCTGGACATTCCTGTGCATTCAGTTCAAAACAGGTAATGAGCTGAAGCGTCGGATCAAACCTTCAGTCTTTCAAACTGTTTTCACAAGGAAACTGATATAGGTGGATAAGCAGACGTAAACATTTCTTTGGTTGCTTTTTGGTTGAAAACACAGCCAAAAGAACAAACATAAAAACAAGAAAGCACAGGATGAAGACAGAAATAATAATAATAATAATAATAACAATAAAAAAAGAGCACGGAGACCGAGGTGAGAAGGTGGCAAAGCTCTCTTACAAACAGTTAAGTTAGTCTGCTGAGACTGAGAGACCCAAAAGAGGCAAAACCGATTCCCATTCATTTATTTATTATCATCATCATCATCATCTATTTTTTGGAACGCTGAATAATGAAAATGTGCAATGATTTAATGATTTTACTTCTTTTAATGTGCATTTTGCAGATGCAGAATATTACTTTAAGATAACAAATAAAATGTGTGTGGATGTTTTGGAAATCCCCAGCCTACTTTTGTTTATTGTATGGCAGTAGCAGCAAGAGTTTAGAGAGCAAGAGAGCTTCAAGTAAAAAAACAAACAAACCGCAATGTGCATTTCATACACATGGCATCAATTAATGATTTAAAATATACGATTTTAATATGGAAACCACTTAAACTAACAACACAGCAATCAATATTCCTGAACTATTGTCTAGAAGCGCTACGAGAGTGAGCAGGGCCAGGCCGTGGACTTGATGAAGCTGCTGCACATTAGCTGTTTTGAACATTCAATTCCCAATATCTTAGCTATTTACCTCTCCTGGCAAAGACACTTTCATTTATGTACTTATCTTTTTTTAAATCTCCGTTATTATAGTAAAATAAAATAATAAACTTATTTACTTTAATAAAATAAAATCCATCGAGTTTAATTTATTATATAGACTACAACATATATTGTGCACGTTCTTCTCGGAAAAGGCTAATAAAAATAAAATAAAATAAATAAAAATCAAAGGGTATTTGAAAGTCTGTTCATATATGTATGCACACATATATTCAATATATTGATATAAAAGTAATCTAAATAACTAAATGTCACTTTCAAGTATATAAGCCAAATGGTCAGTGAAATGCTCCCTGTATCAAAGGGAATTGATCTATGAATTGGAATCAGATCTATTCAGTATATCAGTGGAGATAATCAACCCTGCAGACCACTCACTTATTTGTCCAATAACAAACTAGCAGCACAAGAGTTAAGTATTAAAATGACGCAAATCAACGAAGCAGAAGAAATACTTCAACATTTACCAGATATTGGTTAAAAAAAAAAAGATTACTTAATTTGACACACAATGTGGTGTGTTGTACTGTTGTTAGACGTAGACAGTCTGTGTGTGCGCGCGTTTGCATCATGTGCATATTTGTGTCACATCCTATGATCTTCCTGTTATTGTCAGTGCAGGAAAGCGAGTTCTAACTTTCAGCCAATGACTCTTTTCACCCTCACACTGTCCAGCGTTAAGGATGTAACTAGAAGTACATTAAAAAACCATGCCCCGGAAACATCTTTGTTATTAAAAAACAATCAGACATGTTATGACACAGAAGGGAATTATCAACAAAAAAAAAAAAGAAGAAATAAATGAAATTATAGCCTGTAAAACATTGAATCTCACTGTGAAAGTATCACATAAAGACAGACTGACGTGATGATCAGCTCTGTTGACCAGCGCTTGTCCTACATTCTGGAGCTGCTCAGAAAGAAGCTCTACTCCTGGAGGCCGATAGGAGCAGACAGAGCTTCCTCAGGACACTGACCCATTGTTCTCAATGCCTCAGTCAGCTATGGATAATCGGATGACACACATTAAACAAGCTGCCAACTATGTCACATTTGGAAACATGGGCCAGTGAAATCTCCCATCTACAACGGGCACTTAGTTACACATACAGGCAATTAAGAGTCAGCTGATCAAACTGCTTTTGAGGCACACAGACATATTAATAGAACTTTTTCAAAGAAATTATGAACACGTGCACGGATTTGATCGGTTTCAAAAACACGCCTTGATTAAAACAAACAACAACTGACTACTGGGAAGTGTATTGGAAAATACATAAAAATAATTGCTTGACAGCTAGTTCTAATTGCATTTTACTAAACCTGGCACAAAAGACTTTAGTAACCATCCGTTTTAAGTATCCAACGACAAGGCTACAGGTGGGGAGAAGCTGCTGCTAAGTCGGCCATGAATATCTCAAGACAATGACATTCTTTAAAGTTTTCATTTGATAAGTATCAACTGTCAGTTGGTATTCCCAACGTTTAAGCAAACTGCAACGAAACATGGCCAAACTATGTAGCTAATAACATTGCCACAATATGGAAATATGGCATACTAAAGTTATGAGTAACAACAATCCTGGAATATCAGTCCATTCAAATACTTTTATGTACAAAAAAACAAAAATATAACAGTAATCTGATATTGTCAGAAAAAAAAAGAATTCTTATCAAGTCCAGTCTAGTTAATCCATATAATCATATTTCTGTCTTGAGGACCTCAGGTTTTGTTGTCTAACATTTGTTGTTCGAGATCAGACTGTTTTGTTTGCTGATAGCTCGTATCAGTTAGGATTCCTGCATGAGTCTAGGGGTACACGGAAACAAATAAAAGGATCTCAGTTGGATCAGTTACACAAATCAGGTTTCATAAACTGATAAAAGACTAGAAGGAAAGAAAGAAAAAAAAACACAGGCAGCTTTTCAGATCATGTGGATCAACATGTGGATCACAGGTCATTGTGACACTAGCTGTGACTAATTTCAGTGTGCGCAAAAAAATAAAAAGCTGAGCGGATGGACCGCTCACGACTAGACACTGAAAATTCACAACAATATAGACAGAAAAAAAGATGTAGTGGAGGGGGGAAAAAATAATTAAAAAAAAAAAACAGCCAAACTGGTTTTATAGATTAGACCAACAGAACGATGGCATGTTTAAGCATAGTTTGTAACATCATAACGTCATTTTGACAATGAGGAAAACATTTGAGTATATTTACAATATGATGACACAACTAACTGAAAATACAAACACATGGCAGGATTAGTAATCAGTTCTATGCCAAAAAATCTGATTCGTAATTGGTGGTTAGAGATGCATTGCCTTTTTTCCTTTTCATTAATCTGTCTGAGTCTATATATTTTGGACGTGGTCTTTCTTCACTGTAGCAATCAGTTAATTTTGATTTGATTATTCTTTAAATCGATTTCTAACTCTGCTCTATTATTTGGAGTGAAAACAGCAAGACTAATTTGGTTTTAATAGCTTTGTGATGAGTTCACATCAGAAGGTAAATCAATCCCAACCCCTAATAATTAGTTAAAACATAATGAATTATAAGATCGAGAGTGCACCTTTCATCAGAAATACAGCAATATCAACCACTTTTTCCTTCAGTGGCTTACTCACATTAACTAAAACAGAAACATGAGGCGTGAACTTCATTAGGCATCTTTCTTTTGTAAATAACCATCTAAAGCTAAAAGTCTGGAGCACATGTGAACATTGTATGTCCTGTCAACGGAATGTGTCCAAACTAGCTAGACCACTGCCCTTTCTCATGTTGTAACTGGTTAGACCACCGATAGCCGTGGTGGTAACAACGCAGGGCTGGGCCAGTGCTGTTGTTGTGCTGTGTGTATGTTGCCTTTCTGTGCTGAGGTGTTTTTCGCACCTTGACACCGTGTATTTACTACACAGTGTGAAGATGCCTTTTTTTCCCCCCCTCCTCCATCCCAGTGTCATCCTTCCTCCAAGAAATGGCGTCCGTAGAAACAAATGGTTCCAGCGGTGTTAACCGGAGTCAAGTTCTCTCGTCTGACTAAGTCTGACTTGGCAATAAAGTTTTTATTCTGATAATTATTATTACAATTGACTGGGAGAATAGAAACATTATAGAAATTGTGTTCAGGGAGCAGTTTCTAGCTTAACTTTGACTATCTCAAATACACTCCAGTCACCTGAGCCAACATTACTAGGAGGCAACTATATCCTATCAACTGCCACAGTGTTGCCACCATTCACAAGAAAATTTGAATAAAGTTTAGTGCAAAGTTCAAAAGTAAGGGCTGACTTGCAATACATCCACAGTGTTTAACTTTCACCCACAACACAGCAGACATGGTAGTCTGCTTTCAGGCGTGTTTAAGTAGATTTTCATTCTAATATATATATATATATATATATATATATATATATATATATATATATATTACAATTGTTACAGCCAGAACTAGCAAGGGGCCGACTATCATAATTATGTAATCAAAATTATATGTATGACAAGTATTTCTATACAACAATGTCATACTAGTGACAGTCGTAAGCAACACCTGACAGCGTCACATACATACATGTAAGCGCAGGTATAATGCAGGTTCTGTTCACATTAACTTAAAGCAACGACCACTCTTTGAAGGGATTACACAGAACTGGTGCAAGGTGGTAAGTTAGCAGGCCTTGGTAAAGTGGCTCTGAGAACACAGCGACAGTAGCAAAAGTTAGATAGCTTACAGTGACAAACATCTTCAAGAATTACTTCAAGACCGAGCGTACAGGCCAGCTTTGTGCTTTTCAGAACAAACCACAAGCAGTTGCCTGATAGTAAAATATAGGCACTCAATTTGAGTTTATAAATTAGACAAACAAGTTTAATTGGCAACAAATAGGCGTTCACAAACGTGTGTCTGTGCATAAAATAGAGAAGAATAAAAGTTTAACTTTCAAATGCAAAGAAAACATAGGCAGGGTCCATTACAGCATAATGCGGTGACTCCCTTAAAGAGTAAATGAATCAATTGTGGCAATAATTAGGGCTGAATGTGAAGGCTACAAGGAGGCCAGTGTGATGACGCTGTAGAGGATTGGCTCTGGAGGAAGAGATGATAACTGACACTCCTGAGTCATTACAGCTTACATAGGGTTTAAAACATGAACCATCTGTTCCAGTGATTAACACCCAAGCCTGCCGGGGTTTACACACATCGAAACATCTATGCAATTCCTTACGCAACCCACACTGACAAGACACATAAAAAAACTGTAACAATACATTATTTCACAATTAAAAACATGCAAAATGTCTTATCACTATTGTTTCTACTCCACTTTTATAAAATCATACATTTTTATTATTCAACTAAATGGAATTCCAAAGAAAACACCCATCATTACATAAACTTGTTCTCATTTTTTTTGTTATTTCTTCCTCTAACGCAAAATGACAAAAAAATACTGGGAATGTGGATGTGCATAATTTAGATGTTGATAATGGAGAGTTTTAAAGGAACATTTCCTTGTCATGGGTTTTAGATTGCTGGCACACTCAGACATGCATACGTGTTGTTTCTTTATTTGTCATGGCAGTTATTTAACAAATTGAAGGAAAAGAAATTATTCCGCTTTTCAGTGCATAAAATAAACACACACGTCCAGGAGGAACTACACAAAGGTGGATTTCTATTTATGTGACTCATGCAAGTCCACATGCGCTTAACTGCAACACAGATCACCGAATGGGTGAAAGGTTAGCTGAGGTCAATGAAGCTCTCCTGTGGGAAATACGTGTTTAATGCATGGAAGGAAGAGAAAGTACATGGGTCCAGCTAATCATGGTGGTCTAATCCAACAGGATCACCACGAGCTAAAGTATTAACCTAGAGATTAAATCTCAAGACCAAAAACACTATGTAAAGGCTTGATGATGGGTTGTCTTTAGACAATAAACTAATTTAACTTTTTGAAAAAAATAAAATCTTAGTATCATTTTTTTTGTAATGATACAGATATCAAACATGTACCCTATTGAAAGCATAATTGATTGTTGCACTCTATCTTATACAGACCAGTCAATCAAAAAAGAGTGATCGCTGAGTTTTGCACATCTATCACACAGTTGGAGTCATTCATTAATGGTTCTGACATTAATCACTGAATCTTGTGCATTGATTGGCTGAAATCTCCCCAGCTTCTCTAACTGCTCCCATCATCTCAAAGAGTGCAGCGTTCCTAAGGTGAAACAGTGATAGACTGGACTAAATGACGACACAGAGAAAAGAGCCTGACAATCTATTTTTAAGCATATTTTGTGCAGCATGTCCTGGCGAGCTCCCTAGAGCTACAACCACTATTACCTGAGGGAGGAGGAAGTCACCCACATCCCTTCCTTGGTACAAGCGGTGTCTCTGGATACTTCTTTTCATATTCTTTTGCTAAGCCCGATCAGACAGTAGGAATCATTAGATTCTCAATATGACTAAAAAATTCTGAGACTGGAATGCCCCTTTCTTTGCAAATGTTAGTTGCTTTTTAAGTTTAAAGCCAAATGATATAAATTCAGTCATGATGGTAACAGGTCTACTTGCATTCCACATGTGAAATGCGCTGTGTTTCACCATGACCTAGACACACTGCAGATATATCTAGATACAAAAACAGGTCTGAACAGGGCTTAATTCTTGAAAGCTGTTTGGCAGGACACCTATCTGTAACGAGTGGAAGAAGGAAGGAGAGGTGTACTAGATGACAAGCAAGCCTGATGTGACAGCATGCTGGCCTTAATGTCCACCAAGCTTTGAATAAGACAGCTTAATGAGGTTTAGTCAGAGGTGAAAAGCTCCGAGAAAGCTTTGTGTGCCATTACGTGGGCACAGAAGAACAAACACCCCAACAAAATTAAATAAGTGTGGAAAAGTGAATAATCATAAGTATGGGCTAAAGAACAAAATATCACAGTAAGGCCTCTCACCATTATCACGTAACCATGTAATCACATGTTATTTGAGTCTAACACAATCATACCAGATAATTAAATCACTTTTGTTCACTTGTACAAAAACATCTGGATGGAAATAATGGCAATGTCAAGCTTTTATAACATTTTACATGTATTTTTCAAACATTTGTGGCCAGTTCTTCTGGTGTACTTTAATGCAACAAATTAGTTGAGTCCAGGTGAATTTTGATGATCATCTTTTGATGTTAACCTCATGAAATCAGTCAGACAGCTAAATATGAATGATCTCAAGTCATATTAAAGTTTTAAACCGAATTAAAAGAGGAAGATGTCGGTCAAAGTTGCTACCACATAAGATCTAATACTTTTAGTGACATGCAATGAACAAAGAGCTATCATTACTAATTAAATGAATTGGGAATTACATTTCTGTAATGGTGAGAGCTGTAATTATAACGAAACCCAGCACGAATGTGTCATACCTATCTTGATTAAATGCACAAATAACAGTGCATATTAATGTAAATAAAGAATAAGTAGATAAATTCTGTACAATTAATAATGTGAAACGGCCCTAAGTCAAAACCTAGTATTATTTCAAAGATTATAGCATACACTCCTTACAGTTTAACCCAACACAAACTTATAATCAGTTTTCCACTAAGGTTAAAAAGTTAAAGACAAAGTTTAATACTTGACCATATATCACACAGGGATATCTGGTGTCTGTTGACATGACTAGAGACTGACTGATCTGAGTTTATCAAAGGTGAGGCGGACAGTGTTGATCCGCTGATTTTATAGCCAGCAACTGGAAAGAAACGAGCATGCGTCACGTGTCATTTGTACCAAAACTACATCGCTGCAACTTAGTCCACACACAGCCGCTGGCCGACAACGATCCCCCCCAAGACACCCCTTTCACACGTCAAAACATCCCCTCTGCTGTATCTACCAACAGCTGACTAACACAGTTCCACTGGACGGTTTCAGGGTAAACAGTTCCCTCAAAGTAAAAGTCCAGGAAGAGAAAACCATAACAGCTGCCCGACATCAACAACACGCAGGGCAGGAGTTTAACAGTGGCCGGTGCTGTTACTGGACTTTCCTGGGTGTTTGGTCCTGGGGCACAGAGGTGTCAAGTAACGAAGTACAAATACTTCATTACCTTACTAAAGTAGAAATTTTGGTTATCTATACTTCACTGGAGTAATTATTTTTCAGACGACTTTTTACTCCTTACATTTTCACGCAATTATCTGTACTTTTTACTCCTTACATTTTAAAAACAGCCTCATTACTCTATTTCATTCTGGCCTTTAAAAAAGAAACTATCCAGTTTAAAATTGCTCCATCCAGATAGAGTGAATTTGGTTGTGGTTGTGGCACAGATGTTCTTGTCCAGTTTTTTTCTTACATCAGATTCCTGCAACTAAACTTGGATGTACATTCCAATAAAGGTTAGGATAAATGATAACATGCCTCTGAAGTTTGACTTTTTGCACCATTATCATACTTATAGGCAACTAGTCATCATATCTCCTGCTCTCTGAAACACACGTTAATGCTCAATAGTACACGTATATGGTTCTTTAATATATTTGCATTACAGGACTGTCTCAGAAAATTAGAATATTGTGATAAAGTTCTTTATTTTCTGTAATGCAATTAAAAAAACAAATGTCATACATTCTGGATTCATTACAAATCAACTGAAATATTGCCTTTTATTATTTTAATATTGCTGATTATGGTTTACAGTTTAAGATTAAGATTACCAGAATATTCTAATGTTTTGAGATAGGATATTTGAGTATTCTTAAGCTGTAAGCCATGATCAGCAATATTAAAATAATAAAAGGCTTGCAATATTGCAGTTGATTTGTAATGAATCCAGAATGTATGACATTTTTGCATTACAGAAAATAAAGGACTTTATCACAATATTCTAATTTTCTGAGACAGTCCTGTATACTAAGATGCATTGATTTTCAATGGCTTTTGTCCTTAATGGCTTTTTTCCCCCTTACATTACTTTTACTTTTATACTTTAAGTAGTTTTGAAACCAGTACTTTTATACTTTTACTTGAGTAAAAAACTTGAGTTGATACTTCAACTTGTACAGGAGTATTTTTAAACTCTAGTATCTGTACTTCTACCTGAGTAATGAATGTGAATACTTTGACAGCTGTGCTGGGGCAGCCCGTCCCGGCTCACCTGTATCAGCTGGATCAGCTGGATCGTGGAGCTTCGCTGCTGCCGGACCTGAACCATCATCCACACCAGGACATGGCCGGAGGGTCGGCAGGGCGGAGATCCTAAGCTCCTCGTATTAACTTAGTGTTAACTGTGTAATCCTGGACTGACAGCCACTTATAGCTGACAGGCTCTGTGATACCGCGGTGGCTGCAGCCCCGACCAGCTCTCAAGCCTGAATTATGCCCCTGCGTTAAATCGACGCAGAGCCTACGCCGTAGGTTATGCGGCGACTCTGCGTCGGTGTAACGCGGAACCATAAATCAGCCCTTCAGGCGCTGGCTGCTATCCTGCTAACTAGCCGCTGGATAAACAAACTACTGTTAACTACACACGGCGCCCACTCACCTCTGCAAACATGGTACAAAAGGCTGTGCGTGCGGTGGCTGCGGTTAACCCCACCACATCGTAACAGGCGAAGTTGAGGGTGTTTTCTCCTTTAAAAGCGGTCGTACTCCCAACCTCCGTGCTCTCCTCGGAGAGTCGCCATGTTTGCGAGGTTTACGTCTCGGCCGCCTCGTCCCCGCACGCCGGCCTCTGATTGGCTGAGAGGCGATGACGTAGCAGGGCAGGGAGACTCACGATTGACTGACCTAAATAAAATAATAGTCCGACAATTTGCAACTGTGTGTGATGATGATCTACGAGATCATTCACCTAATCAGATTTTTAACACGTTGTTGCAATGATAAAAAAATAAATTAGAAATACCTGAAGGGAGTATTAGTTCAATCATTTCTGACACAGGAAAATTATGACATTTATATGATTATCTGTCTAATCAGATTTCAGCACATTTTTGGTATAATAACAGTAAGTTAATATATTTCTAGAGATGTGTAAATACAATGTGATTATATTTCAAATTATGTAACCTCAAAAAGGAGGTCAGATTACAGTAAAAATGTGAAAAGATGACAGACATTTTTATAATAAGGTACATTTACTATGGGATAAAAACTATTTTTCCTCCCTCTTCATCTTTTCCTTCAGGGATCATATAAAACATCTTTCGCCACATCCAGAAATCTCCTCTTTGCTTGTGACCTATATGGACTCCCTGAAAGATCTATTTCCAACATCCTTCTTCTAATGCATCATTATGCCTCATACCTTCAATCTTTTTCTCTCTAGCACATATCTACACCTCACCAGGTGACACTGAACCTGCTCACTACTCCTCACTACAGATCACAGTCATCTCCGAACACTGTGGTCTGTTGAGATTCCAGTCGTACCTTGTAAGAATGTTAAGATTATTACATGAGTTACAGTTTTGAAAACTTTGCTTTTCACGAATACACGCAGTTGTGGATATTCATTTACTTGAGGGATGGATGCATGGACTTTAACTTCGACCAGCTAAAATATTATATGGTCAGCTTTTTACAGTTTTACAGTTCAAGGTTTGTTAAACAAATTTTTGATAAATGATTTACAGTCATAAGTTAAACCTTCAACAGAATATGTAGGATATACAGGGTACAAGTCATAACATTTGGGCATTTATGGAAATGGTGAGCAACCTTGATTTGCTCCATCAGAGGAAAAAAAAAAAAAAAGAAAATCTGAAAAATATGACACTTATATGAACAATTGTTCACACAGTACGTTTCAATCTATTTATCTTCGACTGAACTGTCAACACTATGACAATTCTTTTTTTGTCTGGAGGTGTAACTTATTTTATATTAAGATTTATTTTTGATACTTCTGCTACACATAAAGACTGCTGTCTGATAACATGGTTTACCAGTGGCCAGTGAAAACCTGGTGTGATATATAATTCATTGACTCTGCGGGACCAGATCTACGCTTTACACTATTTGCCAAACAGAGAAAGAGGGATAAAGAGGTCGAGACAACAGACCCATTGGTGACCAAAAATGATTGACAGCTACTGCAGAAAACTTTATGTTGTCCAACCTGTCTCAAAGTAGAAAGCGTCCCAGCTGACTCCCACAGCAGCAACGGATGAAGGAGTTTATGACAACGTTTCCTGGCTCCTCCATGTCCAGGAGAGCGGATCGTACAAACCAGGCTACCCATTCTTTTAATGTCCAGGTGTACACAAAGGAGAGCTGCCCTGCCCTCTCATATTTCTTGCATGCCTATGTTGGTCTGTTGCTCCTTGTTTTTCAGTTTGCCTCAACTCCTAAACGGAAACACACAAGTAATAACTGTAAACTTTACACCCAGCCTTTATGAGTTACAGGCCTCATCAGGAATGAAAACACGTGACAAGCAAATTGATGTTTTTTCCATCCTCTAAATATATCAAAGTTAAGCTTTTGTCTGCAAGAACAAGAAATCAGTTGTTGGTGGATTAACCTGTTTGGGAAGGGCGGACATGTTTGCATTATTTAAGCCATACTTTTAAAGAAATAATAGCAAATACAAAAATAAAGGTATTTCACAACTGTCTTTAACGTCTGTGCGCTACATGTTTTTCAAATGATTAAAATATATATATATATATATATATATATATATATATATATATATATATATATATATATATATATATATATATATATATATATATATATATATATGTGGTGTTAAAAGAAACTGCAACGTCATCAGTTGCAAACACTATCTGCAATGTTCAATCTTTACCACTAGATGTCACTGTGAATCAAAGTTATACTTGTCAAAAGGCTTTTAGGAATAACTATTATTGAACTTTCTCAAATCAATCGTGTTAAGTTTGACAGTCAAAGGTTCACAAAACGCAAAAACGGAATTCAAAAGCCATCGTACAACCAAATATTTTGTAGTGTTCGAAAAAAACACCCTACTCCCAAATCAGAATTGAAAATATTCAAAGCATAGAACCTTAACATTTTTAACAAAAAAATGATTGTCTTTAAAATGGAACAACTTCTACATGTGTGATAGTCTCACTTTTGTAAAATCGTCATACAGTGTGGTATCTTTGCAAATGTGTTACAGCAGATGGTCATACAGGATGATAACAGTGACTGATGATGGTGGTTTTTGAGGGGTCCCTGTGGATAATGTTGTGTTTTTTCTGCCCTGAAATGTCTTAACAGTTAAACTCATATTAAGTGATTGACTTGAACCTGTAGCACACCTTCAAAGGCTAGCTGTGCCAGTGATTAAGACCAGACATGGGTGCAGATCCCGGGGGGTGGGGGGGACGTGTCCTCCCCCATTTATGAAAAACATGAATTGTCCCCCCCAATAAAAATACCCTAAATTATTCAAAATTGAACAAATGTATTTTCAGACTTAAAGGTTGAATATGTAGAATATTTATTAAAAATATATTTCTAAAAAAATAATACATCCACGGTGAGTTTTGAGGTGTACAGAATGAAAGTATTGCTACTCCATACATTTTTTTTTTTTTAGTCTGAATTAATATTTAAAAAAAGTTTGACGGGCTTGACAATGACTATTTGTCAACGTTCTGTTTACATTTGTACCTGCCCGTAGCCAACATGTGGCTCACTTCTCTGCTGTTTTCCTGCCTCCTCCCGGTCGTATGCGTCTGTTTTCAACGAAGCATTTTCTGCGCAGGCTATTCTGAGAAGACAGCAACCACTAGTGCTGTATGTTCACTGTGGGGCACACTGTTCCAATCTTATTACACAGGCTGCCTGCTCAGCCTCCCCACTGATCCGGGACTCACTTTTTTGGGTCCACCAGCTAGGTGTGCTCTTTGGTCAGTCAGGGAAATTCAAGGGCATGTTTGCAGACATCGCAACAACAGACAATCAACCTCAGCCAATGACAACCTTGAAACCATTGTGCCGAACCAGGTGGACTGTCCGGGACACAGCCATTAAGGCTGTGCTTACTCAGTATGACAGAGTTCTCTGCAGCTTGGATAAAATGGCTGGTAGTACATCCAAATCTGCAGCCAGTGCCGGTGGTTTAGCAGAACATTTCAGAAAGGGCAAAACAGTCCTAGGTCTTACACTCGCTTCTGCTGTGGTAGGAGAGCTTGAATGCCTCAACAAATCCCTGCAGAGAAGAACCCAGACTGTCTCTGGAATGCTGGCAGCAATCGACTGTGTCCGCTCCTCTTTCCAGGAGAAACGAAATGACCAACACTGTGTGACCCTTTTTGAAAAGGCAAACGCTGCAGTGGTCGAGTCTGCACAGATACAACCCATTGAGGTGCCAAATGCCAGACGCTTTCCTGGTGAAGCAGTTGACTACTATACCGTGGGGAGTTCTTCAAGGTCTAAGATACTGTGGACGCTCAATTTGCTGAACGCTTTGATCAGGAGAGTTTCAAGGATCTGCAGAAACTGGAGAATATGCTCCTCACTGGGCAGGTGGATGATGTGGTAGACCAGTACCCTGAGCTGAAAAGAGGTGCTCTTGCTGTTGCCTTTATTTAAGAGTAAATATGAGTTCAGATGCTGTAAGGAAGCAGCAGAGGTACTCAGGGAACTACCTGTAGAGGTGCGGGACTGTTTGAACAAGTGGAGGCTCTGGTTAGACTTATATTGGTAGTGCCAGCATCTTCCTGTGAAGCAGAGAGGGGTTTTAGTGCCCTGAGAAGGCTTAAAACCTGGCTTCGAGCCACCATGTCTCAGGAACGACTGAACAGTTTTGTTGTGTGTCATGTACACAGAGAAAAGGTTGATGGGCTTGATAGACCAAATCTCTGTCAGCAATTTATTGCTGGTAGCGAAACTCGCAAACACACCTTTGGCTCATTTGCCTAGTTATGATAGTTTGGGAGTGTAGAGATTAGTGGTCAATACTCACATGACTGTATAATGGATGGATATGAATTCATGATGATGTTGAGTCTACTTTTTGATGTTGACGAAATTTGTGAAGACTGGGGTTGCATTATTTGAATTGAATTGAATTAAATTGAATGATTTTCATGATTTTGTTGTGTCTACTGGTCAGATTGATGATAAAAAGAGCAACATGGGTACATTATGTTGATCATTTTCATGATTTTGTTGTCTCTTCTCTAAATGAATGACATATAAATGAATGAATATGAATTTATTGCCAAGTTGTATTATCCATGAGTTGTCTAGATACAGATAAGAAGATTTATACAGACAAGAAGAGTTAGCCTATTAAGATACAGGATCTCTTCTTCCAGGGAGTCCTGGAAAATGACAGATGAAAACGAACATGGACATTTATGTAAATAAATTTGATGTTGGGTCAACTTGTGCTGTGTTTATTGTGCTCTTAGCAATGGGTCCTCTTTTTTTTAGAACTGTTTACCACCATAACTGTGTTAAAACATGATCAGTTAGTGTAAACAACTTGTTTAGGGTTCCATATTTCATCCATATATCAATTGATCGTGCATAAAGTAGTCCCATAGGATAAAAGGAAGATGGTGAGAAGAATTTGAGATGAGTAGACACTACATGCCCAAAACCCTTAAAATTATGATTTACGAATATAACAGTTAGGTAAGCAGTGACACACACTGTTGGCTGTTTAGGACAAATAAACAAGAAAGGTAAGCACAATAAATGATTCCCTGTGCAGGATTTTTTGGCGAGCCTTTACCAATTTATGGCATGGTATGAGTTGCATATTGGCAAAAAATCTTAAATTAAAATCACGTTGGTGTACCCCCCAATCCTGACATCGGATCTGCACCTCTGAGACCAAATACCCTTTCTTTCTTCATTAACTGCTCCGCTGTAACTTGCAGGAAAGTCTTTGTCCAAAGATGGCATGTGCAGACCCCCTTAATCAAGCAGCGCCTAAGAAAGTTTTACAAAATATACATCTGTTGTCTTGGCTTTTGGTTTGCGTTTGCAGCCAATGTATATTATTAACCTGTGTGCACGTTGTTGGATGATCATGAATACACAACAAGTGAGTCCTTTAACAATTCTGGATAAATTTGTCATTTAAAGGAATCGTCGTCTTTTCTCTATAAAGTCACTCTTTTGCTCCGGCTCAAAAACTGAAAAGTGACCTGTGATAACAGTGTTCGGTGGTCAAGCCTGGAGGAAGAGGACCTGAGTGTCACAGTTCAGAGGTCAGGGGGTGGAAGGTGACAGCCAATGGTTAATTCAGTGACTAAAGAAATACCTGACATGGCTCCATATCGTTAAGTCTAAATGGACAAAAAGTCACTTTATAAACTGCAAATGAAAAAGCCTTCTAAGTCTAAAAATGTCCCAAGATTACAACACTGACTACTGTACTGTTTTACCAAATAGGTCACTTCCTACAAATTACGGTGTGTGGGTGTGTGTGTGTGTGTGTGTGTGTGTGTGTGTGTGTGTGTGTGTGTGTGTGTGTGTGTTTGTTTATATGCCTGCATAAAGCCGTGTCTCCATAATGAGGTGTTTGAAACGTGAAGATGGACAATAAGGAGAGCTGTGTGTGTTCGTGTGGATTGCATGGTGACATGGTGGTACAAGGCAGCTTAGGGGTGACATTGGCTAAATGTTTGCAGATGAGGGCTCCCAATATTTAATCACCACGGTAACAAGGGTCACCAGGGCGGGCCAGTGGGCCAAGTAGCCCAGGGGGGTGATCAGGCAAGAAGTTTATTTCAGAATCCAATTGTGGGTACGAGAACGTGTGTGTGAGGTTCAGTGTGTGATTGTGTGTGTATGCCCTTAATTGTCCCTTGACCACTTGCCTGAAGGAAAGTGTGCGTGTGCCCTTTTCTTCCCAACTTCCCTTAACACAGTCCTCTCCTCTCCCCCGACTGCAGCATAATCCACACAGTCAGAGGCTGAGCAGGATGAGGAGAGAAGACACTTCCTGACGCACAACAACATCATTTAATTGCTGTCTGCACATTCTTGTGGTCATCTGAAGGCCATGTCACACATGCTCTGCATAAGTTGAATAATTTACTGACCGTGAGTGATAAACGGTAGCAAACATTCAGGGTTAAAATACAGGTCAAATTTTCCATAATTAGGATTAGTCATGCGAGCAAAAAGCTTGATTTTTAGGGAACACAAAGTTTAAGATACTGACATCTATTACATTTCAAGCAAGAGTGCTTTTCTTTTTCCCCCTTTTACATTTTTTTCTGTTTGCATTTAGAATTCACTGGCATTGAATTAAACCCATTCCTCTTTTTACAGAGGGAATATTTTCGGTGCAACTAAGTACATCAATAATCCCAAACAATGATTCATCTTTTTTTTTTTTATGTTTCTCATGATATCCTTATCCATGTTATCTAAAGTCAGTGAGCTCACGCCCATCCTCCACGTCGCCAACCTTTCTCATTCCAACAAAAAAAAAAATCAATCAGAGATCAGTTCATCTTGTACGTGCAGGAAAGACCACGTGTGCAAAAGTTGCATAAAGATAAAATAATAAGCGAAGCAGCGAGCACGGAGAAGAGACGTCAACAGTTCAAAATGTTGTACTTGGGTTTCATGCGTTTACACAGTTAGCATTATTTAATTATTTTCACCTCACTTCCCAGTTCCTAGTTCCCGGTTCCAGCCTTAACTCAGGCTTCTCAGTGTGGAGTTTGACTTCTTGTGTTTCTCCAGGTGCTCCGACCTCCCTCCAAAGTCCCAAACATGAGCGTTAGACTGACTGGTGAGTTTAAACTGACCATACGAGTGAGTGTGAGTGTGAGTACAGATGTCAGACGGTTTTGTTTGTTCTTGCGACCTGTCCTGGGAACACCCTGGCTCTGCCCGGGTGACAGCCAAGGTGACGGGGATAGCCTCCAGCAGCTTTCAAGATTGATACGTGTTTGGAAAATAAGTGAATAAATGCAAAGCAAAGTAAAATTATGAGCTGGAAGTAGAGGAGCGCTAACTTGCATATAGTAGCCTACTAGGTTAGTTAATGTTTTGCTAAAGGAAGGTGTGTCATTTGGGGAAGTGGTCTGGCAAGCGTCCATGAATTCAGTCATGTGACGAACACAGCAAAATTCAAATCCAGGATTTCATAGCTCACAAAAAAAATGAAAATGCTTCAATATATTCATCCATTTTCTATACCCACTTCATCCTTTGCAGGGTCCCAGGGGTCTGCTGGAGACTATCCCAGCTCATCACAGGGGTCCACCCTGGACAGGTCGCCAGTCTATTCCAGGGCCACATATATACAAACAACCAGACATACTCACACTCACTGGTAATTTAGAATCACCAATTAACCTACTAAGCATTTTTTTTGGACTGTGGGAGGAAGCCGGAGTACCCGGAGGGAACCCACGCAAGCACAGGGAGAACATGAAAACTCCACACAGAAAGACCCTGCCCGGGAGTCGAACCGGGAACCTTCTCACTGTGAGGCAACAGTGCTATATTGTAATATATGTTAAATCCAAATATATGGTCTGCCTTTTCCCAGGGTTTCAAAGCTTTTTATTTATTTAAAACCACACATCAGAGACAGTCACTTGGCAAACA
This sequence comes from Cololabis saira, assembly GCF_033807715.1. NCBI lineage: Eukaryota > Metazoa > Chordata > Actinopteri > Beloniformes > Belonidae > Cololabis > Cololabis saira. The sequence continues at coordinate 13,931,841 of NC_084601.1, read as the reverse complement.
GTCACTTTAAAAGTTAATTGTGGATATTTTACATGTGTCGATTCTTCTATTTGTAAATCCAATTTATATTCATTTTTCCCGAATCAAAGACTGCGTTTACATGCAGTCAATAGGGCTTGGTCACCAAGGTGTATTCTGGGACGCAGCGGCCGTGTTGGATGCCTCGTGAGTGTAAACAAACAACAGTGTAGTAGCAGTGAGTAGTTCCAAGTGAACAAATGGAACGCAAAAAAAAGATGTTAAAATGCCGGAAAGGAACTTGAATTTACCGGGATACCTTAAACAAGGAAGCCAAGGACCGGTATATGGAGAAAATAATGATTATTAATGGTCTGGATCCATATGAAATCCCTACTAAAGAGTGGAGCTCCTCGTCGGAGCTCCACTCTTTAGTAAGGACTTACTGCCGCAGTTCTGCACAACCGACGTCTTAGGCTACCTTGTTTAGGAGTGTTTGGCAGCTGCTTTGGTAAATGTTTGACTCGCCATGTGTTTCAATAAATTTGTATAATAGTACAACATACAGTACATGTTTTGTATTACTCTTACTTTTTTCTTTTTCTTTTTTGACTGCTATATTATGCGGAAGAGGCTCCGAAGCGTGAGCAATATTTTAGTTTTCCTCATGGGATTATTTTTTTCCTCTGCAGCTACAAATAGAGTTAATATTTTTTCCTCAATAATTTAGTTTTATCTGAAGATTGGGGTTAATCGCACCGCAGAGAGCTGGCCAGCAACTGCGTTTAGCTGGAGAAGTGGGAAATAAAACCCGTGTGAATGATCCGACCCCGGTCTGTGTGAGTGTTTGTTCGTGGTTTACTGTGGAAGGTTATGTTTGGTCGTCTTACAGCCGCGATCCAAGCGAGCCGACGACTTTTTTACTCTGTTATCTCAGATACTTGGTCTCCGTGGTTCTGCCTCCGAGCAGGAAAGCGGTGAAAAGTTAAACCATTAGCGATCTTTTCCCCACATCTGTTATGTGTGGAGCTGCTGCAGCTACAACACAGCAACGGGTTACCATGGTTACAGAATAACGGAAAGTAACGATTACAAGTACTGGTAGGCTAAGACAAAACAAAGAGGGAGCACGTCTGTACACAGTGCTCAGGTCCGAAGAGCAGCTCAGGTAGCTTCCAACAGGGCAGCTCCGCCAGGTGATGACGTCATGACGACCAAGCCCTATAACCCTTTTAAAACCCGAATATTGGCAATAACCCAAATTTGCACGGCCATGTAAACACCAATAACCCCTTTGAATAACCCGAATTTGCTCATATTCGGGTTTTTAAAAATCCGAATATGACCCCTGGGTTACTCCTTTTAAAACACGAATATTCGGTCATGTAAACGCCAAACGGAATATCCCCATCAAACGGAACATGAATTTGTTTTCTGCGCATGCTCTGTTTGCAAGGAATCCTGGTCTTTTGAGTCCAGGAAGTTCTTAAACACGGATAAACGCAAGACCATGCCACACTTTTGGAGTGAGGAGGAGACTAATCACTTCATAAATGTAATGAAGGATATGAACATTGTGAAGACGGTAGTAAGTACGGGGATAGCAAGATTTACAAGAAGGTGAGCGAAAAGTTGCGCGAAGCAGCATTTGTTTTGAATTTGGATACAGGAAGAAGAAGCGGAAATGACGGGAATTGCGTCGTGATGTTCTCCGCGCATCGCTGGTTTGATGGAGATATCCCGAATGATTAATTACCTTAAACGGAATATTCTGAATGTTTCAGTAACCGGAATATTAGCAATAACCCGAATTTTGACTGCATGTAAACGTAGTCAAAGAAACTGAATTCACAGAGCAGCATAAGAATACAAGAAAGTTACAAAAAGAAAAAGATTCTCCGTTCTTAGTTTATCACATTAGTCTCTAAAATGAGGATATTTCTTGTGTGCGAAGACTTCCTGAACAAACTGAATTTATTTAGGGCTAAATATTGTGGTATATATTTATTAGAATGAAATAGTGTTTTCCAGCTTCCTACTTGTTTATTGTTCATAAAGTTATGGGAACTAGAAGGAGCTTTTACTATGTTACTCAACATCGCCCAGAGTGTGTATTAAACTGGGTGGTTTTATTGTATTTTTGTTCTATTCTTGCAAGACTAGCACAACACAGCCCTCTTTACTTCTTTCTTAAATCTTATTAAAGTTGGATTTATACTGTAAAATAACAGCCATGCAAAGATAAGGTGGATCCCAGTTTCACTGTTCAAAAGAGGCCAAATAAACCTGCTTTATATCCATTTAGGAAATTCCATGAAAGCCTTGTAGGGATACTGTGGGCAGGAATACCTCAAATCTTTGGGGAACACCACAGAAGAATATTTCCTGGAATTTGGGGGCCTGTGCAACCACAGCAGCAGCTCGTTTTTTTCCCCTTAAAGCCTGAATGCAGTCCATTTTGAGATAACACAGGTAGGAGAGCTTTTTGTCTCCGTGACTGTTTCTCTCTGGAGAACCTGAAATGAAAACATTAAATGGGGTGAAGAAGACAAGAGGGGAGCGGGAAAACATAGGGGACGAGAAAGAGTGCATATTTCAAACGGTGAGTAATTTGTGTCTCCTGACATGATGCAGCACAGGACCACTTCCTGTTGCTCAGGTTTCACTGTGTGTGAGTGGGAACGCACTTATTGGGGGAGGGTCCATTTCCTGCACCAACCCTTGAATTTGGGGGCCTCAGATTAGTGGAGAAGTTGGAGAGAATATGCAGCAAAAAGAGGGCTTCCGAAAAATGTAAAAATAATTACTATTGGCTTTAGAGAATTGTTTAAAAAGGACACAGACAGTATGACATCACACTGACCTGTTACTGTTGATTTCAGCAAACAGTTAACAGATAAACTCATAAAAAAGAATTTTCAAAATAAAAGGGGGTGGGAGTTCAAATGGTCTTTTTCTGTCTTTGGGTAATATAAGCTGAATTACATCAGCGTATAAACGTCTTCACACACGTATTTATACGTGTGGGAAAGGAGGAGGTTAGGAACATTACTGTGTGCAGGTGCAGATTATATGTGTGGCCTCAGGAAGTGTTATATGGTCAGTTCTAAGCAAAACAGCCTCTCTTAGACATTATGCTTTCCCCCACCCTTTAATAATGGGCTTAATATCCCTGCGGTGCCTTTCCTAATAAGCCCTGTTTATCTTAAAGCTGAGCGGCCAAGACTTACCACGCTGGAGATGATGAAGTGCAGAAAAAACTCCTTTATGTTTGTCTGTTTGCCTCGTTATTTCAGCTTAATTTTGTTACATTTCTTTGCCTCTTCTGGTGAGTGTTCCCTCTTTATACTCATGTGCCTTGCAGTGTGCATGTGTGTGTGTGTGTGTGTGTCCAGTTTGAGGCCTGGCAGTGTCTGTTTTGAGGTTTCTGTGGCTGCAGGTAGCGGACCTGTTCACTTAAACACTGTACCTCTAATGTATTCCAGATGATCCCACTATTTATAACTCTATAACTCTCCCACATGGATTCATGCTCTCTCTCTCTCTCTCTCTCTCTCTCTTTCACACACACACACACACACACACACACACACACACACACACACACACACACACACACACACACACACACACACACACACACACACACACACACACACACACACACACACACACACACTCCCTTGCCTTGTTGTAACACTGGCGCCCAGCTTTTTATTATCTTTTTATTATTCGTTTTTTTCTTTCAGCTGTTTTGTTACAACCTCCCTCAAGCAGGGATGTAATCTGGATTCTTAATGGTTCGGATGAGCTAAGAGCTGAATTAAAATAAAGAAAAAATTATAATGGTGCATACATATAAAAGGAAAAGCTTTGTCATGCTAAAAAGAAATAAAATCGTGTGACGGAACATCACAACATTTGACCCAGCTGAGAATGTATTTTCATACAAATATGCTTACTGTGGTCCATGTAAACAAATGTTATGACGGGAGGGGGGTAGTGTGAGCAGTGATGACCCATAGATGAGTAACCTTGAATATGTTCTGACTGCTTGTTTGTTTGTTTTGTTTTTATGTATCGCAGCGTTCCCATGACATGATGGGAACAGAAAATGACTACAGCCTTTTTGACAGTATGGTAGAAGACCAGAGGTGTCAAAAGTATTCACATTCATTACTCAGGTAGAAGTATAGATACTAGAGTTTAAAAATACTCCTGTAGAAGTTGAAGTATCAACTCAAGTTTTTTACTCAAGTGAAAGTATAAAAGTACTGGTTTCAAAACTACTTCAAGTATAAAAGTAAAAGTAATGTAAGGGGGAACAAAGCCATTAAGGACAAAAGCCATTGAAAATGAATGCATCTTAGTATAATGCAAATATATTAAAGAACCATATATGTGTACTATTGAGCATTAACATGTGTTTCAGGGAGCAGACGTGTACAAACCAATAGGGTGTCGGAATGGTATTATGTTTATACTTCTCATCCAACCACAACCAAATTCACTCAATCCGGATGGCGCAATTTAACTGGATAGTTTTCTTTAAAGGCCGAAATGAAATAGAGTAACAAGGCTGCTTTTAAAATGTAAGGAGTAAAAAGTACAGATAATTGCGTGAAAATGTAAGGAGTAAAAGTAAAAAGTCGTCTGAAAAATAATTACTCCAGTGAAGTATAGATAACCAAAATTTCTACTTAAGTAAGGTAACAAAGTATTTGTACTTTGTTACTTGACACCTCTGTAGAAGAGCACAATGATGGTCATGAGTGAGTGATGATCTCAAATTTATACCGAGCTCCCACTCCAGATGTCATGTTTTTGTTCTTTGTACTTTTTTTATTCTGGTAATTCACCTCTCATTTCATGTCACTGCACTTCCTTATCCTTGACCTCCTTCCTGCCATGTGGGGTTCCGGCCCTGCTTCGTACCTGTGTAATCAATATTTTGGTGTAAATACACAACCCGCTCAAACCGCTAGCTTAATTCCTACTGTTGAGCAGCGGCGAACAAAGTGTGGCTGTGTGAGATCATCGTATTAATTGTCTTCAGCCATTTAGACTTTCACTAAAACTGCTCTTAGAATACCCGTCAAAGTTGAATGAGTTTATTTGACTTTCAAGTATCCTGGGAGTTTTCGGTTTGGACAGATGTGCAATGAGGTTTGTTGAAAACACTCAATCACGCGTAGCAGCAGATACGTCACCTGTTTGAACAGGGATGAAACAATCCAAAGCTTCGCTTGGCCTCGGTCATGTGACTCTGGTGTTTTGTAACATCTGCATTTCAGAACCTCGATGCGAGGTCGGTCCATATCATGCATCATATTCCTCTTGTCGACTCAGAGCTCAGGATTTGTTTTAGTGAGACATTCACCCTGATTTACCCTCTGATTGCTGATAAGAGCCTTTTATGTTTCAAACTGGACATCGCTGCCTGTGGTTTTTTTTGGTCAGCTGTTACTAAACTGTTAAGACTTTTACATGAATCAATGAGTTGTGTAAGTGAATACCTTACTCAGTGTGATCTTTGAGAAACATCCATCCATCCATGTATCCATCCCTGTCTGTCATATTCAAAGTTTTCATCGGGCACGTAAGATGTGAGGCAAGTCCTGGACACCTCATCAGGGAAAATCCAGAAGAAGTTGCTTTTGCTTTGCAATGTTGCCATCCTTGACAGACAAACACTGGCCTAACTAAAAGATCTAAAATAACTTTCCACCTTGCAGAAGGGTCTGACAACAACCTTGGAGATTGTATATTCCTGTTGGAAACACTGCGGTACTGAAGGCAGACAGAACGGAGCTCCAACAGGAAATTAGTTTGGGATTAAAAAAAAAAAAAAGAAGCAAGGCTCTGCTGTGGGCCCCAGCACAATTTAACACCTGATTATTAAGAAGCAGTCACTTAAAGATTTCATATTCGGCAAACAGCACCAGCTGAAAGTGTTCCCAGCTACCTGAAGCCAGACTGAGGGACAGAGTTAGCTCAGATGAGCAGGTCACTTTACAAAAGTGAACAGCTGTAAGTGTAGACTTATGAATAGTCAGCCGATTTTAAAGTGCGAGACAAGTTTTAGTCTGTTTGTAAACACTTTATCAAAAGTAACTTTAAATGTGAGGCCGTTATCTCAGTGCTCTAGACACGTGTTACTTAGACAAACTGTAGATGAGCACTTGTTGGGAAAAGAAAAGACGACACATACAGGATTTTAAATGAGCCTTTAAACAATATGAACTGGTTTTTGGGGGTTTCTTTTTTTTTTTTTTTGGGAAGCAGGGTTTTACAAACAGACTGCTTCTCTAATGTGTCCTTATTTACGGAGTGTGCATTTGGTCTCAAGACCTTTTGACTATTTTTTTTTTTTAAAGACGTGGTGTTACTTTACACTGTTCCTGTCGGTTTGCCATGACTGCATTTTATTTGTGTGTATTGGTATGAGAGGGAGCTTGGAAGTTGGCTCTAACCTTCACCAGGCAGCAGCGGGAAGAGAATTACAGGGCATTTAGTCCGGTTTTATAGAAGTTGAAAAAACACGCCAGTGGTTCAAATGACACCAAACGCCAGGCTTATAAAATCACACAACCAACACCTTCGCGTAGAGAAAAAAGAGACGCAGACAGAAAAAAACACCAGCCAGAAAAGCAAACACAATGTGTTAATATTAAACCTTTTGCAAAGCCAAAAAGAAAAACAAGAAGAAAAAAAAAAACCTCAAAAAAACACCCACACTCTGATTCAGAGCATAGCAGGCTAGAAAAATGCTGTCTGGCAATTATCCACTGCATCAGCAAGACTTTGTTTTCTTACAGTCCCGGCATCTTTTTCTTTGTCTCAGCGTGGTTTTTCTTCCTGTTAAAAGTACACTTAGACAAAACTTTGAGAGCACGCCACTCTGTAAACATGGAGGCATGCGTAGAGTTTTGGTCTTTGTGTGTGGAGACAAACAGAAAGTTTAAAGAAGGGTAGGAAATGAGAGGGGGAGTATTAAACAAAGCGAGGCAAGATTATACGATAGCAAAAAAATGAGAGACCAGGATGAAGACGAGAAAAGTGGGGGACGAAAGAGTGGGGGGGGCGAGATGGAGGGATCGAGAGAAAGGTGGAACGACAGAAACAGACCACCTCAATGTAATTAGAGCGCCGCTCTAGGAGGAGATAGAAGTTAAGATGATGGAGAAAGAAATGGAGAGAGACCACCTAGCAGTTTTAAACCGGAGGGGAAGGCTGGAGATTTTAACATCTACTTCTCTCCCAGCACAGCTCCCTTTGGACCAACACTGAGGCTGGAGCCGCTCCTACTGCCAAGTCATCCCTCACTCCGCCCTTTTGTACGTGTATGTTTGTGCAGACTCACTCATGACAGGGGCCCCCGGAATGCCAGTAAACTTCGGCTGTACTCTGGTTATTGCTTTCAACAGAGAAACTTAAAAAAAAAAAAACCTCATCTAATCCAGGATGATGCAACACTCTGTGTGTGTCTGTGTGTGTGTGTGTGCGTATCAGAAAAATCTGAGTTGCCCTAATCTTCGTAAAAACAATCCCCTCTACTATTAACACAACAAGGAAACAGGCATTTCCCCACTCAAAGCCATATTCCCATCTCTGTGAATAGCTCTTGTGTAAAGTCAAACAATGTCCCTCTCTCTCTGTGGAAATAGCACACGTCGTGTTGAGTGTGACCCGAGACTTTTCTATACTGATAGCCTGTAGATCTGCCTGTGATAGGAAGCCACCGTGGTCCTCAAAAGGTAAACATGATGAAACCTCTTTAACCTTAATCAACAGACTCCCTAAAGGGTCTCCGTTTTGGGCCAAAATTAAACATTCTGAAAACTGAAATCCAATAAAGGCACTCTGTATAGGGCGCCGTAAATTAAGTTAGGAGAAAGAGGCTATGTGTTTGATCGAGCCATGCTGGTCTTTGATACAGTGCCTGTGTTTATATTTGTAAAGCGGGGCCACTGTGATATTGTCTGGTATGTGGAGAGTTATAAGGGGCTTGTGTTTAACTCAATCTGCAAGATAAACACCCACGGGCAAGAGAGCTCAGAGGATTTGTATAAGTTTGTTCCCTTCTTTCTTGAATTCTCTTCCTTTTTTTCACTACTCCATCAGCTTTTTTTTTTCACTCCCTGTCATCCATACCAATTCTCTCGGCTCTGCTCAGCTCTGTCTTTGCGTCTGACAAGTATAAGTGGACTGAGAGGGTGTTTTGTGGAGCTGAATGTGCCGGCTCGTGGTCCAGCTGGGGGTCGCTGCATTCTGGGGGAGAGGGTCAGTTTGTGAGGTCACAGGTCAAAACAGATGGGTCCAGTTGGCACCGACCTCAGGGGATACGAGTGAGTGAATGCTTATTATGTTAGTAGACTGCTGGGCCAACAGGGAAACTACCCTGACTTCCTCTGTCACCTTGTCACTGCTCTTGTCACAGCAACAATGTTCTCATTATTAATGTACAGTCATGTGAAAAAGAAAGAACTTCTTTCAAGTTAAAGTTTTTACGCATCAGGAACACAAAAAAAAAAAATCTGATCAAATGTAGGTCTTCAAATTCACTTACTACAGCCTTAATCGAACTAAATGATGAAGCAGTGTGTGGAAATATAAACAAGTCCATCCCAAGATCGGACTGGGAATATCTCAGAGAAACTGCATAGACAAACCCAAGAGCTACATATCAGACTCTTCAGGCCTCAATGAGGATGTTAAATGTAGAGGTTCATGACGGTACGATTAGAACTGAACTAAACAAGTAGAATTTGTTGGATAGGGATACCAGAGGATATCATCATCTCTCTAAAAAGACCTTAAAAAGATTGTGTAAGTTTGGAAAGTTGCATCTTAACAATTCACAAGGCTTGTGGAACAATGTCTCTTGAACATACAACACCAAAGTGGAGATGTTTGGCCTAAAAGCAGCACAAAGTATCGGTTGAAATGTCTTTTGAGGTAATAGCTCTAGAGGTCTCCTGTTCCTACTATTGGCAACTACTACCAATCCTCTCCTTGCCATCACTTGTGGCAACTGCATTTATGGCACTATGTCACACATCAAAAGCGATGAAACTATCTCGCAGATCAACAGGGGACATCATGTCAGAGACGAATAAGAGACTGAAAAAAGTAATGATGGAAGAGCAAATGAGACTGAGGCCAAGCAAAACACCAAACTAATCCTATAGCAGTGTAAAAGCAACTTAAAGGGGACCTATTATGAAAAACAGGTTTTTTCTTGCTTTAACATATATAAAGTGGTCTCCCCTCAGCCTGCCAACTCAGAGAAGGAGGAAAGCAACAAAATTCTGCAGTGTCTGTACAGCCGCCCGGATGAGCCGTCCAGTGTGATGTGACTTCTACGAGCCATTCAGATTTTGCTGATTTTCGTTACGTAACCAAAATATATATGATAATATATTATATAATATAATATATTATATATAATATATATATATATATATATATATGATAATATATTATATAATATAATATATTATATATAATATATATATATATATATATATATATATATATATATATATATATATATATGATAATATATAATATAATATAATATATTATATATAATATATATATATATATATATATATATATGATAATATATTATATAATATCATATATTATATATAATATATATATATATATATATATATATATATATATATATATATATATATATATATATATATATATATATATATATATATATATATATATATATAATATCATATCATATATATAAAACCGTGTAACTGCATGCGAGCGTCCGACTATCGCGTAGCACTGCGTGACATCGGACGCTCTCTGTCCATCTCCCTCCAGCAGCTGCCACTTCATTGAGGTTTTTGTAGTGAAATGAGGAGGTATCATGGAGATAACTTCTCATTTCAACTAACTGGATCAGCCGTTCCTCATCCGTGACCGTTTCCTACAGCGCTTTCAACCAGCTTTCAGCGCGAGCGGCAGGAAGAAAATAGAAGCAGGGCGGCCGACAAATGTTCAGCTCAAAACGGCGCGCTGCGTCGCTGCGGCCAGTTAGGACAGTCCAATAGAAAATAAAGCAATGGAATTGATTTTGTCGCTGACGCTCGCTCGCATTGCATGCACTTATGACACGGTGTAACTCCGCCGGCCGGAGCTTCCCCCATTTTTTCGTAGCGGTGTATCGCGTCATTCAGGCAGCCAATCAGCACAGAGCCTCATTATCATAGCTGCCCCGCCCACTCAGAATCCTGCATAGATAATGAGGTTAGAGACTGGGATGCTGAAGACATGGCTCAGAGGCTGAGTTTCTAATTTATTTAGCAAAAACAATCAAAAGCTTGTTTTTAAGACATTCAAGGCCTGTTTAAAATAGGGATTAGATGCCATAATAGGTCCCCTTTAACCTCCATGCCTATAGGGGGACCTGTTGAGCTAAAAAAACGCAAGTGTCTTTGTGCTGCTTAAATGAAAGGTTTGACAAAAAAACTCCAACGATTAAACCCAACCACAGCATATCAGCACCAAACACCTCATACTAACTCTTAAGCGTGGTGGTGGAGGGATGAGCATTTGTATGTATGTTCTTACACAGTATATGAAAATATATAACTAAAAGAAGCTTTGATTTTTCTCACCCCTGCACAAGCACAGTTTCTGCACAACTTCTTCACGACATCAGACCAAATCTATGAACGAGACTGGACCCTCACTTATACTGTCACCTGCAGCTTGAAGACTGAATCCTCTGATATATAATATGCACAAGGCCAAAAGCATCTAGAAGAAGGACAATTTTGAAATGTCTTCAGTCAGTCTAAACAGGTTGCTATGTAACCACAATAAAAACATCTTCAGTTGATTCCTCCACTGACTGACAGGGATGGAGAGTTTCGGCAATACAAGGCAGAGTTTCATGTTGCCTCATATAAATGGCCTCAGGTATGATTATGGCGACTTCAGCTATAGGGATAAATGCCACTGATCACAGGTAAAAAGAAACTTTAGTGCATATATAAACATGTGCACTTATACACTCATATTAACTGCTTGAGGTTGAGATGAAACACAGATAATTGGCTCTAATGGAAACCAGACTTGCAAATCAATTCTCTCTCCCCCATGTCTGTCTCAACCTGACTTCATCCCCTCCCCTGGTCTTTTTGTGGTGTTGAGGGTTAATGTAAACCAGGGCTTGTTGCCCCATAATGGGAACTTCAGAGAGAGAAACTGAAAGTAAAGGAAACACGTTTCTGGTTGACGTGGAAAGACACAGGTAGATTTCTGTGTAGACTTCAGAGCGTTTAAACATCCAAACAGACTTCAACTCCGACTTGTTTTCATTGCATCGGAGTCGGAAATCCATCTTGAGGACGATTTATAGTTTTTGGCGTTATTAAAATACACACCGGCCTGTACCTTTGGCTGAGGTCAGTCTAAGGACTGCAAGCCTGAAAAGCAAGGAGATACGAAGCGTGATGAATGAGTGGGAGAGAGTGTCTGTGAGTGTGTGTCAGTCATCAAAGACTCTATAAATCATAGCACACTTAAATCTGGAGAGCCAGATGCCTTCACACTGATAACAAGCGGTCATCCCATTACTTTGAAGCATCAAAGGGGGGCAGGAGCTGGGTGCAGGAGCCATCTTCCCCCCTTCTTACTCTCCTTCTGTGTGGAACATAGTTCCCCATTTCATAGGCGTGAGAAATCTGTCTCTCTGTGTGTGTATAACCTATACGTGTTTGTGTGTGTGTTTTGAAGCCTCAAAGGTGACATTCCTGTGTGTCAGAGCAACAGCCTCAAGTTTAAGATAACACAGCCACGGTGATCTAAGGGTGGGAATCGATTCCCCCAGTCGGCGGGCCGGGGCTTCAGGTCAGAGCTGATGGCTTTACCTTCCGCACGCAACCCGTGATGCAAAAACACCGTAATGCTCCCATAATCATTTCTTAACAACCCCGCGGAGAGATATCTGAGTTGCTACAGTGAGTCTTTCATCTGTGATTCTTTAATCGCTATAAACGCAGCCCAACTTTATTTTATTTGAAACATTTAATGCATTTATAAAGGGCTAATTTTTTAAACAAACTACTTTGCTGATGAAACTAAATCAAAAACATATACACAAAGCCACATATCTTCTTGTAACATTGGATTTACTCTATTCAGTGCTGTTGTGGCGGGAGGTTTGACCTGAATTCACCTTTACGCAATGTAACTTCATAAGTGGGAAACTTTCACAATGTATTAAACGTTTAAATTTGTTTTAGAAAATCCAGAAAGAATGAATATGCTCCAAAAATGTTTCCGACAGTGACCTGATTATTCATACGGACCCCAGTACAGTCAAGTAGATTTATACGTCTTCAAAACTGCAACACTTACTTTTAAAGTTGAGTGTTTTCAAAGTAATTCTCTATATATGCAACTATATAGTCTATCCAGTTTGCATTCTGATCCATATCCACTCTATTTATCCGTCAAAACTCCTGAGATATGACTGCTGCAGCACCTGCAGGTAACTCCCATGCTGACCTGTGGCTCAGAGGACATCTGGGAATATCATGCATGCCTCCTACAGCTCCAAATTCACTGTGTTCAAACAGACCACCAGCTAATTATGGCTTTCCCAGATCCCTGAGCTCATGAAATCACAACAGAATACACCATTGGTATGAGATGTTTTCTTTTGCTCCCACCGCTCTGGTTTAGTTAACTGGGGATTCATCATTGAAAATAAACTACATGGGCTCAAAGTACAGGGACCATGAGAAGCTAAGTATTTAAAATAATTCTTTTGCGTAGAAATATCTATTCTCAAACTTCAGCTTACAGTAATGTCATTGAGCTGTTTATTGTATTGTTAGACCTTTAATGACCGTCCAGACAGAAAGAGAGAAAGAAATGGAGAAATCTTCTTTTTTTATTCAACATATTAACAAATATGTACAACACACAAAATGTTCAAAGTTTAGATCCATTCTGTGATTTCCAAAAATAAATACCTTCTGTACGAAAGGGGAGAAAGGAATTTCATACCTGTGTAGAAAAATAAATACAAAATACTTCTTTTTCTGTGAAATACTGTCACAGGGAATGTGGAGTGGATTGTCATTTTTCTCTTGTGTTTCAAAACAGAGCAGTTCGTCAGAGCTTGTTTTGTTTTTACAACATTCATAGTCGCAGTGGTCTCTCTTTCTTCATTTCCGCACTGTCTGTCCTAAGTGCTCCATTGCAAACTTAAAGGTCCATGCAAAGGGAAATATGAAAAGGCTTCTTTCCTCTGAGGCCCCGAAGCACTGTTGAGCCTGGGCCTCTGCTGCCTTTGGCCTGTTTGAAAGATTGGCCTTCACCGGTTCTCCAGTCTCTTACGTACCTGTGAAGGAAATGTATATATTTTTAATCAGAAAATCATTTCATTAGACTTCACCACATTTCTTTTTGCATCTATGGACTGTATGGGCTACAGTAATGTATGTATTGTGTTGGCATCAAACTCAGGTGAAAATCAATTTTCTGATTGCTTTTAAGGACTTTCTGTGGGCTTTTGTGGTTGTTTAACACACCATTTTGGGTTTTTGTAGTGTCTATGCACAAATTTGTACATTTACAAAAACATGCAACCTAATGAAGGTTTGAGAAGGTGAAATCCAGATACAGTAGCCAAAGTCTGTCTACTGAAGGAAACTATAAAGCATTTCAGCCATTGGCTGTGCGTAAAATACGCGCACCATTTTGGCACATCAGGATGAACAGTAAAGTGGCTCATCTTACCGTGATCTCGCATCAGCAACAACCCTGGCCCAGCTAGTGTGATGATGCCGTAGACAGAGACCAGGCGCCCCCCATCCTCCATACGGAGAACGCATAGCTCAGGCGTTCGTGGGCCACGTAGCTGCAGCTGGTCCCCCGCGCGTCCAGCTCGTCGCTCTGCAGAACCTGGCATAGGAAGTCGATGTACCGTGCGGCGAGCTTCAGAGTCTGGATCTTGCTCAGTTTGTCCGACGGAAGGGTGGGAATAATCTTACGTAACGACGTGAAAGCCTCGTTGAGAGACTGCGTGCGCTGCCGCTCGCGGATATTGGCCATTACGCGCTGCGTCTGCAGGTCGTCGAAGGAGCGCGCCGGGCTGCTGCTGGCCTCGCTGCCGCCGCTCCCGGCGCTCCCGGCGCTCCCTCCTCCTACTTCTCCTCCATCGCAGCTCTTTCTGTATTTCTTCTTCCCAGTGCCGGGACTCTCCACGTCTCCCTCGTCTTCTTCTTCTTCTTCGTCCGTGCTCCTCCGCGCCATCCGCCTCTTCCTTGCGCCTCTGCGCGGCAGCTGCCGGTCCGTCTCCTCCTCGCTGTTGCCAGCGCTGTCCATCGGGGAGGAGTTGTCTTCCCGCATCGTTTTGGGAAGAAAAAAAAAACCCCGTCTGTTGCCCGTTGGACCGTTGTAACCCCCCTGACCCAAGTCCTCTGAAGTTGTTACAACATCAACAAACAGAGCAGGTAATAAAGAGTCTGTCCCGCATTTGGGTGTGAACTTGGATTACGAAAGCCTGTGCGCAAACGGATCAGGGAAGGAGTCTGCCAGACTGGGACGAGCCCAGCTCTTATAGCGGGGAGCGCGCAGGAGGATTTTGGGGAGCGCTGTGATTGGGTAAGGAGGGGTGAAACATAATACTGCAGGAGAAGGAGACTTCTCGCTATAATATTAGAAATACAGTAAACCTTCTTTACAGAACGAAGAGAGAATGTGAAAGGGGCGGTGATATTAAATCTCTCAGTTTAGTGCAAAACCAGTCAAATGCATCTTCATTTCTTTCCTTTTAGTTTTTTTATGGCTTGCCAAGATGATAGATCACCTCGTTTTTTTTTTTTTTTGTTGAAGTTCATTTATTTGTCTAATAACTTACAATCACTTTTGCACCATGAAGCCTATGAATAGGTGAATGTGTTCTTTCATTTTATTCCTAAAGTCTCATTTCGGCGTTTAGAACTTGATTTATTGTTTTAACGGACAATATATTTCCAGGTGCAGTTTTTAAGTGTTTTAAAAAAAGAAACAATTACGTCATCCAACGTTTTAAAATTAATATTTCGTTCTCTTTCTTTTTTTCTATAAGCCAGAGAGAATAATAGTATGGGGTTATAAAGTTCCTCCACAATTGTGGGCTTTTATTCCCTCTGTACAGGTTTCAACCTCTGATGTGGGAGCAGCAGCAGTGGTGGTGAAAAACATCAGACCAACAGGAGGTCGTCCCAGCAGGAGGGGACTCTTTGAATAAGCAGACCAAGGTGTTTATTTTCCCGTCAGCAGCCTCGCGTTGAGGTATGCACTTAAATAGTGCGGACTCCCCGCGGGGATCTCGGCACCACGGATCAGGTTTAAAGGACTATCCGTCCCAGGGAGCTCTCAAGGCGGATCCGTGCGCACAGCGGGTCGCTGAAGGCGTGTATACGGCTGGAGCAAAATTCAAATACAGGAGGTGATAAAGACGAACTGAAGACAGAGAGAGAGAGAAAGAAAGAAAGCAATCTCTCACAATTAAGGGCACATATTACACCAGCTCTGGAGCCTGTCAAAAGTCCGGACGAGATTCTCTCAGATGTGGCTGAAACGAGCCACTTTTGTAGGTGGTCTGTGGCTTGAAATACGCACCGAGTGTTCCCACCTCTGACGAGAGACAGACGAATCAGGGGCGGTAATCACTTGTTATTGTAAGACGCACCACCACAAGTCCCTTTCTGGCCCAGGCTGTTCTGCTCTAGCTTAAAATTTGCACCCCAGAACAAAGACATTGCGTCCTGGAGGTCTAACAGTTCACATAAGCAGAATTTGTCCCCCTTTCATCATATCTCACGTTTAATTTACACCTCGGTATCAAAGCCAACCTCTTAACTTCACGCAGTGAGGCTTGGATCAATGATAGCATTTGTTTGCTGATAAGCCCTATAGGCCAAGCAACTCCAAATGTTCTACTCTCACCGTTGTTTCTTTCCTTGAATAAACCTCGAGCTGCTTTCCTTCCCTCACCTGTCCCGCGTCTGCAGCCAGGTGAGGCGAGAGGCCAGTAGCTGTCCGTGGTGCTGAAACGCTCAGCCATCATCATAATGATAGGCATCTTTATCTGTGTTTCAGAAAGATATTTAAAAAGCCAAACATTCATGGCCTTATAATTGTAGATGTAACAGTAATACTAGGGCTGGGCGATATATCGAGATTTTAATATATATCGATATATTTTCAAACGTGATATGGTACGAGACAATATCGTTTATATCGATTTAAAACAAAAATAATAATATATTTTTTTTTTTATGATTTTGATATAGCTTATTTTGTGACAAATTGACTTGAATGTTTTATTTGAGATTTGCACAAATGTTTTGTTATTTGCACAAGTGTCAACCTCAGTGGAAAAGTCTGCCTGTTACTGTCTACATTGTACTAATTGCACAGTGTATTTTAATTTAATTGTTATGCAGGAAAGGGATATTTGTTTTATTTTATTCAAGAAGCATTTTTATTCTATATATGCAGGCAGTTTATTTTTATTTCATTTGTTTTATACATTTTGATATTGTGCAGACCTCTGTTAATAAATGTACCTGTGTGACATTTGGCACGAGGCTTTGTATTAAAACTGACTGTTTTTTTAAGGGTTTGCCTCAGAAAAGAATGAAGCTAACAGAGATGCTATGCTAAAATGCTTTGGGGGAAACCCCAATTATGGCACAGAAAAAATATTGATATATATCGAGTATCGCCATTCAGCTAGAAAATATCGAGATATGACTTTTGGTCCATATCGCCCAGCCCTAAGTAATACAAATAAACGCGTGCGACACAAAACTGTAAAGTAGCCTATTATATTAAATTAGTTAGATTACAGTATGTTAAATTTCCATGCTGTTCTCCATTTTGTTGCAAAGCAATAAACTCACTCGTGAATTTTAGCTATAGATTTATTTTTAAGAAATAATAATTCACATACAGTATATTAAATGATATATTATAGTCTGTTTCTGAAAACCTTGCTGTCTTGTTATGTGTTTTTCTTTAAATGTCCTATGAAGTTAAATGCTAAAATTAACCCAAAGCAGTTCCCTTATCTTTTGTGCATGTCTGTGTCGCTGCTGAAACGTATAGACCCATCAAAACAGTCCAGTCTTGTCGGGATAAGGGACTGCACTCCTCTGTCTCAGGTGTGCTCCAGCAGGTCCGTCATGAAGGAGATGTAAACGATGGCCAAGCGCAGCGTCTCGATGCGGGAGAGTCTCTTCTCATAGGCGAACGTGGGAACTTTCCTCCTTAGTTCATCAAAGGCCTCGTTCAGACTAAACATCCTCTTTCTCTCCCGCACGTTGGCCGCCTGTCGCTGCACCACGGTGATGATCCTCCTCCGTTTATCCTTGCTGTGACTCCCGCAGCAGAACCGTGGCGAGCCCAGATGATCCTCAGCGCCGTCCTCAAGCTCTCGGCTCCAAAAAGAGTCGCTGATCCGTTTCTGAGTATTTGGACATAATGGAGCATCATCATCCACCTTCTGTTTTGGTCCTAAATTGTACTTTTGCGGAAACGCCATCAGGTTCCCATCATCATTGACAAAATTCAGTAACGTGGAGTCCTGTAAGCAACCTTGCATCTCCATCGTCGGTTTTAAATTACAGCTGCAGAAAAGTGTCAGTGGCTTTCAGTCAGACTGAAACCGTTCTCTACAGGCACAGAAAAAAAAACAAAACAAAAAAAACCAGAGAAGCATCATAACAGGTGCATTTAACTTTCTCCAAATCCGGCCAGCGCTCGGCAGGGTGAGATCCTATTTGGCCCAAGTCCAAGGGCCTTTCCTGCTGTTTTAATAAGTCGCCTACACCACCTCACAGCGCGACTTCTTTCAAGGCTACTCCAGCTCTAAATTGAATCCATTTCTGCCGTTAGTCGGCCTGGCGAGTGCTTTAGTGAGGCTTAAAAAGACGGAGAGGAAGCTAGACGGCCCCACCAATTGATGTGCTGTCCTCATAGATGCCCTTAATGAGCTTCTGAAGAACGGAGGCTCTTGACAGAAGGTCATACAGTCTTGTTTGCACTGTCTTCGAGGCCTCAGAGGCTAAATAATGACACTTTTAACACTTAAACTGGCCAGGAGAAAACCAAACAGAACATTCTCTAACAGTCACCATACACCACAAGCTTTTCTGTTGCAAATCAAAGCAAATAACTGTGCGTTTCCATGGCAAGACAGTGTCCACAGACACTGCAGAAAGAGCTACTGTCTGTGGGCTTTAATGCCTGGTCATTACAATTACAAAAATTGCTATGTGGTCACACTTTATGTTCATGTTTTACATATAACAGATGGTTTTGGGCAGGAGAATTTGGCTGCAGAGTTTTCTGCACATTGCTGTTACGACTACAGTTTTGCATCCCTTGATTGCAAAAGTTCAAAATCATCATTCACAACACTAATGAACAGGTTCACCCCCTCCTTCACCCCCCTTGATAATGTGTACTCCCACCTTTTCCCGAAAAGAGCTGGTTTGGGATCCAAAAACCCCTGTGACCCTGAATAGGAAGAGGAGGGGATAGATGATGATTGGGTGATGGGTGGATGCATGTTCTTTTTGTCATATGGGCTTCATTTCTTAACATATAAATGAAGACTCTGGTTTCCACTCTATTATCCTAGAAAGACTTTGACTTATCAATAAATGTTTTTAGAAAAAGTCCTATATATTGTGCCATCCGTGCCCCCACAAAAGCTGATGCACAGAGCCCTACTTGGTCCAGTTTGTAGGATATGGTACAGTTGATTAGAACCACAACCTAAGATCATTACATTTCTTGCATTGTGTTTTTTTTGTTTTTTTTTTTATCCAAAGTCAACCGTCATATGGATTGGTCGCTGCATTCGTCGCCCATTTGAGCACTTGGCAGCTCTGGTATCACAGTATGTGGATCTCAGTTATTGTATGCGACACTTCAATGTTTAGTTGTGTTGCTTTGGGTGATTAGAAGTTCATTAATACATTTTCCTTTATAATGTGTATTCTTTTTTTCATAATAATATTTTATTGATTTTCAGTATTAACACAAAAGGTATAAATCAAAAACAGAATACAATACAAACAAAAAGAAAAGAAAAGAAAAAAAAGGAAAAAGAAAAGGGCAATCGACACATACCACACAGTTACTGTGTAAATTAAAAAAAAGTTACATTGTGTAGTACACACAGCACACACCGAGCACATCAGAAGGTAAACTGCAAGAGTACAGCTGGGGGTCTAAAATCCAAAGAATCGCTTCCTTTATAAATCAAGGCAGATAGATCCCTGGGCAAATGGTTTATAAGAAGCCACCAAATTTTCATGAAGTTATCTTCCCTATCTTTTAATTTGGCACTGAGTCTTTCCATCGGAAGAACTCTGTAGATTTCTCTATACCATTGGGTTACTGATGGAGGTTTCTCATGAATCCAATTGAACAGAATGCACTTTCTAGCTACGCAGAGAAGCTTACTAAGTAGCTTGGCTCTACCAGGATCCAATACTATAATGTGTATTCTAACGTACAGCAGAGATTTTGACTCGTCAAAACAGCATTATTATAGTAACAAATGTTAAGTAAGTTGGTTGTTCTCATGTGTGAATGTGCAGACCTCCATACCACTTACATCAAGAACCTACCAAAAACGTACTGTATTAACAACTCAACAATGTATTAACAACTCACTTTTGCATTTTATTTGCTGTGATTTTTCAACACGAACAAGAACGTGACTGTCTGAGTGTCTTGTATACAGACTCCAACCTGAGTGTCTCTTCTCCATCTCCCTCCAGCTTCTTCTTCCTCTCGCTCTCTGGTTTCCTGGCAGGCAGATAAACATGACGAGACATTCCGCCGGTTGTCGTGGAAACACTGAGAAAGCACAGCTGGGTGGGAGAATATGAGGTAATCTCACCCTGGGGCTACTTGGTAAATATTGGTCTTAAATAAGGAGTAAAACCCCAAAAGAGGCACATAAACACACTCGAGTGACACACACACCAACAGGGTTTATCCCAATTTTAGTCAGGAAAGATCTTCACACAGACAAGCACAATGGTTGATTTCCTGTTGCACTTTGTCTTATTAGTGGTCACTGAGTGATATTAATGATAGTTTGTAATAGTACTACAGTACGTTTTAATGGAAGTAAACAATGGAAGGGTGATGTATCAAACTTGAAGAATGTAGATGGATCTTTGAAGTCTGGATGTTAAATTCAGTGAGCTAATTTTCTTAAAAAATGAGCAGGACTAAAGCAGAGCAATGTAGGCGATCTCATAGTGACATTAGATCTGTAACAAATCTAAATATTAGCTGCAAAGATATTTTTATATGATAAGTAGTGTGAGCAGTTTAGAATGGCAATAGCTATTAATCTCCCTCAAATGTAATGAGCCCCAGCACTTCTGCCTTTAAACACAACTCAATAAATTTAAGAAAGAACATCCTGACACTGAATGCTTCTAGGATTCTGGGCCTGCTTGTGAAACAACTTACCACAATAAATGTGAATAGACAGCCTGGAAAGACATCAATATGTGGGTTGATAGAAAAAAAAACCCAAATCCCTTAATTCTTAATTTATTTATGGAAGAGAAAAAAAATGACGGTATACATTTTTCTCAGTGCAAACACTGAATTTTTATTCTGAAGTTGTAGTTTTTAATAGAGATCACCAGAGAACAGCATGTGTCCATTGTGCTGCCGCAGAGCAGCCAAATCTGTCCTCACCATGTAAATCTGTCTTATTCCTACTCTGGCTCTGTTCTCAGACCACTTTGACTGTAAATCTGACACAAGACACTCCTGCCAGGTTATGTTTCTTCCTTTCTCCGTACTTGAGGTACTGTCTTCCATTCCATCTCAGTTACTGAACTCTCCCCCTCCACACTTTTGTTTTTATTGCTCATTTTATGGACGTCCTTTACAGAATCTCAACTTTATTATTTGTGCAAATTATTGAAGTTAGACACTCTGGTTTTTTGTGAAAGTCCAGACAAAAAGTTAATTTTGCGGACCTCGTATAAATAGTGGAATATTGCGCTCGCATGCTTGACCTATAAACCTCCAAACAACTTGTAATTTTATTAAGGCCAATTTGAATCTGAAACTCTGAAATCAAAGGGAGACAGAGGGAGTAAAGAAGATGTGTTTAACTTCTGACCTACCGGCCTCTTCTTCATTGTGTCAATCCGACTCTCTCCTCTTTTCTTCCTCCTCTCCCCACACCCTGTAGCTGACTCATTGGTCCACTCGTCCCACCCTGCACTCCATCTCGCCACCGATTGGTGGGACACCTTTGCCAGCAGCCAGTTATGGGGTGTTTACACAGCTGGGTGGCCATGTGAAAGATAGGGCTCATGACTTGGATAAACTCCAAAACCACATCATATATCTTCTTAAATGCCCAGCCCCACCCCCCCCACCACTACAACTCCCAACTCACGCACACACAACCCGTGTTCGCCAAACCACTACATACCATCAGCTCTTCCTTTCTAACCCCCCCCACTTCATTTGGTCCAAACTTGCTGAAATGTCACCACTTGGTTCTTTAAGCCACCCTCACCCATGTCAGCAACAACCCCCCCCCACCCCCAAACCCCCAAATCCTCTTTCTGTCTAAGTAATGTCTGTTTATTTTCTGAAAGGTGGCCATCCACTCGTTACTGTGTATTTTCAGGGTGCCAAGTTTCATTTGGCTTAAGAGTCATATTCTCAACTCTGTTGAGTCTGTGGTGCCTCTCAGACTGATGACACATTTTAACGACGCGGACGATAATGAGGATGATGAAGATAAGAGTGGGATGCCTTAAGCATTATGCACTTTAGCGTTCTCCTCATTAGAAGTTACTCCGTGCACTCCTTTAGTGCTTTTTCCTCTTTATACTGAGATCATTTAATTCTAATAGGTTTACACTCGTTTTCCACAGATATTAGCTTTTTTCATGCTCAACGCAGAGCCAGAGGTGCTGAAGAAGTAACGAGCTGTGAAATGTGGAGAACGTTGAGGAGAATCCTCACCAGTTCTCGCCTGGATTTCAGATCTCTGATGACTCTTCCTTGAAAATGAGTCCATCTATTTATTTATGTGTGAGTGCCATAGAAACCAGATGCAGTGGTTACTACGCTGAGTACTTTCTCAGGTATTTATGCATTTTTTTAGTTTATCTGTGAAGATTTTTGTCCCCAGAGTTTTTTGACCACAACACATCATCCCTCCATGAGACAGAAGCATGAGAGCTCAGGTTAC
This sequence comes from Cololabis saira, assembly GCF_033807715.1. NCBI lineage: Eukaryota > Metazoa > Chordata > Actinopteri > Beloniformes > Belonidae > Cololabis > Cololabis saira. The sequence continues at coordinate 13,909,592 of NC_084601.1, read as the reverse complement.
AGCATTTTAACATTATTACTGAGAGCAACACGGCTCAAATTTAGCCTTCATGTGATTTGAGCTGCACACCTACATTTAATGAATTTACCTTGGATGGTTGGGATGCAACAATATATATCCACAGACAAAATAATAAAATATCATTGTATGCTTCTCAATAGTACATTTTTGCTAGGATATTCCAGCACCACCTTTTACCACGATGTGACTTAAATTCAGAAAATAATGCCAACTATGACATCATATGAGAATTATACCTTCTCGCATGTATCCATGTAATCAACTTTAATATTCAAGAATTTATTTGAAAAAAAGGGTGATTGTGGGGTAGTGTTTTTAATATGTTGTTTTTGTCCGTTTAAAAATAATTTCCTAGAGACGGATTGCATTTTAATATGTCAGCTGGGAAAGGCCTCAATTTTTTTTAACACTTCTTGTTACTGGAACAGAGACAATAGAAGCGCTTTTCTCAGTAAACACAACACTGTAGGCGTGTCAAAGCTGAAGAGCTTGGGGATTTCCAATTTTTCCCAATTTTCTGTCATCTTAAGAAAATGTGTTTACATCTAGGTTTAAAATCAAAGTAAAAGAACGGAAACTGAATTGCCTGACATTAACTTGTAAAACTGCAAGTTTATTTAACGCACTTAAATGCAAATCTAATGATGATAAAGATGATATTACAATACAATTTTCCTTTTGGGATTGATAAAGTAATATTCTGTTTCGGTCTTGATATTTGTCTTGAACTGTAGATGCTTTATGGTTGCTCATGATGCACCTGTGGCACAAATTGAGCTCTAATTTTTACCTGATTATCTCAAACCCAACTTTTAGTTTTTCAGCACCACAGCAAACCTTTGTCTTTGACTTTAAACATAAAGAGAAAATGTTAGTTCAACATGAGTTGAGTGAAATCAGAATAAATCTCCAAACTTACTTTGAAACTTTCTACAGTTTTAAAATATTTGTCTCCTGGTAGTAAATAAATGAGTCTTTATGCAGAGTGAAAGGGCGGTTTACTGACGGAGGAAGGTTCTTTCATCTTCACATCTATGACTTTATAAGTGCTTTTCCAGAAATCAGCTCGAACGTACACATCATTAGCAGCAGCTTTGGCCACCCATGTGTCTTTTCATCTTTCGTTCTTGCCTGCAGGTACCTTCGGCTCTGCCCGGCAGTTTGACAAGGTCGAAATAGAAATATGATGATAAAATATATAGTTGTGTCATGGGTATTGTCATATTGAGCCACATGACTAAATGTGAGATCATTTTTTCCAGACCCCTGAGTTTTTTTTCTCCCTCTTGGCTTATTTATTTTTCTGTGGTTTCGGGAGGTTATGGCTACAGGTCTGATGACATACTGTTTATATTCCTCTCCTTACCCCTACCCTCACACTCCTCTCCACTCTTCCTCTTTTCTCTTGATATAACTGTATAAGGAAGATGGAGTAATGAAAATGTGTGTGTATATATATATATATATATATATATATATATATATATATATATATATATATATATATATATATATATATATATATATATATATATATATATATATATATATATATACACATACACCATGGTTGGCTTGACTCTAGTGGTCACTGTGCACATGCATTTGGGCATGTAAGACAATAAAGATGAAAAAAAACAACCTTTCCTTTTTTTAAACATTTGTATTAATTCTTTACTATAGTTCCTGTTTTGGGTGTAGGAGTTATAGTTTGGTCTGAACACTGTCTAGACGCCTGTGAGCCTCCCATTACCTCCTGATTATACTGAGCCCTATTAATCTCACTGGTCAGCCAATGAATCTCTCACACAAACACACTCACGCACAAAACTGCAAGTAGCCAGAGAATTTGCAAGAATAAGATACATTTTGAGTATACAGCCATAAAACATAAACAGACGAACAAGCGCCACCATGATAAACTTTATCACGTTGCAAGGATTGGCTTAATTAGCCTTCTGTCAAGACTTGGAGAATCTAAGACCCAGATGCAGGAGACAGAGGCGACAGGAGTTCCACACAAAGGTATTTATTTAACTAAAAATGCTGCTGTGGAGACTCAAGTGCAAACAATCAGGGCAGATGGGAACAAGGGGAGTCAAGACAGAACTTAAACAGAAGAATACAGGCTTTCAAAATAAAACAGGAACAAATGTAAAACCACACGTGACAGAACGAATATATATATTCAATTCAATTTTATTTATATAGCGTCTAATACAACAAAAGTTGTCTCTAGACGCTTTATATATATATATATATATATATATATATATATATATATATATATATATATATATATATATATATATATACACATTTATTTAATGTTCTTCAGCATGCGTTAATGTTCAAAATAGGCAGATACTGCAGGCTAACTTCAATGGGATAAAGATCATTTTCCTCATATTTCGTTTGAGTAACAACACATGAACCTTATGTAATCGGTGAAATGGTAAATGGACAATAATATGTCATCAGGACACTTCTCCATCCCTTCCGTTCCCTTAACTATTGCCATCAAGGAACACCATTTAACAATCATTTTACTTTTTGCTGCCTTTTCTTTTGGCTGTAGCTGTGAAATAGTAAAAAGTCAAATTAAATTACTTCTTCAAATGAATATGTGCACCAGATTTAACAGTCCACAAGTTCATCAAAGAGTCAACACGGAGAGACAAGCAACCAAGACAGCCCACTTTCAAATCTACTATCAATTTAAAATCAACAGCCAGCTGTGGGAGGAAAGTTGGGCACATGGAGAAAAGCTACAGAAAAACAGGGAAAACATGCAAAGTCCACACTAAGAAGTTACAGCCTGGATAAGAACAAGGAACCTTTTTGCTGTGAACAGATTAAATAAAGATAAATATACTCAAAAGCACTTTAAAACATGCTCATCTGTTCACTCAGTTTTGTATTGACCTTTTCCCCAAAGCATGACAGGTAAGCTGTTAGCGTGTGTGTGGAAAGGAGTGGGGAGTCCTCTCACCTCCTCCCCCAACCCTCCCCACCCCCATGACTGCTCTCCCTGGTATGTTAGTGGCTCCAGCAGCAGTGCTAACGATAACACAAACATTACAAGTAGAATATTTTTTCACATAGCATCTTTTTTTTTAATAACTTTTGTTTAAAATGTTGTGTGTCTTACTGGGTAAAAGAAGGAGGAAAATCCCCAAATATGATTTAACTTGAATAGAGGCATTCTCACATACAATACAATATGAAGTTAAAGAGAACAAGTGCATGTACGGTAAACAAAAAAAAGTTAATATTGCTGCAACGTACTGACGAGTTACCGTTAACAGTCACCATTTCCTGGGAGGACCACACTGTGGAGGCAAAGCAGAGGAAGTCAGCAAAGAATGCTGAGGTAGATGGAAAATGCAGAAAAAACATGGGCTGTGGGGGAGATGTGAGCACTCTGAAGAGTGATGCATTAAATTCAGGGCTCAGCCACCCTGCAGGACCTGCAAAATGCTAAGCAGTCTAGAAACCAGCAGGCAAAAGGCCGTCAAATTGTTGGCTCTTGCATGAATTATTCTCTCCCTTTCTGTGACACACTGCAAATCCTTTTTCCTAAGAAAAAAGTCTTCTTTCAAGAGAATTTTAAGACTGTTTTAGACTATTTACCAGTTTTAAGAATTCTAGTCAAGAAAAAAAATATTCTGGCTTAAAATAAGCCTATTTTTGACTAGATTTATGAAACATTGGGCTTATTTCTAGAGGAGCTGTTTTTGCACTGCATGCCATGCTGGCAGTCTTGGTTTTCTTCATGTTACTTAAAAATGTAACGCAACTATATAATCTGTGGGAAGTTTCAAATAAAGTTGGCGGAGCTGCCTCACATTGCAGTCTTTTTGTACTTTATTCTCATTTGAATCAAAGTAGTTGATGATTCAGAGCAGACTGAGCCTGATTGGTGGAGGTCTTAAAGAGACAGCAGCTAAAGCTTTTCAAAAATGCTTAATTTTAAAGATCAAAGCATTGGCTTTGCAGCAAAGGAGATCACATACCAAGCTACGTGGCTTTTACTCCTGGTCACTGCACAAGCATACGCCCACACAAACTGCATCTCATGTGAAACAAATATTCCTTCAATCATAACAATAGTGTTTGGTTTTCTTTCAGCCTGAGGGTACTGACTGACACGGCTGCGGTAAATGTGTAATTAGTCTTTCCCTCTGCAGTGATGGGGCGACCATGTCCGGAGGTGACAGTTGCCACACTCTGGGTGGGTGATTATCGCTAGACATCCTGCTCTTGAGTGTGTTTGAATAATAAAAATTCATCTATAAAGTAGCCTCATACCTAATGGTTTTGTGTCACATGTAGGAAATCCAACCCTTTAATTGAATACCAGTTGATGGTAGCACAATCCTCTCTTTACACACTAACTAACGAATCCAAAAGGTTTTAATTTGATAAGTGAAATTAAAAAGAAAAAAAAACATAGACATACAGAGAAAAAAAATGTAATTCCCTTGAGCAAAGTATGTCACTGGAGACCAACCCCTCTGTCGTCGCCAGGGTTACAGAGAGCAGGACTGTGGGTGTTGGGTGCCAAGGACACAACCTAACTATGGGAATCCAGCTCACCAAGCAAATGCAATGTTTACTTTTGGGGTTACTAGTGTGTTTGCATGTGTGCTTACGTGTACATGTTTGTGTGCAGACACTGATCTCTTGGGAAAGATTTTAATGCTCCATCCCGTCTGACTCTGCGTGAGAGTGGGCTATTTTCCTACCTGAGCGAGCATAAAAAACAGAGATGCAAAGCAGAGGTGCCAAAAACCTCTCACAAATGCCTTTGAAAATGCCATTAAGGGATTTCATAGATGTCAGTTGGCTCGTGATAAACGGGCTTTGATACGAGTTAGCTCTGCCCGAGCCGTGTGGAGACGATATATGGCCACAGTTGCACAGCTCTGACTGGTGGAACACTTAAGGTTTTATGACCTGCTGCCATTTGGGGCTCTGGGATAGAGCAGAGTGCCGACCACATAACTAATTAGCCTTGGCCAGCGGGGTGTGTAAGGACGAGGATTTGTGGATTGTGGGTTGTGGATGTGTCTGCATGGGTGAATGAGTGAGAGAGCAGTGTATCTGTGCCAAGAGTTGTTGTGTGTGTGTGCGAGTCCTGAACCTGGCGAACTGCATCAAGCCGCAGTTTATTCTCCATGAAGACTCCACAGGCTGTTTCATGTAGGAGCCGCCAGGCCTGGAAACTTTAACTCAGGAGATAGAGATCCGGAGCCAATCTATGCACGCATAAGCACACGCACGCACGCATGCACACACACACACACACACACACACACACACACACGCCAGATACCGCTCCTATCAATGCAGACAGAGGCTCAAGCAAACACTCTACACGCCTATTGTCTCATTTCTTTAACCCTCCCTCCTTTTCTATCCATCAGAGGATCATGAAGATAAATGTGCATAGATATGAGAGTCCAGTTGTAGGAGGGGGTGGTGGGAAGGGTGTCAGAAGTGGAATGTGTGTGAACTGCACACTGCCTCCGATAAATCAGGGAGACAAGGAGGAGGGGGAGGCGAGGGATGAGAGGGAAAGCAGGACAAGGAGGGAGTGATAGGGGGGATGACAAGATGAATGGGGGATCACAGAGGGAGGAGGTACAGGTGCAAGAGAGGTGCACCCGGTTTTGGGGTTACAACTGGCCAAATGAGAGAGATAACACAAGGGAGGTCAGGAGAGGATGGATTACAAAGAAAAAACAGCTCGACTGCTCAAAATTATTGTTTGTAAAGCTCTAAAATGTTTTCAACATTTTCTTTTTGCTGTTGAAACAACTCACAAGGATGAAGTCCTGCAAAGCACGAGGCTCAATCTGTGCTACTTTTCATGGCTGATTGAATACACGATTATCATAACGGTGTTGAACGAACTTCGTGTATCTCAGATGGAGAACGGAACATGCTTATTTAAGAAACGGTTTAATGAATGTACAGCTCTTCCATGATAACCTGCCTTCAACAAGGTCATCTTTACTAACATCTCTTTTACTTGCAGAGTAACTGTGATCATTTTCAAATAACAATAAATAAATCAATAAACCTTTGCATGTTCATCAATGATTTGTTCTTTTCATTCATACATGTTAGGCAACCAACGGTGCCTTCAAGAGGTCTACAATTGTTAGATTTTCTTTTTCTTTTTTTGATTGAATTAACTTGATCCGTTAACTTATTTGTGGAAGTGATCTGAGACTACTCTCACCCTTTAGACAGAACCTTACAGTCCAAGGGAAGAAAAATGTACTCTGCAAAATGATTCACCTTATAAATACTGATGAACTGATCCCTGTTCTGATGAGCCTTTAAGTCTGTAGTCATAAATGTTGACCTGCAGCTGTAGATGCATATTTATACATGAGGTAATCGTTGAAGTAAGTTGGGACACCGTGTAACAGTGATCATTTATTTGTTCATACATTTCTTTGTTCAGGTGGTATTTTAAAATGCTCTAGACTCTTTTATACCATTCTTACACATGCAGAATAAGGACCGGCATCATCTCACCAGAAGAAGCGGGCGTCTTCCCTGAGAGTGTTAGTGGGTTTCACACATTTTTTTTAAGCACATCTGAAGACCTGAAGATCATTGCCAAGCAATGTTGGTTTCTGAAGTGCCCCATTTTCATAGATTTGACCAGATTCTTTGACATTTTCAGACATGAACAAATGTTATTCTTAACCTGTTGAACTATTTGTTCCCTGGTCTCTCAGAGTAGTGAACCCCTCCCCCAGAAAACATTTCCTTTTTGACACGCTCACTTTATTTCTTACTTTCCTGACATTTTTCTTAGCCTGACTAAGACGTTCCATCAGCCTTTTTTATCTGATTTTTTATTTGATTTTCTCCATTCGTACTTTTTGAAACTGAGTGCATGTTTAAACCAAAAGAAAAACAAGCAAAAATGTGTTCACATTTTCAATTTCAACTCATTGATCAGATCTATTAGAATTATTTGCAGTTTATTCAACAAAAAAAAAAAAAAAAATCCAACTCTTTTGAAATAAGGGTGCTAGCTGGTTTAATGCTTAGACTGGCTAACGACTCCTTCTGTGTTTTTCTTGTAACCTGACAACCCAAAGAACACTTTTTATAGAAACATATTACCTTAAACCTAAGGGTGCCTCGTACAAAGTTGCAACATTCATATGAAAAATGGATCATAGTTGATCTAGTTGGCTACACAGTTGGCTAGAATTTGATTTCGGTGTCAAGTGTATTTATTTGTTTTGCCGTTATCCAACTTTGGAATGTACGGTAATTACGCTGCTGAAATCAATTTCGCTACCATTGAAGGAACATTACATTATGGTGCAACCTGAGCAGATGACAGAAAGGCACGGTGGGGTGGGACACAGAAAGATGAGCTTAGTTAATTGAAGCTCCTTATCTGTCCTCTTTTAGTCAGCTTCTGATAAGCTGCCCAACTCTTCACTTTCAAAGCTAATCAGATTCCCCACTGAAGGGCAGGGGGATGTGTGTATGTGTAGGCAGGGTTTAAGAAAAAAAACACATTCACAAAGCTTTTTAGTGCTGGCTTTCAGTATTTCCTCACGTCTCACCCACAAGCTGACAAGCTGAAAAAAAGAGACATTTCCTTCAAGAACTCCAAACTTTAGTATTATTCATCATCAATCATTTGAATCAAAGCAACATAGATTTCCAACTATGACTTGCCTTCATTAACCCCATTAACACCCAAGAAATAAATATAGTTAATTATTCAAATTTAAAGTGTTATATTATAATTTGAAATACAAAAAACCCTCAGAATTATGTCATTCATAGTTTCTAAATAACATTTTTGTACCTCTGATATTAGATAATTGTATTAAATTTTTTCATATTTATTCTACCTATTTGGCAGAATTTTTTATATTGTATAATTTCTTTTTTTTTTTAATTATTGTTTTGGTCCAGGGGTGGTGCAAAGGCCTCAGAAAGGTAAGTATCAAAATTTTATGTCAGGCATCAGGGGGTTAATGATTTTAAAAAAATAAAAAGGGAAAGAAAAGAAAACAGAACTGAAAAAGTAGAAACTGTGACAACATATCAAAACCAGCGCAGGCGGAGGCTGCATTCCTTCACCAAGGCTGAAAATCCTGGATCCAGTTTCTGGATCAACTTCAAAATTGTATGACTTTGAAGTGCGGCCGTCCCCAAACCGGCACATTTTTCAGGCAAACCTGTTTCTGACATTTTTAACGCCGCTGCCAACAACAAACTTCACCAACCAACACACGCCAGACAACAGGGCCTTGATGGAGCGAATGAGGACAGAATATTTATGTTTCGTTTATTTTCTCCTCCAAGTAGATAAAGCACATACCAGAGGATAACAGTGACGTCACTAAACACTCTCATTATGTGAAAGTTGGAATCTTAGACTTTTTATTTTAGTGGTTATTAAACCAGACCATTGAGGAATTGCATGGAGCCGTGAGGAAAATAAACCAAACAAGGGCAGAAGAATAACAGAATATCAGCTTTTCATTCTTTAACCGAACAAACCAAACAAAACTGAATAAAATAAAATAACACTGCTGGTTAGATCAGACTTTACATCTTTTGGATTTGTGTACCCGTGTCCTCTGGTACTGTCGTTTGAAGCGGTTTTGCTCCACCGTCAGGCAGCCAGCTGGAATCACAATCTATCATCATCTCTGCTGTCCTGCACATCTGATCTCCAGAACCGTAACTAACAGTTCAGTCCAACACTTTTTTCAGACCGACTGCTCAACATCACCTTTTCTCTTCTTTTTGGATTTTTTCGGCGTGGCCTCTGATACAGAACCATTCCTGCTTTCACGCTTCCTCTTCTTGCTTGGCTTGTCACTAAGGTAACCGCTGGAGTCGCTGCCATGAACCTCTGAGCGAGATACTTCCATCTCCTCCTCCTGCTGCTGCTCCTCTTCGTTCAGATGCTTTTCCTTCTTCTTCTTTTTCTTCTTCTTCTCACCAGATTCACCAGCGTTTCCCTCATCCACTGTCCCGTTTAGCTCTGGTGCTGCGCTGATGTCCAGCTGGGTGGGAGTTGTCCTTGTCATTTCATTTTCACCCTCCTGTTCTTTGGTTTTGTCTTTCTTCTTTTTCTTTTTCTTTTTGGGGGTGTCATCAGGAGACTCCCGGGTCGGCTCTGACAGTTCTGCAGGGACGATCGACTCTGAGCTCTCCCCCATCGCCAGCAGCTCCTGCACCCTAAGAGGCAAAAACATAAACACAAAGAGTTCAGGGGTTGAGGACACGTGGCACAGATTCATGCAAAAACAATCTCTACTACTACAAAAAGACAGCAGTAAAATGTACCTCTTTAATATCCAACCAGCCTCCAAGTAGCTTTCTGTTGTGTAATGTTGTAAAGTCAAATATGACTCAAGACAAAAAATCCAACAAAATAATCTAATGTCAAGTAAAAAGTTAGCAAGTCACATCAAACACACGCTAAACTGGACTGTCTTGATTTAGAAATGGCTTTTTACTTTGTTCCAAACCCATTTTTTGTCCTCTATGATGTCTGTTTCTGCAGAGAGCAAAGCTGAGAGACCAGCGTCAGTCTACATGCCTCCATGTATCTGTGACTCTGCCCCCAAGTGGCAGCACACAGGTACAACATGTAGATGTGCAACAGGGAGCAAATCATGTCTTCAATTTCCAAAACACTGGAGGAGACCCAGATTAACTCTGCATCAACACACAGCCAACGTACTCTAACTTACCTGGTTCTGTTCAGTTGCCCTCGGATCAGCAGCACCCCTGCAACATCTGCGTCAAGCGCAGTCACCTCAAACTCAAGCTCCGTCCCGATCTGTGGCCCGGCATCCCTCCACGTCTCGACGGAGACCAGATTCGGCCTGGGTATGCTGGCGTTAAAGCAGCCATGCACGAGGCAACCCACGTGGCCTACTCCCAGTTTATTCACTTTAGCCTGTGGAAGTATACGAGCAGTTCTTAGAAACACTTAGGGCCTGATTTACTAAAGGTTTGCGTGTGTAAAAACGTGTGCAAACTTGACAGCACCCGCAAACCAAAGTGCCAGCTGATCTACTAACAGCGTGCAAAGAGGACTGCGTCTCTGAAATGCGCAAAATTGCACACGCAATTCAGTTAGTACTTTTGCCCTGATGAATAATCAATATGGGGCGTACCCGGCAGAAATTCTAAATACTGGGAGGGGAAGCAAATTGGTCCATTTACCACGCGCAATGAGATTTACCAAGCCTGAAAGTAATTGCGCGTATTGTGATTGCGTCTGTATTTAATACGTTCGAAAGGAAGGTGCTAATCTGCTGCTGCCGTTATTGTGGCAAGGAGGCGACATCCAAAATCAAAGAACACGCAGAGAGAGAGTCTTTATTCTGCTGCATGCTATTTTAAAAATGGTTGCACAAGTTTTATTAAAGGCCACTTTTTCTTTAGTTCTTCGCCTTATATCTTGCCACCTTTTTTTAATGTGCCCCCCTCCACTCGCCCACAAGCAGGCCAAGCCTTTGTGCCAAACTTTGTATTTTATTGATTACTTATCTTATTGAACGTGAAATCGTCCTTCGTAAATTACATTTAATTAAAACCTGTGCTTATTAATCATAAAACACAGGTTAAACATCATGACCAAATCCGCTCCGACCCGGTGTGTCAGTGATCAGCGCAGAGACTGCAGCTTCGCCTGAATTATGGTTCCGCGTTAAATCGACGGTGTAGCCGACGGCGTAGGGTCGCGGTGCGGTGTGCGTCGCCGCGTACCCTACGCCGTCGGTTCTGGGTTGGTGTGACGTGGAACCATAAATAAGCCAATCAGGGAGCAAGGGGTTGGGGAGCTGGGTTGATGTTGATCCGCGGACAAAACTTGTTAAGGAGCATCAAACTCACTCTTATCTACGCGGAAATAACGCTAAAATATAAAGAAGGCTTCCCAAAGTGTGATCTATGGTGAAATAGGAAAATTAAGATGTGCAACTCTTCTAAAGGTGAGACATGCATTTAATTGACTTCATGGCGCCAGCCTTGGCGTTTATTATTACGCAAATGTGGAATGTTTGGGTCTGTCTAATTTTGTCAAATTCAATTTGGAGATTCACCGTTCACATCTTTATGTGTATGCGTTGTATGAGAGAGAGATGGAGAGGGCGAGGGAGGGAGAGACGTGGCCTGTACGTCGTTGTTTTTTGTTTTTTTTTGCAGTTTGGGTGCACAATACACTTGTGTGTGTGTGTGTGTGTGTGTATTAAAAAGAGATTTTGCAGTATGTTGTGTAATTGAAACTGGTTTGCTGTGATCGTTGATGGCAAACTCATATTAAGCATTTACATTGCTGGTTATTATGTGCCCCCCAATTAGATCTGTTCTGCCGCCGACTCTGTTTTAACCTCATCTGCCGTTCTTTTTTTGTTACCTGTTATCAATTGCGCACGCAATCTTAGTTGATCACCCGCAAAACACACAACAACAGCACGCGCAAACCTTTTCAGTGCACACGCAATTTAGTACTCTTTATTTAGGATCTTAGTAAATCGGGCCCTTATACTCCGGCTGTTAAGACGGGACATGTGTTTGCTGAATAAGCTGAGTCTTCTGGCTGAAAAACACAAGTCTTACCAGGAGCGTCTGTCCTTTTTGGGGCTGAAACACAATAAAGCTGGCTTCAATGTCCATGTGGATGTAGCCGCTGTCATCATGAATGTCTCCTCGTTGGCCCACTATCCTGATGTCGTCATAAGCTAATGGTACTCCACCTAGACTGGAAGAGACAAACGGAGCAAGTTCAACTCACTGGGAAAGAAGTGGTTAGATTCAATCTAACTATCAGAGACCGATCGAAGCCACATCAGCTCCAACTGCATAAGGCCACAACAAAAGTCCAGCAAACAGCTAGAATCCCATTTATCTCATGAATGGCCCCATCCAAGATTCAGTCTTCTTCTGTGACTCTCGTCTCTCCTCCATCTTTTCCTTCTTATGTCTCATGATGATCGAGTCCCATGAGGTCCACTGCAGCTCTGGGAGTTACTTTCATCATGACTGATGCGTAACATAGTGCCATAAAGCAATACAAAAGTTGTTGCAGGAAAACAGCTTGGCTGGGGGTCCACAGTCACATAGGCTGGTTTTTAGTGATAGTAGAGAGTAGAGATCTCCTTATGTTCACTCCTCAGCCAAGACTCTTGGGATATATTTCAATAATGCTTTTAAATGTAATCTGTAGTGAGGACATGTTTTATAAAGGCTAGGGCTAATATCTAAAAGACAAGGCCTGCCTCCCTCTTCATGATGTGGAGATAGTGATTCACGCTTTAATAGCAGCAGCAGCAGAGAGGAAGAGACTGGACGAGGTGGTGAGGAAAGCCGGCTCTGTCCTGGGCTGCAGTCTCCATCCTGTGGAGGTGGTGGGGGAGAGGAGGATGGTGGCTAAACTGTCCTCCATCATGGACAATGTCTCCCACCCCCTTCATGAGACTGTCATAGCCCTGGAGAGCTCCATCAGTGACCGGCTTCGTCACCCACGATGCGTCAGTGAGAGGCATCGCAGGTCCTTCCTCGCCACTGCCATCAGACTGTACTACCAGGCCTGCTCTCCGTAGCCAACGGACAATAAATAACATGTGCAATAAAAAGATGTGCAATAACCATGTGTGCATTATCTATGCCAGTGTTTCCCAACCCTGGTCCTCGAGGCACACTGTCCTGCATGTTTTAGATGCTACCCTGTTTTAACACACCGTGATACAAGTGGCTGTGTCATCAACAGAATTGTGCAGACCTTGATGACAAGCTAGAATCAGGTGTGATGATGAAGGGAAACGTCTAACATTCAGGACAGTGGGCCCGAGGACCAGGGTTGGGAAACACTGATCTATGCAATATCTGTCTGTCTACCTCACACTCATTCTACCTGCTTTTTTTTTTCCTTCGCAATGTATATACTGTCTATATCTTGTAATTATATATATATATATATATATATATATATATATATATATATTTACCCCCTTCCCTGCATGGGTGTGTTAAGTGTACTGCTGCTAACATGTGAGTTTCCCCATTGTGTAATAAAGGATTATCTTATCTTAATAACATCCTACCTTGACCACTGCAATATCTTGTATGCAGGTGGACCATTGGTGCAAACCGCAGCTGCTGGACTTTGAAAGAGTAAGACTTCCTGTTCAGTTTAGGGCTGAGTTTACATTTTAATTATTGGCTGTTGAAGCCATGAAAAGACTACTTCATGCTCCAGACTGAGCATCAGCTTTAACCAGGCAGCATTATCATTACTTGATGTTATTGCCCAGCCCCTTCTGCAGGGTTCTGCAGGTGGGTAGTAACAAGTTACATTTATTCCGTTACATTTACTTGAGTAAGTTTTGGGAAATGTTGTACTTTTAGGCAGAGCCGCCGCAAGGGGTGTGCGAACCGTGCGATCGCACGGGGCCTCGCGCCCCAAGGGGCCTCACGCTATGGGCCGTTTTAAAAAAAAAAATAAAAAAATAAAAATAATTTTTTTTTTTTTCGTTTTTTCCCTTATAAATAACAACAGTCACATTCCATTACAGACCTAAATGTGTACTAGTCTGTGCATATCAATAAAATATATGTGCAATGATGCGCGTGTCTGTTGTTCAATACAACTGTGTCAGACCAAGCGCAGACACAAGCTGCTCTGATCCAGACGGGTGGAGTTGGAACAAACTGTCACACAATGTTGAGAGAACGAGACAGAATCAGGAAATTTCCATCAGAGGATGAAAAAGGAAAAAAACTAAAGAAAATGGAAGAGTTTAATGCCTCTCTGAAAGGCTTGTTTGATAAATTTGTTAGAAAAATCACCAATCCGACCGGGTCTCAAGCAGCCGTGGGGCCCCGCGTCGAGGCAAGTCAAATGATGATGAGGCAGGGGAAGGTATCCAGTATTTTGCTAATTGGAGAGTTAAAATTGCGCATTTAGACACCCGATCCGACCCGAAAAAACCAAAAATTTTCGGCTTGGGGGGCCCCCCCAAGCGATTTCGCACAGGGCCTCGCAAAACTCCCAGACGGCTCTACTTTTAGGAGTAGTAGTTTTGAATCACTATACTTTTTACTTGAGTAGATTTGTGAAGAAGAAACTGTGGAAAAATGTGTGTTTATACATGTTTTGTCACATTTACACAGACTCAAAAACACACACACACACACACACACACACAGTTTATATGAGTTCATGGGCTTGTTTTAGTTCTGCCTGGTTAAAAAAGAAAAGTACAAAGGCTTGAAATTTTGTGCTTAATTTATTTTTTTATTCTGTTATTTTATTTATTTATTAAAGTACTTGAATTTACTTTTTATTATTTACTATTTAAGATTATTTTAATTTAAGCTATTTTTTTATTAATTTTAATTTATTGATTTAATTTGCCTGAAGATGATTATTTTGCACTTATGTCTGTTTGAATCTGTTTGAATGAGTTACAGTAAACAACCAGTAAATACCTCAAATACCTCAAGTATTTTTGAAAATATTTGTAAATTTTTTTAAAATATTATCCATTTTTTTTTGGTGTTTACTATTTTTTTTTCTCTCTTGTACATACTATTTCTACTTTTTATATTCCTCTTTTTATTATTTAACTACTTATTGGTTATTTCTATTTTAAATGTTTTGTATAAAGTGTGTGTGTGTGTGTGTTTTGGCTGCTGCACGACTGAATTTCTCCTCTGGGAGATAAATAAAGTCTTCTATTCTATTCTATTGAATGGCTGTGTTAAAAAATAAATCAGACGTTACTCAATAGTTACTCAGTACTTGAGTAGTTTTTTCACCAAGTACTTTTTTACTTTTACTCAAGTAATGATTTGGATGACTACTTTTTACTTCTACTTGAGTCATATTATTCTGAAGTAACAGTACTTTTACTTGAGTACAATTTTTGGCTCCTCTACCAGCTCTGGTTGTGGATAAACAAACACACCAGAGGTGATCGGGGGTTGTTACTCTGACAGCTGGGGTCCATGTGAGCTGCATGTGGGGTGTTTGTGCCGCTACCTGTGGGAGAACTTGAGCAGCTCAGCGTCCAGCTCCTGGCGGATGCCGGTCCTCTTCTTGTGCAGGTATACGGGCGGCAGCACCACGTGTCTGCGGCGGCCGCTCCGCACCAGGCAGGAGTAGGGCAGCGACAGCAGCTCTGCGGCCGCGGAGAACGACGGGACCGCGCAGGGGACGAAGTCCGCGGCGGGGCCGCCTACAGCGGGGAGTTCACCGGACATTTTCACGAGTTATGGCTAGTATTCAGTCTGCTTTGAGTTGGCCATGTTGCACACTGCGTAGGGGGATCCGGAAGACAAACAAGACGCTATTTCCGCTGCGAGGAAAGAGGTCCCGCAACTGTTATAAAGCGCATTAATGTTGAAATGCTTCCCCCTGCTGGTGAGGTGGTGGAATGACACCGTGGGACGTAAAATGAAAAGTTGAGATAACTATCCATCCATCCTCCAATACTGGATAACCTATAATGATCAAACCATCCTTATTCTTACATTTGAAAGCCTTACATTTGGTTTATTTGTTTATTTATTTGTTTATTTAAAAAGGATCCCCATTAGTCTTCACCATGGGAAGATTCTTCCTGGGGTCCACATATAGACATACAAAGATTACAATAATATAATAACAACTCAAAAAGGGTGAAAAACATTCACTAGAATTCCTGAAAATAATGAATTGAAACAAAAAATAAAAGATTAAGTAACCAAGCAAAACTATCTACATCCTAAGTAACAATATTTGTTACTATCACAGATCTGTATCCACTTTGAGCAAAAATAGTTTGCAACGACTCTATAATTTATAATATAGCCATACCTCTACTTATAGTAGTATAAATATACTATATATCATAATTACAAGTGGTTTACAAGTGGATGACAAAAATATAGACTTTGGAATCAATAATTTAATCATATTGGCTACATTTTTTTTATTCATGAATGTCGCTTTTTGAAAATTAATCCAATCTTTATTGCGTATCTAAACGAAATAATTCAGTACAAAAAATATTTAAAATCTTGCTTGATTCAAAAAGCTCAGCATCTTCATAAAAATCTTTATACTCTACTTCCTGACTGATCACTTGCGTTTTATTTATTTATTTATTTATTTATTTTATTTTATTTTATTTTATTTTATTTTATTTTATTTCATTGTTTATTCCTTTTCTTTCTTTTTCGCTCTGTATGTTCTTTGTTTTGTTTTACTCATTGGTCGCTCAGTGTTCTTTAATGCAAATGTTCTTCTAGAATAATGTGCCTTGTTTTTTTTGTAAAATCAATAAAGAGGTTGGGAAAAAAACAACAAAAAAACACTATCCATCCATCCATTATCTATACCCGCTTTATCCTTTTGCAGGGTCACGGGGGTCTGCTGGAGCCGATCCCAGTTAATTTCAGGCAAGAGGCAGGGGTTCACCCTGGACAGGTCACATATATACACAGACACACTCACACCTACAGTCAATTATAATCATCACTATGCATGTTTTTGGACCTCCGAGTACATGGAGGGAACTCACGCAAGCACAGAAAGAACATGCAAACTCAACACAGAAAGACTCCCGCCGGGCCAGGGAGTTGAACCAGGAACCTTCTTGCTGTGAGGCAACAGTGCTAACCACTAAACCACCGTGCATAACTAGAGAGAACAAAACAAGTATTTTGAAACATATATTTAAATAAATATTTGGAAGCATTAGAAAAGTCAGAAAGTTATAACTTAATAATTGCCCATGTGACCTGTAATTTGCCAGCAAAATAAGTGTTTAAAAAACTTTAACTGTGACAAATGCCAAATGTGCAGTTGTTTATTGTTATACTGTTCATTCTGAGTATCTTCTGAACTGCCATATCAACATTTTTTCTTGTTTTGTTTTGAAGTCAAATCTGTGACAAAAAAATAAATAAAAAAATACCACTCAAAAATAATTATTGTAATGAAAAATATAGCAGGACTGCACAGAGTCTTGTCGTTAGAAGTGTTACCTCACAGGTAGAAGCTTCCTGGTTCAAATATCAGCAGAGACCTTTCTTTGTGGAGTTTGCATGTTCTCTTCATGCTAGTGTGGATTTTATCCAGGTACTTCAGTTTCCTCCAGCAGCCCAAAAACATGCACATTAGGCTAACTTAACTAAATTGTCCATGTGAGTAAGCGAGCAAGTGTGTTTGCTGAGCAGGTTTTCCCTGCAAAAGTAAATGCAATAAAGGGACAGAGCTCAAGGTTTTAACTGTGAGTTAGAGTTGTTAGGATGCATGCTTTGTTTATTGGTTATATAAGAAATGACCCAGGGATCACAGAGGTTCAAATAAAAACCCACAAAAGTCCAGGTTTACTGTATGATATATGAATGTGTTATCCGGTATTTCTCCCAGTTAACGTAAAGAAGACAGACATGATCTTTATGGCTTTTTCTTTTTTTACAGTATTGATTGAAAGGTTTCATCCATCCATTATCTATACCTTTCTTATTCCTATTTAGAGTCAAGGGGGTCTGCTGGAGCCCAGCTCTCTCTGGGTGAAAGTCATGGCTAAACTCAGGACAGGTCTGAAAGTTTTCATGCCCTTTCAAATTTCTATCATCTCAAAAGAATAGTTATCAGGCACTGATTGATTACTATGTCATACAGCTATTTTCCTCATTCCATGTTATAATCGAAACATAAATAAAATGATTGAATAAACTCTCAGTAGATGTTTTCTTCAGCAGGAACTCTCAGTAGATGTGAGTTGTCATCTTTGGATGAAAGTATTGAAACCCAGGCTCTGTGTACTGCCATGCCCTTTGTCATGTAATCCTCACAACTGATTCGCACTGACAAGGCTGGCAAGGACGCACATTGATTCCGTATCCTCTTCTTACCTGCAGTGTCACATTAAGATCATCGGGGTGACCTGAAATACCAATTAGTGACGCTGATGCCGAGTCCGATGCAGCGTTACAGCCACCTGCATATAGATGCATAAAAAAAATCTTGCCCCACACGCACGGACCGATCTAGTGTTACTGTTTTCTGACAGAGCAGCACCACGGGAGGTCACAAGATTTAGCATTTCTCTCTGTAAGAACACACGCAGGGAGGAACTGCAGTTGCTCTCGGGGGCGGCACGGCCCCACTCCCATCTGTTGTCAAGGTGATAAATAGTGACGTAGTTCCTTAGTCAGCATGTGCTCCCGGTGGCTTCTGCTGCCATTGGTCACACTTATCACACTGATAAATGCACACACATACACCCACAAGCATTTGGTGTAACTTAATCTTGGCAAACACTGTAATTAAGTATTGAGCAGTATGATTGTTGTCATGGTGATAGCCAAGAGGTCACAGCCATGTCGATGTGCACACAATCGGGCATGCTTGATCTATTTTTTATAGCTGTTTGACTTTTGCTCTGTGACGCTAGTGATCATCCTTCAGCTGGTAACTATATGACAAGTGTTAAATACATGATCAATCCAAGTCCATGTATCAGATTAGTCCTACTTTATTTTTAATTAATTTTCTAAGAAGCATTATAAAAATATGTTTGATTTAAAGATACCTGACATACATATGTGGATATACAGTTCATCTCATTACGCCTCATTGGATTTTCATATCAAAGCATTCCTTTATCATATATTACATACAGTTTACTGTTGCCTATTGCAGTGTATATTTCGTAAAACTGATAACAATACAGAAAGGGAATAAAGACAGTGACATAAAAACAGCAGTAGGTCTTTAAAACAAGTGGATCAGCTGCATGCTTCGTTTGTGCTAATCGCTTCAAGGGATCGGACAGTGTGAGGATCAGACATGGAGATGCCCGTCATCTTTTCTTGTCAACTAAATGCCAGCTTTGGCCTGAGTTGAACTGAGGGTCCTTGAACCCACGTTTGCATAATATTTCAGAAGCACAAAAGTGTTTGTCATGCTGTCTGTGTCTCTCTGCAAAAAAAAGGTTCCAAGGCGTTTCGCCTCCTGCGGTCGGGGACACAGTTGTGCAATATGTTGAGTGAAGTGTGAGCTTTTTGCTGCAACTGTCTCTGTCTCAGCGCGAGCAAATCGCCTCCGGGGAGAAAACCTCAAGGTGACGCCGGACTATGTCCATTGTAGGAGATCTGAGGAATGCCGTTACTTGAGTTGTCGAGAATCTCCTGAAGAGGATACAAACCATTTTTGACATCTGATCGTGTACTTGACATGTGAGAACATGAAAAGTAACTTCACAGTTTTCTATTGTTATCCTTCAAAATACTTGGACTTGGGCTTTTGATGCCGTGTCCTACCTTCTCGGCCATCTCATGAGAATGGTGCAGTGAGTGTTCCCTCTCCAGGAACATCCGCTGCTGCTCAGAGCTGGCCAGTCGACAGGTCAGCCACGTGGATAAGGTACAGGATGAGATCCCTGGACCAGATGGGAACAGTTTTACAGTAAGACCCAAGTTGCACAGACCTTTCTAGATCTAGTTCTAGTGAAGACAAGCATTTAACACCCATTCACACAAAACAAGCCTGCAACGCCGCCAGTGCATGATTAAAAACAAGTGATCAGTTTGATATCTAGCATTTGGATGACACATCCTCTCATTTCTGGCTGAAACAAGATTAGTGGTACCAATGTCTGAACTTGACCTTTCACGTGAGACGTGCATGAGCCAGCCCTGTGGTTCAGGTTTTATTATTCAGATGCATGAACCCTGCATGTTGTTTGCAATGTGTAACTAAATTTGGAGGACAACAGAGATTTTTTTTAAATAGCAGAAACAGCTACCTAAGATGAGGATAAAACATTTGAGATAAAAAATATTTGTGATCATGTTTATGTTATGTTTATGTATTAATTGCTCGGGGGTCATATTCTGGGTCTCTGCAAAGTGCCTAGAGACAACTTCTGTTGTAATAGATGCTATATAAATGAAATTGAATTGAATTGAATTGAATGTCTGTGTTATGGCATGTGTCCATTATGAGGTTGTTAACTTAAAAAAAATCGATGTAGAAAAACCACTTCTGACCATGTGGAGCATTATGTGTTTAATCTCTTTTTTATTCTTTATTTTGGCACCAAAGACGAACTCCCGTCCTCTTTTCAATGGAAAACATAGCGATCGAGCGTCCCACTATTTCCTCTAACGCCAGCAAGACGGCCACTATCGAGTGTGTAAAGTTTCCAGCGTTCCCCAGTCAATTTTCGGACCATTTCAAGTGCACCATCCAGGCATACGCTGAATACTTTGTGAAGGCTTTGTGACCATCCATGTTAACGCACTTATGCACTGAAAATAATAAATGTGGTACTGTAGAACATGCCGGACCAAACCACAACAGGTATTTGCATATGCTTCCATGTGGTGTGAAGTGGTCTTGGTACACAGAGTGATATGATGTTCAGATGAACTGACTGGATGTCTTCACTATAGGACATACTGACTAGAATCACATTGTGTTTTTAGATCTGTAACACCCCAAAGTGGCATGCAGCAGATATCCCCAACAGTTATCATTTGCATTATATTCTATCTCTATTTCTTACGTCATCCATGTCACGTGTCTCACTGTTGTTCACTTACCCAGACAGGCCAGAGTCATGGCAGCCAGGTGGATCGAGTGCGTTGAGTTTGGCTGTTTGCTGAGAGCCCGAACAAACTGGAAGTTGAGAATCCCACCGATCAGACCACATATGCAACACGCCGAAAAGAGGATCATCTGAAGGAAAACACAAGCAAATATACCCAGAGATATATGTTTATGGCTTTAAAAATAGCAAAATAGATATCCCATCAACAGAAATGTAAACAAACTGACCAAATCTGATGAGCTGGGAAAAATACAAATTGTCTGTTTTGAACGATCACTGCAGGGATGAGTCTGCATTAGTCAGAATAAATCTTATTTCCCATTAGAAAACAGGACGGATCTCGAAGCAAGCTGTTTCTGAAAGAAATATTGCACAGCTTGTAAATATGCTCGCGTCACGCACTTGCTGTATGTGAGTGATGAGTTGTGTTGGTGGGATTTGTTTTTCTTTATTCCTTTTTTGAGATATTATAGAATCAATCACTTGCCATAAATGATCCTGTTTTGAACTTTAAGCAACAAAAAGGAAAACTCAATCCCAATTTGGAAATGTAATTGGTCCCTGAAGACTCTGAAGGGGAAATGATTCCAGTTCCATTACTCTGCCTCCAGAAATATAAAATGATGGTCTTCTACTTTCTGCTCATTGTGAAAGCATGTGAATGAGGGTATTCTGTCTGCAGTGCAGGTATTGTCTCGCTGCTCCCAGAACAGATGCCGTTAGTGCCTTTAACTGCATGGAAAAGGGCATCTCCGATTTCAGTCATTATCTGGAGACGTGTGGAAAGTGCCTGGCAGGGGTCCGGAGCGAAACCAACCTAATACAATCATCACCCCACAGGCAGAGAGAGCGAGAGGGAAAGAAGGAGACGGGGCTGACACTCACTAGAGAAGGCAGAGAGATGAACAAGGTAAAGGCATGATGAGAAAGACAAAAGGCTGGGGACGGATAGGGCGAGACAAAGGGATGTCTCTGTTACAGCAAATTGGACTGACATTGATCCATCATTAGTGCTCTGCCTGCAGGAGACAGCGAGTCAGAGCGAAACACAAGGACTTGGAGACACTGACAGACTGTAAAAAAGATTTGAAGAGTGACATAGAGGAAAGAGGTGACTGCTTGCCTCCTCTGATTTCGCCAGACATCCCCTTCAGAACACACACAAATACACAAACACACACTCTCTTTGGTGTTTACAGTCTCTGGTGTCTTAAATATTCATGACACAGAGGATTCATTTTTGTGCAAGCCTCAGAATACATATGCAGCTGTACTTCATATGTGCATGTTTAGGCATTAATGTTAGATGTGCATTCATAAAACTTTTCAACAGTGCAGTGTAAGTGCATTACATAGTTCAAACAAGACATTTTTTTCACTAAATGACAATTATCAGCTCTTCTCAGAGCCTTTTGCACCTCTCACCAAGTGCCAGTGTATCTTAAAACTTGCATTTCTGAATCTATTTGAGATGTAACAGCTGTGAGTAACTACTAGTCCCCTTGGAGGGCAGGTTAAACTTGTCAGGTCTGGTAACAGGGAACAAGATATTTTTAATGCTACCATTTAGCAACGCATTACTGCGCTAACAAAGTTAGAAGCTCATATTATCTGTGCAGTCTTGTTAAATTAACCTTACAAAGTCTCTGCTTCTCTCAACTCTTTTTTGGTTCTGCTGCTGCACTTTTCTCTCTCACATGTACGACTTCGGAGTCACTACGCCACAATACAAACTTTAAAGTATTTTCTACTTTACAGTTAAAAATCATAATAATGAGGCAGGAAAAGACTATAAGATAAGACGTTAAAACCATATAAAAAGGAGCAAATGAACAGTTATACAGAAAAATATCTTCGCAGCCCAGTGTGCGGTCCAGTTGGGTGTCACGTTCAAATAATGTAAACCAAGGAGAAAAAGAGTCTTATTCAGCGATGTAACTACCCCTATGGTCTGAACACCACAAAAGCGCAATCATCTTAGTGTTTTAATATTAGAATATCTAGCTGGCTTGCTGCCGTGTGCTTACAGGGTGGAAGTAAAGAATATCTCATAATTAAGATGGCTCAAAACTTTAAAAGCCTGCTGTAAAATCTTAAAAATCAATCTGAAAGGGGGCCCGTGGAGAGATACCAAGGCGAAAGTTATATAGTTTTGTTTTTATGCCAAGGAAAGCTGAGTTGCTGTAAAACACTCGACAGAGGACCAGCGTAAACTGACACAAAATGCACGGAGGAGATAAACGGGTGAACAATTTTCTCTAGACCTTTGAAGAGGACATATTTAATCTTAGTTGGAAAATGCTTGCTTTGTTCCCTGCACTGATCTGCCCGTCCAGCGTGGACAAAAGTCTCACCCAAAATTATGACCCGAAGTGAAAGGGTCAAGAGTCCTGGCAGTTCACCAAACAGATCAGCCTTTTCAAGCAAAACTACTTCAGTTGGTTTTCTTTAAGATTAAGAAAGCTGAGCTTCATCTGGACTTTAGGCTCTCACTCACACAGTTTGGCCATAGTTATATTGAATTTTTGTTGTTTACCTTAATGGGGAAATAAACGTGGATATCTTCGGTGAAATTATAAAAGTTATTTATCTTGAATTTATATTCCACAAGCAACATGTACTGTATACAGTGAAAATAAGAGCAGGCCTTAA
Organism: Cololabis saira; assembly: GCF_033807715.1. Classification (NCBI taxonomy): domain Eukaryota; kingdom Metazoa; phylum Chordata; class Actinopteri; order Beloniformes; family Belonidae; genus Cololabis; species Cololabis saira. Next base: position 13,886,292 of record NC_084601.1, on the reverse strand, counting down.
ATGGAACCTGAAGTCAGGGAGCTGCGGACGAGGAACACTGCCTGATGTGTACAGAACAAATCCTCTATATCAAGTACAATTGGAAACAGTTTAGGACTGGAACTTTTGATACCAACAAACCCAAATACTGAAACAACAGCAACACAAGCTCTTGTTGCACAAATACAGGCTGTTCACAGAATAAATATTATAGGGAAAAAATTACAAAATAAAAGCCTTAAAGGCTTCAAGGTATCATCAAAGTCAGGACATCACTTAAATCATATAAGGAGGAACTAAAACATTAAACTCAAGCCTGCAAAACGGTTGGAATATTTATGATTGTGTTGCAGGACTAAAATGCAAGAGTGGATATGTACTAACTCATGAGATGAACCTGATGGGACAAAACATGAAATATCTTGAGTTTATTCCTTCTACAAAAATCAAGTAATATGCATATCCTCCCAACGTTTTCTGATTTGGGTTTGTAACTGAAGCAAAGACGGAGAGTTTCATTTTAAATCAAAAAGGGACTATATAATGGAAGAAAAAAAGGTGTACTATAAATACAGGATTTTATTAACCCAGAGCTTCGTTTTAGTACTTTCATTAATCATCTACAGCAGAGACAGGGATAATTTATTTTTCCATAAAACCGTGTTGACATAATTAAATTATTTTAAGGACCACGGGTCAGACCGTCTAATTAAAACATGGGAACAATGTACCAGCAACTTTTAGCATTCAATCTTTAAGAACTAAAAAATAAAGTTAACTTTCTCTTTTTCTGGGGCACTAATTCCAAATGTGGTTCCGGTTATCAAAAATCACCTGGCTTTGCTGATCTTGTGCTGGGAAGAGTCTTCGGTTTCTCCGTTTAAACACTGAGCCTGATCATTTGAAGATCAAGTCTATTCATAAAACAACTTTGTCGTACGTTAACACGCATGCCCTTTTCTGTTAGTGTAGCCTATATCTGTTTGTCCTTCATTAACATGTCTGTCCCTTTATTTCAACACAATCCACTACACATTCATTCACAGACACCAAAACACACCACACAGTCGCTAAACTAAACACACCACACCCATCACTGTCTTGTCTTTTTTGTTTCTGTCCAGTCCTTTTCTGCTTGGCTATCAGTGAGTTTAAGTCCTCTTTTACACAGTCAGGGTTTCAAGGATTAATAAAATATGTTAGATCAATCTGAAAAGAGGGCTGGTGAAGGACACACTCACTCAATATATGCAGAAACTTGAAAAACAATTTAAGCATATCTTCATCTTCTCTGCAGTTCTGTTAGAAATGCTGTGGAGTTTGATGAGCTAGAGCAACGTTTGCAAGTCCTTATGACCCTGTCTGATCAGTGAATTTGTGTTCATGTGTTTGTAGGCATCAGACTTGTTTTGATTTCAGCAAGACTGTTTCTCGTCTAAACTCCTCTTTATAACATTTTACTGTTGAAGACATCATTGCTGCACCGATGAAAACATGCGCCATGGAAGTTGAGGGGTATTTGAATATATTTACTTACAGTAAGACCCGTCCTCTTTCGAGCGCACAGCACTCCACACATCCCGCAGACCAGAAACTGGAGAAGCAGAAAGTAAATAACCAAGTTAGTTTACAGTTTCCAATTTGCAGGGAGTTTGTCATTAAGAAATTTTCTATTCATGAAACTACACTATTATATTTTATTTAAATTTTTTAGATTTTGATTCCCTTATGCCAGTCTTGAAAACACAAAGTGAACTAGCGTGTCATGGCAAGAAGCCACATTGTCTTGGATTTCAGTAATTCAGACCAAACTAGAACAGCAACGTGTGCAATTCTGGCAGAGCAAACTTACAAATGAGACGATGCAAGCACCAAGCTATTTTGCTGAAAGTTGTAGGAAGCAGTAGTGAGTTTTTTTTTGTCTATGTGTGTAATGGGAGAGTTTGGCTTATTTCTACTTTCTGCATAGGTTTTGGACAATGTGTGATTTGTATTTATTTTGTATAAGTCTGCGGTGGAAACGTGGCAATGAAAGACAACGGATGTGAAAAAGAGAACCAGTGACAACTGTAGTCTTGTTTCCACACACTTCTTCACTAATGAAAACACATTATTACTATTTTATTACATTTCTGCCAAAATACTTGCCTGCATGGGGCTTTAACATTCAATATATCATTGACATGTCTAGGAATTTAAATTATGATTGTGGTTTTGTTTTATAAAAATATTGTGGATCAAGTTTGAAGTCCCATGAATGGAGACTATATTAAGCGGGACATTCGATTTATAGAAAGTTTGGACATCTAGTCAAATGTTGAACATCCAAACCACTTTGAGGCAAGATGTCCATCAGTGTCAAGAGGTCTGACTCAGGAGACATTGCTGAACAGATATGAGATGAACACACCAGTCAGTGCATAATAGTTCCAATATAGACAATGGTGTAGAAACACTCACATTCAGGCCTAAAAGCAAATTTAAATAAACATTCACACTTTTTAATCTCGGTTTTGCAGCTCATCAATTATTATGTTTCTCCTATATCTTTTAAGTTGCACATATGACTCTCTCTGATTTAAATCGACACTTATAGTCATTCTTACTAATAGGTGCCAAAACACAGTCAATATTTCCTCAGCAGGACCAGTGGTAGGAGTCAAGAACCAGATTCAAGTAACTTCTATGTCTGAAACTCACCATTTCATTTTTCAGCAACAAAATCAAGACAATGAGGCTGCAGTGCAGTAATGTAACAAGAGGAGACGCATATAGACTCAAAAGATGATTGAGCGTAAAAGCTTTGACCCTCCCAAGCACTGAGGAGCAATTCAAGCATGAATTAATCAACCCAATATTTGGCTCTGGTGCAGCAGCTGAAGTAACTGTGTGAGTGCATCACTTATATTATAGGCAGTCAGCACATGCAGCATTTTCATTATAACCACACGAAACTGAATGCTAAGATACCTAAATATCAAAAAAAGTGGATGAGTCAAAACATAAAGTTTGACTGATGAAAAACAAAACATTTTTCAGTGGTTTTTTTTTCCACATTTAATCTGCAATAGGTTTTCATATGAAGGTTCATTAAAGTATTGGCCAATTGATTTAGGCATTCTTCCCGCTGCCATCAGACTCTATGACCAGGACTGCTCTCAGTAGCTAACAACAATACAATAATAATAACATGTGCAATAATCATATGTGCAATATCTATGCAATACCTGTCTACCTCACACTCATTCTACCTGCTTTTTTTGGACTGTTTTTCTTTCCTTCGCACTATTTTTTTATCTTACATTTTTTTTATCTTTTTATCTCCACCGCAATGTATATATTGTCCATATTTTGTAACTATATATATATTTTACTTTTTTACCTTTTTACCCCCTTCCCCGCATGCGTGTGTGTGTGTAGTTTCCCCATTGAGGGAGTAATAAAGGACTATTTTATCTTATCTTCATAAAGTGTTTTCAAAATAAAAGCCTTAGCTCTGTAACAGCTCCATGAGGTATTAACCTCAATAATTTGCCACAAAGAAAATGCTCTATTTACAGTTGACCATGTCATTTTTAAAAAGGAAATACTATTTGAGTACTGGACAACACAAAGAAGCGTTAAAGGGAGACAAATAAAAGTTTCCCTGAGTTTGAACTAGAACTCAGAGGAACTTTTTTCCAAGTTATGCCCGGATACAGTACTTATCCTCTCTCTGGATGTAAATAAGAGAGAAAGCGATGACTGGAGTTTGTCCCGGGACGTACACAGAGTCCGCTCCAGACCGGAGAAGCGTCGCCCTGGTGGATGTTTCCCTTCCTGACCCAGTGGATGCCCACGGCTCCCAGCACGATGCTCGCCACACCCAGCCCCACTTCCAGCACGGACAGCAGCAGCAGGCTCCACAGGATCTTGCGGCTGGAGCACATCCTGCCCCGGGCATCTCTCCAGCTCCAGCAGGAGGAGGCGAAATAAAAAAAAGAGGGGATGCCAAAAAAAAATATCCGCCTGCTTCTAGGTGTTTCGAGGAAGGCGCGGCTCTGCGGCTTCAAATTCAGCTGGGATAAGGAGCGCGTATCCGAAGAAGAAGTGTGTCTGCTTAGAAATGAGGGTCAAGAAAGAACTTGCATAAGATGTTAAAAAATGAATCAGAGCTGACAGAAGTAAAATGCTGTCTCCATGGTTGAATGTGAAGTAAAAGAGAGAGCCCTTTTGCTCTGTCCCTGAACTTCCCCCCGCTTGCACAGTTGCGTTTGTGTCGCATGGCGCTGTCCAAGGTAGCTGCCCAAGCCCCTCCGCACACACACTAGAGGCTGATTTATGGTTCCGCGTTACACCAACGCAGAGCCTACGCCGTAGGCTACGCCGTCGATTTAACGCGGAACCATAAATCAGGCTTGAGACACACACACACAAACACGGATACGCGCACACATGCGCACAAACCAGGCCTTTAACCGTGAGGCCAGGGGTCCCAGACTTTGCCCTCTTGTGGAAACATTCAAACAGCCACGGCGTAGCATCGACAGTGTGGGCTGACTCAGCTTCCAAAACTAAATTCACCAATAAAACTACCCTCTTTCAAATCTAACGTCAATGAAATGATAGGGTCTTTTCCAAATTTTACTGTGATATACTGAACAAAAACTCAAGAGTCAATATGGAGACAGAATGTGGTAAAAACTAGGAACACCTTATGATGAAATAGTTTGTACCAGCTTTAGTAGTAATAATTAAAAGTAATTGTTTTTCTGTATGATATAGTCAGTCTTTCATTTTAACAGATTAAGGACATGATTGTTGGAAAAGATTAATTTCTTTCTTGGTTAAACTGGTGTGATTGAGAAATTGCTGAGTTGTAGAAACAATTTGCGACATTGCATGGAGGAAAGGGACAGTACCGCTGGAGTGGCAAACCGGGTGGTGGTCCCTCTTTTTAAAAAGGGGTTCCAACTATAGGGGGATCACACTTCTCAGCCTCCCCGGGAAAGTCTAAGCCAGGCGAGGAGAGGAGATTACGGCCGATAGTTGAACCTCGGATTCAGGAGGAACAATGTGGTTTTCATCCCGGTCGTGGAACACTGGACCAGCTCTATACCCTCCGCAGGGGGGTCGAGGGTTCGTGGGAATTTGCCCAACCAGTCTGTGCTTTGTGGATCTGGAGAAGGCATTTGACCGTGTCCCTCGTGCCATTCTGTGGGGGGTGCTCAGTGAGTATGGAGTCCGGGGCCCTCTATTAAGGGCTGTCCGGTCTCTGTATGATCGGAGCAGGTGTCTGGTTCGCATTGCCGGCAGTAAGTCAGACTTGTTCCCAGTGCATGTTGGACTCCGGCAGGGCTGCCCTTTGTCACCGGTTCTGTTCATAATTTTTATGGACAGGATTTGTAGGCGTAGCCAGGGGCCGGAGGGGATCCGGTTTGGGAACAACAGGATTTCATCTCTGCTTTATGTGGATGACGTTGTCCTGTTGGCTTCATCGGACCGGGACCTTCACCATGTGCTGGGGCGGTTTGAGGCCGAGTGCGACGCGGCAGGGATGAGAATCAGCACCTCCAAAAGACCGAGGCCATGGTTCTCCATCGGAAAAGGGTGGCGTGCCTTCTCCGGGTGGGTGGAGAAGTCCTGCCTCAGGTGGAGGAGTCCAAGTATCTCGGGATCTTGTTCACGAGTGAGGGAACAATGGAGCGTGAGATTGACAGACGGATCGGTGCAGCGTCCGCAGTTATGTGGTCGATGTACCGGACCGTAGTGGTGAAGAGGGAGCTGAGTCGAAAGGCGAAGCTCTCGATTTACCGGTCAATCTACGCCCCTACCCTCACCTATGGTCATGAACTTTGGGTAGTGACCGAAAGGACAAGATCGCGGATACAAGCGGCCGAGATGAGTTTCCTCCGCAGGGTGGCTGGACGCTCCCTTAGAGATAGGGTGAGGAGTTCGGTCACCCGGGAGGAGCTCGGAGTCGAGCCGCTGCTCCTTTACATTGAGAGGAGTCAGCTGAGGTGGCTTGGGCATCTGTACCGGATCCTCCTGGACGCCTCCCTAGGGAGGTGTTCCAGGCATGTCCCACCTCCCTAGGGAGGTGTTCCAGGCATGTCCCACCGGGAGGAGCCCCCGGGGAAGACCCAGGACACGCTGGAGAGAAAAGGGCTGCGTCTGAAATTGCATACTTCCACCCTAATGAGTATGCAAAATGAGTGTGCGAGATTTTTTAGTGCGTTCGAAACATTAGAACGTACTCAATAGTATGCTCTATCCAACCTCATTCCAGATAATTTTTTTAGTGTGGATTGATGGACACTAGCCGAGCAGAAACTTCCCACAATGCAATGCAGCGGCGTTTGGTTGCTAAGTGATACGTATATGTCATAAGTATAATATTGAGTATAATAATATTGTTATATAATATTAATATTATAATATTCGTATATAATAATATTATATAATCTCATCTTGTTTCGGCCAGAATAAACGGGAAATAGCGGAGCGGAGCGCTGCTACCGCTGCTGCTACCGCTGCTGCTACCGCTGCTGCTACCGCTGCTGCTACCGCTGCTGCTACCGCTGCTGCTACCGCTGCTGTGACAGGTTACCATGGTAACAACCCCCCCCCCCCCCTACGGCAGGAAGTGACGTGTGCGCTCTTAATAGTATGTCTGAATTAATGCACACTACGGATATTTACTCAAAAGTGTGCCAAATTTAAGTATACTTTTTAGTATATACTTTTTAGTATGGCATTTCGGACGCACCCTATGTCTCTCGGCTGGCCTGGGAACGCCTCGGACTCCCCCTGGAAGAGCTGGAGGAAGTGTCTGGGGTGAAGGAAGTCTGGGCATCCCTGCTGAGACTGCTGCCCCCGCGACCCGGGAACGGATAAGCAGCGGAAAATGGATGGATGTCAACCCAATGCCCTGTGGCTTGGAATTATTTCAAATCATGACCATTTCACCACTGTGCTTGACAGTTGCTGTGAAGTAATAATAATAATAAAACTTTATTTGTATAGCACATTTCATACAAGAATTGTAGCTCAAAGTGCTTTACATCAATAATAAGGCAAACAGCAAGTGCAGTTTAAATAAAGAGAAAGGTATAAAATAACAATCAACATCATGTCAGATCCTAGCGTTCTAATAGGTTACTTGAATTACCATAATCTCATTACGGAGTATAAATAGTGACAGTTAAAAAAATGTAAAGTTTAAAAATATAAAAGTTTAGAAAAAATTAAAATCGTGCAGTAAGAACTGGAACAAGTATTTAGGGTATGTAATGATGAAGGTGGGTCAAGGTGGTGATGAAGGTGATGAGGGTGGGTCAATTAAATGCTTTGGTGTACAGATATGTTTTAAGCTGCCTTTTGAATATCTATAAGGTATTTGCTTCCCTGATATTTGAGGGTAATGCATTCCACAGTTTTGGGGCATAGTTAACAAAGGCTGCATCACCAATCTTTTTATGACTACTTCTGCTGATCTCTAATAGACCTGCATCAGATGATCGGAGTGTTCTAGCTGGTGTGTAGTTTGTTAGGGAGTTTGCAATGTAGCTTGGTCCTTGTCCATTTAGGGCTTTGTATGTGAGAAGGAGGGCCTTAAAATCAATTCTAAAAGTCACAGGTAGCCAATGTAGAGTAGCTAAGATTGGACTAATGTGTTCTCGCCTCTTGGTTTTGGTTAATAGTCTAGCTGCAGAGTTTTGAATAAGTTGGAGTCTTTCAGTGGTTTTCTTAGGAAGACCAGTGAAGAGTGCATTGCAGTAGTCCAGTCGGCTAGATATGAACGCATGAATTAGCTTCTCAGCATCATTTTGATTTATGAATGGACAAACCTTTGCTAAGTGTCTGTGTTTATATGCTGTTTGGTTTTTACCAAACATGCTGCTACACATGATATGCTAATACACACTTGTAGGGTAGAGATGTAGCCCTTGAGTAAAGAAATGTTCACTTCTCGAAAGAGTGGCAACTGTCTTCACCGTTTTAGACCTGTGGTTAATCTTTCTCTTTATAAAATGATGGAATTGTTAGGAAATGGCCTTGTAACACTTTCAACACTGATGGTAACAACAATAGCTTCTCTAAGATTGTTGCTCATGTCTTTCCTCTTTTGCATTGTATTAACATACATCTAAAAGCTTCGTAGCAACAAAGTACCACATTTGCTGTTGATCAATATATATACAAGTGCATTTTATCATCAGAACCAAGCTGTTGCATACCCTCTTCATTGTTAATGTGGAAGTGAGTTTTTCAGGCACTGCTTTCACCCAAGACCTTAGTTTTTGTCTAAAAATGACACAGTGTGAAATGTTATGTGTTGCTAATGTAAAGGCAATAGTCTAATTTCTAGGCCTCACAAGGATTAGATTACCTCTTTTTTCTTGGATTCCAAAACATCAAATATTGGATATGACAGCAGCTTTACTGTCTTTTTTACGTTGCTGTACTTACAGTATGACATGAAATGGCAAACATCATCTAGATATTCACACCACAGTAGGACATTTTGAGTTATAGCTGGAAAAAAAACAACAAGCAGGAGATTTAGGGGAATGTTTAATGTAATATTTTATTATCATATCAGTGTAATTCACATTTATTATTAATAACAACTCAATGGTCCATTATAGGTAACATCATTCCAGTAACTACTTGTTTTGGCATCATGGTAACTTACTGAAAAAAATGCGTATGATGCATATTTACATACTGGGCTCCATGTATTTTTGTTTCCATCTTAACAAAGAAAAGGAACACATTTGTATTTATGTGTTTTTTTTTTCTTTACGCAAACTAAATTGGTTAAAAAAGAAGTCAGCCCGTTTTCCTGGATATCAGTCAAGCATGAAGATAATAATCTTCATGCTTGACTGATATCCAATTATTTGATTTTATCTTCATTGCAGTGATCTAAGCAAACTGAACTCTGTGCTTAAGGATGACTTTGATCTGTGTTTCAGTTCCTACTAATGCATGTAGTGGACTGCTGTCCAAATATTATAAATTAATATTAAACATTGCAAGATAATGATTGCTAATGTTTGACGCAGACAATATAATGATGTAAATACTCTTGTTTATACCCGGCAATATAGTTTGATATAAAGGAAGACATGTAAAAAGCATTCATCTTGGTGTTTTATTTGAAATATTCAACGATGAAAACTTATCTTGATAACACAAAATCATCTTTTTTTAATCGTTGGCAATCCTTAGAAAAGCAGCAGCGACACAGCCTTTGTGAAGCTCCAAGTTAAGAGGGGGGTGTACAGCAGTTACGAGTGCTGGTGGGCGACTCCAGCTGGGCCTGAGTGTGGTGGGAAATTTTGATGATCACAGCAGCTCCCCGGGCTCGTCCGCTGTGATACTGTAAGGCTGTGTGGCTGGTTTCTGTCAACTGACAGGCTGTGAAAATTAGCCTGCTTTGTCAGCTGCTTTGACAAGCTGCGGTGTGGCTGACATTTTAGAGAAATGGAAATGATTTATAGTACACTATAAAAAGCACCATCATTTCAGCCAATATGAGCATCATTGCAAATAGCCTCATAAAACACAAACGCTGGGATCAGAGCCACATTAAACATGCAAGAAAAGACAAATGCCCCATCATCGGTGTTTGCAATCCCATTTGGTATTATGTCAGATTTAAATATACAAAGAATTTATGAAAAATATTTAAACGCATCTTAGAAAAATGTTAACCCGTAAGACAACATGAAGCTTAAAAGACACATTTAGAAAGTTCAGGGGGGGAAATAACAAGATACTTATTGAGTACTTGATTGTCTTTTGGACTGGGAATGACTTTTATGCGTAAGTTGTAAATATTAATTTCCCCCAGGATCTGAAATGAAACTGATCACTGAGGCTGTTTGTGAATCTCAGCTCAGGAGACCTGCCAGTGTTTATCCAGAATGAAATGTCACTCATTTGACTTCACAGCAACTGCCTGTCTTAAAGGTTGACAAAAAAAAAAAATATAGCTATTAATAATTTGCTAAAAAAAAATGCAATCATGTGATTTCTGTAACTCTCAATGAGACTTCTGCCCCTGTAGAGAAGTATTTTGACCCACTCTTCATGAGCCAATTGCTTCAGATGTCTCAGGTTTGAAGAGTTTCTTCTCCAGACCTCATGTTTCAGCTCTTTCCACAGATGGACCTTTAAAATACTTGTCTGCAGGTTTCATTCTGATCTCCTTGGAAAACTCTCTCCTTAGCTTTCTCTGGTCCATGTTGTGTGTGACACTTTAGTTTAGCTATAATCAAATTATTTTCAATTTTCTTTTGTAGGTGTACCAATCACTTCCCTTTTATCTTCCCTTTTGCTTTTGTAGGAGGAAAAGATGATGATGTTCTGTTTCATAAAGTCTTCACCATCGAACAACTGTAGGTGTTGGTATAGTGGTGGATCTGTCAAAACCCCAAAAACGCCAAGACCTGCAGCCCATGAGAAACACATGTGGTAGACAAACAGTAGGCATGATGAAACAACCCATGAATGTTCAAGCACCATGCATATTTTTCTACACCTATCCATGTGTTTTTTTAACTCTTTATTGTACTATTAGAAGGTGAAAGACAAGCAGCAACAGGAAGAATGGTGAAGAGACCAAAATATGAAGTTGAGATGGGTCTCATACTTTGAGTCTTTGGTCTCATCCTCAGTCCCTCTACTGTTTTATGATAACTAAAGTCATGTGAAAAGTGCACATCATCACTCCATATAGTTGCATTTCCTTCTTTATCTTTCCCTCTGATTTGAAAGAATTCTCAGATCTAAAATCCATCATATTTGATACAAATCTGTTGTTTTTCCATATAGATGTGAAGTTAATCTTGTGGATTTAATTGAAATGTGTTTTTTTGATAAAGCTATATATCTTAGATATATCTAAGGTTTGGATACCTTATTAACAATTCCTAAAGGAAGATCAGCAAACGTATTTCTCATTTTCTTTATTAAAACCAAATTCTAAGTATAATATTAAGTCCACAAAAGTTATGTCTCTTATTTTTAGGAAAAAGTACTGAGAAATCACTTTTTTTAATAACTTTCTAAGCCCTTTCAAGCATACTGTACATCAACTGATCTGAGCTTTTCATGTGCACGTAGGGGGGTTTTAACCAATCGATGATCAATTGACTCAGCCCAGCTGGCCACTACTAAAGTATAAACCAGTATTGAGCTGTGTTACTGTAAACTAGGGGTGTGCTTACATTAAACATTAACATTCAAAAGGAGTTGACCTGCAGAGCAAATACTAGTCTTGGAGTTATTGCAGAAATTAGATCAAGCGCTTGGTGAACATGTGGAAACCTGCCCCGTTGTACAAATAAGAGTCCTGACTGTTTTATGGTCAGGCTGATGTTATCTGTTGTCTGATCTGCTGCTTCAGCTACACCGACCCGACGCATCACACTGCATCAGCAATGTGTATACTGTCCCTCCATGATCAAACACACATGTAGAGACTGTAATTCTTAAAGCAGCACACACACACGCACATATGCACACACAAGCATGCACGCATACTTTTTTGATGACGATTTTTGCACCTTAGGGAGGTGTACTGAGCAGTCTTGCCATGTTTGTGTCGATGTGTGTTAACCAGGTTGTTTATCCATGTATTACTCTATAAATTGTATTCTGAAAATCACTTTTTTTTCCTGTCTGACCCGTCTAAGTAGATTTGATGGCAGTAAAACGGTCTCGCTGTGCAAACAGAGATGTAGTTTATTGTCAGCTAATAAAAGAACAATTTATTACCATAGAAATGAGATATTTAAAGAAACACTTTTCAGATATCATAACACATTGTTTAATGACCCTAGTTATTGGTGCAAACTGTAACTTTAATACTTTAATGTAGTCTGTCTTCTTGTCATGTGCTAGCGAGATCTATTCTGCAGACAGACAGACAGACAGACAGACAGACAGACAGACAGACAGACAGACAGACAGACAGACAGACAGATGCAGTGTGTGTGTACTATTTGTGTGTGACTGAATCACAAGAATAGGGTCTCATTTGTATACTATATTTAGTGCTTCACCCGGCTATTGTTTTCTTCCTGTTGCTCTCTGCAACAAGCTGCAAGAGTCCAAATGCAAGGTCCACAGCCAGACAGGTTCATTCACTTAACGCGTATAATCGCTCCACCAAGTTACCTTACTCATTATATTGATTCACCTGCCTTTTTGTGCTCATCTTTTGTGCTGCCCGAGGGCAGAGGCAAAGTGGAAATATATAAGAGATATAAACTTCTAGCCGGCTAAGTCGATGAAAAGAGGAGCTATCAGGAGGTTCCTGGAAGCGTAATGTCCCCAGAGGGCTGTTATATGTCTTTCAGCGGTGCCATCCACTGCTATATGAGTATGAATTATTTGGTGATATATGACTGTGGGTCTTATAATGACCACGGTGCTGGGGAAATGCCAATCTTTTCGAATTCCCAGCAGAAGAAATAAGTGAAGGAAATAAAAGGTGCCACGGGCTGCTTGGAGACAGCCTTTGTGTCTCAAAAGTTTCATTGTGAAGACCTGTGAAACTGAGCCATTTTTGTGTGACTTATGATGATGTTTTCCAGCCGGGTCCACGGGGGTCTGCAGGAGCCCATCCCAGCTCATTGCAGGGGTGCACCCTGGATAGGTTGCCAGTCCTAATTAAATTGTTTTACTCCTATAATTTACGAAGTCATTGTGAAAACGATTACGCTAACAGGAACATACCTGGAAGCTGGTCATGTGACTGCTATAACAACCTTCACCTGTAGTTGTCTGTTACATAACGAGGTACAATATGGGATATAAACTGGTCAGATACTACTATACACTAGAATTTACCTAGATTGTGCAGCTGCTCACTTGCTGCTTACAATTCTGTGTAAAACATTTAGTAAAAAATCATTCTCTATGTGTATTTTTTAGAGTGGTACGAATGCTTCAGCATAACAATTTAACTTGCAACATATGTCCAGATGTTTCTTATCGGCTCTGTAGGGTCCCAAAATGCAGCACAGCCATGTTTACATTTTTCTTTTTGCATAACTGTTGGACCTTTCTTTTGCCAAAGAATGAAAGAAAGATGTGTTAGATATGTATTTGAACTCTTAATATCGACTATGTCTTTGTTTGAGGATGTTTTGTTAGTTAAAAAAGGAGAAATTAGAAGAGAGTAAATAATCTGAATGGGCGAACAAGTGGCGACATGGGTACAGGTGAAAAAAGGAGAGAGGAGCTGAGGGATTAAAGCAGAAGGAAGAGGAGAAGGTGGTGCGATCAATCGATGCATTTCTACTTTGTGTGTGCTCTGACTAAAACAACCGGTTCTGTAATCAATTCCCTCTGTGGAGCTCACAGGAAGGAGGTACCAAACTCTTGAGACGCTCTCTCAGTTCACTCCTGCTCCTCTTCTTACTCTTCTCAGTGTCTTCCTTTTAATTGTTCTACGGCAGCATTAAAAAAATGAAATGGCATGATTTTCAACCTGATTAGAGTTGTAAGCTCCGCACTGCTGCAGTGTGCATCAGTTAACCTCAAACTCAACCCCGCTGTCGTTTCTCCTCACGACTGACAGCAGCCTCCGCGCGACACTCCACCTCCTCCTGACAGGATCTGCAGAGAAATGCAAAGATGTCAGTCAAAGGTCGCGCACAACTCACTTAATTAATGCCTCTGTGGTGAGACAGGTTGAAGCACAAACTTTCTCCTAAGAAAAGAGCACACCCTTGTCTGTGTAAAGTGACCAATTAGCGTGCCTGTATGTCTGGTGGCGGCGTGGGCGTCACGGCTGAGTGGAAGTGTTTCACCCGTTACGCTCGGAGCATGGTGTGACACGGCCCGCTAAGCACCTGCCATATTTATGAAGAAGTGTGTGGCAGAGTTTGCATTTCCTGTTTTCACGGTGCAAGCAAAGCGCTTTCTGGTTGTCCGTGTTGCGTGTGTGTGCTGGCTCGGAGCCGTGGACACGCAGGGGTTGCTGCTGTAGTCAGTGATGGCTGACTGGTGGGGGAATGCCCTTGAAATCAGGACAAAAACAGCACCTGCAACAATGCACGCGTGCAGGGGGCGAAAATCCCGGGGGGGACAGGGGGGACAAGTCCCCCACATTAGTAAAGCTGTCCCCCCCTAGAATAATTTGAGACAGAATTAATAATTTTGGAACAATGCAGTAGTATTTAGTAGTGATGCACCAAAATGAAAATTTGTGGCCGAAACCGAAATCGAAAATAATAATAAACAGTAAAATCTCATTACACTTAAAACAAGAGTCATCACCAGAAAAATAACTTGTTATTTGACCATTTTCACCTGTTTCAAGTAAATTTTCACTTAAAATAATTAGAAAAATCTGCCAGTGCGACAAGATTTATCTTATAAGCAAAACAATCTTGTTCCACTGGCAGATTTTTCTACTTATTTTAAGTGAAAATCTACCTGAAACAGGTGAAAATTGTTGTTTTTTTCCAGTGATTAGTCTTGTTTTAAGTGTAATGAGATTTTTTAACTAAAAATGAGACATTTTAACTAGAAATAAGACAAATATTCTTGTTAAGATTTTGGGTTTTTGCCGTGTATTATGTCAGATGTGCTGTATTATTGCCACCTTCCACCTAATACCATTGTTTTGTATTACTCTAAGAAAGGTCTTCTGCCTGTTTGCGAGATAGAGTTGAAAATGTCAAAATGCTGTATTAAAGGAAGGCTAAAACTTTTATTCCTTGTCCCCCCCTGGATTTATTCTCTAAAATGTTACTGTTGTATACTATGAAACGGGATTTTCGCCCCTGCACGCGTGAGTCTAAAAAAGAGGAAGGAAGCCCACGGTAGTAACGCCATGCACTCTCCGACTCTTGCTGTCACATCTATGAAAGGTTTTTGTTTAATGTGCAGAAAAGGTTCTAGCTGTAGCAGTGTGTTTATACTGCAGTACAGGCGAAGACGCTCACACACTGAAGTCGCTGAGTAAAGGATTTTAGATACTTTAGTCACTTGCTGAGTCCAAGTTGTTTCAGGCTACCGGGCTGTTTTTAGTCTTTTAAAGAGTCTTGTGTAAATGTTGCTGTACAGTCAGTTATGATAGAAGGAGGATTTTTCTTCATAATAAAACAGGGAAAAACACAATGATGAAGTTTAGCAACTGGTTGTAATCCACACCAAGCTATTTCCAGAATAATGTATAATGTAAAGTATTGATTACCAATGAAAAACATGCCAACCTGTCAGTATAACCAGTAGGCGGTTTAAACTGTGCTATTTGTTAATTAGCAAACTAAAATGCAAAGGATGATTGGTGATTTATATTGAATGTTTACCAGTTTAGGCAAACATTTGACAACAAAGCTCTTAATCTTGTTTTTCTCCCCCTCTTTCTTAAGCCTTTGTGTAGGCGAGTCTCAGTCTTTCATTACTAAAACATTTGAACGACTTTTACATTGGATCTTTTTGGTCCGAGGAAGAGAAACTGCCATCTGGCTCTTGTCAAACTGGAAATGATGAGAAAACAATCAAACTCTTCTGAAAAAGAGGAGTCTGTAATTTTACCTCAAAGGATGCCAACATTGCTGCTCGAGCTTTGCCTCCATCAGTCATTTTGTTGCGGTTTGTGTGACTCCGCTGTGCAGTATCCTAGTGACTAACCCTCAGGCCAGAAATACACACGCTTTATAATCACATCCTCTTTTTAATTGTTCTTGTCTGAGTGAGACCCGCATTACCGGATAAATCCACCAGGGGAACGCCTAATAAGTCAGGCTGTGAAGAACTTCCTGGAGTGTTAACAGTAAATATGGCAACAACAGAACAAGTTTGTGTTAAGATCACAGCGCATTGCATCTCACAACCATGTAATGTTAATCATAGAGAACGTGTGCAACCAATAATCAAAAGAGCGGCATGGCAGCTTGTTTCCCACAGCGTGACTGTGAAACGTGACCAGAAAGCTCATCTGCGTTTTAACCAGTGTGGGAAAGTTTCATATTATTGTCACAAAAATGGAACTCAAAAGATCACTGACGTGGAAACAATATCTACTAAGCATGCAGGCTCTAACAAAAAAGAAAAGAAAAGAAAAGTAATGTGGTTGCAAGCTATCTATGTTCTGTTAATGTCTGTGTTCATCACAGATAATAACATTTTAGCTCCCCATAGACGCACACAGTCATCTAATAGTACACGGGGGTATACATGTGGCCATTACGACGGAAATCAATGCTCCATCTTTCATCACTTAATTGTGATTCTGATTCTGATGAGGTCACGAGTCAGTAGGTCAAGTGCTTGTTAGCCGTCACGTGTGTTAAAAGGTCAAATGCGGAGCCTAATAATGCTGCTGCGCTTTCAACATGTTCTCTCGTGATCGATCACGGCACTCAGGCTCTCCGTCATTTATGCGGTCCAGTGAGCGGAGGAGGATCGAAAACCAGAAGAAAATCAATAGAGGAATACTTTGATTGGTTTACAAGTTGTTATATTGTAAAACTTTACCAGTGAGACAATCTTGAAAAGCAGTTTTGCCAGATTTACTTTTTACAGGGCCAAGTCTAGAAAGTGTTTTATGGTAACAGTGAGAGCCACAGAAAGTGTCATGATGTCTCACAGCCTGAGGAAGCCTTTACCCAGCAAGTGGTGCGTATTAGGTCTGACCATTGAGATGCAGTGTGGGTAACGGAGGGGGCAGAATCTGCAACGTTAAAGCCACTCTATGTACCAAAACCCCCTCTGACCACATGAGGGCAGAAAGTCACAAGAAGGTTAATGAGTCAGCCCATGGAGTTAGACACGAAGAAGTGCACGTCTGAGGGGGAGAAAATGCGATTGCAAGATCGTCCTCACTCATTAGTGTGCTATTGTTCATTTCTCAACACAGCATATGTTTAAAGAGCATATTGCAGGTTGGAGACCCCTGTGAATCAATGTGTAGGAAAATAATGTAGGAACTGAATTTTCATTGAAATACGCATAAATATATACTACAGTGACCTCCAGAGTTGTTTTTGTGAGAGTATTTTACTTCCGCATCTGAAAAAGCTGAACCGGAAGTGACGTAGCGTCAGGGAGTGCGGTGAATTTCAACAATAGGAAAAATAGTGGATCTTAATGTTAGTTGTGACACTGAAGAGGTTGTGGATGTGTATTCACACCAATATGACAGGCCACAGCCTTATAATTACGAACCCGTTAGGCCCCCCACGTTCTTTTGATTGACAGCTGAAACTCGCTTTTTAAAAGGCTGATGCGTTACACCAACGCAGACCCTACGGCGTAGGCTCTGCGTCGGTGTAACGCAGTAAACGGTGGTCAAGAGCAGAGACCATTTATTTACAGTAATAAACAGCTTGGAGAACAGATGGTGGATCATCTGTAGTTCTGTAGTAAACAAAGGTCGCACGTTAGACATCAGAATCAGAGCAGATTTGTTGTTGTTTTGGAGCATAATGTGACGTTCAAAAACGCAAAACTCTCTGTCTCCGTCTACACGCATCTACATAAACGGAGTTTTCAAAAATCTTCACTTTGCCCGGAGTTTTTTTAAACATTCGTTTATTTGTGTTTTCATGTGGATGACAGGTCCAAACGTAGGAAAATATCTTCGGTTTAGCAGATACCCGGCTACGTGTGTACGGGGTCTGCGCAGTCAGATGGGGCAGAGCTGTGGAGACGTCTCCCTGCTGCTACGTCATATGACGCGGTGTTCGGAAAAAAAAGCGTTTTTAGGAGCTTGGCTAAAATCAGCCACTTTTTCCTCTGAATACGTGCCCTTATGTCTTGTAAAACATATTAAATCCTACATTAACTTCTCACATAGTCATTTTCACATAAGGTATAATTTTTGCAAAAACCCTAACCTGCAATATGCTCTTTAAGCTCGACTGGTCAGAAGTGGTATTGCTACTTGAATACTTGACAAATCTTTACTTTGTGTCATCCTCAAAGCCTTCTGCATCATTTTCTTTTCTATTAGTGCCTTTATTGTCTATTTCTGCTTTCGATAGCTTCCTGAATTCTGTACAACAGGATCCTTTTAAAGTCATCAACTGGATCCACAGGATGTAGTTAAACCTTTTAGGCTTGTGTTAAAAATGAGTGAATTGTAGCACACATTTTCTTTTATTGGACTGCTGTTTACATTCAGCCGTTCTGTCGCACAGTCAGCGCTGCCAAGATATTGTCATCTGAACCCTTAACTCTCAACAAACAATGTGTAAGTCGTGCAAATAACTTGGAAGCCGCTTTCCCAAAAATGTTAATGGAGAATTATTCCCAAAAATCCCCTCCAGCTGCACAGAGAGAAATATCAACAGCAGAAATGAGCAGCAGCAGAAACTTATCAACTGTCTGTTTGCTATAAACTTTTAATAACAGTGTTTCATTTCAGCAAAAAGAAGCTCTTAAAAACATCTGTATTCATAAAATAACTCTTTCATTTCCTGCCAAAGTCATTAATCAAGACCGGGTGAAAAATAACTGAATAAACTTCCACACATAGGATGAATTATTCAACGCTTTTATCTGTTTCATATATTTGTTTTACTTTTTTATCTGTGTTCCTCAAACATTGTTTCTTTCATGTTGTTTCCCATTGCTCTCTTTGGCCGGTGTCCTGATGTGATCCAGCTCATCTGTGCGTGAAGCAATTGTTCTGTTGAGGTCACTTGTTATTTAAAGCAGCTGTTGGTGGATTGTCATCACGAGTGTGCACAAATAAACATTTGGGGAGGGTGGTACCGCAGGACCAGTCGTCTCTGCTCATCCATAAATGGCACCGCCGGCGATCTGGCTTTATGGAGCTTTTACAAGACATCAGAACTACCTTTCCTGTATTTCCTTCGTGTTTTTCTTGCAACCTCAACTCAAGACATACTTCTCTAAAGTCAATGAGAAAAACGTTTTCATGTGACAGTGAAAGGAAGTGGAAAAAATTATTAAATAGATAAACTGAACGAGCCGTTTGTAAAAGTGTGTGTATAGACCATCGTCTGCACGTACGACAACGAATGAAAATGAGTCATCTGCTCCGAGGAGACTCTTTCAGGAAGCTTATTTAGCTAAAGACCAGCTAAGAGGAGGACACAAAACCTTCTGCAATTACCATATTTGCAGTCAACCCAGTTTGATCGGGAGATAACCTCAGCGTTGTGGTGTAAATGTGAAGTTTGCGATGACGGAGCGCGTGCTGCCATCGATGGGAAGGCTTGACGTGTGTGGAGAAGATCACCAAGATGGCACACATTTTATGCATTGATGGACTGCTGCCCATCAAATAATTGATCATAACAGTCTTCAGTATTCTACTCTGTTATATGTTAAACTTGCATGGTGTGTAACAGTGTTGATAAAGACATTCACTGCATCCATGTAGTTATTTCTACTCCAGTGAAAGTACAGGCCACAACATAATAAATAAGAACATTTTTGGAGTGATCAGGATGTTTATTTTGCCAGGTTAGGTGTAGTAATCCGTGCCAAGCGTGGTCACACACAGTTATGAGATGCACAGACAAGACAAAACAACAAAGCAAAGGAAACAGCTTCAGCTTTCCACTTCGGTGGTGCAGCGAATGCAGCGTGACTTGAACTTAAGTGTGGAGATAAAGATGCAGAGGATAATGTGGATAATTATGTTTGTGATGCAGGTCTGAACAGCTCACAGTGTCAGCATTGTCATTTTATTTATTTATTTTGCATTTTTTTATTATTATATGCTCTCAAGCACACAAAAAGTGTGTTTTTCTTTTTTTTTTCCCACAACATCCTCTTTAAATCAGGAAGATACATACTGGGAAAATGTGTATTTTAGGAAGGAGACGTGCCTCTTTCAGGAAGCCTCTCCAACATTTCTCACTCAGTTTAAAAACAACAGAAACATTCTCAAAATTGTTTCAAACAGTGAGCGTGGGTTATGTTAGTCTTTGTATTGACACTGTTAAATATACAGCATGCTCTAGATCTATTTCTTGTTTTTCCAAAGTCGTATCTCTCAGCATTTGTGCTGCATCTGCTGTGTGGGCAGCAGCCTTGCCAAGTAAACAAGGTTCTTATAAACTATTAAATACTTCACAGTTGGGACCACACACACACACTGCACGCACACATTGAGGCAAAGATGCACAAATGCAAGCACATTTGAGTTGTAAGCGAGAGTCCCAGTGCAGAGTTGGTGGCCCCTTTTTTTCTCCTGCAACAGTGAAATTGGATCTCACGCTCTATCCCCTGGACGGAGGTTGTAGGTTGAAGCATCGGCCTGCCCATGTCCCTCTCGGCTCTTACTGATCCACGACTTACTAAGCATAGTACATGCTGGCCTGATTCAGCTCTCCTAATGGGAAAATGTACCTTAAACTTTGAAAAACCGTGATGTGCAGATATGTGAACGACCAAAGATAATTTAGATCAGAGTGCTCGAAATCTCTCATGATCACAGCACCATCAAAGGTTTAAAATGAACCTTCATTCCTGTCTGATTCTGTTTGTCTTAAACCTCTCTGTACCGTGAAACTTTAGAAAGGTCACAGACACGGAAAACGGTAGATATTCTTCCGCCAAAATATTACTTACCTCTTGTTCCACGATCCCTCCGCTAGAGGGCGCTGTTAACCAGTCCACCAGAAGGACGTTTACTTAAATAATCTGTACTCAGATGACACAGGAGATGAAAGGTTAAAGGTTAATATATCAGAAAAACATTAACTAGACATTTGAACTTCCCTATTTATGTATTTGTAAATTATTTATACTAAAAGTTTAGATCGCAAATGTTTGATACTCTGTTAATGTCTTACATAACATGTCAATGTTTAGTTTATAAAAAGTAACCATCCCCCCAGTTTAGTGTTCAGAACCAGAAGAAATAGTAATACATCTCTTTAGATCTTTCAGTCCTAAATCAGAGTATAATCCATTTACAGAAAATGACTAACTAACAAATCCTCACATTTAGAAACTGGAAACACTGCCATGTGCAAAAGCTTGTAACCTCTCCTTCAATCCCTTGTTTTTTGTTTTAAAAAATGTAGTGGGTCTTTGTGTGAGGCAAACGTAACGTGAGACAGACATACACATTTTTTGACCATCAGATCAGTTTAATTCGGAACTTTATCATCCCCCCCTGGGAAACTTTGGGTTACAGCAGCGTGTTGAGACAAGGACACAAGACAGTACAAGCAGCTCAACATGCAGGCCAAGAAGCAAATATAAATGTTTGTTAAAATAAAATAAAAGCATGAGACATAATGGGAGAAGACACGCAAAGCAAATTCTTCAGAAGGAGGATGTTCAACAGTGGCCTTCTAAAATATACATCTGCTCCAGAGCTGCAGAGTGCCAGTTGTCGCTCTGGTTTTTTTTTCACAGTACTGAAAGGCAACTTTTATTGTATACTGAGAGGTAAAAGATTAGAATATACTCAATAATAGATTTGTGAAATGAGTGTGTAAATTAGAAATATCGATTCAGTTTCTGTGAGTTCCTTCCTTTGTCCAGGCCAACGTTAAGGTTGTTGCTCACATCTGTACCAAAGTGATTCAGTCCACGTTCTCAACAGATGTGGCCTAGTTGGGACAGCTGATGGGAATTTTTTTTTTTTTTTTTTAAACCCATGGGCATAGTTGTTTTGTTGACATTTGATTCTGGGAAGTGATTGCCACACTGCTCCACAAAGTAATCATCACTGGCCCGTGACACACCTCTCCGTCCTGCAGTAAACTGATCTAAACTTCAGCAGGTGTCTGTTTTCAACATTATTCTTGCAGTCATTTGTATATGAAACCTGCTTCTGTGACGGGGAACCACCGCCACCCCCTGACTGCCTGGGGCCTGAATGTTTCAACAAAGAAAAAAATCAATTTCAATAACCCTGCATCAAGATAAACGTTTGTTTGCCAAGTCTTTGTACTCTCAAGATGCTTTTATAAGTATTTTAAAAGAGGGACCGTGGCATCATCCACAGAATCATGGGGGTCCTTGGTATTGGCCACCTGATATTATTGCCACACCTGATCTTTTCTTTGTTTTTTTGTTTTTCAGTGAAGATTTCTCTGGCCCAACACGTGAATGTGCACATCCTACATGAGGGTGAAAAGTTTGCTCTGATGTTTTCATTCTCCACCTTACTGTTGAATGAATCCTAACCGCAGGAGGATCCCACTGAATAACAAAGAAAAGAGTGCACCAAGGAAGGAAACTCCCTCTCTTCCCAAAAGACGTCAGTCCAAAGTCAACTATAACATCTGTGTGTGTGTGTGTGTGTGTGTGTGTGTGTGTGTGTGTGTGTGTGTGTGTGTGTGTGTGTGTGTGTGTGTGTGTGTGTGTGTGCGTGTGTGTGTGTGTGTGTGTGTGTGTGTGTGTGTGTGTGTGTGTGTGTGTGTGTGTGTGTGCGTGTGTGTGTGTGTGTGTGTGTGTGTGTTTGTATGTGTTTTTGAGAGAGAAGGAGGGACGGGGAGGAGACTGTGTCAACAGACACATAGCTGATTCCCTCAAGCGTACCGTAAAGCATCAAAGGCTGAGTTTCGAACTGATGCTGCAGAGAGTTGTTAAAACAACAGCGTTCCTCCGAAATTCTCGCAGCAGTTTTAGCTTTCCGTATTAGCAGGTGCGCTGCAAGTATGAAAGTAATAAGGCAACTTGGAAACGCAAACTAAAAATAAGCAGCTCTGCTGTAAGATGACATACTCAAGATTACAGATCGGGAGGCCAGAGGGACGCACACATGGCGTAATAACTTCCTGGGGCTGCTGTTTTCCCAGAGCTGAATACGTGTCGACGGCCTCTGCCAAGTGCAGGACAGTACTTACAGTGGATACAGAGCAACAAAAGAAACACAAATGTATTTACACCACTCCCACAGTTCCCATGACACTGCCAGTGCTTTGTGTCATTAGATCCATCTCCACAACTTATCTCATTGACTAAAAAGTTTGTGACCTAAATAGTGAAGGAGATGATCAAAGAAAATAAAAATGCAACAATGGCGTCTTTAGCTTTATACTTTGTACACCATCACTCTGTTTTGCTCTCTTCTCTTTGTTGATGAACAGAGTGAACCTGTCCCTGACTATACTGAGTTTCCCCTTCAAAGGCACACACACACAAAAGAATCGCTGTTCAAAGGCTTCTCGGTTGCTTCTGGAACATAGTGTCTTAGCAGTTTCACAAACAGTGACAAAATGTGCTCTATTAATAAAGTGGAGCTGGTTCAAGGATTTGGAGCTCATCCTCACCTCGTTATATGGTTGACTGACTCCAGTTAAATGATCTCATTCATAGGTCTGATGTGCTCAACCCTCACAGGCCTACTGATGTCTCTCACCTGTCATGCTCTTAAAATCACACTTTCTCTCCAGCTTCTTCCCGTGGCCTCTGATTGGATATCATGTTCACCCCCCATGGCTTTACCTATGCCTAATAAACAGGGATTCATTTGATTGAAGCCTATATACGCCAAATCCCGAAGGTGTTTTATCAGTAAGAAAGTATTTAAAGTCTTCATTGCCAGACCTGACTATTAAATATATACCTATATGGTTATATTAAAGTTACATGCTACATGGCATCAGTACAATCTAGACAAGTTTAGCCTCTTCCCGTGTATCTGTCTGTTAGATAGCTACTACTGTCTCTTTATCATGAAAATGCATCGTTCCTGGATGCCAAAGTTTGAAGGACTCGGAAAGCTGACTTGAAGTGAAGTTCTGGGAGCCTCGTTTATCAATCTGTGAGTAGATTTGCACGTAAATCACCTAAAGACCTACACCTGATTCATGATTCTCTCCTTCTCTCCTTCTCTCTCACCTGATTCCTCTACATGCTCCCCCTCGGCAACATCATCCACCG
The DNA here is from genome assembly GCF_033807715.1 of Cololabis saira. Lineage (NCBI taxonomy): Eukaryota > Metazoa > Chordata > Actinopteri > Beloniformes > Belonidae > Cololabis > Cololabis saira. The sequence continues at coordinate 13,862,481 of NC_084601.1, read as the reverse complement.
TGGCGGTGGATGATGCTACGCTGACGACGTTCAACTGTACATCTCCACCAAATCCCTCACCTCTGCAACCCACTCTACCCTGACCAACTGCCTCACTGAAATCAAATCATGGATGCACTCGAACTTCCTCCAACTCAACTGCAACAAATCGGACATGATCATCATCGGCCCCAAATCCCTCACCAAAACCGCTCACAACTTCACCCTCACCATTGACAACTCCATTCTGTCTCCCTCCACTCACATCCGCAACCTCAGAGTTATTCTGGACAATAACCTCTCCTTCCAACACCATGTCAACCACATCACAAGAACTGCCTTCTTCCACCTCAAAAATATTGCCCGTCTCCGTCCATCACTCTCCTTCTCTACCGCTGAAACCTTGATCCACGCCTTCATCACCTCAAGACTCGACTACTGCAATAGCGTCCTATACGGTTCATCTTCCAAGGTCCTCAATAAACTCCAATATATTCAAAACTCTGCCGCCCGCCTGCTCACCCACACCCGCTCCAGAGATCACATCACCCCAGTCCTCCAGAAGCTCCACTGGCTCCCCATCCCTCAACGGATCCACTTCAAAATCCTTCTCCTCACCCACAAAGCCCTCCACAATCAGGCCCCCTGCTACCTCACCGACCTGCTCCACCGCTACACTCCCTCCCGCAGCCTCCGCTCCTCTGACGCCAACCTCCTGTCCCTTCCTGTCAGAACCAAGCACCGGACCTGGGGTGACAGCTCCCACCCTCTGGAACTCCCTCCCCAAACACATCCGTGACTGTTCAGACCTCCCAGCATTCAAATCCCATCTCAAAACTCACCTTTACAGAACTGCTTTTAATGTGTGATTAATGTCCTGTGTCATGTTGTGTCCTTATGTACTGTCCTGTGTATTGTAATTGTACTATGTGTTTTGTTACTAATGTAAAGCGTCTTTGAGTGCCTTCAAAAAGTGCTATATAAATAAAATGTATTATTATTATTATTATTATTATTATGAACCCCTAAACTTGGATTTGATCGTAAGAATGTGTTTATGAGTGGGACTCACTCCCAGCTTGGTGCTCCTTAATTAACAGACATCCCTGCCCTGGGGCCACCGTGTGAGGAGGTGCACATCTTCAACCTGCACGTCTACCTGTTGATTTAGATAGCAGTTAATGAAAGTTTAATGGCCAGTAAACTTGTAGCTCCAATAACTCAATCTAAAGCTGAAGGTCACTTAAAATGAACCATGAGCTGCTACAATCAACATCCAGGAGCAGAGATCGCTGCCCCTGTCCTTATGACTTTGAAACCTAAATGTCCAGATGTCCATTATTTCAACCATTCTTTTCTGGCTGGGTGATTAATAACATGTTTTTTTTTCTATAATGGTCCACTTGAATGAGTTCCCACATCCAGATAATTTGGGCTGAACGTACAGTTTTCTCCACATGAGCATGCAAGGTGAACTTTGGCTTTGAGCATGCAGTGTTGATAAATACTTTCACTGGAAAGCACCTTCAGTCTGCAATCTAAAGCTGCTAAATGCAGCTGGTTTACGCCATGCACTAATTGCCATTCATTATTTGGTCACGTTGTATTTATCTTCTGTCTGGTTTCAGGTGGTTTCCACCCTTAGATCCTCTGTTGTATTTCTTTAAAGGTGTATACTGTACATGTACATACAGTATTTTTCAGTTATTGTGGACTTTCCAAAGAGCACGTAGTCTAAAGTCTCACACGTAAAACAAAACATCCACGATATTATTCACGGTCACTTTCTAAGTCACGTATTAGGATATTCATTTCACATGAGTGCCACATTCTTTTTTTAAATCCTTATTATTATATCTTACAGAGTGATGGATTTATCTAGTGAGCCAGTAAACAGAGTTTTATGGAGCAGAAAATGCAAGGTGGTTCATCCAACTGTAAAACATAATGTTTCCCAACCCTAGCGCTACTTTAACACCTAAAACCAGCGTGTGGAAGCAAGAGTAAGCACAAAAGCAAGAGCAAAGTTCCGAACTTGAAGTAGGAAGTAACAGGTCAGACGAGGGGCACACAGGAAATGAAGAGGTCTCCAGGTGGACTGGGATGTGAAACTCCTTCAGTGACCAAATAAAGATGCCTAGGCCTCTCAAGGTTCACTCCTTAAACAATTCCTTTGTGTTTGATAAAACATGGCGTTATTCCAGTGTCAATGATTCTGTCCAGCCGTTATCTATACCAGCTTGTTCCTGTCCAGGGGTTTCAGGGTGCAGGTGGGGTACACCCTGGAAAAGGCCGGTCCATGTTTCTAAGAGAAAAAATGGTTACCAAAGCGATATATACATTTATTTTCTTCTGTTCTTTCTCTCTCTCTCTTGATCTTACACACAATCAGACAGTGATGACTGCATCAGAGGAAACATGAGGTCCATTGACTCGCCCAACGACTCCTCGGCACACGGTGATGAAATGAACCACAGACTTTCCCAATGGCAGAAAGTGGTCTCCCCCCTGAACCACAGCAAAAGAAAAAAGAAGGAAAGAAAGAAATAAAGAGAAAGTCATGTCCAAGGAAGTGAATCAACAGATTAAGCGGTGATAAAACAATGATTACAGTTTTACAAATTCTTTGGGGCCGAGTTCAGTTTCTTGCAGGGGAAGGCCGACGGGGAAACGACGCGCCGCCTCCATCTGGGCGACCACAGGAGACGTACATTACGCCGCTCATTCACAGCTGCTTCTCCTGCTCTGTTCACTGTGTTTCCAGCTACCAGGTCGCCTGAGAATAACTGTACAGGCAGAGCCTTTTAAATATGTTATCAAAGTAAAAGAAAAGGGAAAATTAATCCCCATGATTTATGTCTAGGTTCAATAAATAAAAATGAGCAGATTTCCCAACTCGACATCAGCAGAGGTTGGGATTAAAAAGGAATAAAAAAAAATATTACTATTGACTGAACAATTTAACCCCTTAATGCCTGATGTTTGAACTAATACACAGAGAATCGTATTTTTTTATTTTAAGAGTTTTGAAATGAACGCCCCCCCCCAAAAAAATTGCTTTAATAGATTTCTTTTCTTTTTTTTGAGTGTGTCTGTGAATGCACCCGGTAATGATATTTCTTTCTCTCTTTTTTTTGTATTGGATAGAACTGTTGTTTTTGTGTTCAAGATACAGTCTCAGGCATAAAATGTCAAGAGCGTGTTCTACACGTCAGGCATCGTTGATAGCATAACACGTCGATAACTAGGCCTTCTTACAATCAAACCACTTAACATGTAAACAGATAAACTTTCATTGTTCCGTTAACACTTTCTTGTGTTGTCTTTTTAGACCTGATATGAAACAGTCAGCCGGCCAGACAGTCGACCCAGCCTTCCAGTCCTCCCATCCGTATCTTAATTAATCAGCTTCGAAAGCTATTTATTTCTGGTTTGCAAAGGATGTTGCAGCTGTTTGAAGCTACTCATCTTTCTGAAGAATCCACTGATTGTTTACTGGACTGAGTGTCCTTGATATCAACCAGATATCAAGGGACTTATCAGTTATTTCTTCCGGGGCAAGAAAGGGGGAGGCAGAAAGTGCTGGGAAGAGACACAGAGAAGAATAAGATGACACATTTTATTCCCCTTGCCTTATCTTCTAACTCCACTTGGCCTTCAAATGATTTCACGTTCTATTCTCTGTAAGTCACTCTGTTTCCTTTGAGATATTTTTAATGTTTTGTGCTGTTTTTTTCCACTGTTTACTGTCACAAGGAGCGCAGTTGTCAGTTACTGTATCTGTCATTTCCTCAGACTTCTGAAGAAAATATTTGAAATAACATCAGAAAATCTACGTAAATGAACGTCCATGAATGAATCATGTGAAAAGTATCTGGGGTTTTTTTTCCCACCGTTTCATTAGATTCAAGCTACAACTGATCACTCAAATTTTTTTCCTCTCTGTTTTAATTGTGTTGCCCTCAGGAAGTGTAATTTGTTGCAGTTGACTACTGTGGTAAGACTGTGGTTTCGTTTGTCAGTTGAAGTGGGTTTTTTTCCGCTCCTCCATTGAATTAGCTGTTTTACCTGGAAATCAGATCTGATTTCTTCATAACAGCTGGATCACTTCACATGACACAGCTGGACACTTGTGTCAGGGAAATATGACCTGGGTGGACTTTCAGAGGAACTAGTGGTGAGTTTGGGAATGTATGCGTAGACTGCATTGCCCACAGAACTGCAGGATGGTATATGATTATACTCCTCCCTGTTACGGGCCAGCAGCTCAGAGCGTGTTATTCCCCTGACTGCAGAAACTGTGGCTTCGAGTCCTTGAGACTTATGACCTCCTGCCTGCCCTTTCTGTTTCGATGTGAGGCTGGCGCTGAGCCACCGAGGAGCTCTGCAGGCCTTTATGGGATTCCGGTAACAAAGTGGGCAGCAGCTGGCACCCAGGACGTGCTTTAGAAAAGCAGGGACTCTCCATGACTCCAGCGTCGGCTGAAAAGAGCCTGATGAGGAGAAACAATACCCAAATTGGCTTCTAGGATTTCACTTTCACCCAGCGAAAACAAACAAGTGTTTAATTCAGAGGGCTGCTGTGAACACACGTCAGGAGACGGGCAGTATGCTAACAAATGAATACAAATTAACAGCATTTGAAACAATACTTAACTTTGGGTGTATTTCTGTAAGCATGACATGGCACTAGGGCTGTGCGATTAATCGATTTTAAATCTAAATCGGATTTATTAATCACAATCGATGTTAAAAAAAGGAAAATCGGAAAATCGTTTTTCCTTTTTTGCAGCTGGCTGCATTACAGACAGAGCCCGTCTAGTCATCTTTGTTTGGTCAAGAAAATTGTAAATGTTGTCACTTTACTAAACTCAAGGAGGATTTACAGTATCTTTCAATTGCACTTCATTCCCAATAGGGAAATTTGTTTGCTATTTTTCTTTAAAAATAAAGATAAAATATTTGAAACAATTTATTTCATTGTCTTTTGTAGTTTTACCAAAAAAATCAAAATCGAAATCGAAGATCGGGTTTTCAGAGAAAAAAATTTGGATTTTATTTTTGTCCAAAATCGCCCAGCCCTACATGGCACCAACTGTAAAATTCAAGGGTGAAAGATTACTCTCGGTGGAGGAGCAGCAACTACACTCTGAGTCTCAACCGAATGATCTCTGATGGGGAGTCCAGTCACCTTGTGGAAGAAACCAATTTCACACCAGTCAGCCTGTCATTGCTCGACTTCATTCCTTCCCCACAAGAACCCAAAATACTTGAACCCCTAAGCCTAAGGTAGAACCTCACCCCAAACCTGGAGATGGCACCCTCTTTTGACCAAGATCCATGGTTTCAGATTTGGAGATGCCAATTCTCATCCCTGCAGCTTTTCACTGGAGCTGCAAACCTTTCCAGTGATAGCTGAGGGTCATCAACAAAACCAAATCCTCTCCAAAGAGCAGAGATTGAATCATGAGGCCACCAACGGGTGTTTGACATGTTGGGGTAAACACCAACATATAGGCTCTGAGCCGACCAACTAAGCACGGTCCAGGGCATCATTTTTCACCCTGAGCAACTGCAGAGCGACATTCCATGTCTCAAGAACCCGTTTCAGTTACAAGGGGGTCAGGACGCCATGGCCCCTGCCTTCTGCTGCCAACCATATCGCCAAGCATTCAGCACCTACGGTCCCGACTGCAGTTGGTGAGCCCACAGGTGACGTTTGGAACCAAAAGTCAGAATTCCCAGCATGAATTAACATTAATGACCCATGGGGTCGTATATGGGCGAGGCATCGCCAAAGCCATGTCATCGTGTGTAAGTGTCTTAAATGACGTGATAGAAATCTACTAGAGCAAGTTGATTCTTTGTGCATTTGAAAGTTATGAATGAAAGTTATTGAACCCAACCCCAAAATGAAAAGAACTAGGGAGGATTTGGAAAATGCAGGAAAAAAGCATTGATTTTTCTATTACTACACACACACGCACACACACACACGCACACACACACAATCAACAGCAAAGACCATTATGGCTTTCGGAGGTGTGTAATGTGCTGACAGTCTTACTTATCATGCATATCTACATCTACCACAACACCACTAACAGTCGACATAAATGTCAGTATTGTCATGGTAGGAACCGCGGGGTTTCCTCGGTAATGTCCGGGAGCAGGAAATTGATGTTTTTCTTAAATCATTCCAACCAGCTCCCCTCAAAAATGCTATTTGTTGTGCTTCCTGTGTGCTACTGCACTACTGTGAAGTTTAGCATTTTGTTTACAGTTTAAAGTGTTGACCACGCTTACTTGAAGCTCTTCTGCGTCAGTGTGCATATTACTTGATGTAGTCAAGCTTGTGAGACTCTGAAAACAGATGCTGAACACGTGCGCAGTTTGAGTCATGTTTAACCCCACATATCTTTGTACTAATGACCGTGACAGACGGGTTTGCCGGCTTGAAGATGTGTAAGTCCTGCAGTCATTCATGTGTAAGTTGCACATGTGACTCAAGAGATTTGAAAATCCTGAACTGCTATATGTTGTATGCACGCTCTGTACACAGGACATGAGAGCACGTCAGGTGTCTCGGTGCAGACAGTAGGTGGGATCTGCGGTGCCGTCGTTCAGATCTCACATGGATCTAAACTGTTTGAAAGCTCCGTCTTCTCCAAATGATCCTTTGTTGCTTCGGTTGATAGCTTCTCATTGTAAATGTTTATTTTCCCATGTTTTTTTTGTCCTGACTTTTAGGTTACCGTCCACTTACATAGCAACATGACCTAACTTATTATTTATTTAGGCACATGTTTTTATTTGTTGGATGTCTGCCTTGCAATGGCTGGCCTCTGATTCTTTTCTGCCACCAGAGTTAAATTGTTGTTGTTCACTCTTAATATCTCAGCATAGGTGTTATGTATTATGTGGGTAGCGATGGTCTTAAAGCCTAAACAGCAAAGAATAGGTTGTCCTTCTCACATTGCGGCCGGTGGCGAAGAGCATCTCTGAATGCAAAACACCGGATCCTGCAGCGTGGGAGTGAGAGGGGCAGGGTAACGGCCCGGGCAGGCGGGGGAGAGATTTGTCCTTCAAGACTCCTCTCCCTGGCCCTGCCCCTTCTCAACCTTTCCCCGACCCTGCACCCTAACCTGGGACTTGATGATTGGGCCGGAGCTTCGGGAGCTGCGTGCTGGCCTGCGGTCCCCACCCCTGGTCATCCCGCTGCTGCTTCCACCTGCCTGCTGTGCTGTTGACGTCCCTGACCCCCAGTCTGGCCCTCGGCAGGAGGGTCCCCCCTTATGAGCCTGGTCCTGCTCAAGGTTTCTTCCCTCCTAAAGGGGAGTTTTTCCTTGCCACTGTTTGGCCTGGAACCATCTGATTGACACAAAGTTCATCTCCTCTTTTAACGCCTCTGTTACCTCCTCTTAGGCTGGATGACTCAATGAAATGTACCACCGTTCTCCCTCTTTTCATTTCACACAGCACATCGAGGCAGATTAAAGGGACTACAGAGGCAGAACTAACTGAATGTGTGAAGGGAACAAGCACTTGTTGCGGTAATGATCAACGCATGAGTTGACTTACTGAAAGGCTCGAGTTAACTATGATCTCTCACAAGAGTGCTCAGAGCCTGTATGTCGGTGTTCACCCCAACATGTCAAACACCAGTTGGTAGCCTAATGAAAGAGCTGTGGTGAGAAGAATTTAACTTCCGTAATTTCGAGGAACCTAGATTAAATATTCCCCAAGAAAAATAACAATCCTCAAGGGCAGATCGTTTATGTTCCTTGTTCCTAGTAAACTCAAAGCTGTTAAACTTTTAATATGTCTGAGTCACTGGTGAAATTGAAAGAAGGAAGAGGAACTTGACTCAACAATGTTTATGGATATTGTGGTTTTTAAAAAAACTCCTAGACAAGCATGTGGTTACGGAGGGGATTTTTTAAATCACTTTTTCATAAGAATATTAAAATTCATTCACATTTACAGATATCAATATACCAATTAATATTCTACCAATATTCTATCACAGATGAACGTGATCTCTCTCTCTCTTCTGTAGAAAATGGTTCATTTCTGCTGCTCATGGGGAGTGAGTTTCTTCAGCCAGTAAGTATCTCATGTCTGGGCCTGGTGCTGTCCAACTCTCGATACTTGACATTGCATTTATGTCTGCCTTGCGGTGGTAACTGGATCTTGTTCTGGTAGACTACTGTGGTCAGCTCTTAGATCCTCATGTCAATGGGGACATTGGTGCTATAATGCCTCTTTCTCCCATGTTTTTTTTCCCTCTGCTGTTCAGTCTCAGCCTTGGGTGGGTCCAGTCTGGCGTCGTAACCTTGCAACTGAGAGTACACTTTGGATGGTCCAGTGGAGAACATCCTGTTTATTCTCCTGGCCTCTGCTTCTGTTGTGTATCTTCTCAGTCGGGTAGCTGAAGCTGCGTGTCTTTGTTTGGCAGATTCCAGTGCCTCAGGCGTTGGGAGTTTGAAATGTTTCCTGGGCAGTTGTTTCTTCATTTTACTTCTCAACTGTCCAGACAGCTGGCTTTCCTCTACAGCCAAGCACCTCTAGGATCAATGCTGCTGTGCTGTACATCAGCTGATTGGTCTCGGTGATGATTCCAGTAGTTATGGAGGACTGCATCCACATCCTCTTGCAGGCTATAAACTTAGCCTTAATAAAACATACAAATATAAGCTAAAGAGATTTGATAAATAGAGTAAAGCATCTTTTACACAATAAGAATGTCATTAAAAGAGAACCATATAACTTTATTAAAGAGTTATTGCAAACAAGTTCACATGACAACTGGTTCCCATTGTGGAAAATAAGGGAAGTGGTTACAATAGAAAGTGTTTAGATTGTGTGACTGCGCTGCTGTCTGTAAGATTTCTGTTCTATATTGAATTTCCACAGAAGAGACAATGTTGCTTTGGATCAAAATAATAACCCAACCAGAGGGCCCGACCTGCGCTATCTTGCCCTTTCATTGGAAATGTTTGAGATTCAGCTGAAGCTAAATGTGTATTTTTAGAATGCAAAAAAAAAAACCAAGTGCTATTTTAGAGAAGATCTGACATCCCCTTAAATCTATGTAAGTGTTCAGTGCGGTATGTGTGGGAGGATGTTAAATTCTGATGGGGAATTCAGGTCACTTACAACACCACATCTTGATGTATAGCATGACTAGCAGGGGGAAGTAGACTAAATATTTTCACAGGTGTTTAACTGATACCTTTTTAAAATGTATGTCACAAACACTAACATTCAAACAGAGTTGAAAACATAAGTTTATGTAACTTTTTTTTTCTTTCAGTGTCGGACATTGAATCAGAATAAGCTTTCCTGTTTTGGGTCAGGTAAGATTGCCAAAATTATTTCTATTTGCTAAATGCCAGAATAATTCAATAAATATTTCTTAGAATTTTTTTTATTACTTTCTTTAAAGTCAGATGCTTACATACACTAAAGCCTGAGTTATGGTTCTGCGTTAAATCAACGCAGAGCCTATGTCGTAGGGTACGCGGCGACGCGCACAGTACGGCGTAGCCTACACCGTAGCCTGACGTGCACCTCCAAAAATGGAACTACGCGTCGTGACAACGCAGACCCAACGCAGACTGAGAGGGCTGTGATTGGTTTGCTTGGAAGCAACGCATTTCCGGTTCCGGTTCGCGAAGCAGTAGTGAACTTTCAGCGCTCTTTTCTTCGTGTGTGTGTGCTTTTTTGGGGGGGGTTGTTTTGGTTTTTTGCACAATAGTTGTCCTTATCTCTTTGATTCACTCTGACCAGAAAAAAATGGAATCTAAACAAAGTAACAACTAGCGCTCTCGGTGGCTATTGCACCGCGGCTAAATGGAGTGACGATGAAGTCCAAAGGGTTCACGACGGCGTCACGGCAACGGCATAGGCTCTGCGTTGGTGTAACGCAGAGCCTTAATTCAGCCTTAAGCAGGAAGAAGGAGTTCTGTTTCCCAGAAACAAACCAGCTTTGGTGTGAAACTTACATGTTGACACCAGAACAAACGCAAAAAACGTTATACTGTAAAGATGCTGGTTGAACCTGGGAGGAGAGTATCATCATTCACAGTGAACTGAGTGCTGCACTGACATGAGACCACTCATCGAGGTAGACGCTATTACTCCGAAACCAACATTAAAAAAAGCCAGATTACAGGTTGAAAATGCACACGGGGCAAAAGGTTTCATTTTTTAAGAGATGTGTTGTGGTCTGATGAAACAAAAATGTATTGTTTGGCCATAATGACCTTGGTCTACATCTGGAGGAAAAGGGGGGAAGCTTAAAAGCCTGAGAGCACAATCCCAATTGGGAAGTACAGAGGTAGCAGCTTTATGAAAAGGTGCGACAGTAATCTGGCATCCAAACCTGACTCAGAGGGATGGGCGAAAACTGTAGCCGACAGGAGCTTGATGAAGGATACCCAGAACTCTATAAAGTTTAAAGGCCAAATATTAAGAAAACATATCTACACTTCAGACTTTGAACAAAGTAATAACAAATTCTCTAAGAAATCTTCCGTCACTTTTCTGGCATTTAGCACATAGAAATAATTTGGGTATTTCCAATTGACTGTCACAGGATCGTTTTAATCTGATTTAATGTCAGACAAAGTAAAGGTTGTGTCTTTTTATGTGGTGTATTCAAAGTGGTGTATTCACTGTACAAAAAAACGAAATTTCCCAAACCAAATCTCTCAAAAGGTCAGTCACTTGTGATGGTTTGCTTTGCATCTTTGCATGGGAAGCCCCATTTTGCTCCTACCTCACCTTTGACCCCTTACTTTGTCCTCACTTCTTGCAAAACTACGAGAGGCTGAAAGGAGAGTGGGTGAGATACTTCAGGGCAAAAAAATCAGTGAGGCGGGCGAACTTTGAGCTGAGATTTGGGGGAAAGATATTTGGGCAGGTGTTTCAGAGGGAGTGATGGTTGAAAAGTGGACATAAGCTTGTGGGGGTGTACGTGTGTGCGAGCATATTTGCATGCGTGGTTGGAGCGCCATGAGACCAGACCAGCGTGATGGAAAGCCCAGCCGACTGCTAACACAAACATACGAACTGGAGAAGGGGAGAAATGGGGAGGGGGAGAACGTCTAAGCTGGAAAGGTGGGGGAGGAATGATACAGTGGAGGAGTGTTTTGTGTCAGGTTTACAACAATGACAGCTGTCATTAAGGCGGTGATGTTGAGCAGCATTGACAGGACCCAGGATGTGTTTATCCTAGAGTCCATTATCAAGTTTGCTTAGCACAGAATGGGTCCATGTTTTGGCCTCCAGAGCCCCTTGAAGCAGCCCTCAGCCTAAAGAGGAGAAACTTGGCCTTGATATAAAGAGCCTATGGTGTTTTAGAGATGTTTCACACACTTGGAAGACAGTGTGGTGTGTGTTTTCATCATGATCATAATTGAGGGAGGCTATAGGGGCATGGATTGGGAGGTGTCGGCTCTCACCCTTCCAAAAATCTTCATTTGACAAATGAATGAATGAGAGTTGAGGCGAAGCTGGCTCGGCTCCAGGCTCCCAGGGGACAGATGGGGTCAAAGACGGCAGATAAAGGGGTGAGCTTACTGCTGTGCAGTGGCTCTCACTATTAGCCCTCTTTTTTAATCACTTTTTTTGGCTTCACGCCAAGCAAAACATGCCCGTTACATTACCCAGACTCCTAAAAGAAACCACCAGCATCATGGCAAAGAGGGACACACTTTTGTGTTCCTGTTGTGGAGCGGTTCTGTTCTCCTCCGGCTTAAAATGTTGCGTTGTTTAGTATCTGGCTGTGGCTCAGCGGAGCAGCCAGC